>NW_027286874.1:8658547-9858547 GCF_022747635.1 Hetaerina americana | reverse complement strand
TTAAAGTAGAACTGGGTCTGGAGTTACTAATTGTGAGAAAATAGTTTATATTGAAGCTATGAAGCAAGAGGACTTGATAAAACTAATGTATTCCTTAGTATTAGAGCTGACGTTATTGCTAACGATAGATTTGAAAGGAATAAAATGACTACGTACTTATTTGCGTAGATTAAAATTTTGCTGCGCTTTTGGCTTAACAGGATAGATATACTTGTGCGTACAATGGCCGTGAGGGTATGGTTGCTTTAAGAGTTTAAGTTTATCTGGGAGCTCGGGGAAGGAAAATCACTCGATTTTTATCCTGGACTCGTTTTTCCGGAAATATAATATTTCCCGACTGTCGGTTGCGAATTAAACAGCTGGTCTTGTATATAGAGAGTAATAAACACCGCTTTGAACACAGGGTTAGGCTGCTATTAAAATAAAGGTTACATAGGATCCACTGTTTGTAGCTCGATATGAGGAGTCGCATCCGTGTGGGCTACACAAAAACATGTAAAGATTGGATTGCCAAATGAGAAATCTACGATCACGGGGATTTCTTTGTTTCCAAGAAATTCAGCAATATCATTTTGATATATGTTGTGAAAAGTAGGATTCCCAGTTACATTGAAAAATACATGCTAACGCCTTCCGGAAAGTGTAAATGAGGGACACTCCTAAAGGAACCCAATATAAGTTTGGTAATGAAACTTATATTGTAGGAAATACGAAAGAAGCACGTTTGAAATATCTGCGGAGCTACATTAAAGATGCATGGTTCCGTCAAACGGCAAAAAGGTGATAAAAGGATTCTATTTTCTCTTTCACAATTTGGAATTACTAAAAAGTACAAATGAATATGCAATGTTTCACAAAATGTTCACAACAAAGCTACAATGTATTTCTCCTAAAGGATTTTCTAGTTAGAAAATAAGATATAATTTTTGTACATTTTTGGATTTGATTTTTAGCGACTAATTTGGCTATACTTATGCATGCGTGCGTAGCTCACGAATATTTTTTTTATTTAGATACCCTGCAAGCCACCGCCAGGGTGTAAAGCAGGGGGTGAATACACACCAGACTAAATTTTGCCCAAATATCTTTACCCCTACCGCGGTCAGGCAAATATTTTTCTGAGCCCTTATCGTGCGTGGAAAAAATGGCATTCTAAATCTATCTGTTGCTCACTCAATCTCTCTAATTCTATTAGCATGATATCTCCTACCTTAGTAGAATCACTGATAAAGGAACATCCTTCCAATTTATGCAAGAGCTTCAATCTGTACTTTAACTTTCGCTCCGTGAGTGGTTCTCAGCGTAGCTATTCTAATATTTCGGATACGCTACTAAGTTTATCATAACGTTTTACAAATCTGGCTCCTCTACGCTGCACGCGATCTAATTCGGAAATTAATCCCATTTCGTGAGGATCCCATATACTTGCAGCATATTCTAAATGAGGCATAACGAGCGACATATAACATTTCTCTTTGACCTTTTCCTCACATTTATCCAGTACTCTTCTAATTAATCCTAATTTTTTGTCAGCTTGTCCACATATTCCCCGTATGTGTTTCACCCAGGAAAGGTCTTGAGTGAGGATAACGCCTAGGTATTTAATTGAGTCTACACATTCCATTTCGTTATTCCCGATGCAGCAGGCTCTCGAGAGAGAATTGCTCATGTTCGAAAAATGTATCACTACGCATGTTCCACCATCAAACAAATGCTTTCATTAAGCAGTAAAGGAGAGAGTAAATATGTTGAAAAAATGAAATTAATTTTCCACGCAAGCTCTGAATGTATGGAAAAAGCTACACAAGAATTCTTTTTTTTTTGGAAAATATCTCATCTACAAACGCTGTACTGATGAGAGTAAATATATATTAACTTTTTTAAATGCGTTCAAATGCCAGAGGTGGATACGTTCACTGTTCATAGGCTCTGAAACAACAATTGCCTTGCTTTCATACCACGACAGGAATAAATGAGTAGGAAACATTCAATTACGAGCACTATGTACGAGAATTCAGACGGGAAAGAAATACGAGAAAACGGCCATATTTTAAGCATTCTGTAGCTTATGAAAACAGTGAAACATTGTTTGTGACTTGGCGCGCAGAATGTGCTTGTCTGCCCAGATACGGTTTTGAAACATTTCATTACATCTTGAAGAAGGGCTAAATTTAGGCGGTCTTTTACAATACACGTATCCAGCTTGCGTAGCGTCTGCTTCATAAACGAAATTTTAACGGCTTTCAAACGACTTGGCCCAACTTCTTCTTTCGCTTACCCTTATCACATGGCTATGGGATCGGCGTTTATATTTTAGGTCCTTCATTTTCATTTATTTCTGTATCTATCCTCTTTATCCCCTTTCCTTCATTTCCTCTGCCTCCGTGTATATCCATCTGAACTTCGGCATTTAAATCTTGCTTCCAATTACTCCATTCCTTTCTTCACCTTTTATTTGCTCTTTCTCTCCAAGCATTCAAACCATTTTGGTCTTCTTCTTGTACCGTTTTACCAATAGATCCCGCTATGGTCTATGGGTATTGGGCTATATGGAAGAAATGACTGCCTCAGTCCAATCTCGCCCGAATAAAGCCAAATTATTATTATTATTATGTAAGATACGTTTATTTGCCGGCGATGTGGTGGTTTAACGTACATCTGTGATTCTGAGGACACAGTAGCTTTTTCAGATCATCTGAATGCTATACAATACTGGTGAGATACTAGCCAATTATAATTAAACTTAAAAAAATGCTTAGTTATACATTTTTAGAAAAAGAGCAATTACCTCCCGAAAAAATGAGAAACGTAAATAAGCCATTATATGTGGCAATCGTGGATTTTGAGAAGGCCTTCGACAATTGCGAATATATCAATATGTTCAAGATCAAAGAAGCGCTTGGATTGGACTACAACGACAGCAGAATTATCCATAGCCTCTACAAGAATCAGGTTACAACTTAGAATACCAAAAATGGAAGAAAAATAGAAGCCAAAATAAACGAAGGAGTAAGACAAGGGTGCAACTTATTGTCGGCAATATTCAACGTATACCTGGAAGAGGTAATAAAAGAAACAAGGATTGGGTGCCAAAGGAGTCATGGTAAATGGAGAAAAAATCAACATGCTCCGGTTTGCGGATGATATCGCAATAGTTGCGGTAACGAGAGACGACCTGCGAGCAATTCTAAGTGCTATGGACCGAGTACAGGGGAAAATAATATGAACAACAACAAGAAGAAAACTAAAATCCTTGTGTGTTGAGGAGAGAAGCTGAATGCAGATATCACCATTCGAGGGGTGAAACTAGACAAAGTGGAATCCTTCATCTATCTGGGCAGCGGCATGACATGGGATGAAAGAAGTTCGACTGGCATCACGCGACGAATAGCCCAAGCTAAGAACGAATTCACGAAGAAGAGGCAATTATTATAGCAAATATTATAAGGCAATTACTATGTTCAAAGAACCTAAAGCTGGAAAAAAGGAAGCAATTCGTCAACACTTTCGTGTGGAGCATGGCACTCAATGGTTCCGAGACTTGTAACATTGGAAAAGTGGACCAGCGAAGAATAGAAGTCTTTGAAACATGGTGCTGGAGGAGAATGCTGAAGGTTAAATGAACAGTCGAAGTAAGGAACGAGGAAGTATACGGGTAGAGAGAGCAGAAGAGGATAGGACCATATGGAGAACTCTATTTAAAAGAAGAAATAGATGGATTGTACACGCATTGAGGCACAATGCATTGATCAGGAATAAAATAGAAGGAAAAATAGAATGGAAGATTCCACGACGGAACCAAGAGATATGTACTCAGGACTAATTAAGAAGGACGTAAAACAGAGAAGGTATCAGGGATTGAGGGAATTGACATGAAATAGAGTAGAATGTATAGCTGCTGTACACCAATTCTAGGATTTAAATACTGATGATAAATAAATAAATATATATATATATATGTATCCATATATATATCCATATATATATTTCTATATATCGGGTCTCAGTAGTCCAGGGGGTAGAGCGTTGGACTGCTGACCGGAGGGTCCTTGGTTCGATTCCCGGGCAAGGCACTCTGGGCACCTGCAGCTCAACCAAAGCTATGTGATTTTTCTGGTACTAAATCTTCCTGGGAAACCATTATCGGCACAGGGAAAGGAACTGGCCCCCCTATGTGTGAATTTCACACGCCGTCGGGCTTAGTACTGGGTGAACTCTACCATCACCTACTAAACCGACCTTCGGGTTAATTACTGTGGTTATGGTTATAATTATATTTTTATATGTATAACTATAAACACAGTAATCAACCCTAAGGCCGGTTTGGTGGGTGATGATAGAGTTCACCCAGTACTAAGCCCCGGTACAGCGTGTGAAATTCACACATTTGGGGGGCCAGTTCCTTTCCCCATACCGGTTATAGTTTCCCGGGAGGATCTGGTACCCGAAAAATCACATAGCTTGGGTGGAGCTGCAGGTACCCGGGTATCGAACCCGAGACCCTCCGGTCCGTAGTCCAACGCTCTACTGGTAGCGCGTCGACATAGTCCCCCTGGACTACCGCGGCCCATATATTTATATATATAATATATATATATATATATATATATATATATATGTATATATGTATATATATATACGGGTATATATATATATATGTATGTATATACTACCTTGATCAAAAATTTCCCGGAATTTATTCAGAAAATTAAAAATACAAGTTTATTCATCTAAATCTATATTGTCCCCTTCAAAGTAATCCCCATCGACTGCAACACACTTATGCCAGCGCTTGATCCAATCCTCGAAACATTTTTTATATTCGGTTTTCGGTATGTCCATCAGTGCTTCCTGCGATTTTTCCATTACTTCCTCTCGGCTGCTAAAACGCGTTCCCCGTAATGGTTTTTTAACTCGATTGAACAGAAAGAAGTCACAGGGAGCCAAATCAGGTGAATTCGGTGGCTGTTGGATGGTATTTGTTGCATTTTTCGTCAAAAAATTACGAATAATGATAGCACTGTGCGACGGTGCGTTATCATTGGTGCAAAATCCACGAGTTTTCTGCCCACATTTCTGGTCTCTTTCGGCGAATTGCTTCACGCAAACGTCTCATAACGCCCAAATAATACTCTTTGTTTACTGTCTGGCCTTCTGGCAAAAATTCATGATGCACTACACCGTTGTAATCCATGAAAACCGTCAGCATTGCCTTCTTTTTTGACTGAAAACGACGTGGTTTTTTTGGTCTCGGCTCATTTGGTGAACGCCATTCACTTGCCTGATGTCTGGATTGCGTGTCGTACTCATAAACCCACGTCTCGTCTCCAGTAATGATCCTTTTGATGAATGTGGGATCGGATTCAGCCTCGCAAATCATGTCTTTTGCGACGTCAACACGGTCTCTTTTTTGCATGAAATTGAGGTCTTTCGGCACCAACTTTGCTGCTACACGACGGAAACCCAAATCATTAACCACAATGTCTTGGGCGGATCCATAGGCAATGTTCAAGTCCTCCGCTATTTCTCTGATGGTTAATTTGCGGTTATTGACCAACATTTCTTTTACTTTATCAATTTTTTCACCGACTTTCGATGTCGATGGTCTGCCACTGCGTTCATCATCTTCGATTGACTCACGACCACTTCTGAACCGCTCGTGCCACTGGTAAACGACCGTTTTTTTTAGAGAATCGTTGCCGAAACACTTTTCCAACATTTCCAACGTCCGTGCGCCACTAAATCCGTTTTTTACGCAAAATTTAATACAAGTTCGTTGTTGCAAATTTAAATCCATTTCTGAAATTGTAAAAAATCGCCAACACACACAGAGATAGATGTACTCTTGGCTACGTAACTTTTGCAAATGTCAAGTTATGACACTAAGATTTAAAGGGAATATCAACAACAGATGTACCAATTTAACAAAAAAAAACAGAACTCAAATCGGAACGATGGGAGCGCCACACGGTGGTTATTCCGGGAACTTTTTGATCAAGGTAGTATATACGGGTATATATATACTATATATATTATTATTACAAGGTAATCTACCGGTTAAGGTAGGTTGGATGGACACAACTACATGACAAATATTTTGCGACTCCCAGCAAAACACAAACCAGCAACCCACTCTACATCATGCGCCTCTTCATTCCTGAGTACTTCATTCCTCCCTTCATCCCGTCCAACATCCCTATCCTATTCCAGCCCTTGCATATACATATCGTAACTATTTACAGCAAATAGAACCGATTTGGTCCTATTTCTCATTTTTAATTAAAACAATGGCGATAATTCGTTTCCTCACCGATACGCAGGGTTTTTAAAGTTTGTTTTTAAATTATTCTCTTTCAAATATTGATTAAGAAACTCAAACATTTTTCTATATACTTCTCTTAACTTTATATACCCTTTAGTGGCATCCCATCATATGAAAAAGCATCAAGTTTGATGAAATTCGAGCTGATAGAATTAACTCAAAACTTAATAAAGTAAAATCATTAACACATGACCATTTATAGGTCAAAATATATCATTTAATTTAATAGCTGTTGAGATGATGGAAAGCTTAAATCATAGCGGTAGATATTTCATTTCATTTTTGATTTCTTATAAAACGCTTATTATTAGCATCTGAGTTCTCTGAATCTTCATTTTGAGATCTCGGCCCGATTTGTCTATGTGCCAATCTGATAATTCGTCCTCCAGTCTATCCTTATTTTTTTTTATTTCCCGAAATTATTACTTTTGGCAAACATCATGGAACAAGTGCTGACTCACCATGACCTCCATGAATCTACTTCGCCATTCTAATAATACGTGCAGGCAAAGTAAGGATTCAACCGGGTGGCGAGGGGCAATCAGGAACCTCCGCATCCCCTACAGTATGTACACAAGCAACGGCGCAGTCCAAAGTAATGTATTGGACACTAGGTCCATAGATAAGTGAGAGCAGACTGTAACAGGCAGATGGTCTCAACGTCAGTTAACTAAATAAATTCATTTGATTAGAGTGAACATTTTCCATTTCACATATGTGAACATAATATCGCATACTATACTACGACCGGTTGTTCGCTTACCGTTGGAGAATATGCTTTGTCCGTCAACATTGGTTCAAAAATTAAATAACTGTGAATAGTAGCAAAAGGTAAATTTATCATCAAAGTGAAGCCATTATTCATTGATCCATCCAAGGGCTTCCTGATTTGGATACTTAAAATTAAATTTTAAAAATTGATATCAACCGGCAATTTATTTTTCATGAAATACTAGTGTTTTTCAAGTTAACTTAAAATAATAAAAATCTTTTGACAGTTGTGAAATCGATGACAAGGATATCCTTATAAACTTTATTTTTTACTCCCTATAAAATACGGATTAAATTTTAGACTGTTAGAGATTAAATCTCTTGCATAAAATGGAAGATCTCTCTAGCGATGATTTGAAACTTTAGCCAAATCTTACAACGGCAGGTGAGATTAAATAAAAGTGTAAATAAAATTTTAAAAATTAAGTGTAGGGAAGATTTAAGATGTCATTTTTTCCCACGGAAATGGTTTTCTTTTTTCATTCTAAGTAGACTAGTAAGTTGTCATGACCTCATCTACATTTAGGTATTGTCCTCATCACGAAAAACTCCGCTCGTATGCGTAGAGAATGATGTATCACTTGAGCAAGTACATGTACTAATTATGATCTACATTGTTTGAATTGTTTTAAATATATATCTTGCAACAAAAAGTGAAGATCTACTTAATGTTTGATGCTAAATGCCAGTTGTGTAACCACGCCCTACCACACAGGCTTGCAGGGTACTACGTATAGAGATGAATCGGCCTCGAGTTTTTATAATAGTAATAATTACATAGGTTTTTGAGATACTTTTGAATGCTAATTTCCTTGAATTAATTGGTAATTTACTAGCCTTAAGTTTATTTGGCACCATATGACTATTTTACTTGCTTTTTATATATTCATAAAAATTGTTTAAGGATTTTTGTGTCATGACAGATAGGGGCTACGAGAACAGTACTGTGCAGTTCCAGGGTTAATTAAAAACATACTCAAAGCCGGTGGACTGCCATTAAAAATGATAACACTCTTTCACGTCTTAATAATTCCTTATAATAACTTATTTCCTAATTACTTTTTTATTTACACTTAAATTGTGGTTTTGAACGGGTGGTTTATCAGTGCAATACAATTGCTCAGTGAAAATATGAAATTAAACCTCTCAGAAAGAATAGGTTTCGTCCAATGAATGATTTCTTTGAGGAAAAATTCTTGCCCCAACCATAAATGGTGAAGATCGATCGAAACCTTTTATTTAGCACGCGGAAGAGGTCGTCTTACTCTACCTCTGCCTCGCCGTGACCTCAGAGCTCGACATCTGGCTTTAGCTCCTATGGAAGCCTGGGGGGTTGGGGATTACTCGATTGGACTTTCATTACGTGAAGGAATGGCAACAAAGATTATCACGCGGGAGGGACCTCGGCTAACTAGACGCAAACTTAACGAGCGTTCCAAACTTCACGGAAAAGCCACAATTTTCTCATAGAAGAGGCAACTCGTACTTGTCACCTATTAATGTGTAAGCGCCATCCTCATTCGCATACGGATATTTGTATAGCGTGTGTATTATTTCGTAAACTTGTAAAGCAAACTATGAACAATTTCTAATTGAATATGACTGAAATAATGAGGGAGAGACTTTGATAGGAAAATGTGATTAAAACTATTAGGATGAAGTTATATTATTATGCTTAAAAGCATTTTACTGGATGTCATTTACTTGATTGTAAATGATTTCACCATAAATTTATCAGGCATTAATTTTAAGAATTTTTAAGAGAAGAAGAGAAAAAAAGAGATTTCTGGTTTATTAAATCAAATTAATGCATTGAAAACAAGGCGATACTTCTGAACACAAGGCAGTGTAGCCATTTATTTTTAAAACATTATAATGTTACTACAAATAATTTAGCCACTGATGTGAATTAAAAAACATTAAAAATTGTCAATGCAACAATTTCAGAGCGTAAAAATCATTCGCCTTGACTGGGACTCGAACCCAGATCCCTCAATATCCGGTCGAGTGCTTTAGCCACTTAAGCTACCGAGGCGTCCTCTTAAACTCTGTTAAAGTTGGCTTTAACCTCGTGGACAGTGGCGCCTCGCGCACGACTACGAATGCATGTGACATTGTATGTACGGTATTTCGTCAACATCTAGTTCCTTCAAAAGCCCCAAAATTTTTTTTTTTTTGGCGTTTAAGAGAAGAGTTTAAGAGGACGCCTCGGTAGCTTAAGTGGCTAAAGCACTCGACCGGATATTGAGGTATCTGGGTTCGAGTCCCAGTCCAGGCGAATGATTTTTACGCTCTGAAATTGTTGCATTGAAATGCACATTAGCGGATGACTCCGTTAAAAGTTACTGTTGCGGCATCTCCCGCAGTTTCTTTGGAATTAAAAATTGTGTTGAAGTCTGAGATACATAAACTGAACGGTGCTGACCGTCTCTTTTCATCTGAGGTGAGCTGAAAGGTGAACGGGGAATGATTGAATATTCGGAGAAAGTGTAGCGGGCAAACAAGCGGCCGGAGAATGCATCTGTTTTCCGATGATTTGAGATTGACCAAGATCCAACAGTTGATCTGAGGAAAAGGAGACTATTTTGGACGACATATTCGTCACGAAATATACGCGGAAAACTTTTTATCCTCTCTCTACCTCTGCAGGACGCTGCCCCGAATGTGAATGACGGAGTGTCGCCGCCGGAGGAGAGGTCGTCTCCTGAGATAGGTCGTGCACAGCGGCTACCACTCAGAACGAAGAAGTAGGAGTACGCCTCTCGAGAGTGCCGTTCACGACGTGCGTGTGCGTGGGTATATGTATGTGTGTGTGTATATATATATATATATATATATATATATATATATATATATATATATATATATACAAATATACACTGTACAAGGTAAACAATTATAGTGTAAGTAAATGGGAATATTAGAATGCGTATTTGTGCAAGCAGCGGTAGTAGTAGCAATTCGAAACACGTTCTGTTCACCTACTGCCGTCTCTGATGATGAAAAACGAATTGAACGAAGGTTGTTCTTCGCATCGGGGAATAAGAAAAAATCATTTGATTTTACGAGCTAGTCATATTTCGCAGTATTACGTCATTTACGGCTGGACGCAAAGCAATATTACCGGAGTTCAAAATAAAAAGAAGCAAACCTGAAAAACAAATAAATATTTTATTTCATACCAGCGTAAGTACGGAAAATTCCGAAGGCGAAAATTTTGGAAAATTAAAATACACAAATTCCGATTTAATACTCTCTAAAGGCCCCGAAGGCCATAGAGAAAATTCTGCCAAGCCTTCTTTGAAAGCAAGCATATTTGGGAAAATTTCCTGCTTGAAGGGAAAAATTTCGAAAAATATTAGTCGACATGATTAAGGCCTTATATTTTGAGTGCCTTCCTAACAAAGGCATTATTAGTATTTATTCGGGTACAGGCAAATGTAATGTCTGTGATGGGTGAGTATTAAGCCAATCTATTGGCAAGAAACTTTCAAACTAATTTCTCAGGTTTAGATTAAACGTTTTACACTAAAATATTACTCCACATTTTATGTAGAGTTTGAAACTAAAATAATATAATAAATGTAAATTTGAAGTAAGATATAGGCAAAAGTATTATAGAGCAACCTCAATTAAATGAATAATCAGCAAGCCAAAATGACCAGCCACAGACTTCTTTGATTTCTTAGTGTTCCGTTTCAAAAATAGGCAACCAATAAAAACAGGGGTAGGATGGTTGGAAATTATTTATCGCTCAGGAGACATAATTTGTACGGGCAATCTAAGACAATGAATATGAAACGTACCCAAAAAGAGAAAATCGAAGAGGCCATTTTAAAATTAACCTGAATGAATTGAGCAAAGGATTATGCTTACGAGTAAGGGAAAACGTTCCGTTCATTCTGAGAGATATTAATTTACATAAGGCTACCGTGGATATGAACCAAAAATTTTAGGACTACGAAGGGCAAGAGGATACCACCCGGAGAAAGTTTGGTAAAACCATTAAACGATCCAAAAAGAAATAAATCACATTAGTGGGAAACAGGAGTGACAAAAAAATAAATGATAGGGTTTTTAAGTTCTAAAAATTCTTTAAAAAATACATGGTTTTTCCGGAGTACACCGTAATTTTCAAGAAGAATTAGTTCAACATAATTAATTGTATTAATCCGCTGAATGGAAATAAGTATAATGGTTCACAAAATCGGAGCGCCTAAACGTAATTAATTTTGATTGGATGTCTAAAGTGAAAATCATCATTGAAAAGAGAAGAAAAATACTGTGGGAAATAAGTACTCCACTTTTATTTTTGTATATTACGCTCCCCAAAAAATTGTATGCGCTCAGGGCATTTTTCGTCACTTAAATTATTTTTGAAGATGGCTAAGTGAAATTAAGTCAGATGAATAAAAGGTACGGGCTTATGACGAATAAACAAAATAGTCTTAACTCGTGAAATATTTGCGTATAAATATAAAACATCTAATTTACAAGGAGATAAAAAACTTACGGAGCAAAATTGCAACTCAATAAAGCAGTACAAAAAAGGACTGACCAGGCACGACTAAATCTAAAATTTTCCATCAAATGTCAATACAACATGCTGAATCCTCCCCTATTGTACCGATTCCTCAACGGGGTTGAACAAGTTTTGACGGCCCGTACAACCCTACTCAACGTTTAGACTTTCTATAGATGACATCATGAATTTGAGTTAAAGTTAATCTCGGAATCAATCTTGAAAATAAAACTGTACGAATTCTTATTTATAGTTGTTTTTATTAAAAAAATGATACTTCCGCATGTTGTTAAAAATATCGTATATTAATTATTAGTATTTTTGTAAGCGTTTGTTAAGTGTTTCACGAGATATCGTGGGGATCGAGATGGTGCGGGGGCTAACGTACTGGCTTCCCACCCTGAGGGCGCGGGTTCAAATCCCGGCGGTGTTGAATATTTTTCAGAGGTATCTCGATCCCTACTTGAGGTGCTTTGTGGAGGGCACTTTGAGTGAGTACGCCGTCCGTCGGATGGGACGTTAAGCCACGGACCCCTTGGCGCCTTTCGTAAAGAGTAGGCTAATGCCGACGCCGGGTTTCTCTCCACCCTTCATCCTTTCCTGTCCTTCCCCTATGGCGCAAATGACCTTAGCTGTCGGTCGCCTCCCCTCAAAACTACTACTACTACTACGAGATATCGTATGATGGTGAGAGTGTGAAATTCGTAGGTAATAATGGTATGGTTGCCATTTTGGAACTTAAATGGAAATTTTTCAATGCTTCTTTTGCCGAAAACGCTCGTTCTTTATCATCAGAAGGATACATCTTTTACTCTTCCTATCAAAACAGGAGCAGCGCACTGTGAATAAACACCCAAGTGAGTGACGGGGTGACTTCAAGCTAAATGAACGACGCTAGTTACCGAAATGTACGTAGTGTAACGTCAATAAAAACTGCATAAACTAATAGATGTCATCACAGCAACTTCAGGAAAAATATAAATTTCCAAGTCAAAAAATCGTATCTGCCGAGTGGAAATGAATCTCTCAATACTTCAACTGCAGAAAAAAAATTGTTATAATTATTATTTAGAAGACCGATGTTTAAGATAGCTTTTAGACGCTAAACAGCGCTTAAGCGTCTTAAGCCACGTCTGAAAATGCAAACCTACCACACCATACTACAATAAATCCATTTACAACTCTGCATACATTCTACCTCCCATCATCCCGTTCAAATTTTTTCCACTTTTTCCTTTCCTTTTCTCCCCTCAATTGCATAACGTTCTCCATCATAGCCATAGGAAGAAACTATGACAGGAAAAACGCCCCTTAGGCGTTGCCATAATTCCAAGGTAATACGTATTTTTGACCGTCAAACCCGGGAAGTTAAATGTCTGATGAGAGCCAGGAAAAACCAAGTACGGAAGAAAACAAAGAGAGACGCCAAGGGCGAGAGAGAAAGGAAAGGACAAGGAAGTTTGCGAAAGTTGGGATTTGGTGGATGAGTGAACAATGATGAGGAAATTCAATGAGGATTGAGGATGACAGGGGGGATTGGAATATAGAATACAATCAGGATGTATTTGCCTGTTTCGTAGATTTTGAAAAAGCGTTTTATAGAGTGAATTGGGAAAAACTAATGAGTATATTGAAGAAAATAGGAATATATTGGAGGGACAGGAGGCTAATCCGCAACCTGTACATGTTTCAGACTGCTCCGGTGCGGGTGGGGAACGGGGAGTCCGGATGGGCAGAGTTAGGGAGAGGTGTAAGGCAGGGTTGCCCATTATCGCCTATGCTGTTCAATTAATGATATCTTTTTACGGCATGAGTAACATTTGTATAACTTATTTTTTGCCACCTCATGTGACAACCCGACAAGTAACTATTGCATTATTGATTATACTAATAATAAAATTCCACACCGTAACCCCGTCTTATTTGCGGGGGATAAAAATTCAAAAAGATGTCACTTAACTCAATTCCGATATCATATGAACCACGTTTTCAATAACTAAGTGAAATATATATTCCAAAAATTTAATATTTTCATCCATTCAGGAGAAGAATTTAGAAGGATTTTCCGCGCGGCAGTGTGGGAGGTTAGACATATAGATTCAGATGCATACATCCGT
Organism: Hetaerina americana; assembly: GCF_022747635.1. NCBI lineage: Eukaryota > Metazoa > Arthropoda > Insecta > Odonata > Calopterygidae > Hetaerina > Hetaerina americana. Next base: position 9,844,815 of record NW_027286874.1, on the reverse strand, counting down.
AGCAGTACGAAGGATGTTATGGATGGCCTTAACTGGAAACCTGCGGTAGGTGATATGCGAAAAAAACACGTGTCACACGTAAAGCTTTTAAAACACAGCAAATGAAGAAGGGAGTTTTTACGCCTAAAAAATACAGCGATGCCTGCATAAAATTTCTATGAACGGCATCCGCAGTTGAATTGTATAAATAAAATATTACAAGGCCGATCACAATACCTGCGATCGAACACCAGGCACAGTAGTAAGTTATTTGCAAATCAGCCGTAAAATAAAATACCTACGACAAAAATCGTAATATTTTTAATGACAGCGGTTATTTGTTTTATTCGATGTATGGAAAATTCTAGACATTTTACCGATTAATCGATATATTGCGGAATAACGTGCAAACCCAACACCAAATGAGACTTGAATCACTATCTTCGTGTTTGCTGACAACCTTCAGTACAAACTAATCAGTAGCAATATTAGTTTTCAATAAGTAGACTATTAGTAACTAAAGTGTCGTATCCTTCCTCATAACGTTCGTACGTTTTTATTCTTATTCTTCCTAATGAATGATTAATTCTTAATTTCACTGAATAATTTCAACCTTGACTTGGAGGAAAAAAACTTGTTTTTATTTATTTTGTAGCTTTTAAACAGGTTTTTAGGCAATCCACATATGGAAAAATGTTTACTACATGCTATATTTTGGAGAACATTTGAAGAATTCAAAATGGCAGGGTTTTTACGAGCATAGTAACTAGTTAAATTTTATCTTTATGCTGATACGTTTTCCAACTATGAATTTGTACAATATTAGCTTAATTTTATATTTTTTGTTTGATGCGACTCAATTAACTGGCAGTATTTCTGCATACCTACAAATACCTATTAAATAAATGCTCGGCAAGGATTTTATCTCATTAATATTGCTGAAGTTATGACCGGGAATAAGATAATGTAAATCCCATAATTTACAACAAATTTATCTGTTGCGTAGGAGAATTTATATTGTTTTCGACTTTTTTTAGATTATGTACCTGGAAATCCAATAACCCCAGGAAAACCCGATCTGGTCTTATCTAGCAGCCAATTCATGTTACCTGGAAAAACTTGTCTATGAACTTACCAAGGAACAGTTGACATGTGTAAACATTTAAACTCAAGGGAAGAAAAGCCACCGGCAGAGCATTAGCGAAATAAGCAAAGTGATGAGAGGCGAATAGAAATCAACGAACGAGGGAATGGGATGGGGAAGAGGATACTGGAAGAGGTTGCGACATTATTCCGAGATCAAAAGTTAAAGCGACGAAGTCAATGGGGGGAGTGGGGAATCCGGAGAAGGCGGTTTCGTGAAAGGGAGGGTGGAACCAGAATAAACCGGAGGATATCAGAGGTTATGTTTTATTCTTTCCTTAGGAAGGGAATGGGAAGAGTTTGGCGGTGGAAGAACGAGAAAGAGAGCGGGCTCAGGGTGGAAGTAGGGATTACGGAGGACTAGGGTCGAGGCGCTTGGTGGGGGGAGGCGCTTTATTGAGAAAAGAGATGGACGCCGGGGGCGGATGGGGATATGGGGTAGCTTTCAACGGAGGGATTTGAGGAAATAAGACGCTGGAGATGAAGAACGGTCTCTTTAAAGGCTTCTTCTTTCCAAGAAGTGTGCGCGAGGAGGGAAATGAGGGAAGCGGATGTGAGATTGGGGGAGTGCACTTGGGAACTGGGTCGTCTAGGGATGAGCGCGAAGAGTACCCAGTGGATATTGAGGAGCAAAAAGAGAAGGACGAAGCGGAAGGAACAACTAGACTGACATTAATCAGCGAGACCATATCAAGGACGAATACCGTGTGAAAGTGGATTTGAAAAGCACCGTAAAAATTGCCGAAGGCATATTCGCAGCATGACTTTTCCGGGAGGTGCAGTTGTTCCATCTATGTAAACAGATAGAAACGATTGACATTGAGGTCAAAAGTTGTTAAAATTGGGACAATTGTAAAAATTACATTTTGGAAACGAGAAACTTAATTTTTTTTGTTAAATAATCTTCCAATAAATGAATCAGTCCTGCAATAAATATAATTTAAAAAAAGAAAATAGGTTTACGCTGGCAGTTGGCGTTAGAACGCTGGATGGCTACAAGCTCGGAAAATTCCTTGAACAAGCTTGAAAACTATAAGACTTTTTAGATACTTCACATAATGCTCTATAAGTCTCTATTTTATAATTGTAATGTCACCGGTAAAATTGATTACCAAACCAGTGACTTAGGTGTTTAGTGGAATCAGAATGTGAACATTAAGTTTGAGTGAACACCTTATTTAACGTATTTGCGATTTATTTTACACATCAATTGTACAGACACCACTTCACTTCGTGGTAACTTTTTCTTTTGAAAAAAGAATATGAAGCAATTGTGTTTAGAATAAAATGTTTAGGGAAAATAAACGAAATAGGCAAAACAATTAGAATTTTGCATCAAATTTTTCGTGGATAAAACAATAGTTACGCTTTATATTACTTTCCTCAAATACACATCATTTTCTATACATTTTAAAGCAACTTTATTAAGATCAGATGGCGATTTTATTACGCTAAAATAATACGTCAAACCGATGGAAATGTATTCATAAATAGTCGGTGACATGAATTAAGCTTCCCTATTGCATTTTTGGCCCATTTCACACTAATCATTAAATCTCCTGATCGCTCATTAAATATAACCACTATAACCTAAACGAAAGTCCAAATCGGGAAAGCTTCCAATTAGACCAGGCCTGGTTTGGACATATAATATGATGAGGTCTGTCTGAAGAATCATCTTCATCAGGAATGGCCAAAGGCAGAAACCTTAGTGTTGATAATCAGTGCTGTTTATGAGTTATTTGCAGGAATATGGATACCCCGTCTCGATTAATCACTATTGTTCCTAAATTCGGAGCAACGTGTCTACTTGATCGATAAGATTGTCAGGCACACCTAGATCTTACTATAATTTCCAGAACTTCACGTACATATACTCCAGTAAGTCAAAACGACATCTATACAGTATATCAGTTCAACTGCCCAGGCTTTAGTGTACTCATACCTCCTTGTTTCCTAAGATTCGAGAGATTTACTGAGAAAAGGCGGAGCTGCAGGCGACAGCACCCAAAATATAATGAAAGAAAAGATTTCCAAATGCAGAGATAACTTAAACTGGGACGGTTAAAGGAGCCATTGATCAATGGGTGGAAAAATACTGAAACTTGATCATTCTACGCTATGGTTTAAAAATAAAAAAAACCATATGTCTACATTCCTGACACTAAGGGGACGATCAGAGATATGAGGGCAATTGAAAGAGCTGTGAACAATTCCTTTGTTAGGCGGAAAGCTGGGGTTTTGGTTTCTCATTCAAGTGTGCGGATGCGGTACCAAAAACTTCCGAACACGGTACGTTCAAAGCAAAGACAACGGATTGTATCTTATCAGCGGGCAATCTGGGATCATGGACAATTTATCGGCAGACATTGGATATGGTTTTAATTCTCTGTGAGTAAAATATTATGTAGTTTAGCGAATGCATCCATTTAGTCCTTAGACTTTAAAGATAAATAAGAGAAACTGGACAGCGGATATCCCTGTAAATTGATGGGCATATTTGCATTCCTAATAAAATATCAATTCATACACTTTTCTCAGTGTCAACTGCAAAGACGTTTATAACTGCTTCCAAACTATACTTAAACATGGCCCACAGTGATGACAAAATATTGTGTGAAATAGCATCCTGAGGTAAAATGTTTTCCACAGTTACTATCCACAGGTATTACAAAGATTAATGGCGTTACGCTCAGTATGCATGGATTACTTCTGTGGATAAATCATTAGCAAAAATAACAAAGCAGCTTTTCAATCAGTATGAACCCCAATGAATTTCAACAAGATTTCAGTGAGACGCTGTTTTTAAATTATTTTAGAGACAAGAGTTAGCCGTTGTGAGGGATCGATTATGTTGTAATTTTAGCATAATGAGTGTGCTAGTTTACATTCCGTTTTTTGTGTTCTGCCAAATAATCATGTCAATTCAAACACTCGCAGCGATATTTTCAGAAGAAATATTGGTATTAGGATTTACATTCATTTTATGCAAACTTGCAAATGTAAAACGTAAGTCAACATGAAAACATAAACAAATGTAAATACGAACAGTAGAGTGGCCAAACATATTCCTAGGGTTAGCGAAATAAATTTCCCAGAGGAGATGGAGAATTGTGACGGTCAACAAAACGGTTCACGCTTCCCAATTACTCTCATCCAAGGTTTAAATCTCTTCGCTATAATAGATATAACATGAGCTATTTACTTCACTCTCTTTTATTCCTTCAGTCTTCACTTGGCTTTTATTCCTTTCAATCAAAACGAAACATAATGTTCAGATATTTCCTCATAAAAATGACTAACATTTACTTTTCTTGAACAATGATGGATATATATTATCATTATAATTAGGTAATCTACCGGTTAAGGTAGGTTCCTGGATGGACACAACTATCAAATTAATATTTTGTGACTCCTAGTAAAACACAAAATATAGCATTCTACTCTATATCAGGTCCCTCTTCATCTCTGTGTTCTTCCTTCCTCCCTTCATCCCGTCCAACATTCCTATTCCGTTCCTTCCCTTTCCTCGTTTGCCTAACATTCTCCCCTCTATTACAGTCTCAAACATCCCACTGCCGATCAATACGCCCTTCATCCATTTTTCCTGCCTCCATAGGATTTCTCCCAACAAACCCCTCTCTTCGCCCACAATACCTAGTACTTCCTCATTTGTTTTCTTCCTATTTTAATGCCTAGCTTAGCCTTTTTCTTTCTAGAAAATCGCATAACCTTTGTTTTATTAATATTGATTCTCATCCCATATCTGCCGCACTGAATTTCCAATTCACTCAGAAACGCTTGCAACCCCTTGGCTGACTGACAAACTAAAGCCTGGCCATCAGCGAACCTAACTGATTTTAAAAATTCCCCACCGACTTTTATTCCTACCTCTAATTTTTCCCATGCCTCTTTAATCATTTCCTCTGCATACAGGTTGAACAACAACGGTGAAAATGGGTAACCCTGCCTTAAACCTCTTCCTAACACTGCCCATTCGGACTCCCCGTTCACCACTCGCACCCGAGCAATCTGAGACACGTACCGTTTGCTTAATATTCCCTAATTTTCCTGTCCTCAACATTTTCCCAACATTCTATATTCCTATTATAACTAATTTGGTCTTCTTTTCTTGCGTCTTTAGTCCTGCTGCTGCTGGTTTTCCCTTGAAAGTGGGATGACGACCGCGGAATCTTTGCCTCCCCCGCTGCCGGGCACGACGACATACGGCCGATTTCGCCGAGCCCCGTAGTCACCAGGAGTCATATTCTCTGTAGTGTCCATCAGGTTAATCTTGGGAATGATAATTCAGGTGGTTTCCCGTTGCCTTATTCAATAGTGTTTTTAATGTGACACCATCACTCAATGGCCGCCCCACTGGGGCCAGAAGCCTTTGCAGCCGCCTCACTGAGGAAGAGACGCTGCGTGGACCACCTTTCGTCTGCCTCCTAACCTTCGACCTATCTGGCATGAGTGACCCTACCGGGGGCAATTATTATTACTCTCGCCAGCACAGCTCTAGGGCTAATCGGACCGCACAAGCCCTTCCACCACGTCAAGGAGCCACCTTTCCATGCGTTAGGCACACAACAATGTGCCTAACGCATGGAAAAGACTTATTCAGACAATGATTCAAATGATAGAAGAAAAGGTAGATTTTGCAGAAAACGAATTGAGAAAAACTGTGGAGCAAAAGAATAAATACTTAGCTTGAGTGTACCAGCCATAGAAATAATACGCTTAAAAATCCATAATAGATATATGGCAATCGTGGAGTCGGAAAAGACCTTCAACAACGTCAAATGAAACATGACAGTCAAAATATTTGGCGGGGGGCTTGGAAATGTTTTCTTTCGGAGGAATTTTCCAGCATCTAACAAAGACTCTAGTAAACACAAAGCAAATGAAAAAGTGAATTGAAACAGAAGTTAAAATAAACATGCATGGAATATAATAGGAAAATCAAAAAGAAGAAAACTAAAATCGTTGTGTCTCGAAGAGAGAAGCTGAAGGCCGTTATACAATTCTTAGAATTATTACTAGAGTAAGTGGAATCCTTCATTTACCTTGGAAGTAGCATAATTTTGAATGGAGGAGGTTCGACCAACGTAGAGCGTAGAATAGCTCAAACAGAGAAGGGTAAAAAATAACAGAAACTTTACACGTCCACACACTTTTAATGCCCTACGACCATGGTTTCGATGCTGCGCACCATCATCAGGTACAAAATAACGAAATTTTTCAACTTATATAGTCAGGTGCTTAGAGGGGAGTAAGGTAGGGGAAGTAAGGGAGAGGGGGGTAGTGTAGCTGCAGCACTCATTAGTAGGTGAAGGGAAGGCGAGGGTATGTATTGGACGGTTCCTGCCTCAGACGGTATAAAAGGGGAGTGTGTTTGCTTACAAAGGTTGACCCCCATTAACGGACGGACGGTGACCATCATTGCCTTGCTGGGGGGTGGTGTTGGTGTGGGAAGTTATTTAAGAATTTAAGGAGAGGGGAACGGGAGAGGTATAAGATATCATTGACCACCTCAAGATTATTGGACTGAAGGGATTCCCAAATTTCCAACTCCTCCAAAGCATTCAGCCTGCGACCTTTCGTATCCGTGTGTAAAATGTCGTGTTAAAAGTGTGTGGAAGGGTAAAGTTTCTGTTATTTTTTACCCTCATCATGAAGGAGTTCCACAAAGTTAAGCCTGAAACTGTTAACTCTATCAATCAGAGAAGATTTTCATTAAGAAGAGTTCTATGATCAAAAAGCCTGAAGTGGAGTACAACGAAAGAGTATGTTAAAAGATTTGTATGGTGCATTACGCACCAAATATCAGACAGAGAACATTGGAAGAGTAGACCACCAAAGAGTATAAGTCTTTGAAAAATTGTGCTGGTGGAGAATGCTGAACTTAAATGGACAGACGAAGAACGAGGAAGTAAACAGATGAGTAGAAGAGGAAAGGGTAATAAGGAGAACTATACGTCTAAGAAGAACTAGGACACACTCTGAGGAAAAGTTATCTTGTTAGAAGCACTCAAGAGAAAATCCCACGAGGAAGACTAAGGGACAAGTACGAAGGACAAATTAATTAGGACGTAAAATAGAGAAGCCATCAGGTGTTGAGGAAACACTGAATAAAGAAGAATGGTGGGATGCAATAACCAAATCTTAGGATTTGAAGTACTGATGAGTGTAATGAATGTCTGAGAGTAGATGTAGGTGCAACACAGACGTTTGTGTCTCGCAAAAACTATGTCAGCAGAGTACAATGCTGGAGCCAAGACAAACAGAACAACGGATGCGACAGAAATGACGCGACCCCCTGGGGAACTTCACTCTGGAGAGAAACTTCGGTGATATTAGTCCTAATTAAGCCCGATTGTGCGTCGATCCTCTTCACCTCCACCATCGCATCAATGTATGAAATATTTCTACGAACAATGAACTTTACCCAATGGATATCTTCATGGAGTCGGTTGACTTGACAAGCCATGTTTAACCGTACTGTATTCATATACCATGCTAATGGTTACGGACTATACATATTTAAATTAAATGGCATTTATTACAAACGGGAGTAAACAAGGACCAATTTTCAACATTTTGCAATCATTTTCACTGCATAAGTACCCATTTATACGTTTTAAATTCTGATTGAATCATGTCTATTATAAAGAATATTACTTGAGATTGATTTTTTAAATGAATTAATTACATCCAATGCGTAATACACTGAAAATAGTCTATTCAAATGATAAGGAACGCACGACTAGTTGCTTTTTACCTGTGTCCAGATTCTCCCAGAAGTTGGGCCCTTTTGAGTGTGTGTGCGTTTCTCGAGTGCTTGTGTGTGTGTTTGGTCTGTGCCATCCACAGAGTGTGTGCTTGAGAATATCCTGGAATCTTTAACGGGGTCTACTCTACAGCCTCGTGAAGGATTCCATCTCCATCTGAAATTCTTTAACAGGGTCTCACAGCCTCGTGAAGGATTTCAGACAGGATAGTGTGCGTGTGGCTGTGTGTTGGTCCCTGACGCGGATTAATCTCCCGTAAACCGCCACAGAGTGTGTGCTTGAGAATATCCTGGAATCTTTAACGGGGTCTACTCTACAGCCTCGTGAAGGATTCCATCTCCATCTGAAATTCTTTAACAGGGTCTCATAGCCTCGTGAAGGATTTCAGACAGGATAGTGTGCGTGTGGCTGTGTGTTGGTCCCTGACGCGGATTAATCTCCCGTAAACCGCCACAGAGTGTGTGCTTGAGAATATCCTGGAATCTTTAACGGGGTCTACTCTACAGCCTCGTGAAGGATTCCATCTCCATCTGAAATTCTTTAACAGGGTCTCACAGCCTCGTGAAGGATTTCAGGCAGGATAGTGTGCGTGTGGCTGTGTGTTGGTCCCTGACGCGGATTAATCTCCCGTAAACCACCACAGAGGGTATTCTGGTCGAGAGGTTGTGGTTGGTCCCTGACGTGATTCCCGTCACACCAACACAACATTTGGTCTGACGAGAGATTGGCAACTAATCCTTACGGCCATTGGAGTTTTCTTCCCCTTTCTTCTTTATTGAGAGGCCGTAGAGCTCATTATTTCCTGCTTTAACATTTAGGTAAAAGGGAATCGGAATGTTGCGATGGCTAACGTACTGGCTTCCCATCCAGAGGGCCCGGGTTTGAATCCTGGAGAGGGTAAATCTTTTTCAGTGGTATCCCGATCCTTACTTGAGGTGCTATGTGGAGGGCAATTCGAGTGAGTGCGCCGTCCGTCGGATGGGACGTTAAGCTGCGGTCCCCTCGGTGCCTTTCGTTAAGAGTAGGCTAATGCCGACGTCGGGTTTATCTGCACCCTTCATCCTTTCATGTCTATCCCTAATGGTGCAAATGACCTCAGCTTTCGGTCGCCTCCCCTAAAACTACTACCTACTATGTTTAGGCTGAAAACGCATGACCAGCACCTTATTTGACTTTATCATTTACAGAAAAATCAAATTAAAAATCTTCATGCAGTTAGAAAAGATCGATAACAAGCACATGGGTCAGCTCCCATTATTTCTATCCCCCAATTCGGTCTTATGACTTGTTGTATGGAATAAATGATCAAGAAGGCATAATATCCCAATTAATTATATGATATGATTTGATTACTTCCTTAATGGATGGTGAACTCCATAAATAATAGTGTTCATGTTCTACATGATAAAAATAAACTAGTAAAAAAATCGGTCTGGATTTAAAATTTAAAAGACGCAATATTGAGAGCTGGAAACGTATAATTTATTTATGACGGATGCTAAAAAAGGTAACACATTATCGAAGTATTTATTTCATTTTATCTTATACTTGATCTCAACTGCCGTAGAATTCTATGAGTTTCACTCCTATCCAAGGTTGATATTTCCATATACTCATCCCATAACCAGATGGATACATCCACCTTAGCATATCCCATAGTTCCCTACGGAACATGTGGTAATATCTTCAACATCTCCTTCTTCTTTGATTTTGTTAAGTCGTCAGCTGGTTTTTCTGGAGCACTGTTCAGGGAGTTTGTACACTACACAGCCGACCGTTCACATTTTCACGGAATAAATACTCTTGTTAACTTTTAAATATTACTGATAACATATTAATCTACCTATAATGGATTAAACACAATTATTTTCAGTTGAAACGGAATATTAACTGCGGAAAATAAATGAACTAAAGCGAAAATTAGACAAGGCAAAATGTCCCATAGGTGGATTGGGACTAGTTGGAAGGAAATTATCTCAATCTCATCCATCCAATCATCTAAAATGCCTATTCTTTCCTTCCCTCCACTTCGATCTCCCAACACTTTCCTTTTTTGTGTCCAGCATCCCAATCCCTCTCGTAAACCCATCAACTTGTCCTGTCTTCTTTGACATTTTTCCAACAGCTGTCTCTCTTCTCCTATCTAGCTTAGAAATTAATAGTTGGTAAAATTATAAATCTATTAATTTAATCTAGTGCCAGTCAATTAAATCCAGCCAATCAACTGATGAGAATATTTAAAATTAATGACTTAAGTTAGATTATTCAATACCTGGAACCATTTTCAAAAACTCAAAGACTTACTGTATTTGGTAGTACAAATTTTATCGCGGGTACATTTTTGTAATTCAATTGCAAAAATATTATTGCCACAATCAGAACAAAATAGTGAGCAAGAAACAATTTTATTGGTGTTTGATGCCTAAAATAATGAGTTGATCAGAATAGTTCCAGGAGTTTCGAATTTTAAAGAACGAAAACAGTATTCAATAATTATGTATTTATAAATCATTAATATTGTTCAAAATTGAGAGAAGATAAAATGAATATGGACATTGAGATAATATTTTAATTTACCATTATTTGATCAATGAGAAACTAAAATGAGTTAGGTACCTTATATGAAAATTAAAAACAGAGTACAATTAAGTTCTCCTTCATCAATGATAATCTGGGCAGAAGTGCAAAAACAAATTAACTCAACAATTCTTTTGATTCCTCTATTTACGGGGATTTTGTCCTTGGGTAATTTATAAGTATGTTTACTCGGACCAAGGTTACAAAATTACAGTTCGTAAACTATGACTGTTTTTTACCAAATAGCATCAAAAATTTCTGAAGAATGAATTTATAATATTTTCCTAATATTAGCGAAATCTATCTCGACATATATAGCGACGATATAAATACCCATAATTTGTATTAACGTATCGAATTGTCGTAATATTTTATAGGCGACTCAGTAGGTGATTAGGATGAAGAGTGTTCGGGGAATTGAAAAATTCATGCACTCACACGAATTTTCTAATAATTTTTCCAATTGAAAATGTGAAGTGAAATAAAAAAAAAACCATAAACACAGTAATTAACCCGAAGGTCGGTTTAGTAGGTGATGGTAGAGTTCACCCAGTACTAAGCCCGACGGCGTGTGAAATTCACACATCAGGGTAGGGGGACCAGTTCCTTTCCCTGTGCCGGTTATGGTTTCCCAGGAAGGCCTGGTACCCGCAAATTAAAATAATTTCAAAAAATATAATAAGATCACGGTGGTTATGCAAGCCGGAAAATTACCATTTTATAGGTAAATTTTTTCCTTCCTGCCGTTACCCGCAGAGAGGAGTTGATACTAAAATCAAGTATGTTAAAAAATGAACAATTATAAATAAAAATCAGCAACATATCGCGATGAAATCTTTTAAAACAGTGTCTTTAACCTTAAGTAAAACAGAAAGGCAAATGAAACTTAGCGCGAGAACGCATTCTGAGAGTTCGAGAAAAAAGGCTTAGAAGTGACATGGCGATTGCGAGAGAAGTATAGTGGCGGCAACGGGGCCAAAGAAAAAAAGGACGCAAAGGTATATCGAGTAATCGGAAACGTAATCAATTCATTAACTTTCCTTTCGCAAGGGAATGAATGCAACCTGCGAGAAGTCACTGCATTATGAATGAGTGCTTACTAAAACGATCGGTTTAGGTCTTCCCATTGCACTAAGAATTCAACGTTTCCTGTGACTTAGTAAGATTATGTAACGCAGGAAGATGAGTTAACGCAATAGAGACGATCTGTAAACACTATACATATATCACTGAAATGTATCTGTTAACATCGGGAGACTCTCAAGCCTTCTCCATCTTGGATTGTCGAGAGGTAATATATTCCCCTTTGTATTTTCATGTAAAATGCCTGGGAGTGCATTCTATCCATAACATCAGGTTTTCGAAACAAAATTAATTGGAATTTTTCACTTTTCAAAAGCCTATGGATAATAACACGTTTGAACAGCAAACGTGATCTTCACATGGAAGGAGTTATCCTTCCCTAGAAATTTTAGTGAAACTCATTGCCAATCATAAGGTCCACGCTGTGATTGGTGGAGAATAATAGTGTTCAGCATTTGAAAACTTAGGTTACAAACTTTCCGCTACAGATGTATGCTCTGGACACGACGCGTTGACCCTTCGTTCAAATTTGGCCTTTAGCATTTGCGAGATACAGGAGGAAACAATCAACTGAGCACAGCTGGAGGTATCTTTATTTAGTAATTTACGATCCAAAGTTTTCCTCGTTGGAATCAGAAACGGTATCTAAAATAAACACGCTCAGGACACCCACGCCCGGTAGATCGCTGCAATTATAATTCGCGGATTATCATCAGAGGCGATCAATTCCGGGATTGGTTAAACCTAACTCTTCATTCAATTCTCCCTTCGGCTAAAGGCAATACCTCTTCACGTCTTCACTTTCACACCTGCTCGCTATTCGTTCGATGCATGCCCTGAAGTCTAATTCGACATTATTTCCATTCATATTTTTTTCAAACCATCTTTAGCATGCTATCGCATCTCAAAATTACTCAGGTAAACTTTATTATACTTCTTATAAAAAATTTCTTACACACCTAGTATTGACATATTTCTTGGTACACAACCTTGCCATGCAACACTGATTCTTCCGTTGCATCAAATTACCTTTGCTTGGTAAAGGGAATATACAATATACGTACTACATCTTTGCGATGGTGTTTTCTAGTTTTGAGGGACGTTTGGCGCTATGAGTACATTTTTCGTATTCTGAAATTCCTCTTTTAAGACGTGAACCAGAAAAAGTATTTGCTTAATCTGACAGAGCAAGAAAAACCCAAAAGAATATAAAAATTATTAGGATGGAATTGGATAAACAAAAAAAAACACAAAAGTGGGGCTCACTGCAATTGAAAGATACGGAAAATTACTTTCACCAAAAGCAGCGATGAAAAATATGATACGGAATGAAAAAAACGTGGAGGGGAATAAAAATGTCTTGGCTAAATTAAAGCCAAGACGAGATAGGGTTACTTTCAGAGGCACCAATGAAGGTCGTTACGTTCCGGGTGCACGCTCCCACCCGCCGGTTCGCCTCCGATGGTTGAATCGCAGGACTTATCTGCCTTTCAATATTTTTCTATCACGTCCAACCACCGCAACGCAGCGAATCACTAGGAATAAACTCAAGGAGCGGGCGAACTCAAAGCACGAAGAGATAGGAAATCCAGGGCTCAATTGCTTGTCTCGTAGTCTTCCAAATGGAGGGCGTGCATTTCCAGAAACCAAGATATCGCTTCCTTCTCCCATTATAAATTCTATACCCATGGTGGCGTACGAGATGGAAGAGAAGTCACAGATGGGTTCTATTTCCGTAGGCCCAATCGCATGATACGACGCCGAGCGATTTTAGTGAATATTGATGCCGAAGCCCTTTCCCTCTATGGCGCATGCAACCTCACGGGATCGATGCGGCAGAGACAAGAGTAAATCTGTCGTCAACCCCTGCACACCATCCACCCCCACCCGAACCCAAGTCCCCTCCTCTTCTCCCGCGCACTACCGAGAGATGAATCCTTGGCCAAAGAGTTTCTACTTACTCGAGATTTTGAGTTGGGTTGAGTTTTTGGCATGGGGAGAAGGCGACGGAAGATTGTTTCGCAAATCTTTGAAAAGGATTTATAATTGAAAGTTATTCACAAGTTTACTCCCCAGGGATTCTATCAAACAAGGGCTTTAAAATACTGAAAGATCATAAGTTTCGCGAGTAATCATGCTCCCGGGAGCGTGTGGGTCTTGAGGCGGATTCGACGCTAAGGCGGAAGTTTCCTGCAAAGTTTTGACTTCTTGTCTTCCGGGCTTACCTCTTTATGCAAATGTGCAAAATTAGTCAAATGTGGATACGTAATTTTACTCCGCTGTGATCTTCACCGTTTTCAGGAAGGAATCTTGTAATACGTCCAGAGGTACTTATTGCTTTGTTGCAATTAAATTTCTGCTAGCTAAGACTTATTACTCCGCAAGTCGTGCATTAATTTTGTACGAGTTAAAATAGTTTTTTTTTTACAAACCAATGTTACTGATGACTAGTTTTTTGTTCGGTTACTATGGATAATCCCCCCCCATTCTGCATTTCCAAATTCAGAACACTCTTTTGCTAATCAATAACTATATCATCAAGAGAGTACGTGATCAACGAGCCAAGTGGGAGAATACATTTTATGACTATATTTTTCATGTAATTTAAATATTTTTTCCGCTTGATAATTTTTGAATGTCAGCATGCATAGGTAAAAAATAATATTCCTAAAAAATTGGACGACGTTTTGATCAATAATTGCTAATTTTGATCACTCATTGTTGCCATATTTTAAGTCAAAATATACATTTCATTTAAATGAACTAACTCTTTATCTTCGCATGCTTAGAGTGGTTCTGTATACTTACCTCCATTATTTCAATCATATACGATATTCGCAGTTAAAAATAACTGCACATATCAATGAATACTAATTAACCCTTTCTTCAGCTGTGTGTAAGTGCTCCGCAATAATAATAGAAGGTAAAGTACATCAAAAAAGGGTTTTATAGTAAGACCTTGGCTTTCGATTACATCGGATAATTAATGCACTCATGATATTAAATAAAAAATACCCATGATAATAAACATGCTCCTTCTGGTTCAATGCTGAATATTTTAATTTCTCTTGCACGACATTATGGGCCATTGACCTTGACATTTTCAATAATGTTGAATTTCATGCACATACCATATTCTCATATAAAACTGAATTCTGTGGTTAAATGGGTATATGCGGCTTTAAATCATCAATTTATCCCCCAGTGCTCGGTAATTCGAGCTTTATTTATGTGCCGCAGTGATTTTGCATGGAAGGTACACGGATGTATGGGAAACGCATGTCAAATAGCTATTCAATCCCTCACGATTGGATTGAGGTCATCAGAAATTAGGCAGCTCGTAGCATTAAACAACGACACAAACTTCCGTTTTAAAGCTAGCTATCTTGTCAATGGAAGAATCTAAAATGATTACCAAATTCTACCGTGATATTATGATCCTGGAATATTTTTGAGTGAATTAATTTTTAATCATATTCCTATGCAAGAGTCATTCTGGTTCTCATTCTCTTTGCTAATATTTTGGGTTTAAAGCTAAGCTGAACATATCTGCTCATCCGGAAATAGCATAAAAATAAAATATGAAAATAAAATTATCAAAATTTGTTTTCACTTCTTACGATGAATTACTATATAAACGAGTTGTTTTCCGGTAGGAAGCAGATATAACATTACATTTTATTGTAGTTCATAAAAAGGTGGCTAAAGAACAAGGCGTAAACTCTCTTTCAAATATTGTCAAACGTTTGCTTACCAAAAATTAGTACTTATTTCAACAAGTTTCACTACATTATCGCATCTTTAAGGATGGTTTTCCATTACTTGGGTGAGTCTTGAACATTCTCTCCAAGTATCTTGGAAACTTTAATGAATAAACAATTTTTTCATTCAAAAGACTCAAGCGGAGGGAGCAGGAAAGGAAAGAAAGCCTTGGATCGTTTGAGTTTATCCATAAGATTTTGAATGTCTAATTGACTTATGACTTTGAATGTGACAAGAAATAAAAATTATACAATTACTGCCACTGTACAGGTATCACGAAGAAAATTAAATTTCAAAAATGGTAAAAGTTAGCACAGGGAAGGGATTCAATAAACTTACTAATTTGGAGTGATGATACTGAAGAAGAGAGAGGTGGTTTAAGTACAGGAAAAACGCCTCAGGCGTACAGGATCAGGACGTAATACTCACCTGGAAATAAAGAAGAAAATGGATCAGTAATTACATGTCAATTATATAAAATGATTTATTAAAACTGTTGTTACTGAATAATGAGTCGAGTCAACTCCACTGATCACTTAGTAAAAGAATCCTAATTTTTTTGCGTTTGGTTCCCTCAGGGTCCTGTTTCTATATTTTAGACTATTCTCTTTAATCCAAATTACATTTTAATTTAGCTCAAATAGATTATAATATTTTACATGGCATAATAACATTAATTAATATATGTTAATTATTGATTTTAGAGCAGTGATTTTTTGAAAAAACTTTTAATGAACAAATGATAAAATTTTTTCAACTGCATATAGATTTATAACAAGACCGTTTTTGATGCAAAACATCATCTTTCGGCTGATATGAAGATAATTTAGTTCATCAAAACCGGTCATGTCATAAATCAATATCTAGTGGAAAATGTTATCATTTGCTCATGATTATTTTCGAAACCCAACATATCGCGCCTGAAATTACGCATTTTGTTAAGAAAGCGTAATTAACATTTTGGATAATAAGGATTAACAGCTGTTCCGAGTTGATTAGGGAAAACTACAGGCTGCTGTGAAAAAAAAGCTATAGCCTTGTATATTTGGGATTAATTCACCAACATTTGATATGCTTTCAAAATGTTCGGAACCAAAATTACGTAATATATTAGTTAAAATATTCTTGCTATGCGCCGTTATTCTTTATAATTAATTAGCAAAATCAAATATGTATATATTTTTAGGATGACAGTAAAGCACCAAAATAAATCAGAGTAAAAGTTAGAATATATATATATATATATATATATATATATATATATATATATATATATATATATATATAGAGAGAGAGAGAGAGAGAGAGAGAGAAAACTATACAATGATATTCCATTGTGGCTTAAGTATAACACCGCATAGATGTTTATTTTTTTGGATAATGCTAGATTCAATAAAATGAATAGTCCAACAATTTACGGCAGATTTTGCACCGACCCAAAAGTTCGTAATGCATCGAAATCTTATGGCCAAGAAAAACATGCCAAAGAAACAATTTAGCTCAGCAAAAATTGCCATGTTATCAAAGGTTTCTGGCCATAAATTTACCTCCAAAATGTTTGTCCATCTTCCACTCTACCACGATATTCTTCCTTCTATGGAAACCTTAAGTATCTCATTGCCCCTCAAAATGTAAACGATCAACTTTTTCGGCATAAATAAAAGTTTCAACATCAGTTTCCTCTCCTTTCATACCAAGTTTAGCACATAATTTGTTTTCCTCTCCGCGCCGCTCGTATTCTGCACACCACGATGATAACCACCTATTCAGGATCATTCTTTTTTCTTGCGGCCAGAGTATTTAAAGAATACAGACCAATTTTTCAACAAGCGGGAATACAATAATTATTTTAACACACATTAGATAAGAGTCATGATCACAAATACACTTTTGATGATAAATTTTTCATGATAACAAATTACACTTTTAAACAATTGCTCTCCTGATTACCCTCCGTAGATTTGCTTCAATTTTTGTGAGAAAACTCCCTAGCATATGGAATTGTGAGCTACACCACCAGCAATTATCTGTATTTGGCTTTTATTATTCCACTTGGATATTTAATTTCAACTTGTTTTTCTTCTTTAAGTCTCTTATTTTTTGTATCTTATCAACTATCTTAAGTCAAGTCCATTAACTTTGGTCCGTAAATTACTTCAAAAGTAAACACAACCGGTTTATTGTCTGGTCAAATATGGCTTTATCAAACGGAAATGTAAGATGGATTAGCTTGCCGTCAATTTTCACGCCACTTCTATTCTTCCAACTTCGCCTCCCATTTCTTCAAGGAATACATTACGACGAGCGATAACAGGTATGTTAACCTCGTTTTACCCTGCAGACAATCCCCATTCTATTTCCACAGTCAACACCTGCGTTACTTTGCCCTGAAAGAGGATTTTGAGTATGGTCTGTGATAAGAGCAAACAATACGATACGAATTCGAAAGAGCAATATTTTCCTATCCCCCATCCGGAACTTTGTCCGCGCAGCATTTTCGAACGCAAAACATCGAAACGATGAGTTTTCTCATGCCTCCATGAGCATTATTCTCGTACTTTTCATAGTTGGTCCTTGCAGTGACGTTCATTTGACCGAAAATCACAACGAAGTAATTGAGAAATAATATATCGTCATTCATCTATATTAATATTTTATTTTATAACCGATGCCAAACCGAGAAAATGAGTCGGACAAGGAAGAAAACTTAGAAGAGGCTTGAAAATTTTGAAGAGGGTGGGCGAATAAATGGAGTTGCTGCGGGAAATGTGGAAAATTCATGAAAAGTAAATGAATGAAAATATTGGTACGTAGTCCGATAATAAAGACCGATATAGAAGAGAAAACGCAGGTTGAGATGAGTAGAGGAAGGAAAACAGTTGTCTTTTCAGGCAGAATGAAGGGAGGTAGGCGTTACAAAGCAAAACATAAGGAAATATTACACGAAAAGCGCAATGAAATTCTCTAGATACGCACCAATTAATGTTTCGGAGTCGTCCTTATCTAACCTCTTAGGTAGAATACCTTGACAGATTGATGCCAAGCCTTATTGAGGCCGAATGTACCACTCCTTAATAATCAACACTGTCAAGAATATAAAAACGCGTTCTCAAAATTGATCGATTGATCAAAGTAAATTCTCCACGATTTGACCAAAGTAATTTTTAGAATTTAAAACGATGTCCAAGAAACGTAAAACTCGAACGTAATTTAAAACAAACAACGCGGATGAATAAATCCATGTGAGGTAAGTTAAAATGTAAATACGTTCCGTGATACCAAGTGAGTTATAATGATGCCTACACATTTTTGACCAACAGCACGCATTCACAGAATAACAATCATGCAATAATTTGTTATGAAAAACATATTCCGGCCACGGCCATCTCCTCCAGAGTAAATATTAAAAATGCATGTACTCTACTAATGAAAAAACCTTTCCAGCCGCCTTTGCATGGAATAGCAATTAAGGGTAAGTGGACCCTGATGAAGATGCCGGGACG
This sequence comes from Hetaerina americana, assembly GCF_022747635.1. Classification (NCBI taxonomy): domain Eukaryota; kingdom Metazoa; phylum Arthropoda; class Insecta; order Odonata; family Calopterygidae; genus Hetaerina; species Hetaerina americana. The sequence goes on along the minus strand of NW_027286874.1, from coordinate 9,825,977 downwards.
GTGCGCCATATCAGGTGACTACCAAATGGCTATGCTATAAAATATTGGTAAAAAGGAAGCATTTTATTCTAAATACAATTATAAAGCACTAATAAAACAACTATATCTATGATCTGGTGCTTTCCCGGCGTATCTGCTAAATAAAGTTTTCTCGGTTCTTAGACTCATCATCCCTGAGAAGGATGCTCGCGTCGAGTACCGAAACGTCGTCCAATGTGGATCCCCTGACCCGGTGGAAGAGCCGAGAAAACTTCATTAAGTATATCTATTGCCACGTCGATGGATTAGATCGAAGAAATGTGACATCTAATTCCAAAATTCTCCTAAAAGGTCGTAAATATTTGAAAATTAAATACATATTATGGGATAAATGTATACAAAATATTAGATACGATTACATACACCACTTGTAAAATCAGTAAGTGTTACATTGCTTAATAATTTCCATGTTTCTCTTCCTATCGACTTTTCAACAAACGAGGTAGGAAACGTCCTGATTTAATTCGTCAGAAAAGTGTCTCCTTATACAAACAATTTTTGGTTGAAACCAATGCAAGGCAAAAGTAAAGAGAATGGGAGGACTACGACTTCAACAAGCCACTCCTACCTTAATTGGAGAGGAATTTGGATGGTGATGGGACTAAAGTACTGACTTCCCACTCCGAGGGTCCGGGTTCGAATCCCGGATTTGAATAAAGGCTTTTACATTAGTATCCCGATCCCAACTTGGATGCCAGTTAGAGAACGCTTCCAGTGGAGTGTGCCGCCATTCGGATAGGACATTAACCAGCCAAAAAGACTGGCAACTTTATTTAAGAGTAGGCCGACGCCAACATCGGAATTCCCTTCACCCTTCCTCAATTCGCTGAATTCCCTACCCCGGCCGAGTTACCAGCGTATGAATCATGGCGCAAAGGAATGAAATTTCGCGGGATTAAATATTTTTTGTTAAATTAACTCTAGAAGTAGCTCATGATTAAATACTTAATGCTGAATGCACAGATATGTGAAATGACCAACAGGAAGTAATTGGGGGAAATATGTGCAGACAATGAAGGATAAGTCAGGAAACCTATTAAGTAACCAGGATATATTCGAGAGATCTGGAAAGAATATATGGAGGATATATCAAGTAAAGATACGTATCAACCCAAAATGTTTCCCCCAAGAAAGAGAATATGACGTAGTTGGAGATAGATTAGGATCAGATATTCTTGATTAAGGGATAGAAAGGTGTTATGGCAAGGCAAAGTTAATTGAAACCAAATAAGGCCACGTAGACACATGAAATCACTGCAAAGCAGCTTACGGGTTTAGCAAACGTGCAAGATAGAAATGTATGGGCTAATGAGTAGCACAAACAAAGAAGGAGTCTGGATGGAATATGTTGTTAGATCGGTGTTAGATCCATCCCAAAAGAAAGGCAGCCGTACATAGTTTAATTTCACACACATTAAAAGTGTTACATGGGATCATCAATGATAATGGATGATTACTAGGTGGATTGAGTGTTACGTTTCAGCAAGGGGGAAGTACGCGTGATGCTATTGCACTTGTAAGATCACTAAGAGAAAAGAACATAGGAATACAATCAGGATGTGTTTTTTTGTTTCGTAGCTTTCGACAAAGCTTTCAATAGAGTAAATTGAGTAGAATTTTTGCATGCATACTAATGAAGAAAGGTTGGCTGGTAGAGTGGCTGGATAGGCTTATCCATAACTTAAATATTTTTTAAATTGCTTAGGTTGCTGTGACGGATGGAGATGCGGTATGGGTTGGGATTAGGAGGTAATTGCAATTAGGAGCTAAGCATGCCCATTATCAACCCTGCTTTGATGTTATATGTAGCGGAAATGGCGAAAAAATGCATGGGAGGAACATGGAGTTGCGAGCAAAAGTCGGAAAGGGAATTCATTAAATCAGGTTAATGGATGATCGAACTTTAGTTAGGTAGTCACACAAGGGGCTCAAGATATTACTGAATACATGAGAAAATCCTTACGGTAAGTATGGGATGAGAATCAATGTCAGGAAAACAACGGTAATGAACTTTTTGAAAAAGAGATAAGCTGAATTAAATGTTAAAACAGGAGGCAAAAACCGGAGTAGGTGGAATAGCTATCTATCTTGGAAGCGCTCGATCAAGGTGAGCCAAAAGAAGAGCTATAGTGATTCGATAGGCAAAGAAGATTTCACAAGGACAGAATGGTTGACAGGGATGTTAAGTACGAAGGTTAAGACAATACCAGTGAAAAATTACGTATGAGGCTCGGTTTTATACGCCTTGGAAACCTGATCATTGAAGCAAGATGATAACCGTAAATTGACAGCTTTTGAGATCTGGAGGGGATCGAGATGGTACGGGGGCTAACGTACTGGCTTCCCATCCAGAGGGCCTGGGTTCAAATCCCGGCGGTGTTGAATATTTTTCAGAGGTATCTCGATCCCTATTTGAGATGCTTTGTGGAGGGCACTTTGAGTGAGTACGCCGTCCGTCGGATGGGACGTTAAGCTGCGGACCCCTTGGCGCCTATCTTAAAGAGTAGGCTAATGCCGACGCCGGGTTTCTCTCCACCCTTCATCCTTTCTCATCCGTACCTGATGGCGCAAATGGCCTCAGCTGTCTGTTGCCTCCCCTCAAAACTACTACTACTTGAGATCTGGATGTGGAGAAGGATAGATAGAATAAAATGGATGGAAATGAAATTAAAGGAAGATAAACTGGGCATGGTGGGAGAGGAGAGAGTTTTGTTGGGGGAAATTCCATGGAGGTAGGTAAGATGGGATACAGGGCATTTTGCTGGGCGATGGAATACTGAAGACTGTAATAAAGGAGGGCTTCAGGCTAGCGAAGGAGGGGTAGAAAAGTAATAGAGAAATTGGACGGAACGACGGATTGAATAGAGATAAAATGTACACAGAATTGAATAATAGTTTATTTTAGCGAGATGTACCATGTTTTTCTGGTCAGTCTAAGAAATGTGGTTGGGTACCATCTGTATCCATCCACCAGCGTTAACTATAAAAAAATTTAAAAAATATCTTTTGAGAATGTTTATTTAGTATAATGCGTATAAGTAGCTGAGTTTTATCATTTTGTGAATTGGGTAACAAGGATCAAAATCAATACGGAAAAATATCCCAGAATGGCAAATCTCCATTAAAAACCAGATCTTCATTAAAAACATCTCGATTTCACGAATGTTTGTCGCATTCGAATAAAATCTTATTTATTGGTCCTGTTCATTTTAAACATATGCAGAAAGTATTTTAGAGAAATCTAAAAAAAGATACAGCCAACAGTAAATGAAAAGAAGATAATAATAAAACGTAATTGAAGACGTAACATACATTTTTATATCGTATACAATCACAAGGCACAAAGAAAAATTAATTAGATGCCGCATATTCTCCGTATCTTGTTCTCCATATTCTTTGTCAGTGAACACAGAAATGCAATTCTTTGTGCAAAGCGGATCAAATTCAACTGAGAATTATAATGGATATTTATCGCTAAAATGTCTGTAGCTACTCGCATTCCATCGCTCAAAAATCAAAAAACGATACCTCATTACGTATGCGTAAGTGGTTGTATACAATTTTTTGTATTTGATATTTTAAGATGATGTGAAAATTTCCACGATACGTCTACATCGGCCAATCGGGCATATGCATATTCACAATAAAAAAGGAAAGAATAGGAGGCAGGTGTACAGCGTGAGCTGAGGGACTTCAGTTCAGGTGTTTCTTCCAAGCTATTCCAGTAACACGCTTTTTTCCTTTCTCTTACGAAATGCCATTTCTTCATACTACTGCCGTGCCTCAGAGGCCCCAAAGGTCAAGACAGAATGAAAGCATGATAGCAATACTTGGAAACACACAGGAAAACCTTTTATCAATAGAGATATAGGTTTTCCGTCGGATATACGTCGCATTTTTCTAAACTATACCCCAAGATTGGATAAAAATCAAATCTTTTATTATTCGGACGACCGTAATCACTTGTTATTTTTATTTTTTAGTCGTGAAGTGAAGTTGTTAGTAACGCCAAAAAAGAAATGTACCAGAATTAATGTGTCAACGTTCGGCCCAATTAGACTTACTTGTTTGGCCTTGGTCTCAAGGTCTTTTATTTGGAGTTCTTTCATCATATTTAACGAAGGAAAAATGAGCACCTTTGTCCTTATGTTTTTTCCTCTAGCGAATGAAGTAGAAGGAAAGTTCTTTGTCTCACAGTTGGTCGAGTAGTCATTCCATCCGTGGAAATAATTATGAATTGCGTCAGTGAATTATTATTGCGATGAATTGATGTCAGTAAAGATGGTTAAAATGCCTCATAATACTCTCATGGCACAATGACTAGGAGCCATAGTGTTCAAAGAATGGCAAAATTAGGAAATGAGGATAGAGAGGTTCCATCACACGTTTTAAATATAATTTAAATTACTCCGGCCTTACTTAATTGGATTTGGAGTACTCGCATGTTATCACCAAGTTCTTCAATTTCCATGAGCGAAACAAGACACCAATATAGCGTTGACATGATGCACATAAATGTTTCATCAGTGCTTTCAAAATGCATTTATAAGTTCAATAAAATTTGATAATTTTATTTGATGCCTTATTACTAATAATTCGTTCAGTTTGTTTCATAAATTAACGGCTTCAAAACCTAGTACATATTTGTCTGTTCAACGGTTATATTCCCTGACAATTTTAATCATCCGAAGTTCGGAATACGGGCAGAATCAATCGAAGAATTAACAAACCGAACGGTATTAGGGCTAACCCTGTGAAATTTATCCATGATGTAAAGGAAACACACTATGCAAATTTCACTTGAATAGAGATTTATTCACGACCCAGGTTTCAAACACTTAATGTCATCTTCAGGTGACTATACAGAGTTACATATCCTATATATATGACAAGCAGTGGGGGGGGGTAGGGGTTTAGGAGCGGAGGAGAAGGGAAGACGGAGGGGCGAGAGGGGGGGGAGGGAGATTCCCTCTCCCCCCCCTCTCGCCCCTCCGTCTTCCCTTCTCCTCCGCTCCTAAACCCCTACCCCCCCCACTGCTTGTCATATATATAGGATATGTAACTCTGTATAGTCACCTGAAGATGACATTAAGTGTTTGAAACCTGGGTCGTGAATAAATCTCTATTCAAGTGAAATTTGCATAGTTTGTTTCCTTTCAACAATCGAAGAATTATTTGGTTCACATTGGGAAATTGAATTTTTTACTCACGAAGTAACGGCAACTGATGGCTTTAAAAGTAAACATACTATCATTGCTTGCTTCATCTGTTTTTTGGGTCAAAAATTATCCTTACGGGTAAATATTATGCTTATAAATTTGCATTAGATTCATAAATAATTATTCTTATAAGATCTCAAAAATGTCTGCAACCAATATGTGATTTTCTGAAATTCTCTCATCCTTCAGCCCTTGCCAAATCATGCCCTACGTCTCCCTACCCGATCTCGCTAGTCTTATACAAAATTTGATGGTATAACGCTATTCAATCGTTCGCTGAATTCAGCGCTTTTACCGAGTCACTCGACATGAGTCCACTAAAAAACACGATCTAGCCTGAACGAACGGATGCTCCCAGACGGTTGGCGCTTGAGGCGTGTTGGAGGTCAGACTCTCCCCCCCAGCACCGAGTCTGCGTGATGCGAGCGAGCTGCGACATAGTCACGGCAGGAAACATTGTTTTCCATATTTTTTATCTATACTAAGTATATAGCATTCGCGAACGCCGAGAACGAGTTTCACAACGTTGGATGAAATAAAATGATCAAAACAATAAAAATGTTTGATATGGGCTATCGATGACAGGATAATAACACATGGTCTCTAAAGAATTCGGGCAACATCCAACAAAATAAAAACTGAAGGAAAATAGGCGCCAAACAAACAAAAGCGTTAAACAAGAATGCGACCTTTCGAAGAACTATTAATCATTAATCCAGCAGAGGTAATAAAAGAAGCACATGCATTCGGAATAAAGGAAGTATAACTGAATAGTAAAGACAATTAAAATGTTTATGTTCGTAGAAGACATTGCAACAGTAACAGAAACACGAGAGGATCTGCAAGCACTATTAATTCTATAGACCAAGTTCTTCAGAAATATAATACAAGCATCAACAAGAAGGAAACGAATATCACTGTGTCGAGGGAATGAGAACCTGAAGGCATATACTACCTTGATCAAAAAGTTCCCGGAATAACCACCGTGTGGCGCTCCCATCGTTCCGATTTGAGTTCTGTTTTTTTTGTTAAATTGGTACATCTGTAGTTGATATTCCCTTTAAATCTTAGTGTCATAACTTGACATTTGCAAAAGTTACGTAGCCAAGAGTACATCTATCTCTGTGTGTGTTGGCGATTTTTTACAATTGCAGAAATGGATTTAAATTTGCAACAACGAACTTGTATTAAATTTTGCGTAAAAAACGGATTTAGTGGCGCACGGACGTTGGAAATGTTGGAAAAGTGTTTCGGCAACGATTCTCTAAAAAAAACGGTCGTTTACCAGTGGCACGAGCGGTTCAGAAGTGGTCGTGAGTCAATCGAAGATGATGAACGCAGTGGCAGACCATCGACATCGAAAGTCGGTGAAAAAATTGATAAAGTAAAAGAAATGTTGGTCAATAACCGCAAATTAACCATCAGAGAAATAGCGGAGGACTTGAACATTGCCTATGGATCCGCCCAAGACATTGTGGTTAATGATTTGGGTTTCCGTCGTGTAGCAGCAAAAGACCTCAATTTCATGCAAAAAAGAGACCGTGTTGACGTCGCAAAAGACATGATTTGCGAGGCTGAATCCGATCCCACATTCATCAAAAGGATCATTACTGGAGACGAGACGTGGGTTTATGAGTACGACACGCAATCCAGACATCAGGCAAGTGAATGGCGTTCACCAAATGAGCCGAGACCAAAAAAACCACGTCGTTTTCAGTCAAAAAAGAAGGCAATGCTGACGGTTTTCATGGATTACAACGGTGTAGTGCATCATGAATTTTTGCCAGAAGGCCAGACAGTAAACAAAGAGTATTATTTGGGCGTTATGAGACGTTTGCGTGAAGCAATTCGCCGAAAGAGACCAGAAATGTGGGCAGAAAACTCGTGGATTTTGCACCATGATAACGCACCGTCGCACAGTGCTATCATTATTCGTAATTTTTTGACGAAAAATGCAACAAATACCATCCAACAGCCACCGAATTCACCTGATTTGGCTCCCTGTGACTTCTTTCTGTTCAATCGAGTTAAAAAACCATTACGGGGAACGCGTTTTAGCAGCCGAGAGAAAGTAATGGAAAAATCGCAGGAAGCACTGATGGACATACCGAAAACCGAATATAAAAAATGTTTCGAGGATTGGATCAAGCGCTGGCATAAGTGTGTTGCAGTCGATGGGGATTACTTTGAAGGGGACAATATAGATTTAGATGAATAAACTTGTATTTTTAATTTTCTGAATAAATTCCGGGAACTTTTTGATCAAGGTAGTATACCAATGCAGCGATTCGACGACATACCAATTCAACAATTTGCAGCTACAGCAAATGGTATTCTTCATCTACATGGGCTGCATAACTAAGTATAAATAATAAGATAACATCAATCAGTACAATTTGATATGAAAGACGTTTGACAGATATCAAACAAAGAATATCTCAAACTAAGAAGAAATAAATGAAGAAGAGGCACTAATACTTTTTTGTTCATAGAACCTAAAACTACAAACAATGATGCAGTTCGTCAAAACGTCCGTACGATGTAAGACACTCTACGTGGCAGAGATGTAACATTCGACAGCAAGGACGAACAAAAGAAAGACGCCTTTAAAACGTGGTGCTAGAAGAGAATGTTTGAGGATTATATGAATAGACAAAGTGAAGAACGAGGAAGCATATAGAGGAGCAGAAGAGGAAAATATGGAGAACGCTACGGCAAAGAAAAACTACGTCATACAGTGTTGGTAAAGGTAATTTGTTAGAAACAAAATTGAAGGAAAATTTGAGGGGAACATCTCGTGAGAAATACCAAGGACAAATTAAGAAGGACATAAAACAGAGAATCTAACAGGAGTTGAGGTAATTACAAAATTAAGAAGACTGAAGGGCTACGGTAAAACAATCTTAGGATTGAAATACTGATGATGATAATGAATCTGTGACTTAATCTATGCGGATGTAAATACTAATAAACAAATGAAATAGCAATTTCTTTCCAAGTGCTTAAAAAATTATTTATATTTAAAAATGCCCGTTAAGCATCTGAAAACCTTCTCTCGCTTTATCCCCCCAGAAAAAACGTAAAGAAATACTTCGCACGATTCACGACGGTAAAAATCACCCCAATAAAGTTATATCACTCACGGAGGAATTTGAATTCATTAATGTGATAAAGGTTCATGGTCATGGACAAAAGTTCATCGTCGCTGGAGCAAGTAGTCGCCATTCATCAGACGCAGAAGCAAATAAATAATACAAGAGATCTGAAACCTCCTCCAGCCACTTCCGCGAAAGTGGGGCGTGGCGTGAATATTTCCTTCTAGTGTGGCGACAAAACCGTTCGTTTCCAGGCACGCGCGCGTCAACATTACGCCCATCTCATCCTACGGAAACACGGGTTGGTCCAATTTCGCGGAGGAGGAAGGGTGGTAGGCGAGGGAAGCCCCCAGTCACGGGAGACTCCTCCCGCCCCTCGAGGTGACGTTTTCATTGCCAACTCCCTCCTACCATCCACCGCGACCACCTCCCCCGGTCCTCTCACCTCCCGTACCCGCAGCGGCAAAGACCATCATCCGCCGACGCAGCCCTCCTTCCCACCGCCCCCGTCTTCAGTGGAGCACTCCTCCCCTCGTTCCCCATCGTCCGCCTCGGCTTCCTCCCTCTCAACACTCCGCGCGCTCCTCCGACATCCAACTCCCCCCACGACCCTCCGCGTCCCCGGGTCATTGTTGTATCGACCCATTTCCCGCTGCTTTCACCTCACCCCCCTAACCTTGCCCCCTCGTCCTCCTCCCCCTCGCTCTCCTCCTGGAAGATTTTAACGAAATGTGTATCTTTCCCCCATTCCTTCTGTTCTTTCAAGGGAATACCTGTGGAGAAACTCCTTCCTTTCTCTTTGTCTTTCCCCCTCCTACGACCCTCCTGCAGTTAATTTTCCTCCCACCTCCCCTTGCCCCCCTCCCACGAATCCACTTGCCCTCCGGTTCCCGAATACACCCCTTCCCTCCTAAACTCCCTGTCTCTTCCTCCCACCGTACCACTCCCTCTCTCTGGGGTCCACTAAAATTTCCGCCCGGGTAAAAGATTGCGCCGTCCGTTTTAATTGATCGATGCGCTGTCCATCGGTCTTCGCCGTCCCCTACCCCGTCCCCTCCCGCCCGCATAGCACTTCCCGGCGTACGCGTAGGACGGCACGGGCGATTCCGCGCCCGTAAAACCACGATCATTTGGGCCACACGGAAACAAAACATTGGTTGGGTGGGTAAGAAAGAGTGATGTAATGTTCACAACCCCTCGTTTTATGTGCCCCCACGGTCTCCATTAGTTTCTGCTTTCCTTTTTTTATGTAATTCTTCCATTCCAGCCGCCCCACCGCGCCGCTGAGTAAACACACTCGGTCGAAGCGTCTGTCTCTCCCAACCCCCCCCCCCCCGCCCCCACTCTCGCCCCGGAGATGGTTCCTCTCCTCCCACCCCCACCACACTCCCCACTCCTCGCGACATAATGATTAGAATCTAATTACCGGCCGTTCCTTCCGCCGGCGCCGATTCCGAGGAAAGAAGCGTCCCGAATGAATCGTTTGCGCTGCGAGCAGCGACGAGGAATGAGATGACCTGTACGGGATGACCATTAAGAGAGCACATATATGCACGTACGCAACACTGCGTAAGGTTTAGAGGGAAATGTAATCGAAGCGTGCACCGCTGAAGCAGAAGTGAATGGAAAAGTGTGCATTTTCCAAGGGAAAAGTATAAAAAAGCTCTCGCTCGCCGAATAAAAAAGAGCAATCCGCCTGGCCGGGGCCGATGGATATATGTATATATATATATATATATATATATATATATATATATATATATATATATACGTTTTTTCCCTGTGGAAAACGCTTACACATTGAATCGAATACTCCTTCAGGCGAAACACTTTTTGAAAAAAGGAAATTGGAGTCCAACCAAACAAGACACTTTTTAAGCCGCTATTTACTCATGGTCAGGAAAAAATCATTTTCAAAACCCGCTGCCAATTACTATAAGATGTTAACGTAATTACGTGGGTTTTCAGGGAAATCTCCGACATGAAAATGAAAACAATTTGAGTTCATTATCACAAAGAGGACCCATCGCTAAGTAACAGAAACTATGATGCAAAAAATAAAAAGAAGAAAAATTATCAAAACAAAAGAATACTGAAATGAAAATATTCACGGAATGACTATTCCGTATTGGGCATCACTGTCATCACAGCAGTACGCGAAGAATTCGTAATCGAAAATACAAACATCTACGAGGTAAAATTACTTCTACATTCAGTTTTTTACACAGTTTGTAGAAAACCTGTCCAAGTGTTATCAGCTATATATATTTTAAATTCCTTAGGATTGGCAAAATAGGTGAATATTTTTATTATTGATAATTTGTTGATGTCATATGAAATTGCCATATGAGAAGTGGCCCTTCCTAATACAGGGATTATGATAATATAAAGGCTAGAATAATTTTACAAAATTTTACAAACCTACTTTCAGAGTTAAAAACTTAATCATGGTATGGAGAGTTTAAGGGATATAGCGGAATTTTAACTTCTTCTAAAATTTTCGAAAATTAAACAACTATTTATCTGATTTAGAGGAAATACTTGACTGCGTTAGGAAGTTTATAGGAGCAGAATTAAAAAAGGAAAATCCCAGCGCGCCAGTGAAATACTATTTCGTTAACTGAAAGGAAAGAAGGAATAGAAAGTACAAAAGGTAGTACAGCATCCGAAGATCAAAGGTGAACTAGGTGTGCAGATGGGACAAGCAGCTGGCAGGAAGAACTTCCTCTTTTAGCAAGAGAAGATGCTTTTGAGAAAAAGAAGCTCTACGTGCGTTGGACAGAAAAGCTGGTGCGAATAGGAGAGGAATATATTCGAGCATATCAATTGAAAGAAAGTTTGGTGTGAGACGACACAGAAAAAAAAGGGAACAAAGTTCGGAGAGAGAGAAGAGTGTTCTAGAAGGATGAGCACACCGCAGTCCTTGATGTATGCCGCGCAAAACTCCCGGAGAGACCAAATAAATATTAATTACGCGCCGTGAAGCACTTTCCGGGAGTGGAGTGGTGTAGGATAGAACGGATAACGAATGACAGGGTGAGAGGCGTGAGAAAAAATGAGAAAATCCTCGCACAGCAAACACCTGCACCACTGGGACTACGGGACTCGAGATGGAAAGGGCCGAGGGGATGGAAATCGGGATGGGTGTGGAGATTTCTCGGTACCGGGACAGGAGAAGGAATCACTGAAGCAAGCGCGGGAGAGGCGGGCGGGCTTGGAATCGCCCGAATCGTGGCCGGGGGAGTGTGAGCGAAAGCGCCGCGAGGCCTGTGCTGTGCTTGAGTTTAGGATGAAGGATTTGCAGGCGAGTGTTTTGCTGCAGTTGCATTGTCCTCGGGGCGGGTTGGAGACCGGATTCAAAAGTTCGAACAATCCAACTGCGCCGTAATTTGCTTGAGCTGCGTCAGTCCCAATTAATGCTTCACAATTAGTAGAGAAGTTTCCTAATGAAAATAATTAAATTCCTTGAGATTAATTTACGCCCTCTTCACGCAGGATTTACAATCCGATTCAAACTTTAATTTTGAGTGACGTTTTTCAAAACCAACGAATTTGAGAAATTACTATTCTTGCTCTAGGAATGCTGCGACATTGCTTGAACGTCTATGACCTAAAATCAATCAGAAGACACATTATCAACCTGGATCTGAAATGTTTAATGATCGCTGGGGTGAATTGGTTCGAAGTTGGTCACGACAACAAGCCAGTGTTTCTGGACTCTCTACTTGGACGATTCTACTTGGTGGTGACATTTGATTGCTTCCACGACCTGGAATGTGGTAAGGACATCCCATATGAGGACCAAAACCAATATCCCAAGCTTACGCATCTGGCAGCGCTATATGTACTCCTATAGGATGATTCTCCACACAAAGTCACAAAGCCGCCGTGTGGGGACCCGCCAAAGGAGGGAAGGGTATTTTGTTTGCATATACCGGGAAAGTATAGAAAAAGGAAATGTTGACATTCATCCAAACATCAATGCTTTGACTTCATCATTCTGAAAAAGGTCTTTCGACAGAGAATTATTAACTCGACCAATGATGTGAATCATGGTGGAAAACAAAGCAAAAGTTGGGAATCTTTTCATCATCCATTGGTCACACAAGTATTAATTGAAAATTAAATGTGCAATGTCCCTCACGACAGGTCGCTTTTGAATTGGCGCAATTTCATATCAGTCGCCTCGCCCCGTGTAATTCAGTGTTTCGTGAACGGTTTCCCCGCGTTGAGGTGTCGTCAGGGGGAGACTGGGGTCACGTTAAGGCCGAAGAGAAGAGAAGTTGTCACGTGGTCCTCTGTGTGAGTGATGGAGAAGGTTGTCCACCTGGGAATTCTCCGGGACGGGGAACAGTGATGCCGCACGACCAACCGGAAGAGCGTGTTTGCGCTGAAAACTGGAACGAGAAAGAGGTCATCCGCCATATCCTTCCATGGACCCCCCCTTCCTCTAACCCAATCACAGATATGATTCAACCAATCATATATATTAATAAATCTACTATGATCATCCTAATTAATTCTATAAAATACAAGGATACTTTCTTAATAATTGTCTTACTTGACAACGTGTGTAGCGCTTCTAGTAAATCACTAATATACAATAATTAGCTTCATATATATTCCATTTTTTCTTAAAACTAATAATTGTTTTGGCACGCAAAAAATAATCTGAAGTATTCATTTAAATCAATCGATAGAAGGTAACTTTTGATTTGTACCCAAGCACACATCTTGCGAACGTTTAATCCTTTACTGGATTCTTCATTTTTTTACTCCAACGCAGCAACCTCGCGATTTAATAAACATAGCATGAGGATAATATATGAGCGCTTCTACGCAGAAACATTATGCTTCATTTATCTGTGATTACGTCTTCCATGTTCTTCAATAATACCCTTTCTTATCCTCGCACTTCCCACCTCCTCCCTCCAACAATTCACTACTTCCCCCTCATATTCACTCCCCATTTCTGAACTTCCTAGTGCAAGATTCTTCCCTCAAAGTTAGAAAACTCTTCCACTCCTCTTTCTCCTTTTAATTTTTCTCCTAAAAAAATAATAAAAGACTCATTCCTCATTCCATGTTCACCCTTCCCTCCTACTTCCACTTGTTTCCTTCCCTGGAACTCATCATCCCATCCCTTAGAACTTCGATATACTTTTTTAATACTTTTTTATTCCGATGGCCTCGCTTCATCATCAATTTCCTCCTCTCTCGCGCCGCAACTTGGCCCTCCTCTCCCTCCAGATGATTACGTATTGCTCACGCCCTTGATGTCCACATGACCTCCCTGATCGATGCCCGCAATTTTCAATGGCGCCTCAGTCCGAAAAAAATATATACTTCCCCTTAAGAAAACGCATATTTTCTTTGGTTTTATTTCCACAATTTTTCCAATAAAATCTCCTCTTTTTCTTTGGCATTGACTTTTTACATTTATATTAAAGGCTGATTCAGTCTTTTATTCATATTTCCGTTTCGAATATCAAGATATGATGAGTTCATCCAGAGGAAAATTAAAAGGAATAATGGTAGCAGCTTATTTTCCATTCCATTTGAAAATTAAGTAAAAATCGAGAAGCCATGTAAGTAAAATATTAGAATTTCTCAAACACAAATACATATCTACGTTTCACAGAAATTCGTTTGGGTGGATTGAGATGTATTGTGCTTTTTTGATAATATAATTGGAGATCAAGGTGTCAAAAATGTTAAAAAGGCATTAATTCTTTTAACTATGATAGCTCGAGTTAATTAATTGTAAACTGAAAAATTATACCTCTGAACGCATTAAGTGATTATCACATATATTTATGTTAGAGTTCGGTGAACCGACGCACAGGACTAATAGAAATACTAAAATAATAAAATGAGAAACCTTAATAGTATCACCGAACCTCTCAAATTTGAGTGCCCCCAAGGGAAAGAAAAAATACTCGATTGTAAGAAATGAAACTCAAGAAACCCTTTATACAAAGTTGCGGATCTAAATCATACGAGAGTGCAAGAAGGCCAAGGAAGAGTTGATAGAAACCTGCAGGGAGGAAATGAAGAATGAAGAAGATGCTTATAAACGGATGAAGAGACGTTTCGGAGAAATACATACATGACTTTCACAAAGTCCAAGATGATAACAGAAAATATTAATAGAAGATGAAGACATTGGGAATAAATAGAAAGAATTTACTGAAGCATTCCACCAAGGGCCCAAACCAATTGAATGTGACTTAATTAAAAGCGGAATCTTGAGAGAAAAAGACGAAAGGGGCCCGGATATAATGAGAAGCGCATTCAACAGAGCCATGAAAAACCAATAAAACCATTAGGCACTAGAATTTGACAAAATAAACGGAGATATAATCAAGACACTTGAGGTCAAAGCAAATTATACCATCTTCAGGATAAACAAATATAGTTACGAAAGTAGAAAACTGACCGAGGACTTCGAAAAGAATGTGATGATTAAAATAACGAAAAAATCAGGAACAAATATTCACGAATAACACAGAACATCGAGCCTACTGTCTTACAAATTTAATTCGGATAACTAGTCGAAGCTGAGAAACTCGGATAATTAGCCGAAGAATACAAGGAAAGCTAGAAAAAAGCCTAACGGAAAACTAATGATGATACAGGAAAAAAGCCAAAAGCCAGTGAGTCAATACTCAGCTTGAGGATACTGACTGAAAAGAATACACACGAACAAGGGCACACCAATGTAACACATGTATGCGGCGTCTTTGGACTTGAAGAAGACCTTTGACAGCATCGAATGGAACCAGATATTCAAATTATATGAAGCATTTGGAATGGAATCCATTGCTTCTTAGGAATCGGATAACGACCACGTAAATGAAGACCAGTAGGAAAATAGAAGCCAAAATAAACAAATGAGTAAGAAAAGAAATTAAATGAGACGAAGGCGGAAGATGACATAGCAGTATTTGCAGAAACACAAGATGAATTGCAAGAAACTCTGCATGCTATGGATTATATGTATAAGGAGTAAAATATGAGCGTCACAAGGAAAATACTTAAGCCCGTGGTAGTGGCGTGGAAGAGAGAAGCTGAAAACAGAAATCAAT
The DNA here is from genome assembly GCF_022747635.1 of Hetaerina americana. Taxonomy (NCBI): domain Eukaryota; kingdom Metazoa; phylum Arthropoda; class Insecta; order Odonata; family Calopterygidae; genus Hetaerina; species Hetaerina americana. The sequence continues at coordinate 9,810,536 of NW_027286874.1, read as the reverse complement.
ATTCGGGGGGTGAGACTAGAACAAGTGGAATCTTATGATGATGAGCAGAATTACCTTCACTCGTGATTGCTTTACGATAACCATATTCCATGAAGTATTTACCAGGAATTCAGTTTCTTTAATTTTTACTATGACTAGTTTCAGTTTATAAGGCTACTCTTCGTACCGAAGTACTACTTTTAACTTTGTGTGAATGGCACAATAGCGACTCTTATCATTTGGATCAGATCAAGAACAGGCGGGATGCTTCTTAAACTTTTCATGTATTGATCTCAAATTTAAATTAATTACTTGATGCAAAGCACACATTTGATTCGAGTCTTGAAAAATATTTATTTCATTTCATTTTAAATATCTTGAAAAATATACGTCTGAACAGACAGTCAAGAACGATGTACTATGCACTATGATAAAAATAAACACGGGACAGTTATTTTGCAGGTTATTTAAAGTTTATTCTTTTCCGTACAAAATATCATTTTTATGAGAAAATAGCAAATCATTATAATTCATAGTCAAGGTACTAATGCGAAATAAGTTAGTTCTATTAAATTCCCAAACTAAAAATATCTTTATTCAATGGACAATTCATTTCATAAACATGGATTTTTACCATGAATTACAAGAATCTTTTAAAATTTTAATTTATGTAGCTCAAATCACACATTTTTTTAACATTTCACATCCATTCACTATCAATTGAGCGATTTATTTAATAACAACGAATTATCGAGCTCCTTACAAAACATTTGAATAAAAACACGCATTTAACGTTTCTGAGCGGCGAGAATATGACTCAAATGAACAAAAAAGTTCAAACTTCAATGAAATTTGTCCCCGCAAACTTTCACTGGGCTGAAAAAGCACAAATATATGTATTAAAATTATGAGGGGTAAAAGCATAATATATTCATCAAAGCTTTCCTGTTCGGCTTACTAATACAAAGGTTATCTTTTTGACACATTTAATAAAATTCTCCTACCGGCGACTAGTGGCTCTGATTAGTCTTTTGATCGCAGTGCCCGTGATAATTACATCGGAAACTAAAACACTGTCTCCGGATCATCCTCCATGTTCGACACCGTAGGTATGACTATGATACAGCAAACGAGGAGTTCGGATGGCTTAACGAAATATTTCACCCTTTATATTTGACAATTTTCTTCCTTCGCTTCGGGTCTTATGACTCTTGATCTCACGTGTACTCATTCCATACAAACTCTTTCCACTCCCCAACTGAACCGCTCCCTTAGTTAAGCCCTCCTGTGCCCTCTTTCAGGTCCCATCTCCGCCTCTCTTTCGGGCCACCTTCAAACTCTCCGCCGCCCTCTCGACGAGGCTAACACCCTCTCCACCCTACTCACTCCCCGTATCGCCGTTCCCCTATGTAAGCCGTAAAGCTGAAGGAGAGATAAGGAGGGAGAAGCCCAGATCCCCTCTTCAGACCTTCTCCGCGGAAAAGAAATAGCTCCAGAGGAAAGACCAAGAGCTCTCCCACAAACGAGCGAAGCTGCACTTTAATCTCTCTCCCTCCATCATCCCAACCCTCTCGTCTTACTTTTCCTCCGCCACACATCCCTCCCTCTCTCTCACCCTCTCTAGCCCCCCGTCTACTATGCTGCCTGCCCCACCTCTTCAAAGCCAGATATCAACTTTATCGTGCAAACCCCCCTCCTGGCCAAAATCTCGCCCCTCTTCCACTTCACACTCCCTCGCCGCCGTTAGCACAGGAATCCCGACCTCAACCCATTCTTTGACACACCTATAATACCGGGGGAGGGATTATTTATCGAGCTCTAGAATTGATTAACGGCGAAGTGTGAAAAATATAGTGATTTTCCGGCGCTATGGAAAGTTGCAAGTCAGGCCTGTCTGCTCCTTCGTGAGTTCCTACAAAAAATATGTAATTATGTTTTGATGGGCTATTCCGCATTTCTTCCCTCTATTACGTGGGAGCTAAATTTCGGGTTCCGGAATTGGCAGGAACGGCAAATGTGTTTTGGAAATGAAACGCGCCTGCACACATCATGCGAACTATCGAGAATATGTAATTGTTTGCACGTAACCGGAATAGCTCTTTAATCACATGCTGCGTACAATGTCCCTGTTCGAATGAAAAAACGGTCGAGGGAATTTCCACTGCCGTCCGCGTAAATGATGCTGGATCGCCAGTGCACTCACACCGCTTAATCTGACGATAATAATCGATAAAATTCTGCACCCGGCCGCATAGGAGCCTTCAACGGAAAGGTATGAATCACCGCATAACCAGGAGGCAAGAAATATACCATGATATCACTCGCCTCTTCCAATTTCAGTTAAAATATAAGAACAAATAATATCGGATTCTGTTTGGTGATATGGCTCTTGAGAATTTATGACTGACAGGCAATTTCAGCCCTGGGAATACAAACTCATTTTTTCCCTTCCGACAGCGGAATGCCGCTTTTCTAGAAATGTAATCCTTCATCGATGTCTTATGATGTCCTTGACATGTAACGTATAACTCTGTGGGATTTTAAATTATAACAATCCCGTTGATATAACAAAGAAAAAAGTAACGAACAAAATAAAATGATTCTTCATGTAGTGGATTGTGCATTAAGGAACTTGTTTCCTACGTGCGCATGTTTCCAACATAAATAAATACAATACATAAGATCTGCGAAAAACAAATAATTCAACACATATTTTATCAGATTTATAGTTTGCCAAATAAAAACAAGAATTAAACAATCTGGTAAAAATAAAAGGTTTTATATTAAAAATCTACCTTTATTTTTAAAGAAAAAGATGTTTTTTCATTTAGAAATATTCTGTTCCAATGAATGAATAAGTATTTTTTCGGGATTTTTAATACGAGGGAATATTTTCGAGCAAATACAGTCAATCGTAATACATATACACAAAGTACAAAGGCAAATGACTTAGAGGGCAAAACCTGCGCGAGCAGAACAAACAGATTGTAAGGAACGAGAAGAGATTTCTGATAGCAGTTTTAAAGGTACCTTTATTTAATTAAACAGTAAGCATTACCATATATTCGACAAACTTATTAAGCTAATCATTAATTACTACTCATAAATCTTTCACCTTTAAAATTAAATTTGATGGAGACTGAATTAAAGTTATTCCTACTAAAGCATTCGATGAAAGAGCGACAGAGATTCTGCCGTTTTAAGTGAGAACACGAAACCCCCGGGTACTCGATGACTCTTGAGCCAACAGGTTAAAATCGCTATAAAGTTTTTAAATGCTTGTGATATGACTTCTTTGCTAAACTACTTTTGAACTACAAAAAATAAATTAAAATAAATTCGATGAATAGACGATGAAAAACAATTCTGTCGCGAAGAAAACGCATTATAATATTCCGAAAAACCAAAAAAAGAACACGAATTCCATAATCATTTACGACATTAAGTTAAGGACGTTTAATCACATCTTTACTTTTCACCTCCAAACAAATAATTTTTAACATAAACATTATTTTTTCAAATAATTTAACTATTACAAATTTAACAAGATCTTAGTCAGAGCTTTTGCTGTTTGTGATGAATATAAATATTTTAGAAGTGATTTATAGAGGGGAAGCTGGGTAAAGTGGTGTGGAAAAAGGCACAAATGGGAACTGCAAATTTTAGGATATGGATAGAAAATGGTTGGACGGGGCTCAGGAAGCTTTTCTAATATTAATGAGAAGTATATACCTTACAATTGTGGGAAATGATAAGTAGGAAATTGTGATTCCTGAAGTTACTGTGTATTTAATCGCAGCGTGTTGGAGAGGAAGTAAGAGCCGTAAAGAGCAGTTACTAGACTACACTACTCATACATACGAGGGTCATCCGGAAAGTAGTACCCGTTCGTGCCGCATGAAGTGCTGACGACGCGAGTAGCCGCTGGACGAGGTCAGATAGCTTCAGTGGCTTGTCTGCCTTCTCTGAGCCAAGTTGCGTGACGCTAGCATTGCCTGTGTTGTTTCTGTGATTGTTTACAATGTTTAAAAAAATTGAGAACGCCGCCATTTGTGAAGTGAGGGCAGTGATTAAATTCCTCAATGCAAGAAACGTTCGCCCATGTGATATTCATCGCCAATTAAAGGAGGTGTATGGAGACAATGTAATGGACGAGTCGTCTGTTCGGCGGTGGTGTCGCAACTTCAACATGGGGAGGGGGAACACACACGACGATGAGCGTTCGGAGAGACCGTCTGTCATTACAGACCAACTGGTGAGCTCAGTTGACGAATTCGTGAGGAACGATCGGCGCGTCACAATTGATGACATCTGTGAGCATTTTCCCAATGTTTCTCGAACAATTGTTCATGAAATTGTTAAACACCATCTGCATTATGCAAAAATTTGTGCAAGATGGGTCCCTCGCGTATCTCAATGAGCTGGCGGCGAAGGACTATGCAGCAGGAATACAGAAACTTGTCACACGTTATGACAAATGCCTTAATTTGCTTGGAGATTATGTTGAGAAGTAGTTTAAAGTATCCTCTTTCAAATAAAATTTTTTATGTTTGTTAATATTTACTTTTGTGTCTTTATTTCACGAACGGGTACTACTTTCCGGATGACCCTCGTATATGCAGAATGAGAAAAGAGAAGCAGATAAATGGGAAAAAGACACTAATTAGAAATGTTTCTCGGAGGGAGATATGGAGATTTGTAGCACATTAGGAGGTGAAGGGTGAGAGATGGAATAAGAATAGATTATGATTTAGAAGGAAGAAATTGCGCCGAATAGATTAAATTTTGGCTACACAAGGACAAAAATTTAGGAACATCCTTATAGTTCCGCAGATCTTCCCAGAGGCGGGGGTGGATTCAAATAAAAATTGATGAAATTTAATATAACATTCAAAAGGATCAAGAGTAGGGATGTGGAAAAGTGGATTTTGGAAGCTTTGACGGGAATAATAAAGGAAGGAATATCAAAAAGTACTTAATAAAAAAATATATGCCAATAGAGTGGAGAAACCTTTAGAGGAACTTTCTTAAAAAATGACATGGCTCTATGTTACAACATGAACATAACGGCCAAACAATCAGGAAGCCATTTACGAGACGATCCAAAGGGTGGCGAAAATGGAAAAAGCGAGAAAACATGGTGGAAAAAGGCGTGGTATGTATGAAAAAATTCCACAGAAATGGTTAGAATCCGCAAACGTAGAGAATGGTATAGAAATGAAAAAGTTATGCAAAGAGGACGGTGTTGTGTAGCTTACCAGAATGGTAAATAGATCGATGGTGTTCACGGAGAAAATGACTATAAGCGGGGAATTGACCAAATCGGTGAGGTTTTCAGAAGATAAAAATTTAGCTATAATTCACATATGAAGGGAGGAAGGAAGTTTGCGGAATCGAAGAGGAGATTTTTTTAAATTTTGGATTTTAGGCTTTGTTTCATGAGTAGGGGCAATGAAATTGTCACTGCATGGTATGATTGCTCCTGCCCAAAAAATACCTACCTCAACAGGTTTACTACCCATATTAATAATAATCATCCCGATAAGGGTTCCACGTCATTGATGATAGAACGATAGGACATGTGTTTCAAGTATGGAGTGAAGGTAATCTTCAAGGAAAGAAAAGCTGCAATCTCTTCTAATGCACAAAGGCCAACAGCATTAGTGTGGGAAGGCCTAAACTTGTGTAAGCGTTATAATTCACATACCGAATGTAAATACTGTATATTGGAGGACGTAATCATAGGAACACTGAAACTAGAATCGCGTCGTCAACAGAAGAATCATGACATCGAAACGATGATAGATAGATAAGGCTGTGAAGGATAATGAAGAGGACAAAATGATTCGAGATTAAAACAAACGGTGTAGTGTCAAATGGTGAGGTAAGAGATGAAGATGCAAATATAAAATCAAAGAAGGTAAAACTTTTGGATAGAGGGGTTCTTAGAGAATGGTGGGTTGTCGAAAACTGTCACAGAAGGGAAAATGTTCAGTATGAAAGGGAGAATGAAGGAAGAAAATAAAATGAATCGACACGATGGCCTTAAGTAAGTGTGGAGAAGCCATTATGAAAATAATGCAAATGAAAAAGTCAGATCGGAGAAAAAAATACGGTAAAATTCCATCGTGTTATGCCTTCAGACGCCACCATAAGCTACAGGTATTTTGCAGGCTCTTGGGCTTCCTATACACCCATATAAAGAAAGAAATAATTTTGGGGATCGAGTTTAAAATGAAAAAAACCATGAGAAAAAACTATTTACTGCTTTCTCATATTGAAGTCGTAAATGACCAGGTCCGGATTCACCTTTGAATTAAACATATTGCCCCGATTTTTCTTGTAATTTCTTAAAGAATTCTTCTAGTGTAATAACTATAAAATTCAAAATATATTTCATACTGTCGAAATACTTCGAGGATTACTAGGCAGAATCTTTGTGAGAAAGGACGCAGGAGTGAAATTATCTGCAGCCGCAATACTATTTAAGCGTTTGTCTGGAAAATTTCATTTAAGAAAGTTGGTAATTGAAAGGCCAATAGGGAATGATGAAGTTCCTATTAGTTTTACCCTAAATGTCAAATAGCGTCGTTAGTTTCGTGCTGAGTAAAGATGGCTATAAAACCTAAATATCTTACAAATATCAGAATGGGAAGATAACTGGTTTAAGTATTTTTAAGGAGAGATAGTACAATTAAATAAATAGATATCTCTAGTAAAGAAATCACGAGTCACAGGTACATCATAAATCGCATTAAAAAGAGTGTTAAAATACATTTTCGTAAGATTGAAGTGAGTTCATTGGAAATTCCCACCATGGTAGCCCTAAAAAACTATTGATTATGAATTCCAGATTATCAGGAAAGAAAAGGGAGAGGAAAATAAACGCACTTCGCTTTAATTGCTAATGTAAATATTTTAATAGATGGGCGCAAGTCTAAAAAACAGCTTAGTAAGATCCTGATACGAGTGAATGACAAATTCCCATGCAATTGTATTGATGTACATAATACGTATACTATGAGGGAAGGTTGAATTGCAGAAGCATTTCATGGAAATAATAGGCAGATGAAAACTCACACAAATCAGAAAAGGAAACAATTAACATGGAAAAGTAATGCATATCTATTTTTTAATATGAGGATTCGATATTATTTTTTTACTATTACTTGATTATGCGATGCAATTCTAGTTATATTCATCCTTCAACGTATGATTAATGTTAATGCTTAGGATAGTAAAACACATTTCTCTCCCTGGCTTCGCGATTTGCATGAAATCCATGATTTCGGTTCACAATCCACAATTTGTTACCTCTGAGTCACAAACTCATTCAGCAGCATCGCGTAGGACTCAAGGATGGAAACCTTAATTCAGTGCTAAACATGAAGAATAAGTAGAAGAGTATTTTAATGTTTTAACGAGAAACTGGAGAAAGAGTATCACTAATTAGCATTGCCTCTTTAGGAAAGAGGTGAACAACTACATTAGAGCTGGAAATATTTTAGTAGGAGCGCTATATTTATTTATTTAATGATTCTCTTGTGTTTATTGGCGGGAAATTGTAATAGAAGCACCATTTACAGAACTGGTGGTATCTATTATGCACGTATTTATTGAACGAAGGCTCACCTACAACGAAAATATCCTCAGTTTGAAATAGGTAATTATTTTTGTAAGCCCCTCAAGGAATTGTAGCACTATATTCCCAAATGTTCATGAGAAACAAAACCCCTTAATGGATGGGCTAGTTTGAGCACCTAAGTGCCTTTTTTATTAAGGTAGAGAAGCGATGTGACGTCATGCTCACTTTTCGCAACTCGCGCGGCTAATATATTCCTCACCATCCACTCCCTCTCTTATCTCGTTCTTCGTCGCTGCACGACTTACCTAGCTCGGGTTTGCCTAAAAAAGCCCAGGGAGCCGGGGTCCCGGGAACTCTCCACCTCCGGTGCTGGGGATTAAAAGCAACACCCTTGGGGCACGGAAATTTCTGGTGCATGCAGTTTAATTAAGGAGAATCTATATGGATAGATGGTCTCTATTAGTTTTCAGGGTAGTGCACAATGAGGGAGGCCCCTTGAAGGCTTTGCGACACAAAAGTTAAAACATGCACTGCAATTGGATTTGGTCAAGCAATCTCGGTAAGGTATTTTTCAAGGGCTATACCCTTGTTCGGTAATGAAGATTAAATTAATTTTCATTTTTTTGCACGACGGCTCTTTACTTTCGGATTTTTTTACTTTTTTCCCTTAAACTCATATTCCAGGCTGGATAATATGCAAACTACGCCTACTGAAGAGATGCATTTCTTCATCCATTCACTCTCAAGTGCTCCAGCTACCAAATAGAAGCGCTAGTAATTGGTAAAATAAGAATTATTCGAAAGATTTCTAACGGTCCAAAACTCAAGAAAAACGCACCACTGAGCGCGTTTAAAGCTAAGTACAAAGCGACTAGTATTGACTTCTCTTTCCGTCATATTTTCTTTTTAGAATTTTGCCCATTGACATTTTTGTATGGCTTGAGTGGAGGCTTTTTGGGAAATGTTTGGTAGAAAGAAAAAAATTATTACAAACCGTGTTTTTATGCTTCGACTCACAAAATTGATAAACAGATGCCCTATAGAGGTATGCGATGCATATGCATGTTAACTACTAGCACGGCAGTAAGTCGCTAGAATTAAAAATCTAACTTTCATAACATTTTACTCGAGCACAGGCAGGTGAATGTCAGGGTAACTGCTCATTATGGTCCTCATAATCCTCTCATCTTTGTCGTCTGTTTCATTCATAGGTTTCTAATTAATTTTCATTTTTCACGAGCCCATTTCTATTTTAAGTAATAATTCCATCAGCTTCCTATAGAAATTTTTCGCTACCAATCTTCCGTTCCCGAAATTCATGAGCTAAACATAATAACCCGATTACATTCTATTTATGAGCTCAGTACTTCCATGGCGTGCTGCCCTAAATTTCCTGTGCCTGCACTGATTTATGACTCAATAGTTGTTATCGGTAATAAACGTACATCCTCCAACCAATATTTCTCAGCACTGAGTGTTTGACATTAAAATGATGGCCGTCCTCACATATTGTATTTTTTCGGGTTGGAGAGAACATTAATCTGCCTCCTTCCTAAACTCCCTAAACTCTTTGGTAATCCATCAGTCATAACTTGACATAGTGCTATTTATATCTGGGTATATGGCGCTGCTGGACCCGAGATATCCTCGCTGAGATTGCATTTCCTTTTCATATCTAAAATAAATGGCATAGTATTTTTAACTTTAAGTTCCAAAATACAGCTTGCAACTATCTAAAATATCACCAATACCAATAATTTTCGTTCCCCATGTGGTCGGTATTTCCTTTGCCTGAAAATTCTTTTACCATCTTTAAAATATTATACTCTTCCATGTTTCCTAAATTTCTCCTCCCGCATATCCTTCCACTCATTCTCCTTGATCCTGGCCATTTCTCGACTGTATATTACATGTATAGTCCTCTGCTAGCGTAACTTAATGAGAGAAGATTGATTTACCAATGTGGCTTCATTTTAAACGAGATCTAAACTCCTAGTCCTCGGCAGTAATTTTATCTTATCACACACTCACTGCCTTTATCACCATAGTAGGCACTCACCTCTTTCTTATACGCACAGAAAATATTTAAGCAATGTTTAAATTCTTTGGCATCTTATTGAAAAATGCAAACATCATATTTCCTCCAAACCCACGCGGTTAAGATTTTGGAACAATCTATAACTTTTGTTACGGTGGCATCCGAAACACAATATCCTCCGAGTATCTGGAATTTAAGAAACTCCCATCGCCCTTTAGGTTTAATCATTTTTGACACAAAATGGTGATGATCAACAAACCCGCCAAGTTTTGAGGGACATATTGAAATTAAATCCAGGCATTCTTCAAACTTGCTGAAGAATTAGGCCATAGGGGTATTGTTTGTAAAGGGATTTACAAATTTCAAGGCTGCAGGGTTTCATCGTATGGAGGAAATGTAATTCATCGCAATCAAGTTTCAAATGATATAATGGCCACAATATTTCTCCGGCTTCGCAGTAATACCATCGGGATGATATCCTAGCAGCTCTATATTAGCTTTGTGAGAGAGACTTATGCTCTAATTAATTTCCGACTGCATCCAATTAATTGACGCACCCGGTCAAAAATTCATTATCATATCATCACATTGTCATGAATCAAGCAAAATCCGATGGACATTTAAAAATTAATCGTATGTTTTTGTTTACGCGAACTAGACCACTAAATATGAAATTAATTTTTCTCTGGCAATGAGGGTAATCTCATTTCATGCCAACAGGATGATAATTAATTTAAGATAAATGAGAAAACATGAAATATAATCGTTAATTCATCAATTATAGTAATCCATAAAAAAATACCGAAGGGAGGACGTTGGAGAGGTAGATCTCAACTCTTTAGCTCAGTCTTCAAAATCAATACTTTGGTCTGGGATAGATTGCTCGTATACCGACAAGGAGTGACCTTAAAACTTAAAGACATCTCTTCGTACGCTTTTAGGTAACGGTTAAGAGTTTCTCGCATTCTCCGTGCACAAATGAGGTAAATTAAGGCAAACCCTATTTTAGACAACATTGTTTTTATGGTATAATTTACCCGCTTATAAGAAAAAAAGGATTGAAAATTAAATAGATTTAACGCCCAAGTAGGAATGACTACTGTGCCATCGGTCAAATTGTGAACTACCCAATGGGTGGTAAGAGGTTTATTGAAAGAATAACAAGCGTCCTGAAGTAACTTGCAAGAAAAGAAAACACTTAGTTCTGAGATTAGTAACGGAAGGTGACTTTGCTCTTTGAAGTTTTATAATACCAGCCTAAAGACATTAACAGAAAATAACAGTGAGTACATTAAAAACATCAGAATTTCCATAACACATAACTACTGGCCTGAATTCAGGTTACAAGTGATTTAATAAGCTCTAACCAGATCGTTGACGATCTTAATAATTCATTCTTGCGGACACAGGATCTACGTGCATTCCCGATTCGATTTTCATGAAAAAAATCCATTTTATACCGGTATAATTTGGCCGAACGATGCAAAGTTTTCGACATTTCAGATGAGATACTACGCTTTCTAGAAGTGCTACCGAATATAAACACTAGAGATAAGTTGAGGATTTCCTCACGCGACGCTCGCGGCGACGCTATGAAAAAAGTAGCTCTGCTCATTGCGACACCACACGTGTAATTAAGAAGTGTAGGTAACACATAGGACTCCAACCACTTAACTATTTCAATGCCTTGTAACTTTTAATTGCGTGGAACCTTTGGTTTTCGACCTCTCTCCCCAAGTACCTAACTACGTCGAAAAAATACATAGAAAAACTTGTGCGAAAACGCTTTAAACTCCCGCTATCAGCACTATGAATGCTTAATTACAGAGCTACGAGCGTAAAAAAAAGCACCATCCAAGAATTTCCAACAAGTTGATAAACAGCGCTGCCTTGTTCATAGGTTTCTTTAGAAGAAAAATCTTAAGTTTACAGTGAATTGGGAAAAGGAGAAAATATTATGTAAGTCATCCTCATGAATTCAGTCCATTCAACTGATTTTGATAGCAAACAACATTTCTGATACTTTTCGGTCTTCAAATTTGCCCTATTTAACCAAAACTCCATGCTGATCGTATAGCTTGTGGATATTTATCCCGGAAAATAGATGTTTGCCTTCACTTACGTTTTTCAAATTAATAAAGGGAGAAATTGAGATCAGGCGAAGACTAATATTTTCAGACACACAAAGGTCGCTGAAGCAAAATCCGAGTAGGTTTGCTGCGCTTCAAGTAACATATTATAACAACATGCGATGATAAACAGCATCAAAAAAGGCATTTAGTTGAAATCATAAAATTTTAATACTACATGGAACAGTATTAATTTTTTCAAATTAATAGATTGACCATTTATAAAGGCTAAATTATTACGGTGCATGAAAATAGTCTTGACATTTATTCTTGACATGACATGCCTCTGTACACAACGTTTTACCAACGAATGATTCAATACATTTTACCGCGTGTCTACCTTATAGATATGAAACAATTTTAGCTTGTGCTTTGCAATGAATTAAATGACTTTTGATAGCCATTCCATTAGAAATGCCAAATATAAGATTTGAAATAAAACATTTGGCCTCTTGTAAAAAATAATTTCCGAGCGAACGAATTACTAAGTAAAATAGCAATAGATCTTAAACGTTAAAGAGTGATTTCGGCCAATTTGTATAAAATTCACCACAAATTGTAAAATTTACCTAATTACTGTCTTCAGCATTCTCTAGTTTTGCATAAGCTCCATACAATATGGAACTATTCTTTTTTTATACTACATTCATCTCTTTGCACTAATTACCATAACAGGGTCTTATATCTTTAAAACTTGTTCTTTGTTGTTTTTATAAGTCTGCCATTTGTAATATTTCCTTACTCTCTTTCATTAGTTTTTCATTCATTCTCACTGTGCCTGTGAACTTAAGAAACCCTCTTCAAAATTCCCTTGCCTCTACCTGTAATCACCCTCTTATATAGTATGCCTTTCCCTCCACTAAAACAAATCGCTCAACAATCATCGCTTTTCATTCTCCCGAGCAAAAGTTTTGCCACGCACACTTTCAGAACTTTCAACAATCCTTCCCAACTCGGCTAAGCATCGCCAACGCCAGCGCTTTTGATATATTATTCCCGTTAAACCTGATTTGGCATAAATTTTTCTTCAAGCAGGCTTTCATCCTGCATTATCACTTTTCTTTCCAGCAACGTTCAGAATTTAGCGCTCAATTCCTTTCTTCCTGCCTATTATTCTTCCCCAGATCTGCATGTGAAACCACCAAATAGTTATTTACTTCATACTGAGCAACTACCACACCTTTTTGATCTAAAATTTATTATTAATTTGGCCTTAATATTTAAAATCTCAGTCTGTCATCATATACACGAATCCAATTTAAATTTATTAAATTTATTTAAAACCATTCCCTTGCCGTTAAAAAAATAAATACATTTACGCCTGAATCACGTATGCTAGAAAAAAGTAATTTCTCATTCACGCACTGAATATATTTTCAATTATTAAGTATGCCGCATAATGAATCTATTTCAATTAGATAAAGCCTGAAGAAGCTGAAGCAATACTAGTAATACCCTTGGCCTGATTCAAATATAGCTATAGATAGGCTAGCAACCGTGGATTATTTTAACTGTGAATTGTTATGAAGAGCAAAAATATATAAGACTATAAATTTATTTATTTCAGTAATCATAATTTCATGTGTTAGTAAAATAGAATTTCCGGATAGTAAAAATACGAGAATTACCTCCCAAAATTGTTCAATGTGATTATTTAAAACTTAAAGGTTTGTATTTGGAATGTTAACCCACTGTCATATTTTCCAGGGAAGTAAAAGGAAGGTGCATAAAATTCCAGAAGGATAAAATACATGGTGGTCTGAAAAGTTTCCGACTCAGAATATTTCAGAAAAAAATGTCTTATATCTTTGTTAGGCCGGAAACTTTTCAGACCACACTCGTACGTTATCAACTGTGTAGTTCAACTTTCAACTTTGTTTTGAAACTGATAAATTTTAGGCCTGATCGAGAAGAGAAGAATGTTCTTGCAATGAATTGCCATGCATCTCGTTTACTCACGGCAGAATGATTTGTGATTAATGAATAAATCACAAACGGATAATTACTACCAGGTAATCCCACGCAGAACATGACTGCAATGATGATAAGCATATTATTTTTCCCTTAACTTAAATCCTCCGGAGCGTGCGTCGCTCATTTTTACAAAAAAATCATAAATTCCCGGGCGGATCCTTCCTTATGAATTATTCATTTCCTTCCATCGTTTGTCTTCCGCCAATCCTACTTGTACCAAACGCCGCTCACCTCTTCCCGCCCTCGACACACTCCCCACGCGTCGCCCCCACACCTTCCCAATGCCGTCATCTTCCTCCCGTTTCCTACTGTCAATCACGTGTCTCGCTTCGATCGCCGTTTTAGTCGACGCTCTCAATTGCTGGGAAAGAGACAAAAGAAGTGCGAGCGCCCGTATGCACACACGCACACGGTCGGAAGCCTAGGAACTCACACACAGGCATCCCCTCGAACGTTCGCCATTTGTTTCCGCAGCTGCCATTTCGTTAGCGCCCATTCTTTCGCCGCATTGCCTCGCCCTCGATGCGCGTCTCCCCCCCTCTCCGCTCTTCTCCCTTACTCCAATACTTCACCCCGACTCTCGTCCTGCCCTACAATCTCTCTTTGATCGCCTTCCCTATCGCTCAGCATCATCACCTTATTTTTCCCTTTTTCCAATTTTCGCTCAATTTCTCCGCAGGCATATTCCATCCTTCCAGCTACTGTTCCTCATGACAACCTAGCAATGACCTTCTCCAGCCAAATCGTTTTCATGACTGATAGATTGCATCGTAATAAACTTGTTTCGTGTTTAACTGTTGCTTGATTATAAAATAATACAGATAACTTCAGTCATAAAAGGAATATTTAAGATTAATCCAGACGAAGAAAGTGGAATGAAATTGGATTAGTATAGCGCAGAACAGTTAAAGACTGGTCAGCCATGTGTTCCAGTGTCCTCATGGTCCCCCCTAGTGCTTTATCATAACTTATGAGATAAAGATGAAAGAAAATAATCCAACTTCACAGATTTGGCGAATTTTGTGGGACATATATTGCATGTTATCCTATATTGCGAGATATATATTTAGTAATGCAGAAAGGCACACAATATATGCGTGGGTTTGTGAGAGAAGTACTTGATCGAAGATGAATATATGACATACCTGTATGAGGGCAAACCCTACGAATCCTAGATATTAGTTGTAGTTTTTAGGGGAGGCGACTGACAGCTGACGTAATTTGCACCATTAGGGATGGAAAGATAAGGTGTGAAGGGTGGAAAGAAACCCGGCGTCGGCATTCGCCTTCTCTTAACGAAAGGCGCCAAGGGGTCCGCAGCTTAATGTCCCATCCAACGGACGGCGTACTCACTAAAAGTGCCCTCCACAAATCACCTCAAGTAGGGATCGGGATGCCACTAAAAAGGGATTCGAACCCGGGACATCTGAGGTAGGAAGCCTGTACGTAAGCCACCGCACCTTCCCGATCCCTTCCTGGATATTAAATTATGATACATATGTATTAGATTGATTTAATTAATGAGTATGATACCTGCTAGTAAAGAGATCCTATTTGCAGAACCAATGTGGTTATCCACAAGCACAATCAAATATTTCAATATATGGTAATGTCAAATTATTATTATATATTAATGTCAAATTAAAAACGTTCACTCCATAGAGTACTCTTAGAACAGCTGCTGTTAGAACGATTACTAAAATATAAGAACAACTACACTAATCCTTCATAAAAGAGGGAATTCTGTGACCTAGATTTTAGCCATGCATGAGTGCATCTAAATGTTAACTTACAATATACTATTATTAAGATGCAACTTAAAATATTTTTCTTTCGCCATCCACTGACAAGATAAAACCAAAATAAATATTGAAATTTCAATTTCATGGCGTACCACTTGCAAAAGTTCACGTTCTCAATTGAACGTATTGCCTCGTGTTTCCATATCCCAGCACAGTTCTTAAAATTATTCTCTGTAGTACAAGGATACGTTTCAGTTATAGGCAAAATGAAATAATCTGAAGTAGAGCAAAAATATGATATTCAATATTAAAAAAGAAAATTTTAATATTGGTAATCTTGACCAATTCAGATTGATTTTTAGATGCTGCAAGTAATTTTTCCCTTCTTTATAAATCTTTCTTTTTTGTTGGTGGTTTGCCCATATGAAGGCAACTACGCACTGAACTACAAGAGAAATTATTGTAAGGACTTGGTGAGGCCATAAAACCTTGGATATATTTAAATACATTAATTTGAATTTGATTATTAATATTTATGTAACAACTGCAATTATATCATTAAAACAATTTAAAATATTACGTGAAAATGTAAAGTCAGTGGGTGGCAAATATTCTACATGCAAATTTAATCAATATTAAAAATCTTTTTTACTCATATTTGAAACTGCTTGGTTATATAATGAGTTCAAAAAATTCTGAAAAAAAAACCTTCAGAAAATACGACAGCAAATAATAAATAGCACTCATAAATATTGTCTTTTAGATATTTCAAGGTGCGTATTAATATTCCCAGGTGACTAAACTTTCCAAGTTAGACACATGGTATTTTAATGACGCTGCATGCGCACACTAAAAAATTAAGAGAGAAATCTTTGCTTCTTAAATGACATGAGAATTAAAAATTCTCTTTGCCATTGAAAAATTCAATTTTTCTGCAGGAGCATATTTATAAGTGCACCGTATATGTTTTGCCTGCCAAGCTAATTCCTCCGCAGCGCTAAGGTAATGGAAACGACGGCTCCATTAACTTCATTAGCCTAAAGTACCACACACACTGGTTATACTCGTCGTTGAAAATTGGAAATTATTTTTTTACGTATACACATCAGGATATATAATTAAATTCTATTTAGATGTTTACAATGTTGTTGCAAGATGGTAATGTGTTTTCATTTAGAGTTGTGATAAGCGACATTAAATGAACAGGAAAAAAATTCCCCATTGGTTAACTTCCATACTAATGTCGGGTGGCGCAGCGTGCCCGAGGCGAAGGGACGGAAAACAGCGGGGGCAATTAGACGGACGGAGTTTGAGTCAGCAATGAGGATGTGCTGGGGAAGTAGGAAGGACGAAATTCCAGGGGTTATGCTAGGGCGGACATTTCTCCCCCTCGAGCTTAAAGATATACGAGCTGGGTAGGATAAAAACTAAGGTGGAATTCTAAGCTGAGAAATTTGATACAAGGGAATGATCAGGGTGTTTATCGTATAAAAAGGCATATAAATGAGAAGTTCGACTTTCTGAAAGAGGCCGCAGCACAAATCAAAAGCTATTTATATTTTTTCATATAAATTATCACTAAACTACACAAATGTTTTAAAATGCTTGAGAAATGATGAAAAGAACTTTTTCTATTTAAAAACTACGAAAATTGAACTACTTTCAGTATATCATTTATTATAAATGCATATTTACAATTCTAAAGCTCATTCAGTTTTCTAAGAGCAGTTGGAAGATTGCCACCTCCTTAATTATACACGCGTAAACTCAGCAATCGCCAAATAAATTATCATGATTTTTAAAAAGAGAAAAATAAGTATGAATTCAAACTGATGTAATCAAAGTGGAAAAGTTTTAATAACTTTTTTCCAGCAACCATTTAATTATGATATGGTTAGTTTTGCTTCTCGTAAAGCTCTATGACCTATATGAACTGGGAAAGTAGTATCTTGGGAATAATCTAGAGCTTAGTTAATGTAGTCACAAGTCACTATGGCAGAACCCCTACAGCAGTTAAGCAATTGTGACTCGTGAAGCACCTAGGGGATGATGATACAGATATACTTAGAGAATTAGCGACTTTATCCTTAAATAAACATGACACTCCATTAGAAATATGTAGGCAATAGTAGAGAAAACGTACAGGAGAATTACATTTGTACTTTTCTTGGGCCACGCGCAAAATAAGGAAGCAACTGGGATAGGATAAAAGGAAACCCTGATTAAAATATAAGATGAATTAATAATGACCCACTCGATTTTTCAAAATGGGATAAAGGGTGGACAGAAAGTTCAACGAGTCCGCTGCCTTAAAGCGAATGGTAAGAAATTAAGTCCAGGAAAGAGTTAGAATTAGGTTTTCTGTATAGCACAGATCCGTAAAGGATATTTCAGGAAGCGAGGGGGCCAAAAATGCTTGAATGTATCAGTTTCTTAGACCAACTTGCTGAAATATGATAAATAAACCAGAAATCACATTTATTTTGCACTCCCAAAAACTTTGCAGCGAAAAACTTTGAAGATAACTGCACCTTCTTTTGCTAATATTTTATTAATAGCAAGAGTGAATGAGTAAGCATTAGCTTATTAAAAATACTTTGACTCATATTGCCGTACGACTTGCAATGTAACCGGTAATATAGACACGAAAATTCCCAGAAAAATCTTCATGAATTGGGTTCGCATTCATAAATCAAATTAAATACAGAATCGTCAGACAATAAAAAGTAAGAGCGAACACGATAAGGAAAGTAATACATTTCTTTTTTATACCTCAACCGCTTACGGATTAAGACAGAAAACCCAAATGGAATGCGGAAAATCATGCATGCTCAAAGATGGCCACATCTAAGCCTGCATGCGCAGTCACGCGGTGCGAGGGAAACCGTAGTTTTCTTTCCTGATGTTAGTTCCTGGGTATCAAAACAAAACTTATAGCCTTGCTTATTTTCCCACTATGGGCGTATTGTAAATAAATAAGCAACCGTTGGAAAATAAGCGAAAATGAAATAAATATTTAACGGCCGCAAGGAGACGATGCGAGTTGTTCCCCATTTTGTGGCCACGGCCAAAAAGAACACCAATGAGGGGAGAGGAGGAGGAAGGAAAGGAATGGAAGTGGAGAAAGAGATATGCGTGTGTGTGTGTGTATGTATATATATAATTATATATATATATATATATATATATATATATATATATATATATATATAAAATAGAGAGAGAGGGAGGGAGGAAGAGTCATATTGGTTGCGCAACCCAATGTAACCACGAGACCAAGGGGAGGGGGAGCGTCGACGCATTTGTCGGCGGCGGCGTCGGCCTTGGGGGCGAGAGGGGCCGGAGCCCCGCAGGGAGAGTGACTCGGGCTCGATACTAACCTTCCATCAATCCACCTCCCGACCTCCCGCCCCGCCCATCCACTCCCTAAGCCCGCTCCCTCTCTTTCAACCGCCTCCCCCCCACCCGCTCTAGCTCTCTCTTTCTCTCTATCCCCATCTTCCTCGGAGCTCGGCCCAGCTGCAATAATGGCCTCATCGCCGCAGACCCAGGCGGCAACATTTTGCAAGTCCTAACGGCAATCAACTCGGAACCAAAAAAAAATAAAGAAAATCAATCACATTCCCAATGTTGCATCGCATGAAACCTAAGCGGCGGTGAATCTCCGAGCCTTTTCCCTCGCGCGGAAATGAGCCCAGGATGTAATTTACGTTTCAAGGAGGCGCCCAGTGCTACGTATCACCCAGCAGCAGCAGACAACGATTCATGTCTTAATCGAAAAAAGAGGAGTGTTCAAATGAAATTGCCTGATGTAAATAAAGTTTTTTTCAAACCCACGGGATGCTTTAATACGACCTCTTCGAAGTAATGGCATGACAACATATGAATGCTCCAAGAAACAATAAGCTTCCATTTGAATAATAACCAATTGCATTCCCATTACGTTTGATCCAACAACTGCGCTGATATCCCACTTGGTGAATGTTTTACTTTACTCTAATTGATTATTTTCATTATGTAGTCAGTTTTCTTTTCTTATTAATTGACATCCTTCATTATATTCCTTTCGGTAAAAAAACTGCTATTCGTAATACTAACTTCAGAAGCGTTTTTCGAATTTGATTGCAGTTGACAATGTTTATGTTTACGAATATAAGTACTTCCGGGCAGTTTTCTCCATAAGCGTTGAGCTGCCGTAAAAACTAATTAGTTATCGATCTATCGATATTTTTCGCCAGTGAGGATTTTTCATTCTGCATTTTATACGATACATTGTACTTGGCCACTGAATGATCCAATTTAGAACTGTTTTCCGTAATGAAAATTTCTATACGTGGTAATATAAGAGGAAGTTTTGAAATACATGGCCAAACCGGATGATAAAAACTCTATTTAGAATTAACGCCCATCATTAGCTTTTACGAGAGAGGAATTTGCCCGGAAGACTTTGTTAGGTCAATATTGATACCATTCCCCAAAAAAGAGAAAAAAGGCAGTATTTGGGGGCAATGTACAGATGTATAAGTGTGATTGCATATGTGGCAAAAACATCACTTTACGGATTTTCAAAAAAATATGGGGATTAGAGCAAGTTAGTAATTAGTTGATGGTTCGGTTTAGGACGGGTTGAATAACGAAATCACAAGTAAAAACGAGCATTTGATATCACCAGGATGTTTCTACTCTCCTTGGGTTTTGAGAAAACCCTCGGTAGGGTAAGCAAGGCAAAATTAATGAATATTTTGCTGAAGACAGGAGCAGAATGTGGTGACGGACACCTTATCCGAGACCTGTCGCAGACTATACAGGTGTGGCTAGTGAAACGGGATGGTCGAGGGTAGGTAGAGGAGAAAGAGAGACATTGATGTCCGGTGCCCTGTTCTTTCCAATTGAAATAGTAAGCAATGCATGGGAAGGGGTGGAGGCTGAAGAGGAAGTAGGTGGAGAACTAGGTGAAAATTCAGCTACAGTTACGAATGATCAAGCTTTAGCTAGTCAGCCAACCAGGGGGTTACAATTATTACTAAAAGTAGAATATATCCAGTATGATTCTAAGTGAGAGGTGAGAATAATTCCAAAGGTTCCAAATAAATGACATTCCCAATAAGAAGTAAGACTTGGATAAAAATTAATGTTAGGAGACAAACACTTGAGCAGGTAGAAGAGTGTTTGAAGGAGGGTGGGTAGAGTAGTGGAGAAATGAAAAGAGGAATGTCGAAAAATAATGAAGCGTTCATGAACAGTCAGGAAATGATGTCACCTTTGACGACACCTTATGTTAGACGTAAAGAAAATACTTGTAAAAACTTGAACATTTAGCGTAGTTTTGCACGGCTCGAACCTTGGTTGTTAAGGCAACAGGATAAATCTAGATTGGAGATTTTTTAGATGTGGGTGTAAAGAAAAATGTAGAAAATAAAATGCACGAAAGGACTACCTACTAAACACTAGATTATGTTATAGCAATGGCAAGGCAAGACGAACAAATTTGTTCGTCTTGCCAAAAACAACAGACCCCCAACATGCTAGTATAACTAGTACACCTCAAACGTTGCACATGTAAACCAGCGAGCAGCAACAAAAGCCAATCATATAATAGCCATAATATTATTTTCCATACATTTCCGTATCTTTATTCAAATATGCATTCTCTCTTCGACATTGGCAGGCTAGCAGTTTTGGAGCACGTTTTTTTGCGGCTCCGATCGCATGTTGCCATTCAGCGCTGGAATGAATGGTAGAAAAAAACGAAGCTGCTGTGGCTGAGAAACTTTGTGGCGAAACGCAATGGTGATCTTGCAAAAATTTCACGGCCGACGTGCAACTCGGGTGGGAATTGTGGAGGTTAATTTAGCGACGGAGAGAAATGTATGTGTGCGCGTGTTTGATATATATATATATATATATATATATATATATATATATATATATATATATATATATATATATATATATATACAGAGAGAGAAAAAATGGGATGGGAATGCGTAGATGCATCAAAGCGAGGAGGAATAGCGGAGGTTGATGGCGCGTGACGAAATGAAGGGCGGCGGATGATGGAGATGGCCAGAAAACGAAGAGGAGATTAATCTCTCCGATGTAATCTCTTCAACAGCAAGAAAGCAGTGGGCGGGGGGACATTCACGAAAGAAATACCATAATCAGGCACGGTAATGACTATCACAAAGTGCTTTTCTAAGGTTCCTCTCCAGAGACCATTCGACTTACACCCAGGCCCTGCTTTTGCAGGAAAAGACTTCGTCGAATACGCTTCTGTGTCATAAAATAGAGGATCATTCGTGTTATTTTCACTTTACCCGTGCGAAGAATACGGTGACGAGGTTATAATAAATGAGCGATGTTTGTTCAAGAAAATCAGGTTTATTCTTTAGGAGATTGTCTTTGATATCGTCATAAATAGAAAGTTCTTAGATTTGCCAACAGAAACGCGGATATTTATTTCGAAAAGATGAGTATAAACTTAAATTAAAAGTTTAAGGAAGCTCTAAATATTACACTCGGTGTTTTAAATATTAAAATTTAAAGTTCCGCCCATAACTTTGAATACTAAAACGTGAAGACAATGTTCGCATGAAAGAATTTTACCTAAGTTAATTAGGTAACCAAAACGACAAGGATGGGGTGGTCTTGTACAGGATAGAGTAAACCGTCTCATTTTACGTGGGTCCAGACCCAGAGCTAAATTGCTATACCTGTAAAATTAATTAGTGCCCAGATAGGAGATTTGTAGTAAACTTGCATAGCTAGGAAGAAACAGGAGCTACGCAGAAAATGTGATGTAGTCACATTCATGATGTGTTAAAAATTAGAAAAGATAGTTTAATGCTTCACAGTAAGCGTCAAAACGAAGGATAAGTGATATTAATAGGATATGTGAAGCAACTTGGACCTACGTAAAATGTACTAACAGGCATTCTTTTTCTTTTTACTTTACTTTTTACTTTTACTAAATTTCGAAGATTTTATCTTAAAGGAATCTCTGATATAATTGAACATCAAACTTTATTACTTTAATCAAACAAGCGCCACTGTTACAGGAAAAAATATATAAAAATATATATACAAAGTGTGATCAAAAAAAGACCGGATTGATTTTACTCTGCGCAAACCGTTCAACGGATCGAACGAGACACAGTGCACCATCTAGCGACACATCTGACGACTCAAACGAGAGATGTTGCGTTTGTCTACGTGGAGTCGTTACGCAGCAGCAGCAGTACGTGTCTTAACCTGTTCGTCGCCCTTTGTAACTGCAGCAATGAAGGAGCTAGAGGATCGGCGTGCGTGCGTGAAATATTTTTTTAACTAGGCAAAAGTGCTACGGAGACATTTTGAATGATTCAGAAAGCCTTTGTTTATGAAGCTATGAGTCGAAGCCAGTGTTTTGAGTGGTACAGTTGTTTTAAATCGGGCAGAACCTCGACAGATGAAGATTCGCGAACGGGGCGGCCTTCCACTTCAACAGACCAAACCATGTCAAATTAGTGAACGATTTGGTGCGGGAAATTTACCTTCTAACTATTACGGAGATAGCCCAGGAAGTAAACATTATTTTTGGATCCTGTTAGACTATTTTGAAAGACATCTTGGGCATGACGCGCGTCGCATCAAAATTCGTCCCACAGGTGCTGACTGATGAACAGAGACAAAAACGTGTAGACATTTGTTAGGAACCCCTGGATCGAGCCAATTTCCCAGAGTTTCTTAAAACTATCGTAACCGGTGACGAAACCTGGATTTACGGTTATGATGTTGGCCCGGTCTTCTCTGTGGAAAGGTCCTCATTCTCCGCGACCAAAGAAAGCTCGCATGTCCCGGTCCAATGTGAATGTCATGCTGGTGTGTTTCTTCGATTGACAAGGGTTGATTCATTACGAATACGTCCCTCAAGGTCAAACCGTCAACAAAGATTTCTACTTAAATGTTATGAAGCGGCTGAGGCTCGCAGTGAGCCGAAAGATGCCGGATATGCGGAAAAACGATTCATGGCGTTTCCACCACGATAACGCGCCGGCTCACACGGCGCTGATCGTGACAGAGATTTGGACCAGAACTTTCGGGAACCCGCAGCCAACCTACTCTCCAGATGTGGCTCCATCAGACTTTCTTGTTTCCAAAGTTAAAACCAACCTTGATATGGCGCCGATTTGACTCTATTGCAGACATTAAAACTAATTGTACGATGCACCTGAAGAGGATCCCTAAGGCGGCTTATCAGGCAGGGTTCGAGAGCTGGAAGAAACGTTGGCAAAGGCGTGTCGTAACCCAAGGCTTGTACTTTGAGACGACAAGTTTGATTAAGCTGTATCCGTCGAAATAAACAAGTTATAAAACCAGTCGTCTTTTTTTTATCTCAGCTTGTATATACTTGCATGGCACGCTTTCAATTTTTAACAATTTTTTAAATTAATGCAGTCAATTAATTTAAATTATTAATTATCAGCATTTAAACTATTAAATGAATAAAGAATAAAAGTATTAAATATTAATAAATGAAAAATATAATTAATTTTCTTCCCTTCGGAATGGAATTTTATCTATACGAATAAATTAATAAATAATGATCAGTTTGTATTTTACTTTGATCGTTACATTTGACCATTGGCAGGGCAATAAAACGAAATGTAAATGGTATACGTTAAGAATCATACTCATTCCCATATTGTATTATGAGTTCTATAAATGCAAAAATGAACTTTTTGCCAATTCGTGGCTTTAATATCCAAACATATGCACAGAATATTTTAACCTCGATTAACGTTTGATAAATCACTCGATGGTATGAAAATTTAATGGAAGCGTTTCAATCAAATTTCAGTTTACATACATTACGTGGGCATAAATTTATTTGCTCAGGAAAGTAAATCATCCAAATATTTACTCCAAACAAGTTATTTCCTACCATATATCACTCGATTATGACTATTTTTACACGAGTAAAGTTAATGTAAACAAACCTACTCGTAAAGTTACTTTTGTTATCACTCCATGCTATTATAACCTCAACTAAGTCAACCCAATCCACAACGCTTGAGACTACCAGGGTGCTGTTTCAGATGCCAATTGGTTTTAAACAATATCTTGTAGCATATATACCTGACTGTACAAAATGTAAACCAATTTCAAAGAGCAAATACAAAAGGAGGATTTCATATCCCTCGATACCGCCCGAATGAAGAATTCCAAACATTATGGATACTCAAAATAATTCAATCACGATAATGGTTAATAACAGGATTTAAAAATGGAAATAATTCACCTTAATGTTTAGGTGGCATCAACTCTAAGATTTGAAGTCCAAGTCATTCGCCCGCGTGCTCATGCTGGAAGGTAAGTTCGAGGCTCTTTATAAAAACTTGAGTTGTTTAAACTACGTTTAAACCTACATTTCATAATCATGTTACCTTTGATATAAAGAAGTCTGAAGAACAACAAGATAAGCTTGTGAACTATCCACTTGAAAGCTCGATTGTACAGCAGCATCAATATTTTTCCATCGATTTAATTTGGAACGATTGAATAATTTCAACGCAATATTTTGCTTACTCGGGGAAAAGACATTGCGGATTCATGAAACTGCCCACGTATAGAACCACTGGTCAAGGGTCCTGGGACGAGGGTTCGAAAGCTGAAGTGATGCGTGAGGACGTCTATTTACTCGGAAGGCCAGTAAAGCGGGTGCAATTGCAGTTATTAACGCATGAACGCACCTATTCAACACGAAACAACTATATCCTACCATTTGGGACCAAATGAAAATTTTTCCAACACCTCTCGCTTGTAAATTGTCAGCCATTCAACGTTAAAGTGATACGAATGGTTTGGTGGGAGGAAACGCTTTTTACGCTTTCTGCTCACAAACCCGCGTAACTGTTCACGGTAGTATTTTATATATTCTCAAAAGTAACATCGAACGAGACTAGGTATGAAGATGATAATATGATGATACTAGGGAGGGAAGCATATGGGGATAAGAGAGACGGAAGAAATACTTCAGGTTGAGAGGGATGGATCTCATGGATAGTGCGGTGGCTGTGAGCGTGGGCTCTCCGAGATGCGAGCATGAAACAGCACTTCCAGAAGGGCGACCGCGGCATTAAAAACTTTTTTTCCCTCCATCCTCTCCTCGTTTTCCAGGCTCTCATATCCCATCTCATTCCGCTCCCTTAATGCTTTTCATTAAATGCCGCAAGGTTTCCCTCCAGGCTCTTTTATCTTCCACAGTGCCTACACGAGGTCGCTTTGCTTCCGCCAACTTTGGCTGACCCTTCTTGAGTGATATCGTATGGACTCATCTTACCGCGGGTGGACTGGAAGAAAGCCGCTACACTCGTCTCATAGGAATTACAAAACCGCAAAGGAAGCTGCTTAATTTCTCGGCATTCTGCAGTGAAAAATACTAAGCAGCCGAAATAACTGAAAAGATTTCTTCAACTGACTAATTTTTTTAAAAACTGCACTGGAAAAACTGGAAAACCGATCTCCACTCAAAGGGGTTAAATTGAAAATGTAATGGCGGAGTCCTTCTTAAATGGGAGACCTGCCAGGAGTTAAAGGGTGTCAGGTAATTTGTGTTGATCACCCCAAGAAAAAATAGAAGAGGAAGAGGAGGACGTGAAATAGAAGGGAGTGGAATGGTGGGCAATTTTTATGTAGCCCGAGGCCACTAGTTTGCCTCATTTCCGTTTTCACATTAACAGTCAACAATGCCAAAGAATTTCCTAAAACGTTCAGTTTAAGGAAAAATCACGCAGGAGTACAAAGCATGTAGAAAAATATGGCTTACGCAATGAAGACATTCAACATTCGTACTAATTTGGAGGTACATCCTAAAATATTTCGATGGAGAACTTTCCATTGGGCAAAATATAAAATGGTAATAATAATATACGAGTAAATAATATATATAAATATATATATATATATATATATATATATATATATATATATATATATATATATATATATAAACAACCATACAAAACCATAAACACAGTAATCAACTCGAAGGTCGGTTTAGTAGGTAATGGTGGAGATCACCCAGCACTAAGCCCTATACGGCGTGTGAAAATTCACACATCAGGGAAGGGGGGCCAGTTCCTTTCCCTGTGCCGGTTATGGTTTCCCAGGAAGACCTGGTACCCGAAAAATTACTTTAGCTTGGGTGGAGCTGCAGGTGCCCAGAGTGCCTTGCCCGGGAATCGAACCCGGGACCCTCTGGTCAGCAGTCCAAGGCTCAACCCACTGGACTACCGCGACCCCATATATATATATATATATATATATATATATATATATATATATATATATATATATATATATATATATACATATGTGTATATATATACATATATATATATGCATATATATGTATATATATATATATACATGTACACACACATATATATATATATGTGTGTGTATATACATAAACATATAATCGTTATGTATATAGTTATATTAACATATGATTACACATGCAAATACGTATATGTAATTATAAGTAATATAAATGTACTCTAAAGTAAAAACTCCCGTACGCATGACCTGAGAATTATTTTTCTATATAAAAATGAAAACAATTTATACATATATATATATATATATATATATATATATATATATATATATATATATATATATATATATAGATATATGAATACACATGCATTAGCGTACATGTGATGGTAAGTAATATAAATGTAATCTAAAGAGGACGCATGGCCTAAGCATTATTTTGCTTTGTAAAAATGAAAACACTAACTTTCTCGCAGCCACATAGAATTATTTCATAAGCTCTAAATATAATTTTTTCATCAGCATTTATTGTTATTTTTCATGCGATGGATAATCAGGCAATCAACGTACTAAAGTAAGTTGACACCCACTGACTAATTCCTTAACGTCTGGTTTCTCTTAGAGATTAAAGAAGAAATTAAACTAATTTATGAGATCATTAAAAACATCAACCTCAGGCTAAATCAACTCTATTGGCTAAGGAAGCTTATAATGCTCAGAATAATGTAGATGTCAAAAATTCTTTCACTGAGACCTGCCTCAGGCAAGTGAAATATTTTATTCCGATTTTTTCATATTTCGCCTTGCTTTTGCATATGCATATGCATATCTGATGGTCCTGACAAACTTTACAGATTTTTCTCTGCACTCGCTAATTAGACGTAAGCAGAAAGCCAAATTTGTAATTTCACACTAACAACAAAATTTTCCGATTATTATTCCAAGCGAATGGGAAGCCCGCGTCACTGTCACTCGTCTACACTTTGTTTGCGTTTTTATTCCCACCCAGCGGTGGAGCGCCGCTGTCGGCTTCCCACCAGTGCGGAGCGGCGATTGGACGGGCCAACAGACCTTCATAATGGATAGCAAAATGAAATCTCCCCTCCCATTTGCTGATTATCTTTGATTTAGTGTACTCAAACTGCGAACACAATGGACACGTTGGAGACAGTTTTAAAGTCCCGAGAGGAAATTCTTGGCAAATACTCCGCGGGAAAATACGCATGGGAAATTTTAAAATCGCATGGAAATCGCTTTGGAGAGAGAAACTGGGACGGGAACCGTTGTCGCGTAGCAGTCATGAATCCGGCCACTTGAATATTTAATCGAGCGCACGCTCCTATCATGGGCGAAAAGTCGACAGAGTTTGAAAAAAAAGGACTGGCGGTCATTTCTGCGTATGCAATCATCGATATAATCACTCGCCATCAATTTCGCATCGCCTTATTTTGTCATTAATTTTCAATTTATGCCCTAGTAATTCATCGCAAATATAGGCAAACCGAACGTTAGAAATAAGATGATTTTAGCCTTCTAGAGTAAACAATTTTCTAAATGAGCTTTAAGGATCTAGAAATAAAATGCGTATTCTATAAACGAACTTTGCTTCAATTTCCCAAGAAAAATTATCACAATTGTTATTCAAGCCTACACCAAAAAATGATATCATAGCCTACAAATCATTATCTAGGGAAACTTTTGTGCCTTTTGAAGAGGTTCCGGTGGTAATGACTACGACACGCGTCATTTCCCAACAATAATGTACAAGCAAATCGCGTAACGATGAGCGTAAACTCGGTGTATTTTACATGTAAGGAAGAACTCTGTGAGAAGACCAAGGTTAATAGTTTTCTCGTATCAAAACCTATCACGAATTCACACACGTAATTTAGGTTAAACAGCAGTTAATATTAACTCTACACCTAAAACCACCAATGCGTTGAAGATTCTTTTCTATCCTGGAGATAAAATCGTGAACAGCTTAAGCTGATTTCAATTCATGCGATGGAAAATATGTCCATGTTAAATATAATAGAGAGGTAGAACTAAATGACACGCCAACTCTTATCTGGCACATTCCTAACTATCAAGAATGACAGCTCCTGTACTGTACATAAGGCATCCTGAAAACCCACAAAAGTCATGTATCTGCTCGCTCGCAAATTCACACACAGGACAACTAGACGAACAAATTTAGTCTCCTGCGTTTCAACGGTGTTTGCTGCCGAGCGACAAAGAACACCTCACTGAAGAGGAAGAGAAAAATACAGGGTGCAAATGCAGTAAAAAATAAAATCTGTGATATTAAGTCATCAAAGAAATAACTGATGGCGTTGATCGATTTTTGAAAAGATATGACACAAACACAACCTTCAAAGCGAAAAAAAACACCAGAGATAAATAAAGAGAGGTAAAAGATAAGTATCTCTAGAAACCAAAGGAGTTCAGCGATCTACCAAGAATATCAGATTACATTTGAAAATAAGTATAAAAAGAAATAGTGGAAGATTTAAAGATCGTAAAATGCAAAAATGTTCCAACCATGAGAGTTAGAAATGCGGGAATCGGGGACAGCTCAGAAGATGAGAGAGTAGGAAAATATGGGTTGGGTAGTTGAAATAAAAAAAAGAGGGAGTAAGGTGAATTTAACGCCCAAAATAATCTGGAGTAACAAATCTTTGAGTAGTCCCATTGAAAAGAAGTGCACGGAGATTTCCAACCTACAAGAACACATAAAATGGACTCTATTGGAACTGGCCTTCCCTTAAGAGTTGATCACGTTGGTTCTGCAAGGGAAAAAACATTTAAAAAGAAAGATTAGATATGGAGAAAATATCTAGGAGTGGATGCGGACAATGATTTCAATTTATACGATGGCAAAGAGGCAGAATTGCTTATGTAACCAAAAAGAGGAGTGTAAACTCGTTTGAAAGTAAGAAAACTCGAGGAAAAACATGGGATGGAATTTCAAAGGGCGATAGTCGAAGTTTTACTAGTTGAAAATGGTAAACGATCATTTGAAGTTAGATGTCTGTCTAGTAATAATAAACGGAACACCAAAAGGCACCAAGGAGCGAGTAGGAAAAAGAAGGGGCAACTGAAGCCAGCCATATGTGAGTAACAGCTCAAATGTAAAAAATGAAAATAATATTACAAGTGCAGGAATTTGCGACGTTTAGGAAACTCGAAAAAAGTCAATAGAGCTTCTGCTCTTATTTTAACGGAGTAAGGGTCTCAACAAGGGGTGGCCCTACAATAATAACGTCTTCATAAGCAAAAGAAGAAAATGTTTGACAATCATTATCAAAAGGTGGATTGAATAAAGGCAGAAGAATTCATTCAAGAAGAATACCAACGCTTCAGGAAAAAATAAGCCTAAAAAATCCAGCCGCTTTGGGATTTCTCATAAAGTAAAGCAAGCCAAAATGCTGCAGCAAAAAATAGAAAAAATAGCATTTATTATTTTCATGAACGTAGAAAAGAGTTTGATAACTTTGAAGAGAACAGGATATCAGATATTCTATGGAAAATTTGATCTATCAAAAATATCACAAGAAGTTTCAGGTGGTGCATAAAGAACAACCTAAATTGACCAACTCTGACACCCGTATTGAAGAAGAAAGGGTAGAAAAAATTAGCACATGGATGTATTGTACGTGGCCGCTTAATATACTAAATGTTGACACTAGAAAAACCAGGAATTAAGAGAAAAACTTAGATCATTGAGTCATGCAGATACGCATAAAAACGTTCAGCAAGCTACACTACGCTGATGACGTAATCATATTAGTAGAGAGGAGGAGTAATTGACGAGAGTAACTCCAGTAATTGTATCAAAGGCATCAAATGGGAAAATCCCCATGGTCGTTAATTTTATCCGGCGGACAAAGGGGCATACATTAACGTCAAATTATCGTCAATTGAAGCCTAATGACTTTTCGGAGCCCCGATCATAACCGATGAAGAAGTATAATTGTCAGTTATGAATGAAAGGGATTTTTGTAGGAAATCAAAATCCTGAAACATTTTAATGGAAACGTTTTAGTGAAATAAAATAATTTTTAAAAATGTTCCAAGATTACGTGGCGTCTATAAGAGCAAATTTAATAAATGTAATGTATTTACGCTATGTATGCCTCCAAGAACTGTGCTATTTAATCTTCGTAATATATATATATATATATATATATATATATATATATATATATATATATATATATATATCTGAAAAAAAATATTTGTTAGGGGACAAATCGCGCCAAATTTAAAACTGCATCATTATTTTAGGTGAACTGCTAAGTGCAAACTTTCAATGTGCATTAGTTTGTTTTTTCCAAATTCAGTTATCGCTTTGTCTTGCAAAATCAAATCGCAATTGTTCCAAGAATCTGCAAACTAGCCGCCCACACACGACACCGTGAAGAGGAAACTGTCCATGTCCATAAAAAAGCCTATAATACGAATTAAATCCAATTACAGCCGCGGGGATAATTTTGTCCTGAATGACCCAACAAAGCCGCACGCTATATTACTATACGTGGGGGGACCCAAAAGTATTGGAAATTGGGCTGCGGTGGAGAGCGAGATTGGGGGTAGTCTTTGTTCGGCCGGCAGCACGTCAGGCTCACGTCACCTGCGTCAGTGACTGGATCGGTCCGTCAGTGAGAGCTGTTTCAGTGAAACAACTTTTTTCATTTCGGCGGAAAACGTGATGGCGGATTATCAAGAGCAATGTGCTGCAGTGAAATTTTGTTTCCTGTTGGGGAAATTGCTCGAGGAAACTATTGTGATGCTCAAGACTGCTTATGGGGGAGCTGCACGAAGCAAAACCAGTCTACAAGTGGTTTACACGTTTTAAAAATGGTGAAATGTCAATTGAAGACCAATCCCGTTAAGGCCGCCCTTCAATATCAAGAACTGGCGAAAGCGTTGACAAAATCAATGCTCTCATTCGTGAAGACCGTCGCAGAACCATTGATCAAATCTGTGAGATATCTGGAGTGTCATGGAGTTCAAAAGGGCAGATCTTTGGCACACATGCGACTGGTTCTTCCATACAGACAACGTGCCGGCTCATACCGCCCTCTTTGCGATGCAGCTTTTGACAAAAAACGGCATGACATCGATTTTCCACCCCCCCTTACTCACCGGATTTAGCTCCCTGTGACTTCTTTTTGTACGTCAGATTCAAAAGGGACATGAAAGGAAAGCGTTTTGACACTGAAGAGGAGATAAAACAAAAATCGCTAGAAGGCCTAAAGGACATCCCGATAAATGAATTTAAGAAATGTTTCGAACAGTGGAAACATTGTTTGTGAAAGTGCATTGCGGTCAATGGGGAATACTTTGAAGGTGAACAAAATTTAATGTAAATATATTGAGAACTAAAGAATCTATAACAACATTCCTGTTATGCTTGGGTCCCCCCTCGTAAGTAGGATAAAAAGCAGAGGAACAGCAACGAACTTGATATTAAAACATTTTTACAAATATTTATTACGCCAAATAAAAGTATACTCCAAAAAGAAGGAAAATAAATAACCTGTATACATGTAAAAGGTTCCGACTTCATATTTTGCGATCAGCGAAACATTCCTGACCTTCAGTTAAGATTTCAGTACATCCATTTTTGGGGCAAGATTGCAATCCAATGAAAATATATGGCGAAGGAATGGCTTTGACTATTGTTTTAAGCATTGGGAATAAGAAACGGAGATGTGTAATACTTTGATTTCGGCGCTCTCTCAGGAGAGGCATTATCCGGCCAAAAATTAATACTCGGTTTCGCGGCGCGGCCATATTTCTCCCACTTATCCCACACGGCGGCGGATTCCGCGCCCGTAACACGGCCACATTTTCCTCGAAGGCCCATCCTTCTCCAACTTCGGAGAAACCCCTTAAATCTTTTTAAGACCTCCTCTGATTTAATGCGGGAGGAGAAGAGGGGCACAAAATGGAACAGGCAAAGAGAACGTGGAGAAGGAATGTTCGCATTAGAGACAAATGGGGGAGGAGGTGGGTTGAAAGGTGGATGGCGTCCTGCCTGGATTCCTTCCCAGCGTTAACTTCGCAGCGCACCCAAATGCCATCCAAGTCTTCGCTACCACTTGGTGGTAGCAACGCAATACGTTCAACGCGAAAGAAAAGCAAGTCACGGTAAAATGCCCGAAGGGAGGAGCAGAATTTTGAGCATGAAGCCTGAAAGGGGTGGGGCAGGGAAAGGTTTTATAAATGGAAGTTTTATTACAGTGAAAATTCACTCAATCCCTTAACTTGACTCGCTGTGAAACTTCAGCTGATTTAGCTTTTGATGCACAGAAAGAAGTAATAAACCTTTCCCAATAGCCAACATTTGTAAAATTATGTCAAATATCATGAGAGCAATGCACATATTTAATCGCTTAGTCAAGTCCCACGAGAACCATGAAAACATGAAAAAAAACAGCTTTCGATGGAGTGAAATCATAACTCCTTTCTTGGAGAATTGATACAATTCAATTTCCTTATATCTGTTCACTTCTGTTGTCTGAAACGGACGGAAGCGTCCAGTGAAATGACTGTGTTCAGATCTTTCCAAGGGGATAAAAACAGCAAAAATTAAAATGCAAAACGCAGACTTCTAAATTTTTTATATCCTCACTGGGATAAAAATGATTTAGTGTAAATAAAATAAAAAAGATATTCCACATGGCGACTGTCACTCACTGTTCTAAAAGGAAGAGAAGAGTGCAGGACATTTATCCTTTTTCAAAACCACTTTCGTTGAGATTGGCCTCCAACATTAACTGCAACTAGGCACCGAAGAAAATCACTCACCTAAGTCCGAGGAGGATAGAAAAGCATGCTCCAGTGGCGGCGGGTTAACTTCATCACCTCCAAGAAGTCGCGGGTTCAATTCCCGCCAAGGTGGGCTATTCTCCATCTAGGGCTTGGATATTTGTTATTGTTTATATTGCTATTTCATTTTTTATAAGTCCGATGCAAAGGCCAAAATGCTGTTTTCGGATTAATGTTAAATTTAAAAATAAATATTAAAAAAATGTATTGCCAACGGTAGGTGAGAATGACAGGAAACGCAGGATGAGAAAATGTAGATGAAAAATGGCAGGCAGAAAATGAAAAAAAAGAACACAATGAAAATGAAATCCCTGAAGCTTCGAGCAATTGGAATGGGAGGATGGAAATGACTCAACTTCAAACTGAGAATCATAAATAGTTAGTACGTAGGAAGCGCGCGCGTGACAGAGATATAACATTTCGGAAGCGTTGGTAAGGTTGGTGATCACGAGAAAAGAGAGAGGAGAATAAAGGAAACGGAAAAAGAGGAAATGGGACCATACGCTAATAACCACTCGCTCAACTCCGGGAATGCGACACGCCACTCCGCCCTCTTTCGCCCCCAAGCCTCTCAGCCGCGGGCAAGAAGCTACTCTCCGCGCTCCCAGCGCGGCTGAAGGTAGAAGAAAAGCGAGGACTCGCGAGAATGACGCGTGGAAGAGAGGGCTGAGAAAATGCTATAGATGGAAAGTCAGATGGAGATGGAGATAGATTTTAGGGAGGAAATGGTGAGGAGGGCATAGGACAAAGACAAGGTTTGCTCCGCAGAGCAGAAATACTAGATGGAGTCCTGGGGCTTTCCGAACGCACGAAGTATTGACCGGTAGGTATACACCCGGTACCAAGATTTCTGAATAATAAACGATCAAGTTACCCTGGGCAAAGGTTAAGAGCTCGGGTAAGTTTAGCAATTGATAGTCGAAAAAAATTGGTGCAGATAGAGCAGTCGTTTAATTAAATAGCTTTAACAGATCCGTGGAAAGTGCTAAGAGGAGATCGGTGGATAAAAGATAGCGCGACATCAAGCCAACTGCATCATATTAATTTTTCCATTAATCCTACTGACGATTCCTTAGGAAGCAGCATGAAGCATTCATTGGGTATTGGATTCTTTATATATGTTCTAACACCAGGAATATATTTCTATGAAGTTTAACCTTCACAGGATATATTTCAAAATCAAACATGAAAGAATATTACTTTTTACAATTATTACTTTTTAACAAAATTAATCAAGTAACATTCTTCCACTACAAATATTACTCCAAATAACATAATTGCATAGGAGGATGAAACTCCGAGAGGGAAATAAAATTTAACTAGAAAACCAAATGACAGGTAGGAAATTTAAGGTAGAGGTTTTAATAAAAATAGGGAAGGTAAACATGCCTTCATTAATTTTATTAAAATGGATGTTTCATTTATCATAAAAAATGACAGAATGGTTCATCTACCACCAGTAAAAACGCATATGTATATACACACACACACACACACACACACACACACACACACACACACACACACACATATATATATATATATATATATATATATATATATATATATATATATATGTGTGTGTGTGTGTGTGTGTGTGTGTGTGTGTGTGTGTGTGTGTGTGTGTGTGTGTATGTGTATAGATGATTTCGTCGAAATGGCACGGAAGTGTTACACATAAAAAGAACACTCACACGTTATTTCGAAATAACGTGTGAGTGTTCTTATATTGTTTGTTGCTATCCAAGTTTTATATATATATATATATATATATATATATATATATATATATATATGTACCTACAGAAATATAAACATATATATACACACATATATATACATATATATATACCTGTACATGTGGTTTAATATGTTTATATATATGTATATATATATATACTATCTATCAATATACCTAGCCTTAGCTGTACGCAGACTTCAAGAAAAAAGCTTAGTTCAATTGAGCCAGTTTTTGAATCACGTCAACTACAACTCAGTAGAATATTTCATAGAACGAAGGATTATTTTCATAACTAGTAAATACTGAAAACCTTACGGAATAATGAGATGCTGCGCCGCCGTGGCAACACCTCTCATCCTGGTAAAGGTCGGGAAAAAATATATCATTGTAAGAAAGAGCGGGTACGTGCGTCATGTCTGAGAACGTTGCAAAGAATTACACGCGAAGGGATTGGAATGGTGGGAAGGCAAAAAGAAAGGGAGGACATTCGGATGAAAGGGCAGTCAAAATAAAAGAGGGATGCGAAATGCCAGCGAAGGGGCACGATGGAAGCTGGAAGAGCGTAAGCGGAGGGACCGACGAGGAAGAGAGCGGAAGGTGGAGAAAGAGGGACGGTGGAAGAGAAGAGAGAACATTAAAGGGCTAAAGAAACCATCACGGGCGTCTGCAACACGGTCCCGTGGCGGTGAGAAGAGATTTGACCCTGGGATCTCAACGTCATGGGACGAAGTGGAAGAGCTGCGAGGCGAAAGGAAAAGGGCGCGGGGCGGAGGGAAGGACGGAAGGGCGCTTCTAATGAGGGGCGGGAGGAGAGAGAGAGAGTGAGAGGGGAAAGAAGGGAGAGGGCTCCTGAAGGAACGAGATTATTCGATCCCATGGTTAATTAAGGGATAACCCAGAGAGGGAGCGAGCACTCACGCAGGGGCAAAAAGGGAGCAAAAACGGAAGAGGATCCGTCGCCGTCAACGGGTGATACGAGATCCTGCCCTCGCTATGCTGTATGCGGTGGCGTTATTTACTCTGCCAATACCATCTGGGGAGAGATCCAAGATATGCGCCGCCGGTGATGCTTTTCAAACTCACCTTGAAACGGGATGAGCAAATTCAATGGAATTCATTTTACCAGTAATTTGGTAAATTCAACCTTGGATGTGTTTGCATGGCATTCTGATTACGGTGAGTACATACCCTCTTACAATGCACGGGGGAATATTCTACCCCGGGAGAGAGAGAGAGAGGGGGGATCGGAGGAGTGGTGGGCATTTTCGTGAGATTACCATATTTTCTAAGGGTTACCCTGACCTTTTCAACTGCAGGAAGTACCTCACTGCTACAGAAATGAGGCAATATTCGAGTACACCGGATACTTCTATGCTATTGGCACAGAATATGGCAGAATGGTGAAACCGCGATGGGAAAAATATTAAACATAATGAAATAATTTATTCCTCTACTCATAATATACACGGCTCGTTAACATATGAAAGAGTATCTCTCTTTCTTGCATGCGTGTCATGTCAAATTTTGATGAACAATAAAACTTCGAATATTTTCTAAGGAATAACACAGTTTCAGGCGCAGCAGGGTGGAACTCCTTCGTGATGAAAGATGAAACTTTGATTTTCCACAAAGAATATTTTAATTGCTACCTAGGTTTCGTTATAGCGTAAAATCTTATCTAGGCTGTTACGAAACTTAGGTCGTAATAAAAATACTCGTATTCTATGGCGAAAAGCAAAGTCTTTTTTCATCATTCTCTAAGGAATCGGTCGGGAGAAATTAATAGAGAAACATCCAAATACCTAAAGAACTTTAATAAGAGGTTCAAAAATAATGTTTTTCTATATTTTAAGAGATTACTAAAGATTATAAACACTCTTCATAAAAAAATGTCCATTTCCAGAAGTTGAAAACTGAAACACGTTTCAGGAAAACTTCAAAAGAAGATCCAAAAGTGAAGATGAATGCGTATTATATGGAATGAAATGTGGAGACATGGTTATCATCATTTGAGAGGGCCTACAAGTAGAAGAAAGATACTTAGTAACATTTGAAGAACACAAATCATATTAATAAAACACTCGCAAGGAAAATCAAGGAAAGCCAAACCATGGGTATATTACCTTGTTGTGACAAAATACAAACAGGATGCGTCCTCACTTAATTTCTTCGTTGGTTCCAATGTGTAACCCGAGGAAACATAATTGAATTACGCTCGCACATGACCACTAATATAGATGCTAACATCAGCATTGATATAACAGTTTTAAGGAAGCAAACAACCGCAATGGCTCCATCCCTTTCCATTGTTTTCACCTGGGTGAAAACAAACAAACTGTGACCTCATGCTAATACACCAAAACCAATATCTACCATTACACTTTAATTTCCCCACATAAACCCATGAACGACTTGAATTCTCCTTCACTCAAAATTTCTCCCCAATCTAATTGACGGGGCTACAATCTGTTGAAATTTACAATCAGTTACAATCCTTCCTGACTTTAATCGACGGTTCTTCATATTCCCAATGTGGCCAAAATAGGAAATACTTCCCCTCATCGCTCTCGGTCTCACTCTTAACTTCTCAACGTTAAATGGGATATTTATCAATGCCGAAATTCGGTCCGGTATCGCTAACACTTCAGTGATAGCACAAGAAGACAAACACCTTCCTTCTCCTGATAACTGAAGAGGGTCTCAAAATAACTGTGTATGTCCTTAGTGTGAGGGAGTCAACCTGAGATACGATTGATTATTTGTAAAAGCGATTACTACCTCCGTCTTTAATGAACTATTAAGGTGGTATTTGTCATGGTCGGTGCTAGACATGCGTCTAAGAGATTAGTGGTGACGAAATTCTTGAATGGAAATACAAGATTGGTGATCCCGGGTTTTAAAAAGCTTAATGGTGTTTCAACGCTAAACACTAATGATGTAATATATATGATAAGGATTTATAACTGAATAAATTTTATTAAATGTTGTGCCAAGAAACAATTCTTGTTATTTTGCAAACAAGCATCACCTTCATTCATAAAGGTAAGTTCTATTCCATTCAATGAGGTTTGAAACAATTTTGAAAAGTTAATACTAATATTAAAAGGTTTAAAGGGCTCCAATAGCAACTTTGAAAGACTGAATTTATTACGTAATCTTCCATAAAAGCAATGCCTCCCGTAAATATTTGAGAGACTTGGAGGAACAGGTGACCCCGGTTTAATACTTAAAGCCGTTGATGAACACTGCAGAAAGTGAAAATAAATGACTTTTCCATCCATATCCTCATGCGTCTTCAAGCGGCGGACGGAATTTTGAATTCCAGCGACGAGAGAATAATAAAAACATAACTTGTCA
This sequence comes from Hetaerina americana, assembly GCF_022747635.1. NCBI lineage: Eukaryota > Metazoa > Arthropoda > Insecta > Odonata > Calopterygidae > Hetaerina > Hetaerina americana. Next base: position 9,771,835 of record NW_027286874.1, on the reverse strand, counting down.
ACACGCAAAACAGAAAAACCTCCCCTCATATCGCGTGACGCTGGCGCCAAAAATACAACTTCACACCTTCGCCCATATTGCGTGAGTCGCACGGTTGGACACATAAATTTGGTTTCATCCGACGGGAATCCATGTCCCGGGCAGGAGAGTTTGGTGGACGGGAGTGTGGGGAGAGAGGGGCGGGGATGTGTTGGGCGAGGGGCGTAATCCGAGCAGGCCGCCAGAGTGTGCTCTCTCGAGAGGAGGCGATCTGAGAAAATGTTTACTGAAAGAGAGACAAGAGGGAGAGATGGAGCGGACGGATCGAGGGATACATGAGGCGTGGGAGGGGCTGGGCGGGTGAATGAGAAGAAGCCGGCGGGAAACGACGGCTCAGGGTGGTCGAGGAAAGGGAGGTGGTATGTGGGCAAAGGGGAGAACGGGGGGGGGAGAACGGGGGGGGGGAGAAAGACGAGGTTTGCTTCCACTTCCGAGATTCCGCCCGTCTTGGAGGACACCGTAACCGGAAACCACGGCACTGAAAGAGGTCTGGTCCGACGGGGGAGTGAAAGAGGAGGGAAGAAATTTCTCCCGGGGTGGTGGCGGTTGTGTTTTTTCACCAAGAAAAAAAGGAATATGTTTCGCACGGGAAGGCATTGGAAGATCGCATCATCCGCGTAAGCGGACACAAAAATCATCTGCGCACAGGGCGAGGGAAGGAATGAATGAAAGATAAGAGGGAAAGGAACGTTGCAGAGAAGAGTGAGAGAATCACATGGAATCACGTGAATAAACCATGGCGATGGAAGGAATTGAATACTCCGTGAGGTGACATGAAAGCGGCAGGGGCGAGGCATGCTGCGAAAGGGAATGGAACGAGAAAGGAAATGAAGTGAAAAACAGAGAAATGGGTGAATAATGGATTTAGCGGAGAAGGCCAAAGTATAAGCGGAATATTTGGATAAATGTTAACCGTGCGTAAAATACTTCATGACAATAAAATGATCCGAATAAGTAATTTTGACAGGGTGTTATGCTAAGACAGTGAAGATGGATAGCTCTGGAGAGCCACAATAATCGAAAGTTAAGACGCAAAGCGATCATAAATATTTAATAAATCTGACGAAATATCAAACAAAGCTCTGTATATTGGTGCCATCTTGCACTAAATAGGCTATATATCATCAATAAGGGCAGAGTGCCACGATTCGTGGTCAACAATAAGTGGTCAGGTTAGTTGAGGCACGAAGGTTAAAAGAAATAAGTTGAATGCGCCTCCAAATGGCACCTAAATGATATCTGGACGTGTCAGGGACTTTGAACATTAACTCTTCCGACAAACTTAGCGGTTGCTGGCTTCATAAAAAATATGAACAAAGATCTTCGGGACGTTGGCGACCGGAGAATACCGAGTGCAACGAAGAAGGGCTGAAAATGAAAGATACCTGCAGGTATATAAGTGAGGGCTCGGCAGAGGGTTGAAAGAGGCAGAGTTAGGAGAGGTACAAGTTGATCAGGGGCGAATGTAATTCTTGAGGATCGATCTGCTTTCCTCAGCCAGGGCATGTTCATCAGTTGTGTGCGTCCGTGACGTTGCCTGGGTGGAAGGAAAGTGAGATAGGTGGGCGTTTGTGTGCGAGGGAAAAGAAGTGTGGGCGACGGGGAGGGAGGGGGTTGCTCGTGAAAGAAGAGGAGAGAGAGAGAGAGGCGGCGGGATGGTTTCGGGAGTGCAGCACATGACCACCGAGCAAAGAGATGGCTTTTTTCCAGCCTGACGCTGCCGTGTTCCCTCGGATGAAGTTGCCATTTGGGATTCGGGCAAGAAATGAGGAGGGAGGTAGGCAGGCGGGTTTCGAGCGGGAGAGAGGCTGCCGGGAAGGAGAATAGGGAGCGTGTGAGAGGGGATTGGACGGGACGGAGAGACAAGGGGTTTCCGAGGAGGGCAGGGACTGCGTGCGGTGGCGAGGGACGGGAATGGGAGGGCGGTAATGTAGCGAGAGGAAAGCGGTGGGTGGGTTGCGTCGTGGCACTGAAAGGGCTCTTACCCACACTTCTACTGTGACTAGGAGGTCCCTGCCATTTCTGTGGAAGCTTAGCCGGCGACATTATTCACGCAACCGCTAACACAAACAATGGAAGGAAGGAGGTATGCAGGGGAATTAGTCTGTGAAATGCACGTTACACTAATGAAGATGAAAAAGAAAAGAAAACAAATATACCATCTTTAAAAATGGAGTGCATATTATGCAGTGCCAAATCAGAAACTAAAGTATAATTTCTTTGGAAATAAAAATAGAAAAAATAGAAAATGGTGGATTATGGCTTCTTAATGTTAAATTAAAGGCCACATTAAATATTCCTCATTGTGCCTCAAAATTTACATTATTACATAGTGTGGAAAAACATGCGTCCTTCACATCAAGGTATGTCCAAAGTTCGTGTTCCTCATTTTACTCCCATTGCATCGTTCATTTAAATATTTGGGTAATTACATCTTTCTTGCATGACTTGCACGTTAACCTCGAGTAAATGGAATCTTAGGTTATAGGCCACCATTTCGGATTTATTTTTTTATTTTTTTTTGAGGAGGAGATCCAGAGCAGCATGAAAACTTGATATTTCCTTAATTAAAAATAATCACTTCATCTTTTGACAAAACATTTTTTCGGATGAATAAATTGTAGACATGCATTCATTCAGCCAAGTAAAGGTAAACTACTACTTTATTTAAAATTGTTATGGAAAAATTAGAATAGATACCTAGGAATAACTTAATGGGGTAGTACCAACATCAAGATAATTTAACCTCAAGAATTTGGAAAGAGTTACGTAATTACATGCAATAACACGATGTGCATCGATTGATGAGTGTTATCCAACATGAATGAAGAATTAATTTTCTCTTACCCAAATATTATTGGCAAATTTTGAAGGCAGGAACAGGACGATTCAAGGGAGCAATTTATGCCTTATTTGCCTCCTTTGCTTGACAATGTATCTGATTCACAAAAAACTGATTACAGTATATTTTTCAAAGCTTCAGCCTGAAGATATATCGGAAGGTAATCGATGGTTATGCAGTATTGAAAACTTGAAACAAATTATTCGGCCTAAATTTTATCATTGGGCTACATAGTAGAATACATGTATCAGATCAAGATACGTATCAACATCAAACTGGGTAATTGTAGTTATTGAATAATCAAATATGAATACCATTATTATACCTTATTTCTTTCCAGCTGAAGGCAATGAGGAAATTTGCGTCGTCTGGAAACTTTAAATGCCAAGGAAAAGTAAATTTAATAAATTGAGGTACGGAAAAAGCAAAAAGTAAGAGAAAGAGCGACAGAGGTTTGGCTTCTTTCGCAATGTTTAATTGATTCACATTGAAGAATATCACAAATATGAAAACTCGTCCAAGAGAAATATAAGTGCCTGGGAGGACTAATTTCAGGTAAAATTATAAGCTTCCCAAGGAACAGAGGAAGAAATAAATAATTAGAATGTTACAGGGGCTATGGGTACGACTCCAGGAGAACTGAAGCCGAATTCGAAGGAAAATTGTACGGCCATGAGAGTAAGCAAAAAACAGCGGTTATGCTCTTGAATAATAACAAAAAACCCCTTAAAAGATATTATGCGTCAACTTTTAAAAACGAGTGTGTGCTTGATGAATCTATGTTGTTGTATCTTCCCTTTTTGTTTTTATACTTCATGTAATGAGATCATTATTTATATTTTATGTTGTAACCTTCAGGTGCATCCATAATACAAGTGCTATATGAAAGACTTTGTTTATAAAAAAGAGATTTGTAAAGCGTATTAGTAAAACTAGTAAGGGATATAAACATAACGCCCTTCTGAAGAATTGCAACGGTCACAGTAAATCTAAATTCGTTTCACAAACTCTTCGTGCCAATTAATTCGTCAGTTTTTGGCACTATGTAGCGGAACAGAGCTATATAAAATTCATAATTGCAAACCTCGAACTATCCACATATTTATTATGTTATACAACTTGCGCTTCAATTCCTCGGCGTCACAATCTGATATTTGTAGCAAGCATACAGCAAATATAAGGCACATAGAGGACTTACGGGGTAATGTCATAAAAATCCGGAGGGGATGAATACAAAAGCTCTCTACTCCACCATACTACACCGTACACACTACAATTAATACATTAGGACAAAAAAATGAAAGAGTAAAACATTTTATGGCTTTCCAATCCATTTCGTTAGCCGGTTAAGTAAATCCAACTATTTATATTTATGTTGCCGCTTTCAAAAAAGGCAGACTTACAGATTAAACCAATTGCAACATCTAATGCTTCATGTACAAGTAAAATATCTCTAATAAACTGTCGGTCATTCACCAGAATTTCTTTTTTCTCATTGATATGGATTTTTTTACACCTAATTGGAACTAAAAGTCCGATTTAGAGGCTAAATAAAATTTCCTTCTCCAAATACTTGGCTCCGACTGCAATATGTTCCATTTACACAACACAAAAAATTAAAGATGTAATTTACGCATGAAATGAAACGCTAATTTATCTTTCGCGGCAATTAAAATTTCTCTTTCCTCATTTTCACAGGACGGATAAAATTTCAGTTCTTGTTTAAGCTCTATACATAGATATATCAGTTTACATAAACTTCAAATATATAAAATAATAAGAATCCACTGTAGTACCGAAGGAAAAATAGTTTATTCCAGATGCATGACAATCGGTTTTGATTCTAAGATATATGGAGAAAAAATGTATTTCCAAACAAATATTTTCTGGGAAAAACGCTTTTGGATGTTCTCTGGCTTATCAAAGTATTTTTTCTTTCCATTACAATTCATATGGGGCATACGGAGGTATGTATTTCGCGTAATGGCTTGCAACGGATTCATTAGTCTTGGCTTGAATAACATTAAGGATCAATCCTCTTACTGTGCCCGCAAAAATAACGAAAAATTCAAAGTACTGCGAGAGATTACTCAACTTTTTTACTATTTTTTTCTCAATTTTTTCGCATGAAGGTTTATTTCCCAGAAAGGCGGGCCCAAAGTGGGTCCACATATGGATTAGGGAAACAAAATCACAGAGGCATATGCACGTACGCGTAACCTTTGACATTAAGCCTCGTCCCCACGGCTCAGCTTTCCTCGCGATACCACCACAGATTTCAACAACGCCCTTCACATTTGCCTGCTGCCATCGAGCCGGCCTAATAGAACATTTCCGTTCAATGCGGTGGCGTTGTTTTCGGGAAAAGACGAAAATTCCGGGCAGCGGCGCTCCCTCTCTCGAAATGAAAACCGTTTCTCGGGGCGTGGTGGCGGGGGGGCGTGACCCTGGGATATTTCACTTTCCGTCCCAGTGCCCTCTCTTCTCCCTTCCCGAATCACTCCAGCCCTTCCCTGAAAATTCGACCACCCCATCGGTCGACTCGCACCATTTCCGTGGTCGGCCTCCCCCCGCCCTTTCCACGCCGTCAATAATACGTGCTTGTCTTCACTATGCGTGTCCTTTCGCTCAACACCTCGTTCATTTCGTCCGCCAAGTTTTTCTTGGCGTGTGGACCGATGTTATTTCGTCCGATTCGCCTCCCCGCTCGCTCGCGCAGTGACTCACTTTTTTGTTTCTCTCAGCCGACCCTGCACGTTTTATTTCAAAACTGAAGGTTATATTTAATCTATAATGCGCGCCTTCCTTTGTTTTCTCTATTCCGAGCAGTAAAAAGAAGTCTAAGAGTGTTCGGAAAGCTTTATTTTGAGGTTATCTAATTCCAGAAATTTCAGCAAAACATCCAACAGCCGGCAACGGTGTGGTACAGAACACACGCAATTGGTAGTTATTGGTTAGAATGGACCAGACATTATTCTTTAAAATAATCGCTCGAACGAAATTAATCATCAAATTGCATTCATCTATCCCATTCGCTATAAAATCCCAAAGAAACGGGTTAAAAAGCAATCGAACGATCCACCCGCACCCACTCCCCACTCCATCTGCCTATTCCTAGAACATCTCTCACCAAGCGCTCACTGTTATTTCGCCTCTCCTCCCTTCTAAATTCACTCCCTCACACTCTCGACCCCTTTAACTTATCATGCAACAACTTCACCACCCAAGCTTTATCCCACCTTTCAGTAAATTAAAATTTTCCCCTGTCCATGCTTGGTTCTCGTTGTTATTGTTATGCTGCTATTGTATTTTGTCCTCTTTCATATTTGTTATATTTTTCCCTGTAAAATGGCGCTACTGCTGTATGTGAACAATGTTTTAAAATAAATAAATAAATAAATAAATGTTTTAAGAACTGGCAGTAAATCCAGTTTACTCCTCCCATTTTCCGCAAGAATATTTCGAATATAGCATCCTAATTTTCAATCCATGCGTCAAAACAATAGCCGTGAAATAAAAGAATATATATAAATTATTTACTGTTGATATCAGCCAGTCTGAATTTTTTTTCGGCAATTGAATCACGATTGCTTGAAAGGGACGCACAACAAGAAACATATTGGAATAATCAAGTTTTGGACGATCGGGATATTGAGAGATGCGTCTTTTCTTTCTAGTACGAGAACATGTTATTTTAGTTCGGCCACGTCATTCATGAAAGGTATTTGAGGTTAAGAATTCAGTTATTAATGCACAATGATAAATGAAAGAACGAATTTCTATTTTATCTCTTTGACATGACTTCTTTCAGCACGGTAGTGATCTTGAAGTTAGTCGCCTCGATAACTCGAAAGGAACCTCTCGAATTCTCTGTAGCCTGAGGGAGCGCAAAATCCACGGAGAAGTTTTAAAGCAGATCAGTACTCTCGACAAAGTGAGTTAGAAGAGGGGAGAGGAGGTTGGAGGCATCACAGATGGATGGCGGATCAGCCTTTTACAGTGCCTCGCAGGATGCCACGAGCAAATGTGATTCTGACGTGATATTATTTCCGATTTTAAGACTCTAACTTGATAAGATCTGACTATATCGACATGGATAGAAGCAAGCAGACGGCAATGCAAGACCACAGTCCTTTTGTCAATCGTCTCCATTTCAAAGCGCAGAGGAAGAGCGATTAGATGCACCACGGAAAACTTGAGTGCATGGAATTGGGTTGAATAAAGCATCGAGAAGATGACTTCTTTGTGACGTATTTAAAGCATAGGCTATTGAATCCAAGCATATTCTCGGTCGTCAGTTTATAGCAACCTCTGAGACAAATCAATACATACGGTATGAAAAAAATAACTGCATAATATTATTGAAACAATAGTACAAAGAAATAATTTATTTTGCGTAATATTTGCATTTTAATTATTATGTCAATAATCGAGTTTAACTCTCACATAATGTACAGGAATTAATGGTGTAAATAGCGAATGCCTTCATGAATGTTACTTGGGGTAATAAATATTTTGGAATAATAAAAAAACCCTAAACACCCTTGTCAACCGAAGAGTTCAGTAAAATTTGATGAATGAAATCTAAATATATAAAAAACTGTATTCAATTATCTAGGCAGAGTTTGCAGTAGTGAGCAAAATTTTTTTTACCCATGAGAGGCAGACAGCGGCTCATCGCACGGTTTTGCTGGAAAAACTGGGACATCTCGTCCTTAGTTTACGGTGACGTCTCGTGAAAACGTGTAAGGTTCTAAATTTATTTGTTTTTTCCCTTTCAGAACAATCAAAACAAAAAAAAAATCTTTACAGGAACAACAAAGTTTTTCGGGATAAAACCCGTCTCCACCCGACCTAATTTCTCGACTGCAGTCCAAAATACTATTCAGGGCTCTCGGAAATGGGGAAATTCCTCTCCTCCGTGAATTCCGGCGGAAGAACGGAAAAACGGTGTTGACTGGAGAAGGCGGTGCATCCAGCGACGGAGAAAAAAAGAGAATCTCATAACTGTCCCACGGGGAAGTAAGGAGCAGAGCCTGCGGAGTGGGTGGAACGGAAATTATTAATCCACATGCTAAATTCGACCCAGTTGTTTGCCTTGATCGAACAGCCCAGAAGGCGAATTATTAATAACGAAAGAAACGAAGAAACAATGCAGCAAAGACGTGTCACGAAGATCGCACCGTCGACAACATAGTTACTCCGTCGAGACGGAAGTGAACCGAGGAAGGGATGACCCAATCCAGTTTGTCCACACCATGGACGCGAGAGTTCATCCAGCACTTCCCATTATGCCGCATCCCCCTCGGGCTAACCACGAACTCCTTCCACCCCTATTACCAGCACCGTCGGCGTCATCTGTTCGGGAGAGGAACAGGACCATCCCACACTCGGCCATAGGCCACCACCTTCACTTCCGCTTCACCCCACTCCTTAACCACCTCCACTCCCCGCTCGCAATCCCCTTACCTCTCTCACGACCCCCACAGACATTTGGTCCTGTCCAAACCACCATTCCGACGGCCCCATGTATATATATATATATATATATATATATATATATATATATATATATATAGAGAGAGAGAGAGAGAGAGAGAGAGGTCGAGTTATAGGAGGGAGGAAAGGAATCGTTGTCGGAGACTTCCGGGTGAATTCTCTCGGCAAGGTTTAGGGAATGGATGGATTGCATCCCTTTGAGGGACATTCTTCTGTCGTCTGTGCTGATGAAACGAAAACGGAAATAGACTTGCGTAACGATCTTCGCTTCGCATACTTTCCTTATATTCCATTTCTCCTTCATGAAAACTAATTTCCGGACAAGTCACACAGCGCACAACACCCCTCATGTAAACGTAACGGAGCAAAAAACTTGCCTAGATATTATTCAATCATCAGATCTGCTATTAAATATATCCGTTTCAATAGAGGCGTCACCGTATCAAAAAAACCTGCACGAAAAAAAAATCACTGATCAAATTCACGGGTATTCCGAGCAAAATTTTTCACTTCGGCAGACAAGTGCGAAGTTTATATACCACTCATTGATAAGTTCTGAGGTCATGACACGAGTCTTACGCAAATATTGTTCTGCAAGCACGCAAAGAAATCAGGCGTGAGGAGTACGAAATATTTTTTCCGACCAACTGTGTCACGCGAAATGCTTAAATTTTCGTCACCGCTGGTGAAGCAGAGAAGGCGAAGTAATTTAATATAGCCTTGGGCTGCAAACCACAAAGAGTGGAGAACATCGCCTCACTGGCCAGTTTTCCCTTCCGTTCTCGCTTCATTGACTATCCGTGACAAAAACGGAAATATATCTCTTGACTCGTGTCATTATGGAAAGTGCTCATCATATGAATGAAAAATTAACATCTTTTCATTTCACCTAGCTGCGGGGGACAATAATTTATTGAGATTTTTGAAAATTCCTCCGATAAATATTAGTAAACAACCCAAAATATTTTAAAAAAGCTTTCTACTCCTCTTCATAATCATGTCGTTCAGTTGGGACACTAGAACACGGTATTAAACAATTAAATCTACGCCCAGGAAGAAATATTGATGCTGGCACTGTCTTGCGTAAAGTTTATGTGAATTATGACTTGAATGCAAATCTCTCAAAATTAGCATCGAAACCTCTGCTCAAAACAAGATATTACCGTTAAAAGGAATGAAAGAAAAATATTAGCACAACGCATAAAATATCTTTTGGCTTTCCGATTAAGGTATGTTTTGGCAATGTATGGGACACACTGACTGACCACCAACCCAATTATAAGCCTCACCTAATATGACACAGCGTCAGCCTACAATCAACCCTTTTCTGAATTCCACATAAAATTATACTCCCTTCACTCCTTCCAACATAATTTATATGCTGTCATAAATTTTATTTAACAAGGAAAATTAGTAAGTTGCTTTATTTAATTCTCATTTCCTTAAAATTAACTATTAATTACAAATGCCCTTCAACTTCATTATCTTCTTTAGCCTAAACATCCTCAAAGTGCACTTAAGAACAACATATTCTAATTTCTTAACAATTCCTAAATATTAAATTTCATTTAGTGGAAGATATAGAAAATGTTGTCATACTAATGAATTAAACACAGCGAATAATAGGAGATAAGAAATACTGAAAATAATTTCCTTTTAAAGTTGCATGAACGACTTAAATATAAAGGAAGATATAATGTGTAGACAAATTCAATTACACCCACATATAATGGTAATGTGATCCCGAAGTGAAGAGATATTGATAAGCTTAAATCGTGAATATTTTCGTACCGGTATGCAAATAATTACTCATAGTCAAACTAGTTAAAGTATGAATTCAACTGCAAGTCGAAAATTATTTATGGTTTGTGTGGAAATTAGGGGGAGAGAGTGTGGTACTCGATTCAAACAGCCTGAAGAAAAGTAGACCATAGAGGAAGATATATAATGGATCTGGATATGTGCTGAATATAATATGACTGTATACATGGAGCATTATATGAAATTATAGAATGTTATGCATAGGGACGGTCCCGCGATAAATTTAATTTGTTAGGAAAGTAATATATGTGAAAAGAAAATAAAAGGTACCGTGAGGAAGTCCGAAGGAGAATTTTAGAGGAAAAGTGAAATGGAATGTGAATATGAAGAGCTGTGGCGGCGTTGGAGAATGAGCACTGGATGTTGAAGAATGAGCGATTATTTTCAAGCAACCTCAGGACAAAAAATGAATGATGGAGTGCACTTATTTAAAATAATTGAAAAATTCTACCTTTGCACAATTTATTTAATTATTATTCTTACAATTTAAATGCTTCATATTGTTACAAAAATACATTGAAATAGATTTTGCCACTTCCATCAACTGAACTAATGTTAATAACCACCTCTACGCCATAGAAGTTCTCTACCAAGTTGTCTTCATAGTGTACCTATTTTTTACTTTAAGTCATTGATCGTGCAAAATATACAGTATCTCTGTCGACAGTAACATGTTTAAGAGAGCAATGTCATAAAAACTTTAATAGGCTTGCCTAGTGAATGTTAACAAGCGTAATCACATTGGTAAAATGGCGAACCAAAGTGAAAATAAAGTAAGCATATGAATATGATAGTAGTAGTTTTAGAGGAGGTGACCAACAGCTAAGGCCATTTGCGCCACAAGGGATAGTTAGGAAAGGGGGAATGGTGGAGAGAAACCCGGCGTCGGCATTAACATAATCTTAAAGGAAGGCGCCAAAGAGACCACAGTTAAAGGTCCCATTCGACATACGGTGTACTCACTCAAAGTGCTCTCCACAAAGCACTTCAAGTAGGGATCGGGACACCACTGAAAAATATATTCAATCTTCTGATTCTAACCCGGGCCTTCTCGGTTGAAAGCCAGTACGTTAGCCACCACACCATATTGATACACAGAATACGCACAAGTAAGTTATTAGCAAGCATATAAATGGGAAACACTTCGGAATCTATTCTTCCCCTACCACGCATGTCGCCTCCACGGCCAACGTACGCCAAGCACGGAGCGCAGGATGAATATTACACCGAGAGAAAATTTCTATCGAGCAGCCGAGAATCCCAATACGGGACTTCCTGGGGCTCGAGGTTCCGGCTTCACGAGGTGATATTTTTTCAGCATAATACTCACCAATTTGATTTCAGGTAGCGTGCAACCCTGGACGTGATACGTGTTAGCCTCGATGCCATCAATTCCGTCCCTTTCCACAATCAGGCGCCCTTGAACGTGAGCTACATGAGAGCTCTGGGAGAGAAAAATATGTCTATGCTTCGATCGCTTAATTTATAGGATCACAAATTTTTATGACGACGACATGAATTTACTCCAGGGAGAGAGATCACAGAATAGCCACGACACCATGTTCCCATTGGACTACGACAGTTCTAAGCGTGCGTTCAGCATATAACGAAATAAAAATAGTTTCGGGAAATGTCAAAACACGGGGAACATATTATTATATGAAGTCATCATTATGTTCGAGCGAACGTAGATTAGGCTAATACCAAGCTGCTGAACTCTGTGGTAGTTAATATTTACTTAACTGTGTTATTTCATGGCTGTGTCATTATGGAAACACGCTGATCAAATACGTACCATTAGGATGAGTTACGTCATAAACCACCCGGCAGCAGTCACTGTTCAAACGTACCGAGGGCATCGAGACCTGTTCTAATCAAACTAGTGTATCATCGACTGCATACACCCTATGTCATGAAATTGGCACGAGGTTTCAATACGTTTTGTGTGACAAAACGCATTCCAAATTCCATAGCTCCCTCTGTTCCTATCTGAATTACGGTCAACCCTTCAATTCAACGTACCAGGCGTTAAAAATTCTGACAGAATCTTGTTTGATCATTGAGCACAGTAACAGCACAACCATAGCCGAGATTGGCAGTCGCTTTTGATGATCAGAATCACTATATGGATTGGGGAGTGGATTTATTTTAGTCAATGCAACTCAAATCATGAAGTCATCTCTGAAATGGAGTATTTCTGTTTTAAGAATTGATTCAACAGGGCTCTAAACTGAGACGTAAATGAATCTCTAAGTTTAGCAAAAATCGTAACAAACAAAAATAACCGTTGCAGTTACACGCGATAAAGAAAATATCTTGGAGAAAGTATTTAGTACAGCCTTCAGAAGGTGTTCCAATTCCAAATATATTCTAGGTTCTCCATTAAAATGGAAAACTTATGGGGAACGGAATCGTACCTTGGGCAACTATGGGTTTCATAAAACAACACTTATCCCATCAATTAGTCATGATACAAACCTAAACGTTCACTATATTGAAGCACTATTTCCTTCGCAATTTAAACTAGGAATTACAAATTATTCAAAATCTATTCGCCAACAAATATGTCTTTTCATTGACCCAAGTTATTCTTCCTATTATTGCTAGGTTTCTAACGACGGTTCCTCATAACTCTATCTTCCACGCAGGGCGAGAACTTCCATCTTTTTCTCAAAATTATTCCCTTCTTCATTTCTTCGTTACTTCTACCTGCCTTTACGCTACCCAAATAACCTTTTCTCCCACCTTACTTCATCACACATTCTCTCCTCCATCAATTTTTCCAACGTCCCGCCACCATTTTCTCCACTCACGTTTTATCCTACTTCGAATTTCACCGAGCAACTTCCTCTGTTCAACCAGCATATTTAACAATTCATCGTTTGCCTTCCTCTTTGCAGTAAGTCATTAATTTTTTTTTATATTTAAACGCTGGTAATGGAAGGAATGTTGAGAAAATTGATTGCGTCACATTAATCTTGAGAATATATGATTTAAAAAACTAGAAAGATTGAAATTATATGTATCTTAAGGATTAATGTATCAATTAAAAAAAACATTTTGGCGTCAAATGATATTTGCTACGAAAACAAACTAATAGAAGTTATCGTGAATGGGGATTTTTGGAATTGAAGTTTTAAAACTTCACCAAAATAAATCAAAGCTTTTCCAAGGAGTAAGAAATTGATGGCAGGAACGTTGAATAAGGATGATAAGAAGAAACTCATCAAAACTTTGATATGGCGTGTCGTTTTGTAAGGCCCGGAAACATGGTCATTAAAACAAGATCATAGGGGTAGATTAGGACCTTTTGAAATGTGGGTGTGGAGAAGTAAGGAAAAGGTGAAATGGAGATAAAGTACAACAAACAAGGAAGACCTAGGCATGGTGGGGGAGGAGAGAGGACTGTAGGAAGAAATCAAAATGAGGCAAGAAAGATGGCTGCAGAGCGTATTAATTGGTAATGGAATGTCGAAGACTGATGGAGGGGAGAACTTAAAGCAAGCGAGAGAAGAGCAGGCAGTGAATAGACGTATTGGACGGAATGACGGAAGTATGCGAAATTGAAGAGGGGCTTATTGCAATATCGGACACCAGGTTTTGTTTGGAGGGGCAAGTAAATGTATCGTTGTCCTCTGATATTAGCTGCGTCCATCCTAAATGTACCTCAACCGATGGAATACCAATAATAATAATACAATAAATGGAATAAGAATTTAACTCTATGTATATAACAATCATTTCAGGTATTTTATTATTTCGTAGAATCAATGAAATTAACTTCATTACTTGATGATAATGTCAACATGGAGATGGAAAAACAAAGTTAATGATAGAAATTTCAAGTGCCGAAAAAATTTTGATACCAATATGTAAAATGAACGGAAATCATTGTAGATGGTATGAAAATTTTACTAAGAATGATATAAAAACTGTCAACATATTAATTTATAAAATAACTTCGAACAGACGACTCAGAGAGAATGCCTATACCTGAGCACGGTTTATCAACACTGATATAACTTTTACGTGCCCAAGAGTCAATTCCAGTAGCTAAATACTTCTTTAACGTAGTTATTGGTTCACTAGCGTTCAGCAAGTGGGTGTGCTCCTGTGAGTTCTTTGACGTAACTTCCTTACCCTAAATCCACTCAACCATGCATTCTCATTTGGGGAGATGTCAGAAAATCAAGTTAATGAACACTTAAGCCTCCATAGGAAAAGCGCACGGAGTGATGGGATCCAGGAGACTCCTCCACATGCGTGTCTCATCATCGGTCCCGAGTATCATCCTCTATGAATGGCCGCGTAGTGGCACCTAAACTAAAAACACGCCCAAACTTTTCGAACGAGGCATCTTTTATTGATGAAACATTTACATGAGCAAGGGCCGTGAAGGGGTAGTTACATTTATTTTCTGCTTTCTCTGATTTTTACATTGCTTATTATATTATATCTGATCTGACTTCTATACCAGCGTGTTCTCCAAGTGAACAATTTATAAAGAAGGAAGAACGACTTCCAGCGCATAAATAGGGAATAAATTTGTTCCATAGGGAACAAATGTTAGAGCTTCCATGCTCCCCATAATTGACTTGGACTTCACTTTTTAGACTACCAAATGAAGTTAAAAATTAATTTTTACTATTTTTTATTTACTTTATCGTTAAATCAAATGCAATTACATGACACATTAGTAAACACTGATGCAAGTAAAAATTATAACCTGAGTATATCGTAACGAGTTCTTATAATTGAATACTCTCCTGCGCGCATAAATATATAAATAATTACTTTGATACATGTAGCTAACTATTTTATTAACTTCTCAAATTATTTTACCTTGCAAAGCAAATAACTTACTTACAAAGTAAATCATTAGTTTTCTACCGATAATTTCAAAAAATATCTTACTGCTCAAAACAAAGATTGTTGGCTTGGATGCACCTATTCTTTCTCTCACTCTCTTCCATAATTTATGCACCAGTATTATTCAAAGTAAAATCAGAAAACAGAAAAGTCAACACTTCATTTGCATTTAGTTCAAATGAGTGGTGAGACGGCATAGAAGGTCATTTGGACACCCCTATCTTCATCCAGTACGTGCGATCTCCTGGACTCCACATTTTCTTAAGAAAACACAATGAAATAAAATGATCAACCTACTCCGGTGTGTGAATTGTGTACTTTCTCATAAAATGCCGTTGTGTGTCACGAGGACCCGGGTTCGATTGTCAAGGACGCCTGTTAACGCCCTCAGCTTCGCCTTAGCCGTATGGTTCCCCAAAAACGAGGTGTCTTTGAGAAACCAGAGGTGGCACAGGGAAAGGAAGTGGTCCCCCTACCCTGATTTCACATGCAGCGCTTTGCGCTTAGTATTAAGTGACCTCAATCCTCACCAGTCAAATCACCCTTTTGATTGATTTCCGCGGGTCTTTTGCTTATTAAATCGTTAATTTATACATATTTCTACGATCGTATTCAGATTGCCTGTTAATAAATTCCTGAAGCATTACAATAAATGGCTACATATGGAGTAACGCAAAATTTTAGAGAAAATTAAATTTCCTATCGATAAAAATTAGGTGTTATTGAACGGCGATGATCGGACAGGATCTCATTTTAATGAAATATTGTTCTCCAATGCATATTTGATGTTTTTTATTCCTAAGCATTCAATCAAATTCAAGAGACCAGAGTATTAAAAAAATCGGATTTACCATTCCATCGTAAACACGCTCGGTCGGAGCAGGGCACCACTTTTTTTTATATCGGATTAAATTATTTGCATCAAATATCATCAAATCGGGTTTTAGAGCAAAGAAATTATTCAAGCACTTTCAAATTCGAGAAAGCGGATCAACACATCAGTGGTCCATTATGATAAACCAGAATTCAATTGAGACTCACGAATATTGTAAAAACATTTTTCTATTATTATTCGAAACAAGATGAGAAATTAAAAACAGATCTAGATATGATGAAGGATTTAAAAAAAATATGTATGGACGAATGCAGGGAAGGCACGAAAAACCAATTTGTTTGATCTTGTCTCCTTTCAGAGGGCATACATAGATCCATCCACAACTTTTAAAAAAATTAAGATTAAGTTCACCTCTCAGTAAGCACCAATATTTAAGACATTCCTGGACAATGAGCATCAATTTCTTTCTCTCCATAATATGCATGTCCATGCCCTACCCTGATTTCACACTATGATCATCTATGAGTACTCATTGCAAGAAACCCGGGAGATACCGTGGCAGTACATTTTAACGTAGTAATTCGCTAAATGCGCATTACAATGCAACTATTTCAGAGTGCAAAAAATATTCGCCGCGACCGGGATATACGAACTTATTGCGTGTAGGTATGCCCATTCATCTAGTAGCTTGCACACCAAACGACGAATGCATTTAATGTGTTCCAATTTGCCTACATAACTTTCAGTTCGCAGAAACATTAGCTATAGTGTCTTCATTCGGTTCATATACAATTCACAATTAATTGTATCTATGTGATACATTTACCAAAACTGACCCTTCTAGTTTTATTCTTCTACGATACATATTCTTCTAAGATTCTGTAATCAATTATTTGTGTACTCGTATGACAGATTTTCACTTTAAAAATTCCTAAGGGTTTGATTATACTCTTCCTTTTGTAAGACTTGGGTGTTTTTCCCGCGCACGATTCTACTAATCTCTTTACGGATGTTCCGTTTTGTTTACGGGTGTTTCATTTTTACATCATGTTATTATATTCAAGACTTTCAAATACTGAAATTGCAATAAATAATATATAGGAAACATGTGAGTAATTAGATTACACACATAAATGTATGCATTATAAATAGCATGAAAACAATCACAACGCTGGTAATATAAACTATGCAGTGGAGGACTCAGTTAATGAGCACACGTAAATTCGTCAAGTCTCTCAATGACACACCTTTTGACGGAAATGTCACCGCATTCTCCTTCCATAGCCCTTGAAAGCACTTCCTGGGAGTTCGCTCCTAAAATAAACCCACTTTGGCATCGGTTAAAAGGATAACCAAGTCAATTCTGCATATTAAAGTTATAAATTTATGACTGTCTTCATTTTAAATAACCAATCAAGTAATTTGCACGTTAATTCATCCGGAAAGAGGGCATTTACGGACGTTCACTACATACCGTATAGTTTATTCAATGATTCACAGAGGTAGTGAGTTTCATTGCCCCCGACGGGAATGCTACATGCTGATAAAGAGTAAACTGTTACTACTCCAAGCAAAAAAGAGTTCAGATGTGATGTGACTCAAATAAAAGTATTCAATAGGCATTGCACACTGAATTAAAAAAATCAATAACTTAGTATGCTAAGTTTTAACAATGAACTTTATTAATATGATTTCTCCATTATGGGGCACTGGTGCAATTTGCCTTGCATAGGTGATAATCTCAAGACAGAACACAACTGTTCACGTGCTCGGAGGGGTAATAGAACCCACCATAGACGGATTCGACCCGAGGCGTTCCAATAAAATGTTACCTAGCCGATTTCAAGCAAACTAAGTGCAAAACATAAACCTTATTCGGGGTTTAAAAGCGGAAAAAGGAATTTAAGTATGAGCCGCCACCTTGCTTTCCTTCCCTTTAAGAGAATTACGTCAAAAGCAGAGCACACAAGTTATGAAAGGGTAATCAAGGACAGGGCAGTGGTTTTCAAGTTGCCAAAAGTTTGGTACCGATAGTCACTTGCCAGAACTGTCTCTTTCGTTCTGGAGGAAATTGAATTCCCTTCAAGGCCAGAGAATGTTTTCTTCTCTCACCAGTCTCGGAACCTCCTCCGAGTTCATTCTTTAGGCTTTGAGCCGAGCTCAATCATCGGCCAATCAGCACTTCCCACGATGGGGATCAATTACGAGGAATAATTGCTCCTGGAATTCGGTTCAGTTGATGTTAGAACACAACAAAACTAATTCGCAAAAACGACGAAAGCATCCGGACAGGATCAATTAAAAACTTCCCTACGGATTACTTACGAGCCCAAGTCATTAATGGGAGAAAATTCAGCAATAGTTTTCATTGAAATCAAATCTAAGCTAAATGCCGTACGCATAATTAGCGGAAAGTCACCGCATAACGTGGTTCCCTAATAATCACTCCTATTCTAAACTTTAATGAACTTAAAATGTATAGTATAAATTTATCAATATTGGTCAGTATTAAGTAATTAGTGGTTAATGCCATTATTTTTTGTTATTACCCCGTTTGAGAGATACCTCCAACAATACTGTTTTATATTTTAGATTAATTCTTTTATTCAACAGGATTGTATAGGCATGCTCGTTGGTTTTGGCAAACACTTTGGTGTTATGAGACACTGTGTATTCTCATGCAATAATCACTTATCCTGCTTAAGAACCATCCTAAATATCTTATGTGGGTTACAATAATGATAACAAGAAAGTCAATTTTTGAATACTTGCTCGAAAGCTGCTCGTATAATGAGCTGAAACGTACATAATTTAGTCTAAGTGGTATCGGTGGCAAAATTAATCTTAACAAACCGGATACCTATGACAGCCAATGAAAGTATTATAAATGCCATTCGAAGTTTAGCAAAAGGGGCAATTTTTCCACCAAAAAATACTTTTCCATTTTAACGGTACTGAAACATCAAAAAAGTACGTTGCACACTTGTATAACGTATTTCAATGTCTCTAAATGAGGCCGTTATATTTTCAATAAATCCTCACTTCGGAGTTGTGACATACTTTTTATGTTATGCATTTTCCCAACAAAACAGCGATTTCAATATCCTGATTAAAAATAGTATTCCATTTTAAAGGGTTGAAAATCTTCTAATAAAATATTTTAATGGTAATTTGAGAACGTATCGGAGGGACGGACGATAATAGAACAGATTACATTTTCATAAATTAATCCCAGAAGAAATTAATATTCTGAAACTCAAAATGGGATCAAACATTCGTGAAACTTATTAGCAATAAAAAAACTGATCTAGTTCATTTAGGTTTTGATGAACAAGAGTATTTAATCCCTCAACTAAATTAAAATTTCAATTATTGACTTTTAAATCTCATTTGAAAATGTCAGCGAAAAAATGATTGGTCATCAATCGCTTGTCAAATCTCACCGCCGCGCGATTGAAGTACTCGAGGAGACTTCAATGGTTGTCTAAAAATCCCAATATCACAACGTGTATGAATGGGGTCTAATCCCATTCAACGGATGTAAATGTACGAGTCCCATTTCTCCTTCTGCAAGCAATATGTACCTTCGTCATTAGTATACGCTGGAGAATACGCACGTGTTAGGCCGATTCACGGGTTTGAAGGAAAGGCATGAACGCTCTCTTATCCATTATAGCCGACCTTGGCATAAAAAAAATGAGCGAAACACTGTAAGTCCAGTCGTCGGATAAAGTCTAATGTCAACCCACGAGTTTTTCCAACCACTTGTCTGAGCGTGTTTCAGTTGAAAGTGAGCCATGCAGTCAAGCGCAGGGTTTATGACGAGTTATAGAATCTTCAGGAGATGGAACGAAATCTAAAAAGTTTTACTGCCAACGTTTCAGATAATAGGTACAAATAGGTAAAATTATTTCATACAGCAATCATTGGTCAAGCATTGAATTTTCGGAGATTTAGTTAGATGAACGTGTAGAGGTTTAGCCGAAATTGATTGGTTTCACGCTCGTTCACCCAAAAATAAATTTCCTGTGTGCTATTCACCATAAAAAATATCATTTTACATAGGATTCCTGATTTTTTATTATGTTTTAATAACGCATTTCCTGAAGGGATGATCTGACAATAGACTCGGGCAGGCAAAGTACGGAGAGCATGTACGGAGTCAACTGAGTAGTAACCGAAGCGCTGGAAGTTTGAAATGATGAATTTTACAAAGCATCACATTCGAATTTTTCCCTATGTTTTTTGAAATCATAGATATAATTAATCATCAATAGTACATAAAATGAATAAATGTGAATGAGAGACAAAACTCAGAGACTTGTAGACTTAATTTAGCCTAAAATTTATGTGAATCAACCAAAATCAAAATCGGTTGTCCATAGTTCACGAGTTAAAGTTCTGACAATTCTTAAGATACCTGTAATCCTGAATACTTAAAATTTGTTTAGGATAACTGGTATCTAAAATATAGCAATGAAATTTCTGCGAACGCTTTCTTATTAAATAGAGAAATTGAAAAAATTAAATTAGCTATAAATATTTTCTTGACCATTCCTAGATTTTGTCTCATAACAACAGTCACTGCGCACTCGCTTAAATTAATTTTCCGATCTAAAAATATTTTACGCCTCACCTCACAAAACTTAATCAGAAATGCAGTCATTGAATAATTAATTATAAAACTCTTTCTATATATTCGATATGCTATAAACCCTCTTATCTTAAATCCGATCGGCGAATTTCTTCCTGCTATAAATTCAGCTTCCTCTTTTCCATCTTTGTCTTCTGAGGTCCCCTTTCGTATTTTCCAATCAGTAAATTCCTACGTACACTGGCCGTTTTACTCTTCCCTACTTTATGACTAACATATATCACGGTGTCAGCTTTGCTCGTAAAAATGCTCGAAAATGACAAGACACACGTGAAACTTAATGAATTTAACATGAATTCGGAAAAAAATCCTAGAAATATTATTAACAAAAAAAACTATGAATGGAAAATTGCAAGACTTTCTCCTGTTATTATCCAATTATTTTTCCTACTTTTTTCATAATACTTTTAATTCCATACTACCAATAAAACATCACTACAAAAAGTCAATAGTATACCCAGTTAAGATTTAAATAGAATAATTAATTATGTAACAACTAACTCTAAGCTTTTATTACATGTCTTACTTTATCTTTACTAAATAAAACGTTTTCGAGGAGAGTGTAGAATATGTGGGCTCAAATTAATTATATCATAATATAAAAACAAAGAGAGACCATGGTCTTAATACACGGATAAAACTTCAGAGATCGTGTTCAACGAAACGGATTCACTTACTAAAGTTCTCTCCTAACACGATCTAACCTCTCATTGGTGGCGTGAAGAGGTTGCTCGTAAAATATTAACATTACTTTTAAACAAATAAAAGACCTCTCTCTCATCCAATTTTTATAAAACACCCAAATTAGCAGTTCAAAATTTAAGCTGGTTGAAGAGTATCTCTTCTTTAAGTTGTGGTCCAGGTTCCGTGTTCAGACTGTGCTCGTTCAAATATAATATACTATTCCTTAACCGATACATGAAAAATACCGTCTTAAACCCAACATGTAACCGAAACGAAACCCACTCTCTTGCGTGAGAGCACAGTGAAAGTGGCACGCGGCGGCAGTGTGTTAAAGCGATAGGCATGACGGTCCGCTTCAGGGAGGGAATTAATCCCCAGGCGCCTGCGTGACACGGGAGGGCAAGAGGGGCAGGCGGAGAGGGGAGAGGGAGGAGGGTAATACCACCGCGAAGGGCAGGAGCCGAGGCAAGAGGTGGTAGGCAGCGGCGGCGGCCGCCTCCAAAACCCTACCTCCGCCGTACTCCACCACTTCCCTTACTCACTCGAGAAACACTTCGCTGTCGCTCCTGGGTAGGACGAGTCGCGGCAAGACCACCGCCTTCTTGCGACGCGTGCGCAGCGAGAAGGTCGAAGACGACATGGCAGAGGCCATGGACGCGGCGATACCCTGGTACAGCTCGGGAGTTGGCGAGTGGGGGGACAGGATGGTCAGCCTCCTTGGTGGGAGAAAGAGACCCCCTTCGACGCCCGGCAGCGACAACTGCTGCGGGGGCACCGCGCCGCCCGGGCGACGGCCCCAGCCGAACGACGGCGGGGCCGGGAACGGTGAGCCGCCGTGGACAGGCGTGCCGCCTCCACCCACCTCGCCGATCACCTCTTCCGTAGAGCGGTTCCTCCGCATCTCGCGCTCGAGGGATTCGAGGGAGCGTGCCTCTATGGCCTTCCGGGCCTCCCGCTCCGTCGCGGGGTTCTCTAGGCGATGGAGGGAGCGTCGGGAGGAGGCGAGAGATGCTGTGGACGTGGTGGTTGAGTGCGCCTTGTGGAGGGTATGCTGCTGCTGAGAAGAAGACGTGGTCCGGAGGCTCTCCATGGACCTAGCGGTTTCTCCCCTCGCTCCCGGCGCCGTCAACCACTGCCGGGCCTCCCGACCGGTCGCGGAGGTCATCGTGGAGGAGGCGACCAACCGCCGCTGTTCTTCCGAGCTCTCCACATCCCCCTCGCTCTCCTCTTCCGCGGATGCCGACAGCTTGGACGACCGAGCGAGGAACAGTCTGTTGGAGGACGTGGTGACGGTCCTCATGGAGGTCGAAGAGGACCGGGAAGTGCTGCTCCATCTACTGGCGTTGCTGGCCGACGCAGTGGATCGCGTGGAGGCGACTGCGGAGGACGAAGACGAGGATTTCTCCCCTTCCGCGTCTTCCTCGGCCTCCATCGTTGTGTACTCTCTCTGCGTCCCGCTAATCGCTCACCATTTCACAAATTCGGAAGCCTCGTCCGCTCTCGAACCACATGATCGATCCGATTCCCGCCCAGAGAGCGAGAGGTGAAGTGAGGGTCCCAGTTCTGTTTCCTGCTTTTATTTCTCTCGAGATAATCCACGGCACTTGCACGCAAAAAGCAAAATATACGTGTATCATACAAACGCATATATATATATACGTATTTAGGGACCAGACAGCAGATCACTAATTTCCCTTCCTCCGGTCTGGAAAACCGTGGAGATGAGGAAGTCAACAGCAGCACTATGAGCACTAATGGGTGGTCTTCGGGTGTTTACGTTATGTCCGTCGCGAATGGAGACGTGAGCGGATCGGTGAGTGGGCCGCGACCACAGCTCGACCGACCGCCAGGGTGCACTCACACACGCGGTTTGCCGTCACCTTCTCGCGAGTCGGCCCCCCCCCGCCCCTCGGCCAACACCGTCTCTCTCCCCCCGAACCCTTTCCACCCGTGGGTGTCTCACTCTCTGAAGAGAACGTTTTTTCGCCCGTGCCTTCCTCTCGGCCTTCCTCTTTCTTTCTCCCCTCGCTCCCGCCGTAGCACTGACTGGCGAGGCCAATAATAAGCGCTCCCTCCTCTCCTCTCTCTCCCTCCCTCACTCCCTCTCCACTCTCTCCCCCCTAACTCCCCCGCGCTCCCTACGTGAAGCACTCCCCCTCCCCCGCTTCCCTCCACCTGATTTTTCCTCCCCCTTCCCCCTCTACCCCACCTCTCACTCCATTGCCGCTCTTCTACGAGACTCTCTTCCTCCCATCTCCTCTCCCGATGGACCTTCTCACCTCATTCTACAACCACCGCCGCATCCGTCGTGCGATGCTTGAGACAAAATTTTCGGTCCCGCGAATAGATGGGAAATGGGGATCACATGGAAGGGTATTCGGTAGGAAGTTCGCTACCGGAAAGGGGTCGGGGGGACGCGAACTCTCCCGGGGGAGAAGGAAAATCCGACGCGGGGTTTGATGAATACGACAGGGAAAAAGAGAGTTTATCGACATATGGATAAGTATCACGAAAGGGATAGAAACGTAAAGAAAAACAAATCCTAGCCGTCACTTCCTTCCTTCAGCTCCCGCCCTTCTCTGCATCTACCTCGTCGCCCTGCCCACGAGAGCGCAAATTGCAGTCTCGCTGGCGGACGAGCAGCAGGGATCAATTTTTAAGGATCACAGACCAGAATAGGAGTCATCTATTCACTATTCACCCGGACGTAAGTACAAACAGCGAGTAACCTCAGGCACCGGGGAGAATCAATCGCCGTTAAATAAGGTGGGGGAAGTGGATGGATCCGGAGGATGGAGCGGACAAATGCTGTTGAGTCGGATCAGGGCGATCCCTCCATCGGGAGATCTCGGTTCTAACCTCGGCACTCAATAGCCAGCGCACGACGGACTGCGTGAAAAAGAATTGCGACTGACAAAGGTGAAACGGGGAATGAGACCGGGAGATGAACCGCGTTTCGCGAGAATAACCGGAGCGAGAACTTTCAAGGAGACGCTGGAGTTGGGTGCGCGCGGAGACCAAGGGAGGAGAATGAGTGGCCGGGCAGATTTCGAACCTCGCCTCGAAACGAGCGCCCTATCTGTTGAGATACGTAGCTTTTTAAAGCACCATAATTAAGCCGGAGGGAGGTGTGGTGGATAAGGGATTACGCGGGCGAACTGGAAAAAATGCAATACGCCTCTCCTAACCCGTTAGTGGTCCACCATGACCAACACGAATATCCGACCGCCACCCCTCCCTCCAACCCTCTCCCGTGACTTCCCTGCTCGTCTCTCTCCCGATCTCCTTCCCGCGTGCGGTGCGGCAGAGCAGCACCACTCGGCCCCGCCGCCCTCGACAGCAGGTGTGCGGAGAAGCGGCGAAGAGGCAGGCCGGGTGAGCACGGGAGAGGGAGGGAGGGGACCTGGGAGTTTGGAGGGGTACGAAGACGAGGCAAGGGGGAGGGCTGGAGGAGGGTCGCGAGGGAGGCGGGAAGAAGGGGCTGGAGTTTTGATGAGGGAAGGGGGGGTGGGTAAGGGTGAGAGCGCGGCCGGAGAGGCGAGGGGCGGCGGGCAGCGGGCTTGTCGGGTCCGTGTGCATGGCGCGCGCGGAGGGAGAGAGGACATGGAACGGGGACGGCGGAGGATGGAGCGGGATGGGTGGGGGTGCAGAGGGGGAAAGGGGTTCTAGGCCCTATTTTATACAAGGGGTCAGAGGGCAAGGGGCGTTGGGAGGAGAAAACAAGGTGACGAGTGACTGACGTGAGACCGTGGGATGGAACCAAGGTTGTGGGAGCAAGTGTGAGGGACGGAAGAGTGGATTGCTGAGTGGATGAAAGAGGAGACGGCGGAGGGCACGCAGCGCCAAAGGACGCCACCTGATTGGTGTAATGAAGGGACAGGGGGCGAGTGGGTGGGATAATAGGGACGGGGTCGCTCGATAATTGATTACGATGCGATGGAATCGACGTGATTTCGAAAGTCGGGTCCGAAAAAGAAAGACAGATTTGCTCCCGTACACCAAAATGTGGATGATCGATAAGAAACGTGTCCTATTTTCAGTGCCGGTATATATCTATATATATATGGCCGTTCTACAGTTAAACACATCTATCCGTAATTGCGCAAAGATAAGCCGTGGGTGAGTGGACTGCCTCCGGTTACGAAACCTTTTACTAAATTCCTGAAAATACGATGACCACTCCTCTTACACGACGTCTGAAGATTTATTTTTGTAAGCAGAAATATAATTAAAGAGCAAAATAAATGTTAGAATCCACCGAAATGTCCTGGCTCCATTTAGTGCTCAGA
Source organism: Hetaerina americana (assembly GCF_022747635.1). NCBI lineage: Eukaryota > Metazoa > Arthropoda > Insecta > Odonata > Calopterygidae > Hetaerina > Hetaerina americana. Next base: position 9,746,303 of record NW_027286874.1, on the reverse strand, counting down.
GCAATTGAACAGACGAAGATTCATTTCCCTATAATATTGACCAAGATGAATATCAAGATGCAATGCTGATCTATGGAATTTTCATTCACCTCTCTCATTGCCGAACTTGGCAAAGTATGTAACCATTAAAAATTACGGCTTATATTTTATTTTTCATGCTGGCAATTCCTCCAAACTTATGAATGAATATTTCAAAGAATAGATCTTGGGCTTTAAGAAAAAATATTGCTGAAATATTAATCTCCTCGCCGTCAAGCCGTTAAGTAGTCTTACATAATAGATCATGCACATCTACACGATAAAAAAAACGACTTCCTTCAGGAGACACGGGTGAAAGGCGAGGTGGAGCAACGTCTCGAGCTGAAGGACGTTAGGAAGCACGGCGACTCTTATGGCGGGAAGGAGGAAGATGACGCGGAGAATCGCAGAGTATGAGAAAAGATTTATGCAAAAGGAGGCGAATGTGTAGGCACTGGTGGATAAGGCACTCCGGTCTTTTAGAGGACCGAGTCGGTATTTCAAGAAAAGGAAAATGACTTATGGCGGATGGTTTGGGGGCACATATAATCCGCGGAGCGGAAAGCGGAGATCGTGAGGCGCATGAGAAAAAAAGGGGAATCGGTAGCTGCCGCCTTATGCATGGAGAGCGTCAAGAGTGAGAAAGAAAATGTGTGGGGAGGAGGATTGGCAGAGAAGCGTAATGTTGCGGAGGAGAGAGAGAGAGGGCGGCGGGGATGATGAAGGCCCGCTTGTTGAGGCGGCCGCGCTCGAGGGAAATGAGATGCGGGGATTGATTTGGGAGGGAGAAATATGTGATGTGGACGGAGGGGGTTGGTGGTGGGGATTTGCAGCGGGGACCACGTGGGGGTTTGGGGAAAAGGTTGGAGTCGGATATCCCGTGCATGAGTATGACCTGCGGCGCGGGAATCGGACAGTGGTGGCGGCCGTGCCATGGAGATGAATGATTTCCCTTTGCACGCAAAAAAAAGTAACACTTTTCAAAAAGATTTCTCGCTATTGTCGTGACCGGGTCATTTTGGTTGCCATATTTCAAGCACAGCATTTCACCCAAATACGTCCACGTTTCATTGCTCACTGCTTAAGGGAGAAATGCGAGCCAATGCGTGGAGTGAATTCACTGTCTAGATCAATGATTCAAGAATAAAATTAACTATCCATTACTGCACTGGACCAATGATTCGGGAAGACCAGATTCGAGCTATTTTTTTTCTGGGATCATGGAGTTGGAATGCCAAAGCTCTCTAGTTTCTTTGTTCTTGGTCACTCCCCGATTCAATCAGGGCTATTAAACCAATTATAAAGATAAAAAACGAAATAAAACGTTTTGAAAACGTCTTAGAAATAAGTGAAATATTAGCAAAGAAATTTTATGATTCCGCGAATTTTATAATAATGGTAGTAACATAGGGCAGAAGTTATCTTTTCGCTAAGGATAGAATGATGGTATCCAATATCGTGTGGGACATTTTTCATATTTTAATGCTCTTTTAACCCCGGTTAGGCGCACGAAATCATACGAGTAGAACTTCCTCAGTCGCGCGGGGTTTGACAAAACCAACCTAACGCTATGGCATTTTTTCTCATTTTCTCAATCCTCATTTGAGAATTATTTAAAATAAAACCGTTTCATGATATTTGGAATAAAAATAACTGCACGCTCACTTCACAGTTTATAAGTAGCACATTATTTTTTAATAATTATAACCTCTTTCGTAAATGCAAAACCAACGAATTTCAATCTATGAATCATCAACTATAAATAGTTTTTACAAAATATTACGCCAAGTCTCCACTCAGGTATTTTCAAATATTTGGTCCGCACAAATTCAAAAAAAGTAGTATTACAAATAGTAATTAAACAAATTAGTAATAGCAAAACGGTAGATTACCTTAAAAAAAATATAAATATATATATATATATATATTTTTTAAGGTAATCTACCGTTTGAGGTAGGTTTTTGGATGGACACAACTACCAAACAAATATTTTATTACTCCTAACAAAACACAAAATCCATCATCCTACTCTATATCAGGTCCCTCTTCATCTCTGATTACTTTCTTCCTCCCTTCATCCCGTCCAACATCCCTATCCTGTTCCTTCCCTTTCCTCTTTTGCCCAACATTCTACCCTCTATCACAGTCTTCAACATCCCACTGCCGGTCAATACCCCCTTCATCCACTTTTCCTGCCTCCACAGGATTTCTCCCAACAAACACCTCTCTTCGCCCACCATACCAAGGACTTCATCATTTGTTTTCTTCTCTGTCCATTTCACCTTCTCCATTCTTCTCTACGCCCACATTTCAAAAGCCTCCAATCTACGTCTATCCTCCTGCTTCAATGACCACGTTTCCGCACCGTACATAGCTACACTCCATATCAAAGTTTTTACGAGTCTTTTCTTAACATCCTTACTCAGAGTCCCCGTCATCAACTCCCTCCTCCTTGTGAAAGCCTCTTTGCCTAGCGCAATTCTTCTCCTTACGTCCCTACTACTTTGACCGTGTTGGTCCAAAACACTACCGAGATACTTAAACTGCTCTACCTGCTCTAGTTTTTGCCCTCCTATTTTAATGCTAAGCTTGGCCTTTTTCTTCCTAGAAAATCGCATAACCTTTGTTTTCTTAATATTGATTCTCATCCCATACCTGTCGCACTGAATTTCCAATTCACTCAGCAATGCTTGCAGCCCCTTGGCTGGCTGACAAACTAAAGCTTGGTCATCAGCAAACCTAACTGATTTTACGAATTCCCCGCCCACTTTCATTCCTACCTCTAGTTCTTCCCATGCCTCTTTGATCATTTCCTCTGCATACAGGTTGAACAGCAACGGTGATAATGGGCAACCCTGCCTTACACCCCTTCCTAACACTGCCCATCCTGACTCCCCGTTTCCCACCCGCACCTGAGCAGTCTGAGACATGTACAGGTTGCGGATTAGCCTCCTTTCCCTCCAATCTATTCCTATTTTCTGCAGAATACTCATTAGTTTTTCCCAATTCACTCTATCAAACGCTTTTTCGAAATCTACGAAACAGGCAAATACCTCCTGGTTGTGTTCTATATTCCTCTCGATTAATAATCTCATTACTGCAATGGCATCACGCGTACCTCTCCCCTTCCTAAACCCAAACTGATCATCCCCTAAGTAATCATTTGCCCTACTCTCTATCCTTTTGTTTATGATCCTGAGAACAACTTTAGCTGCGTGGGATATCAAACTAATTGTCCTATAGTCCTCACATGACGTGGCCTTTACCTTTTTCGGAATAGGAACTAAAACTGATCTCACGAAGTCTTCCGGCCAGATTCCCTCCTCATATATACTACGGATCAGCCCATATAGCCTCTTCCTCCCACATTTTCCTAAGCATTTAAAAAGTTCCACGGGAATGTTATCTACCCCCACGGCCTTATTTAGTTTCATCTCCCTTAATGCCCTTTCTATCTCATGGTCTAGTATGCCTGGACCTAAGCTGTCTTCCTCTACGTCATTTTCTTTTTCAATGTCTAACTTTGTTGGTCTGAGTTCTTTACCATACAGTTCTTCTATATACTCCTTCCATCTCTCTTGGATCTTTCCTGCTTCAACTATTACCTTACCCGCCTTATCTCTAACTGTTAGCATAGCTCTTCCTTTCTTACTTCCCGATAACGATTTAACTTTGCTGTACAGCGCACCGATTTCACCCTTCCTCTGCAGACTTTCCATATCCTCGCACTGCGTCTTCCACCATGCTTCTTTTGCTTTATTTATTGCCCGCCTCAATTTATTGTTCAATTCTTTGTACTTCATTTTGCCTAATTCTGTATTTATATTCTTCCATTTTCTCCGCTCATCCATCTTTGTAATCATCTCATCCGTGATCCATGGTTTCCTAGTCCTTTTAGCGTTAACGGTTCCAATAGTGTCTTTTGCGGCTTTAGACAACCCCTTCTTGATCATTTCCCATTTTTCTTCGATAGTACTAAGCCCTTCACCATCCTCCATGATTTTCTCTACCGCCTGTTTGTATTCCTTCCTTTTCAACCCATTTAACGCTTCTACATTCCATTTTCTAACTCGCCGCCCCTGCCTTATCTTTTTGAAACGTAGGCTACACTTCATAACAACTAAATTGTGGTCTGAGTCCGCATCCGCTCCCGGAAAGCTGTGGGAATTTATCACACTATTCCTAAACCTGTGTCTAACCAGGATATAATCTAGCTGATATCTTCCTGAGTCACCTGGCATTTTCCATGTATACCTGCGTCTTTTGTGGTGTCTAAACCAAGTGTTGGTGATGACTAACCCCTGTCTCCTGCAGAACTCAACTGCTTTCTCCCCGCGGTCATTCCTCGTGCCTAAACCGTAGTCCCCCACCTCATCACCATCTCTTCCTTCGCCTACCGTCGCATTCCAGTCCCCCATCACTATCAAATGTTTCCCTGCAGGAACACACGCGATCATGTCCTCTAACTGATCGTATATCCTATCGACCTCTTCTTCCTTATGGTTGCTCGGTGACATGTATACCTGAATAATAACTAAGTTCGTCGGTTCTGCTTTTATCTCCACTAGTAGTATTCTATCCGTTACCTGCTCTATGTTGACTACGCTTCTCCCTACCTCTTCATTTAATACAATGGCAACCCCTCGTTGGCTCTCGTCCCCGCCGCTGTATATTATTCTATACTTATCACTCCAGTAATCCCCGCTATCTTTCCATCTCACCTCGCATAGACCTAAAATATCTATATTTCCCCTTTCCATCTCTCGCTTAACATTCTCCAATTTCCCTGTCCTCATCATTGTCCTAACATTCCACGTTTCTATTTTAACTAATTTCGTCTTCTTCTCCTGCGTCTTCTGTCCTGCTGCTGCTGGTTTTCCCTTGCAAGGGTTTCGTGGGATGACGACCGCGGAAGCCTTGCCTCCCCCGCTGCCGGGCACGACACACGGCCGATTGGGCCGAGCCCCGTGGTTGCCAGGACTCAAAATATCTCTATTGTGCATCATATTTTTCTAGGGAATGATAATTGAGGTGGTTTCCCGTTGCCTTCCTCAATAGTGTTTTTAACGTGACACCATCACTTACTGGCCGCCCCACTGGGGTCAGACGCCATTGCAGCCGCCTCACTGAGGAACAGACGCTGCGTGGACTACCTCTCGTCTGGCTCCTAACCTTCGACCTATCTGGCATGGGTGACCCTACCAGGAGCAATAATTATTACTCCCGCCAGCACAGCTCTAGGGGTCATCAGAACGCACAAGCCCTTCCACCACGTCAAGGTTGTAGTCCGGGGAGGGATATATATATACTACCTTGATCAAAAAGTTACCGGAATTTATTCAGAAAATTAAAAATACAAGTTTATTCATCTAAATCTATATTGTCCCCTTCAAAGTAATCCCCATCGACTGCAACACACTTATGCCAGCGCTTGATCCAATCCTCGAAGCATTTTTTATATTCGGTTTTCGGTATGTCCATCAGTGCTTCCTGCGATTTTTCCATTACTTCCTCTCGGCTGCTAAAACGCGTTCCCCGTAATGGTTTTTTAACTCGATTGAACAGAAAGAAGTCACAGGGAGCCAAATCAGGTGAATTCGGTGGCTGTTGGATGGTATTTGTTGCATTTTTCGTCAAAAAATTACGAATAATGATAGCACTGTGCGACGGTGCGTTATCATGGTGCAAAATCCACGAGTTTTCTGCCCACATTTCTGGTCTCTTTCGGCGAATTGCTTCACGCAAACGTCTCATAACGCCCAAATAATACTCTTTGTTTACTGTCTGGCCTTCTGGCAAAAATTCATGATGCACTACACCGTTGTAATCCATGAAAACCGTCAGCATTGTCTTCTTTTTTGACTGAAAACGACGTGGTTTTTTTGGTCTCGGCTCATTTGGTGAACGCCATTCACTTGCCTGATGTCTGGATTGCGTGTCGTACTCATAAACCCACGTCTCGTCTCCAGTAATGATCCTTTTGATGAATGTGGGATCGGATTCAGCCTCGCAAATCATGTCTTTTGCGACGTCAACACGGTCTCTTTTTTGCATGAAATTGAGGTCTTTCGGCACCAACTTTGCTGCTACACGACGGAAACCCAAATCATTAACCACAATGTCTTGGGCGGATCCATAGGCAATGTTCAAGTCCTCCGCTATTTCTCTGATGGTTAATTTGCGGTTATTGACCAACATTTCTTTTACTTAATCAATTTTTTCACCGACTTTCGATGTCGATGGTCTGCCACTGCCTTCATCATCTTCGATTGACTCACGACCACTTCTGAACCGCTCGTGCCACTGGTAAACGACCGTTTTTTTAGAGAATCGTTGCCGAAACACTTTTCCAACATTTCCAACGTCCGTGCGCCACTAAATCCGTTTTTTACGCAAAATTTAATACAAGTTCGTTGTTGCAAATTTAAATCCATTTCTGCAATTGTAAAAAATCGCCAACACACACAGAGATAGATGTACTCTTGGCTACGTAACTTTTGCAAATGTCAAGTTATGACACTAAGATTTAAAGGGAATATCAACAACAGATGTACCAATTTAACAAAAAAACCAGAACTCAAATCGGAACGATGGGAGCGCCACACGGTGGTTATTCGCGGAACTTTTTGATCAAGGATATATATATATATATATACGAGGGTCATCCGGAAAGTAGTACCCGTTCGTGAAATAAAGACACAAAAGTAAATATTAACAAACATAAAAAATTTTATTTGAAAGAGGATACTTTAAACTACTTCTCAACATAATCTCCAAGCAAATTAAGGCATTTGTCATAACGTGTGAGAAGTTTCTGTATTCCTGCTGCATAGTCCTTCGCCGCCAGCTCATTGAGATACGCGAGGGACCCATCTTGCACAAATTTTTGCATAATGCAGATGGTGTTTAACAATTTCATGAACAATTGTTCGAGAAACATTGGGAAAATGCTCACAGATGTCATCAATTGTGACGCGCCGATCGTTCCTCACGAATTCGTCAACTGAGCTCACCAGTTGGTCTGTAATGACAGACGGTCTCCCCGAACGCTCATCGTCGTGTGTGTTCCCCCTCCCCATGTTGAAGTTGCGACACCACCGCCGAACAGACGACTCGTCCATTACATTGTCTCCATACACCTCCTTTAATTGGCGATGAATATCACATGGGCGAACGTTTCTTGCATTGAGGAATTTAATCACTGCCCTCACTTCACAACTGGCGGCGTTCTCAATTTTTTTAAACATTGTAAACAATCACAGAAACAACACAGGCAATGCTAGCGTCACGCAACTTGGCTCAGAGAAGGCAGACAAGCCACTGAAGCTATCTGACCTCGTCCAGCGGCTACTCGCGTCGTCAGCACTTCATGCGGCACGAACGGGTACTACTTTCCGGATGACCCTCGTGTATATATATATATATATATATATATATATATATATATATATATATATATATATATATATATATATATATAAACACAAAAAAGGAACACTCACACGTTATTTCTTGATAATTTTGACGGAATTCTACTCCGTCTTCATCGGAAGATATAGAAGTAATGACTGCTGAAATAGTAGTTGTGAGGGGTGCGAGAGAAAGGGAAGGGGGCCAGGAGAAGGGTTGAACGGGAGGCGGAGGGGGGGTGAGAGGAATGGTTGGGGAGAGGAAAGGGAGAGGGGCTAGAGAGGAGCGGAGATAGGGAAGGAGGGAGAGGGAGGAGGTGGAATTGACACAAAATCGGAAAAGAAAACAATCTGCTCACCGCAACTATTGCAACATCCGAGACCCAGGTTGCAACCTACAAAGTATTGATCAAGACTCCGCAAGTCGAAACAAAGGCCAAGCACATCAAAACTCATGCGGAAAAACAAAGTGCTCAACCCTCCGATATGAATCACTTCCACAAAGTAACAATTTTAGGCCACTCCCATCAGTGAAAGACATTGAGGCCCGGATGCTGATAGGCCATACAGATGCAAATGAATGCCATTTCAACAGTTTTTAATTCTATGTGGTTATCGGATGTGGGAAGGGACGCTAGGACGGAAACATTGTAACACTGGTTGAAAGGGGTATTATGATGGGAAGCATGTTTAGAGATGGGGAGACCCGCGGACGGGGCGGAGGGATTGCACGAGGCGCGGTGATTATTAATCCTAATGTTCAGTGGTGTGGAACATTGGCATATGTAAAAGGACGGGCAGAGTTTACAGGTTAGGAGATAAACAACATTCTTGGAAGTGCAAGAGGAGTGGGGGAAGGGCGGGAGAGAGTTAAATGGCGGGATGGAGTGGGGTAGAGTGGTGAAAATAGGACAGGTTTTACATCTTCCACGATGACATTTTTTTTGTGTTTCTATTCCAGGAAAAACAAATCAAGGGACATTAGGACCCATGCGAGATAACCGAGGGTGAAACTAATGTAATTGAATGAAAATTCCAAATAAAGAATTATCTCGCGGATTTGAGAGCTGAACAAAATATTATGAAGAATTCAGCTGCGAAGCAGCTTTTTAAATAAATTTATATTATTAAAAAATGGAAATCGTGGACTGTAATATTTCGGTGTGTTTGTGTAGCTTTTATCACCTAAAACAGATGGAATATGATCCTACAAACGAGGTTACGCTTGTTAGACATAAATTAATATTAATAAACATTAAATAAAAGAGCACTAATTGCATTTATCACTTAATTTGCATGTAGAAATTAAACATTAAGATGAACTAAAACCAGTTTGGTAGCAACGTGTAGTTGAGTAGCCATGAAGTTTCAAATATAACGTTCATCCCTCCCCACGGACTACAACATACATCCCTGTAAACCGAGTGGAAGGGCTTGTGCGTTCTGAAGACCCCTAGGGCTCTCCTGTAGGGAGTAGTGATAATTTATCCTGTTATGGTGACCCATGTCATTTAGGTAAACAGAGAAAGGTAGTCAGAGCAGCGTCTGCTCCTCTGTGAGGGGGCTGCAAATGCGTCCGAACCCAGCGGGGCGGCCATTTTAGTGATGAGGCCACTCTAACAGCACTATGGAGGGAGGCAACGAAAAACCACCATAATTATTTTTCCCACGAACTTAAGCTGAGCAAAATTATGAATATGAATCATGACAACTACGGGATATCCGACGGGTCATGAGTTGTACCCGGCAGCGGGAGAGGCAAGCACTCCGCGGTCGTCATCTCACGAAATAATTGAAAATTGAAATTGACAGCGCCAGCAGTGAAGAAACAGACAAGAATATAACCAGTCAGACTTGTATTATTAAGACGACGAGGATGAGGCAGAAATCAGAAAATATACAGGAGGAGATGTGGAGAGGAAATGTAGATTTTTTAGGGATGTGTAAGGTGGGACGGAAGAAGATCGAGAATTACTGGAGAGAAATAGTTATAGAGCAATACACAGCAAAAGATAAGAAAGCAACGATGGGTGTCAAAAATATAGAAAGGAAAGGTAGGAAGAAACATCGTAAACATAAAGCAAGCGACTGATGGACTATATTAGTAGAAGGAAACGACGAACGAACGAATCTTAATCAGGTCTAGACGTCTATAAAGGACCGTAGAGAGGAAGAAATAGGGTACATAATTAATCAGAGGAAATAATTGAGTTTATCCCCGGAAGGTAATATTGGATAGCTAAGTGATTGGAAGGCTATGGTCGGCGAAGGGAGAGATAGGAGTGAGGTAGGTAACTGCGGTTTGGGAACAGGAGAAAGCAATTGAGTTCTGCAGGAGACAGGGTGTGATTATATGGAAAAATGGCTTTTAAAATCGTAACAGATACAAGCATCGGAGGGAAACGGACGGGGATTCAGAGTCAGACTATATTATTAGGTAGAGACCCAGTAATAGTGTAATTAATTCGCACAGTTTTCCGGAAGAGGATGGGAATCCGGATTCTCATTTAGTGATGAAGTTTAACATCAGTTTCAAGATGATAAAGAGAAAATGGAATGTAAAAGCCTAAACCAGGAAAAAGGGAAAGGAGTACCATGAGATAGTAGAAATAATTATAAGTCGGGCAGAGGGACGGGTGTATAAGGATGAAAATATCAAAAATAGAAATATTGAAAGCCACAAACGCAACTATCGGAACAATGAATAGAAATAGGATATGGAAACCATAGATTAGTGACCAGATGATTGGCAAGATAGATGAGAGAAAGAAATGAAGCAATGTAGGAACAGAATTAGGTATATGAAGAACAAAGATATAAGTAATAGACTGAAGCTGGAAAATATTGGGGCGCAAGAAAACAGGTGGAAAACGTATTGCTAAAATATTGAGAATTTAAAAAGGAAGGGAGATATAGGTGCGCTGTTAAGGAATTTGAAAGTATTCTAAGGAAGTAAGAAGGGAAAATGCATGAAAGCTGTCAAAAATTCATCAGCAAGACTATCAAATGGACAAAGAAAAATTCAAGAGAAATGAAAATAGTACATAAATGATCCACACGTATGATATATATCTACATTAGTCTACGGCAAGGAAAGAGAATATGACGTAGATGGGGATAACTTAGGTCCGGACATATTTGATGGCGAGATAGAAAGGGTATTACGGAAATCGAAATTAAATAAGATAATAAAATAGTAGGGAAAGATAATATTCCCCTGGGACAGATTAAGGATTTGGTAAAACGTGGAAGGAGTTACTATAGGTTCATTCGTAGAATTTATCAGGAAGGAATTTGGCCTTAATATTTAATTATATTCTAATATGCTAGTTCCAAACCAAAAACAGGGAAAAGCAGCTGTATTAGTAAATTCGCACGCTGGAAAAGTGATACTTAGCATCATCAATGAAAGAATGGAGAGGGAAAAAAATGAGGGACGATCAGTTTATATTGAGGAATGGGAGAGATACGCGTGACGCTGTAGCAGTAAAGACTAAGCTAATTTGTAGAAAGGAACATAGGGTACTATAAGGTTATTTATGTTTGTTTCGTAGATTTCAGATAGTCGTTAGGTAGATTATTTTGGATACAATCAATGATTGTATTACAGAAAATATGACTAGATAGGAGAGATATGGCATGTTTGCGTAGAAAATATCTCCAAAATATCAATTAACATCTAAATCATCTATTCAGTATTTGACTTCAAAATATGAACTTTTAACTATCAATTCCTACGTACACTGGACGATTGATTTTTTCCTATTCCCTGCTCATTGGCTGGCTGCTTTCCTCAACACAGTATTCATAATCCCAGAAACACATAAAGCCTGCTCGCTTTAATGTCCAATACCTCGTTGGATTATTTTGAGAGATCTGCGGATCCCTTTGAACGGGAGCTTTAGTTGCAAAAAACATTCTTTCACGCGAGCCAAACCCAAGGGGAGGGAGTGGACGAAAGAGAGAGAGAGAGAGAAGGAGTGATGATAAGGACAGATTATCAGGTAGTGCCGACCGGTGGAGGGGCAATATAGTCGATGACGATTCTCCAAATTTCGAGCTTTGGTAGTATTGGCGGGGGAGGTCGAGGAAATAAATAAGTTAACAAAGCGGTTCGTGTGGGATCTGGAGGGACCGACGCGAGCCACAACAAACGTCGAGCGGACAGTGGCCCGCGGATGGGTCGCCTGACACCCGGCGGCGGGTTGAGGGAGCACAAAGAGACTTCCTTTCCCCCCTCTCCCTCCCCCCCACTGCGGAGCGTCCTCTGCTCTCCCATCTCACCCCCTCATTTACCCACTGCTCTCACCCCGACCAAGAGGTGGGAAAGTGAATTAGGAGCATCCATGCAAAGGGAGGCGATGCGAGCACCGAAAGTGTGGCTGGCCTTGAATGAAGGGGGATGGAGGGACTATGCAAAGAGGACGTCGGGGGCAGGGAGGGATAGGGAGGAGGGGGGTGGATTGGAGGACGAATGAAAAGAGAGTAGTGGAGGGCGACGGGCGAAGGGCAAGGGAAGGGCGGGGGGAGGGAGGGCACGTGCCTGTTGGGAGGACGATTTCGGAGGAAATGGAGCGAGGAGCTTAAGAATGAGTGCCGGGACATTGGGAGGGGGAATGAGAGAGGGGACATGGGTGGGGGGGGGGTGTGGCGGGGAGGTGGTGAATGGCGCTATTTGGTCGCAGATGAAGACGGGAGTGCCCCGGCTGCTTTAGAATGGTTAATGTTGTCTGGTGAACAAGAGATGTGGCGGCGGCACCATTAGGACGGGACAGAAGAAAAATTACCCCCAGTGTGCATGGTATGAGAGAAGTATTTCGAGGAGAACTACGTTCTCTTAGTGTGTTCGACAAGTACAATAAAGGGAAATGGAAAGGACGACACTGAATTAGAACTGAAATTCCGTGAGTTCAATTGGGGTATAGAGTATGAGGACATTTCTTAGTCATTTTCTATGCTCTACAAAAGGTGGAATTGAATCAGGAGTCTTTCAGTTTTCAATTGTTCCCGGCTCTTCAATTGTTCTTAATTCAATGATCAGGAGTCTTTCATTAACATTCAGTCATACGGCTATGGACGAAATTCCATTAATTTGCTTAATTACCTCACTATTACGGGGTTGCATTCCCCAAGCCTTGTGCATTGATAAGGATAAAACTAGCGCGTCGATATCAGTGTTCGCACTAACGTCGAAAAAAACTTATTGATTTGCATCATTGTATGAAAATTATAATGGATTAGAGCTATCGGTGATGCTAAGTTAAATGGATGATATTTGCAATCAAGGTGCTTAAACTAATCATCTATTAGTTTTACCTTACGTAGATATATGCTAATCTTACATTATTATAAAATTTCTCATAACAGCCTGCCACCACATCTAGAGAATATATCATCAACTAGAAAAGAGTCTAAAAAGTTCATATTTTGTCTCTTTGACAAAAGGTTAATCATCTCTGAATTATTTTGCGGCACACTCAACACGAATTTGTTTAAAAGCTGCTGGGTCATTATTAAAATTATCTTCCTTGAGTGGGCTATTAATCAGTAACGGTTTGAAAATTTTATCTGTTCTATGCTTGATGCCCGCCAAGTCCATCCCATATAATGACTCTTCCGAAATTTTCTACCAAGTCTAATTTATGTCTATCTATCGTCAGTTTGCATCTTCTGTAAACTAGCGTATTAATGTTCTTCCAAATAGATTTGATTTAGGGTGTCAAAGATATCCACGGTTTTTCAGTTCTTTAATATAAAATTGGTTTCCTCTACTAAGCGGAGATTTTCATTATTCTCCCTTTTCAAATCCAGTTAATTCTTAGTTTTACTCCTTGTTTTTCTATAAGAATTTGCATATATATATATATATATATATATATATATATATATATATATATATATATATATATATATATATATATATATATATATATATATATATATATATATAAACACAGATGTAGATTTTTAGAATATAGAGACACAAAGAAAGGACACTCACAATTTGTTATTTGACGTTTCGACAGCACGGCTGTCGTCTTCAGAAATCAGAATTTCTGAAGACGACAGCCCTGCTGTCGAAACGTCAAATAACAAATTGTGAGTGTCCTTTCTTTGTGTCTCTATATTCTAAAAATCTACATCTGTGTTTTTATATATTTGTGCGTCGCCGAAGAGCGTTCCATTTCGGAGATATTTTATATATATATATATATATATATATGGTAGTTGTGTCCATCCAAAAACCTACCTTAACCGGTAGATTACCTTAAAAAAAAAAAAAATATATATATATATATATATACGAGGGTCATCCGGAAAGTAGTACCCGTTCGTGAAATAAAGACACAAAAGTAAATATTAACAAACATAAAAAATTTTATTTGAAAGAGGATACTTTAAACTACTTCTCAACATAATCTCCAAGCAAATTAAGGCATTTGTCATAACGTGTGACAAGTTTCTGTATTCCTGCTGCATAGTCCTTCGCCGCCAGCTCATTGAGATACGCGAGGGACCCATCTTGCACAAATTTTTGCATAATGCAGATGGTGTTTAACAATTTCATGAACAATTGTTCGAGAAACATTGGGAAAATGCTCACAGATGTCATCAATTGTGACGCGCCGATCGTTCCTCACGAATTCGTCAACTGAGCTCACCAGTTGGTCTGTAATGACAGACGGTCTCTCCGAACGCTCATCGTCGTGTGTGTTCCCCCTCCCCATGTTGAAGTTGCGACACCACCGCCGAACAGACGACTCGTCCATTACATTGTCTCCATACACCTCCTTTAATTGGCGATGAATATCACATGGGCGAACGTTTCTTGCATTGAGGAATTTAATCACTGCCCTCACTTCACAACTGGCGGCGTTCTCAATTTTTTTAAACATTGTAAACAATCACAGAAACAACACAGGCAATGCTAGCGTCACGCAACTTGGCTCAGAGAAGGCAGACAAGCCACTGAAGCTATCTGACCTCGTCCAGCGGCTACTCGCGTCGTCAGCACTTCATGCGGCACGAACGGGTACTACTTTCCGGATGGCCCTCGTATATATATATATATATATATATATATATATATATATATATATATATATATGAGTGGGTCGCAGTAGTCCAGGGAGCCAGGGAGTAGAGCGTTGGACTATATATATATATATATATATACATATATATGTATATATTATTATATATATCAATATGTATATATATATAAATAAATAAATAAATATATATATATTATATATATTATATATATATATATATTTATTTATTTATATATAAAGCATAAACACAGCAATCAACCCGACGGTCGGTGTGGTAGGTGATGGCAGAGTTCACCCAGTACTAAACCCGACGGCGTGTGAAAGTCACACATCTCGGTAGGGGGGGCCAAGTCTTTTCCTTGTGCCGCTAATGGTTTCCCAGGATTATCTGGTACCCGAAAATGGGTGAAGCTGCAGGTACCCAGACAGACTTGCCAGTTATCCTACGCTCCATCCCTGGACTACCGCGACCCACATATATACATACACACACACACACATTGGCATGGGTGTATATATACACACCCACATCTTAACTTTTGAAGGAAAGAGTTCGAAACCTATTCTTAAAACTTTGATTATTTAACCATATATTCCCTTCCGTATACATTTGTTGACTTCATTTTTGCAGAACACTCTAATATTCAGTTGATAACCTTAGTGCATATATCTCATTAAATATTTTCCCATGAATGATAAAAATATTGCGTCGGCATCGTGTCAGGTAAAAGAAAGCTTAAACAGTACACCTCCCTATGGAAAAGTTGGAATGCACTTCAATAATTCACTTTATTTTTCAATTTAATAACTGAACCAAGTTATAATTAGTTTGCGAACAAGTTTCGCGCCATCGCATGCACGCTGATTCATCAAAATATGAAATCAAGCACTGATTAAGGAATGGAAGAATATAAAACTCGCATAGAGTTTTCATTTGTTTTCAATTCCTTCGGTGATATTCTACGGAAATAAAAATCATTTTTCTGTTGAGTGTAGCATTATGCTCAATGCCAATTTCATTCACCATGACGAACGAACTTACGGAGGAACGTGGAACAAAATGATTTTAAGTGACCCATGAGATCCTGCTAGAAAATTATGGAGAACGAATTTCAAACGGTAACAGCTAATAACATCTGGCAAGCGTAATAGGATCAATTCTTGAGAGGACCCGATGAGAAATTTCCATTTCTTCGAAACGTATATTATAATGTTCGAGCAAGGCCGAAGGAAGTGAATTGATGCGGGGATCGGGAGACCTCGAGACAAATTTTAACGGAGGCACGGTGAGAGGTGGAGGGGAAATGACAAATGGTGGAGTCCATGGAGAGTATGGGAGAAGAGATCAAACAAGAGAGGAGAGCACTGAAGAAACGGAATTCTCAAACTGAAGCGAATAAATAAAAGACCCTTGGGCAAAAAGGGAGGTGGGAGAGAGAAAGAGAATGGCAATAGTGAATCCACGGGAAGATTTTCAGTTGCGCGGGTACACGCCCAAAGGTAGTGGGCCCAGATTCTGAGAAAGGCATTCATTAGAGTCCCAAGTACAACGTAAACGTCCACAGAATAATCGCAAAAAATAAGGAGAGGCAATCAATATAAAGAAATGCTAGACATTTTCAGAAGGAACTTTTTTGTATTGCATCATTTGTTTCTAATAATCAGGGCAGGGGTTAATGTCATATAATTTTCTGACAATTTTATAATCGGCAAGAAAAAGAAATAAATAAATAAGATACTAATATTCATTCGTAGAATAATAAAAGCTAGAAATTCATCTTCCCTAGAAACATATTAAATTCATAACTTGTACCGCCTGTTACGAATGATATATTCAGTTGTTACCGCTATTAGCAGTTTATTCCACCTATAATGTAACTGTCGATTACATATTTCTTAGATTTATAAACTAAGGATATGCTAATTTGATTCAATTTTAAAGAAACGACCGTTCACAGAATGACAGTCTTTTAGCTTTACTTGAATAATATTTCTTTGTGGCCTCACTAAATGTAACTGAATCATGATAGAGCAAATGAGCGATGCAAACATCAAGGGTTAAACTTTTATCTACGTCAATACGCTCGAATATGTAGGTTGTTTCATGGACACAAAATCAGAAGCAATTCTGCCGTGCGTACGAAGATTTCAAAGTAAATTACAAATTTCGGAAGCATTGAATAGCGTGAGGAAATAAAAGCAAGGATGCTATAATGATGGCAGTGCGGCATTATTATTCGTTCGTCTTGCAAAACCTTAAGTATTATCTTCTTTAGCCAAATCCTACTCTTTTATTTTATCCTGCTTTGAAAATATTCCTGAAACTTAAAGATTACTATTATTCCGGCCGAATGGTGAAGAAAATTAGAGCAAAAAAAAGTTCCTTTACTCACCGGTAACGAGGGTTTTCCTTTTTCAGTCGATTTATATGATACGGCTGAAGTGTTATTCTGTGGCGTATTTACAGACGGCCACGCCTCCAATGCTTGCTCAAGCGTGTGCTAGAAATAATGGTTAGGTCGTGATATTTAAGGTCGTTGGCAACAGAAAAGGTAATTTTCCAAGGAGAATGAAAGTTCTGATTGATGGCTTCGGACGGGGATGGCCACGGCGTAGAGATACGAGGCACCACATCAGGGTGAGATGAGAATTTAATTGTTGTTTGATTGGTGGGCGTGGAATTATCGATTGACGAGGCAACGCCAGACATAAACTGGTAACGACCTGAACGCTTTTTTTATTTAACAAGATGGCCTCCAGTTCCCTACAGATCATTAAAGCCAGTATAATTACGGCAGGAAAGGAAAAATATGGCACACATAAAAAGTTTTTATATATATTTTTGGGCAATATTTCTGCGGTGCAAACCAAAGGACATCACCTTTAAGTCACTACCGCTGTCAATCAGTTGTAATACCTGAAAACCCTCGGGCAGTCTATTAAGTTACTTCTTGCGGAAGACTCGGCCAACAAAAGGCACGCTCCTTCGGTTTCACATGCAATTAAAATTTTTATTCGTTCCAATCAATAATCTTGTCTTCCTTCGAAAAACCTTCTCATCCTCTGGTTGTTTCTTATTATGTTCTACCACAAAAGCGGCAATCGTTCATGAATTTCATGTAAAAATGTTACGGATATTATATAAAATACATTAACGATTGCCGCTTTTGTGTGTTTATTAAAAAGCGACCAGAGCATGAGAAGGCTAATCGACGGAAGAAAAGATTATTGACTATCTGCGCAGCAAATTATACTAATTAAGCTAATTGATTTAGATAAAAAAATTAAGATTCAGCTTTTTGTCCCGTTATTTTTCAGGGCTAGCTAATTGGTGTACCCTAAGCAAAAATTCTCCTGCGAAGATTGGAAAAACATTTACCGGAATCAACCAGTTACAGGCAAAATTCTCACCTCAAAATTCAATTAACATGAAATGAAGTTTTCAAGAGTATTTGATAAAATCGTACATTTCGAAATCTCTGACCTAATGGACACAGAAACATGGTCTTGATCTTACATGGAAAATAAGGACCCAGAATATTGTAAACAATTCTACAATAATAATTTTAAATTCAATTTCAATAATGATGGCTATTACGGTGAATTTACCTGTATATTGGTCTTTTGATAGAGTACAATTTGCTCAATCATTGATTTTCCGCAGATTTCATAAAATGGAGTAAAAATCTAAAATTAATATAGGCAGCTTTTGGCCACTACATTTTAAAAATGTAAAAATTGGAAATGTATGTTATATAATATCACAATGATTATCATCTAAAATCGAAGAAAAATCCTTGCCAATCTCTCAAATTTCTAGCCATTTAGTATAAATCTCCATGTATCATAAAACTCTATGACTTATCAAAAGTTTCCAAATTGTTCGTAACCTTGTTACGGCGACATTGGTTAAACTCGAAAAGAATAAAAATGCATCTTTATAAACCATAATTACCTTACCTCACGAATTATTAAAAAAAACGAAATTAAATATATGTCAAGACTAACTCTCATAGATGATAATCTAACAACCATAGACCTCAAAACAGTGTTGGTTCGAACCAGTTAAACGCGAATACATTCATCAAAGTCGAGAGATTCATGGAAATAAGACAATGACAGAGCTTTTTAAATTTCGCACACATAATGAAGCATAGTGTAGTAGTGGAACAATGAGTGAGTCGCGGTATTTTTAACCAAGTGGGGAGTGGCGATGGAAATATTGATAGATGGAAAAGAATTAAGTTAAATAAATGCATTTAGGGGATCATTGCGGGAGACTTATGCGGCGTGTCAAGGGACAAGCGCTTGATTTATAAGTCCCCGAGCGATTGGGCGAATGAAATGGATCGAGAGGAGAGGGAATGATATTGGAAGAGAGAGGGGAAAGTGAGGGGAAGAGGATGGGCAAGCATATTTTGAATACCGCCGTCGCACCCTCAACGCTTCAACTCAAGAGGTCTTCGTCGTAAAATTCAGGACGATAAGAACATGACGACCATAGTATTCTGACACAAACTAAGCTACCACATTTCTTCAGAAAGCTGTATTATCACAACCTCTGAGAAGGTAATGTAGTTTGCATGTAATCTCTTACATGCTTAGAGGGATATGCTCCACTTTTTACTACCTAGTGTTAGCTCTAATAAAAATATTCAACCAGACGAATACGTCAATTCTCTTCTCAAAATAACAAAATAACTGCCTGGGAAATGCAAATTACTGTTCATGAAATAATTTTATATAATGATTCTTTAAAACTGAGCGCAATTTCCCACGGGAGGTGAATCATGAAATATTTGTTGGGAGTTCACCCAACCGATATTATCAATAATTTTGCTCCACGGTTTAAATCGAATGATTCATGGGACTTTCTGGAGTTAGCAAAGAATAATACCTTTTTAATTTTTTTCTAAATATGCATTTCAAACATTTGAGTTTTGAAAATTCCTGATTTTAATTAAGTACATACAACAGTGCACAATGCCTAACATTTAATGAGTTGTGAAAAAATGACGAAGTATTAAAAACTAAAAATTATTACCCTTGAGGAACTAACTCCATTCGATACTTACCGCACCACTGGAGTTCAAGACCCGTTAACACTCCCAGTGCAAATCCACTGTCAAACATTAGCCATCTACTCACCTGAAATGGGAAAGAAATTTGAGGTATCATTATCTCTTCATTGATAAATTCTAATAATAATTTCAGAGTAAGCATTTCAGTTTATCATACCATATTTTCATATAGAGTAAAGAATTAGTTGAATCGCACTATCGCCAGAGGAATACAATTGACTTCTTGGAAAAACACAAATTCCAAAGAGAACGCTCCAATTCAAGTGAAAATATATTTGACTTACCTGCACCAATGGAATAAATACTCTTTGCCTCCTCATAAAATTTACTTAGAAATATATTCTTCGGTGGCACCACATTAAACCACACCATAGAAGCTAGCATCGTAATCAGTATTTACTTATTGTCTCTATTATTCTTTTCCTAGCTGTTCGGACCTCCCAAGTCCCACATCCATAGAAAAGTCGATTCCGTATTTAACCTATGACAAACTGCTTCCTTATGTCTTAGCTGGTACTAATTGCTGTCCCATGCTAGAAAGCCTACTTTCTCAATCCCATTTTACTTACTATATCCCTCTTAATTCTTTCACCACTCGGGGTAACTCTAGCTAAAAAGCATAATTCATCAACTTTTTGGATGGCAGAAGGAACCTTTAGGTCTCAATTTCGCCCAAATAAAGACCTCTGTCTATCTATCTATCTATCTATCTTCTTCGATTTTGTCTTTATTGTCTTACTTGATATCCTAAGATGGCCTTCCCTACAAAGTTTGCAGGGAAGTACTTTAACTACAATCTTACTCTAAACTTACTTTATTACTTGTTTATATTGAGGCTGTACTTTTACATCACCTTCTTCATAGTGGCTACCATACTTATCAGCCTTTATTTATTCTCGGCAAATACAGCTGCATCGCCCGTCAGCTAAGGGGTTACGAGGGAATATATATGTCACCGGACAGAGATTAGAATATGATTAAACCATCTAACCTAGATATAGAGATATAAGAAGGAATAATTTATTGTCAAGTCACTATGGCTATATACGATGAGCAATATGTTAATCAAATTTATTACTGGATATTTGACAGCAAAAAATAAAACAAAATTGCTCCGCTACATGAATATCATTTTTTTCGAAGATAACATTGTAGCGCAATTATTAATAATTATAACCATTAAATCAATTCCTCATTTCCCCGTTGAATTGAAAGGCGATTTAAGTTTCTAATACTATGATTAGC
The DNA here is from genome assembly GCF_022747635.1 of Hetaerina americana. Lineage (NCBI taxonomy): Eukaryota > Metazoa > Arthropoda > Insecta > Odonata > Calopterygidae > Hetaerina > Hetaerina americana. The sequence continues at coordinate 9,725,495 of NW_027286874.1, read as the reverse complement.
TAATTCATTAACACAAATTTAACTGTGGCACTTGGTAATATCATTGAAGCAAATGCTTTAATTATTACACCATGGTGACATATATTACTTGTTCACGTGGAAGACTAAGTCTTCCTAATTCAATGCGTTGTATGGATTTCGGACGCGTAGAGTGTAAAATCCTGCCCGATCTCGAATGTTACAACAATTTCACAAATTCAGAGGTAAACGTTACAAATTTTGTAAATATATATTACCTACTCATTAAATTCTTCCCGAGGCCTGATCAAATGGTCCACGATGCTATTGCATGAATATTATCAGCATTCTACAGATTTGTGCCTTGTTAATAAAACCTTAAAGCAAACCAGCGAATGAACGGTGAGAGAATGAAAGTCATAGTTGCATTTTGATAAAAGCATAAAGGGGTTTACCATCATAAAAAGGCTAGGTTTCTGGAACCAGCACGAAAACATCTCAGTAAAAGCAATAAACCTTGTGGAGAATATTTAACCAAAGGTTAATAATCGGGCTAAGTAACTAAAAAAACTTAAAGTACGTGAGCATGAAGATGAACACAGTTTCCCCATAGTTTCCATATGATTTCATGCATAATAACAAACCATGACACATCCTCATAAGGATGGACAGTAAGTAGTAGACTTAGAATAAAGTATGAAGCCAAGGGTGAAAGTTCAGCACCAAACCTCTGGGCTTATCAGCGAGAAGAAAGCCGAGAAATGGTAATTAAAAAAACTGGGTCCAAAGACAATTTTAAATGAGGACTAAAGGACCTAATAATTTCCGACGGGAAGGAGGCAGAGAAAGGAATCATGATGTAACTGGGCAAAGAGAAAGGGCGAAAAGAGAGAAAGGAGAAATGGCGAGAGGAACCGAGGCGAACATGCGAAGGGGAATGTGGAAAGAGTTAATTAGTGATCACTCTCCAGCAGGGGCGATGTGTTTGATGGTCCATGATTGGGAAGTGATGCCGTCATAATCCGCATTGGAAATAAGATTATTTTCTCGTGATAACAACAGCACATGTGGCTGATAGTTTTTAGCTGAGATTGCTAATTTCGCAAAATGAAAACCTGCCACCAAGTGCAAGATGCCATATCCACTTTTCAAATACCTTCCTTTAACAGTGCGTTCAATCTAATTACTTCACACACAAAAAAAATAATTTACTTATTCTAATAGCATCTCAAAGAAACTATTATTCACACTTGAAGGAAATTATTAAAACTTGAATCAGTGATTTACAGTGTTATACTGTAATTTTTTTATATTGTTCAGTATTATATTTTTATATTGTTCTGTATTATATTATATATTATTCTGTATTCTTATTCTGTAATCTTCGCAGGCTCACGCTATGAACTGGTCAAACCTAGATTTGAATCCATCTCATCCAACATAAAAAATATATATAAAGGCATCACTATACAATAAAATTTGCTTAAAGTACCTTCAAATTTTTGTAATATTTCAAATAATTTACTCTGGAGAAAATTAATCGTGTTAAAATCAATTTAAAAGTGGTATGTCATCTATTCATAAGAAACCGATGCTCTACTTGTTGGGAAGAATGGTACAAAAGGCAGAACGTTCGGAAAAATACAACGGAAATAATTGTTAATATGGCGGAAATATACTGAAAACAACTGAAATATTTTAAATTAATGATAAAGGAATTTGATTAGAAATAAAATTTGGACTTTATTGAGCGCCCTGTTGGATTTAGAGAAGGCGTTCGACAAAGCATATTGTAGATAATTAATGAAGGTTTTATGGTAGGCAGGAGTTGATTGGAGGGATAAAATACTTGTCCGTAACCCCTACCCCTCAGATACACGTGTGAATAGCAGATGGAGAAGGTAGCCGATTCTGTTGGGTACTAAGACAGGACTTTCCATTATCATCAATGATTTACGAAATGCCTGCAGAGGATTGAGGTAGGAGCGGCTTGGGAATTGGTGGGATGATGATGGCTGTGATTTATTGGCGAGCAAAAATTTAAGTTCTTGGCGCAAGTTGCTTTTTCATTAATCAATCAAAATTTAAGGTAAAAATCCACTGCATTTATATTCTTTTCATTGATAGATTTATAAGTACCCGGGCTTCAATTATAAAATTAATAGTAATCATAGTTTGTTAAAAAGACAAATTGATGCATGGATATCTGAGCTGTCTTAATTACTGATGGCCTCCAGAAGTCAATTTGTGTACAGGAATGTTAAAGGTGCTCTTATGGTTTGCGCATGCTTAGAATTCTACAATAATAAACATATTAAGCTAATCCCTTCCAATCAAATCTAATCAAACCTTCCGATGATTAACCTTTAGTCAACCAGTCAGCCAAAGGATTGAAATGATTGCTTCGCTCATTAAAAAATCAGTGTGGTAGACATGGATGAGTACGATCATAAGAAAATGAACGTAATGATATTATTAATAAATATGAAGTTTAAGATAAGCATTGAACGTACGAGTAGCCTAAAACGGGGAGAATATTTTAGAAAAAGGTGGGCAAAGTAATAAGGACAATAAAAGAAAAATTGCGTTTAATAAAGAAGCTTACAAACGGATACGGAAGTTGAAAATGGGTATTTTAAGTAAAGATCAATAGAATTATAAAAAGAAAACTAAGATTGTGGGCAGTTTTCTACGACTTGGAAACTCGGTTCCTGAGATAAGCGATTTAGCGTAGATGAGAGGGATTCGAGCTTAAATGTACAGAGGAAAGTAAAATTTAAAATAAACGGAGAGGAAAGCTAAGGATGAAGTTCGATGGCAAAACAAGTATAAGCAAGAAAAATGGAGAGAGAGAGAGGGGTTCTAATAATGGCACTGGGGGAAAATAAGCGAGGTAGAGGAAGGAAAAGAAAAGGGATTATGGGTGGAAACAATGGAGGCAGTAAGTGTGCAGAGCTAAATAACCAGTTATTTTTATGCAAAGTGCGAGCTTTCAGTATACTTTGCAATATGTTAGTCGGGAATTAGATATATACCATAGTTTAACCATTGGTCTCATCGCATTGCCACACTAACCCTGCACACTATTATTCATTATAACGAGAATAACGGAATTCTCACCGGCACATCAAATTGCGTACAAAAAAGCAATGTTGACAAATAGTGAAAATTTTCCGTCTTCCTACTAAAACATACGCCATTGTCATAAATTAAAATAATATAGATATTCGAAATTAGAACAAAGGTCAAATTTTCGTAGAGGTATGAGACCTTCAAAAGATTAAAAAGAATATTTGCTCGGAAGCAAAAAGGTATTTTTCAATTTTACCGTCACCAAAAAGTTTGGTAAATTAAATCACAAAAGCAAACATCGGGAAAATTCGATATCTGAACATCAACGGCGGAAAGCAAAGAAGGTGAGTAATGCAGCAAACTAGACTACACACACTGTCATAAAAAATTTATATATAGCCCGAGATATGAAGGGAAATCGAGACGGAGGATATATGCAAAGGAGCAAGAGCGAGCAAAATATGAGGATGCGCCGGAATAAATTCTCCAGGTACTCGTAATAAGGAGAGAGAGCCCAGCATCGTCTCCTTTCGTGGAAAAGAGAGCTACGCCCGAAAGATATCCTGAGGAACGAATTCCGTTATGAGATCGTGATCATAATAATCAACACAGGGCACTGGAAGAAAAAATTGTGTTCGGTATGTAGGTAAACTCTGATCGAACAAGTGTGAGGAGTTGATAAGGCGTCTCCGCGTGCTTGAGAACCAAACCGGTATACGTGCGACGCCATATCCCAGGTCTCGAGAGTAAGATGTGTCGCAAGGTACGTTGAGGGAGGAGAGAGACTCAAGATGGACATTAAGGGAGTAAAGAGAGGGAGAGGCAGGCAGAGGTCACGTGATAGGAAGAGGTCACGGAGGATAAGGAACAATGCTTGGGCAGCATAAGAAAAAGAAAAAGGGCACAAAGTGAGGAGAGATGGTTGAAAGAGCGAGCGGGGCGGGGAATGGATTTTTAATGAGAAGAAGGCGAAAAGGTCCTTATGGGAGCAAAAAAATATATATATATAAGGGCCGGGACGAAGACTCGGGTAGATGAGACCCGGAATAGGAGCCAAAGATTAGGAATTGATCGAAGAAGGGAAAGAAGATGCGGTGGGAGAAAAAAAAGGTTGAAGGGCAGAAAGCACGGGAGAAGTGGTTTTTCGAAATGGCGTCCATGACGCCTTCGGCCTCTGCCCGGGCGATCCATACACGCACGGATCGAATGCGGCTCGGCGATGCCGGGGCGAAAATCAAGTTCACATGCGCTCCTGCCGTTAAGGGAGTGATCTAGGATCGTTGTGAAAGGGATAACTAGTGGGAGCAACTGATGAATTTGAAATAAGCAAAAAAAGCAAGGGTACCAGCCAAGAGAGCATAAATGAGAAGGGATGGTATTATTTTTTTATGAATCCTACGGCAAGTATGGGAGTAATAAAGAAGTTGTTCTCAACAGAATTCATACCGAGGAAATCCTCGACGGCCTCAGGTCACATAATAGAATTCGTTCTTTTTTAATAGTCATAAATGTGCCGGCCTCTCGTCGTAGCACGCGAATTGAGTTCTGGAGAAAACAGGGTAAGCTGCACGACCTCCTGGACCCCAAGATGCCGTTTGAGAACGGAGAGACCCGTGGTTAGGAGGAATGGGAATGCCTACGACGTATTTTCCGTCGGCAAATCAGATCTAGGTGAAATGCTGAATAGTATTTCCACAGAAGTGACGACAGAATACGCTGTCTACCGGAGAAATTTGAGATCATTTAAAAAAAAATTACTACCTCGAATACTCAGAAAGCCTGCGCTGACGTTCCTATCCTAGTATGCAATCATTACACGCATGTCCGAATTTTTACAACGAAAAAACTCTTTTTCTTGCAATTATAAATTAAGCTTTACTCACTAGTTAAAAGGTATGTCTACTCATGTTTAATCTCAAAAATAGATTATGCCTTTTGCTTAATCAAAATGGAATAACGTTTTTTGCTTTTTAGTAGAAAAACGATCAAAATAAAAAGGGAAGTTTAAATTGCAACCAAAGACATGGCTCGTGAAACTGAAAGTCTTTCTTGAAGACCGTCGATGCTCTTTCATGCATCAACTAAAATAACAGAGTCTATGATTCTGTTTTAAATGATAATAAAACGTGCGTGGTCGGACGCAAATGGAGTACTGCAAGAGAGTTACACTATGACATTAAAAACGACAGAAGAGACACGGGTGATGGCTAGCTGAAGACGATCTTACAATACATCCTAATCTGACTACCCATGACGAATTTCTGACAGAATTACACAATAAAAAAACAGATAAAATTTCTTGACAAGTCGTATTCACCTTATTTTAACACGATAACTCATTAGCTTTTAAAACCAATTATCGGAATTCATGTTATTCGGACGTCATAGTTTCATTCCCGAGGATAGGGTGCGAGCTCCTTTAGACAGGCTTCCAATCATTAAGGCGGTCGCTTCCCAAATGGTTACCTGCGAGGAAACTACCCTGGATTTCTCTCTGCAGTACAAGTCCAGGGACGAGGGTTCGAGGCAATCTTTAACTTAATGGGAGAGATATCGCAACCCTTCCCTTCGAGTCCTTAAAGTTTTAGACCTATATAGCAGAACAGTTTATAGGAGAATAACTCAATTTTGGTATTTAAGACAAGTTGTCGATGATGGTAGGCTGGGAAAGGGGAAAGAAGGCTGAGGTCGAGGGAACGAGATGGAGTGAGGCGAAACAAACTGTTACTCTGGATAAAAAGATTGGAGTCTCGGGTATTTCAAGGATGGGATGCGGCTTTATTTGGAAGGAGAGATTGGTAACACTTGGGAAGGTGAGCGGAAGTGGGAAACGGTTGCACGGCGCAAAAAGCTACTCGTAATGATTCCGTCGGAAAGTGCTTTCGGCGGCGGGTAGAGGGGAGATTAGTGTGGGACGAAATGGACTTGTGACATCTGACTATTCATCTCTCTCTCCCTCTCTTTCACGCCCCGACGCACAAACGTCAACTTTCTCGGTTAAAGTCTGCGGGAAGCCCGAGAATTTCTTCAATCCGCTCTCCTCGGAAGCTAAAGCCCGTTAATAAAGGTTTGTTTGGAAGGGAATGTGGCGGAACAGGGAAAGGATGAACTGAATTCTGATTAGATTCGAAATAAAACTTCTGACAAAGTGTAATCGGAAGGAAAATTTAAGGTAGAAGAGATAAGAGAGAAAGTGAAATTAGAATGTGGGAAGTGGTTCGAAGTAAGGAGGAGTATTCTTCAACCCGGAGAGAACAGATATAATTTGCAAGATAGGCCTTCTCTATTCGCGGAGAAAAAGTAATTCCTCTCCCAACATGGACTGTCTAAGAGATTAGATTGGACATTTTTCATGAGGTATTTGCAACACGCTCCTGTTTCTTTCATTCCCCGGAATCTATTTTTTGTCTTCAGCTTACCAAAACGTCATGACAGAAAAAATTAGCTTGCTCAGCTCATAGTTCTTAGCTCCAGACGAACCTTTTGGGTATTTTCCCTCCAGAAAAGGAAGTTTTCAGCTTTTTTAAAATTTGATTAGACAATAAAAGGATAACAAGAAATTATCATCAATGTTATTTAAGTGACCGAGGAGGAAATTAACATGTTCAGTTCTATCAATATCACTCAAATTAGAGCCGAACATCAAGAGGTACTGCAAGGACTGCTGAGCGTAAGGGGTCAGGCCCTTAATGGGTATAAAATAAAAGTCCGTGGAAGACACATGAAAATCCGTCATTGAGAAAGAGAAAAAGTGAGGCTAGATGCAGCACTAAGACTAGAGAAATAAAAAGTAATTAATTTTATTTAGAAAACAGAGAAAAGTAGATGTGAGAAATGACACGTGAATCATCATATGAAAAAAAAATAAATACAATATAATTGAGTTCACATCGGATCGCAAATGTTTTGTTAAAAATATAAGTTATGAATATAATGAAGCAGTAAATGCGAAAGACCAAATGAAAATACATACAGAATTTCGTAGAAGGGTGGAATAAAAGATGTATTAAGGCCTTAGAAAAGAAAAAATAAGGAAAGCTGTGGTCAAAAATTCTCCATGCTTAAAGAAATTGATTAATTTACAATATCGTCAGTATAAATATGAGTTAATCTTGGATTAGATGCGTTCACTCTGATCAAAACCATGTTCTATTCCTCTATAACGCAGCAGAGTATTGGCTAGGAAACGTGATAGATACAAGTGTTTCAACAAAATTACATGTTCATATTTTCTAAACATCTACGATGAAAGGATTTTCGAATAATTGATATTCAGCAATTCATTCAAATTTGGTGGGGACAACTAACTTTTATAAAAATCTATAGATATCTACTTATTGACGCAAACCAATTCCATGGAAATAAGGCATTACGTACTTCACATAGAAAACCTTGATCACCTTTTTAACGCCATGTGAAAGTCATTTCACTCTACTCTGATATGAATAACACGTGAAATCCCTTCAAAGCTGGCAGAATGCCCGAAATCAAGGATCATCCTACGCACTCTATACGGAGTTACGCATCTGTGTATGCAAAATATGTTTGTAACTTCGCCAGAAATACATAATAAAAGAAAATATTATAATATTCATATTAATAGAGCTGCTGAATCATTTAAAAGTGAACAGTGTTAATGAACAGTTAACGTCTCCTCTTTTAAGGGTACTGTCTAACCCGTTTATACGACATTCGATTCTTCATATAATCCCAAAGTGTTCTATTGGCAACAAATGAAAGCACTCAATTGTTTCAATTCCAATCAAAACGCATAGAAATATTCTATTTTTTCTAAGCATCTTTGAAAATAAATACTAAAAAAACTGATGACCCTAGTGACGAAAGTTAGTAGCGGCATAGGCAGTTCGGTGTCATAACAATGCAACAGCGCCGATCAAAGTGAACAATTTGTTACCAGTAACATTAACCTTTATTATTATGAATGATTATTCAAACGACGATGAAAATATGGTAATATATTTTATTACATATGTGTATGATTAGATGTATATATTCCGTTAACGAAAGCACTTCAGCGACGACACGAATATACCTGCATATACAAAATCTAGGAAAAACTTTCAAGTTTCTCTGTTTCTTGAAGTGTTTAACCAGAAGTTATATATACAGGGTGCGGCAACATACCTTCCTCTTTGAAAGCGTTTTGCGTTTGAAAAAGGAAGCTATATTGCCGCACCCTGCATATATACACACACACACACACGCACGCACGCGCGCACGCGCGCACACGCGCACACGCGCACACGCGCACACGCACACACACACACACACACACACACACGTATGTATATATACAGGTATATATGTATGTGCAGTATGTGCATATACAGTATATGTATATGTATTTATATATATGTATAAATTTGTATATATATAAAATGAATAATATATAAATATGTGTGTGTGTGCATACACACACCACACACATATAAGAAGTTAATTATCCTAGAGATAACGTAACACGATTTTCTTGTTATTTCCTCGAATTTTTCTATTAAAAGCCCACGGCTTCAAGCGTTGGCTACATGGTTTATTTTTTCACCTACATCCCAAAAAACAAAATAATTATCATACATATTAACAATGAGAAAATTTTGGGACGCAAGTATTCCAGTATAAATGTTTATGAAGGGTAATTAATTCAGCGGTGTGGCCCGGTTGTTGAATATGTTAGCATGACTAAAGTACAGATGCAGAATATACGAGGTAGGTAGGTAGCAAAAGAGTTCTTGTTGTCGGCCCATTTGATAAAATATTTATAACTTGTTCACGATGGGGAAACCAAATTCCAACAAACCCGAGATTCCAACCTGTGTGTGTGACAAGCGTGCAAATCCACCACATTAATAAAACTGATCACATCGTTTGCTTTTGCTTAACCACACCGGGGCCATATATCCAGCAACACATTTGGCATTTATAGACAGACGTTGGACACTTTTCTGCATGCATCGCTTCAACTTTATTTCATGCATTACTGGACTTGAGAAAATTTTAATATCTTGACCAATTCCTCATTAATAAGCCGTTTCTGTAAATAACTAATTAACTAACCAAAATAAGAAAAATAACTTGTAGGTCAAAATCATTTTTTTGTCATTCATATCCATGATACAAAAGGTGACTGAATTAACGTATATAGAGGCAAGACAATGCTGTAATTAATTAAGAACGACAATTACCCCGATGATAATCTTACGGAAATTAATGCCACAAGGAAACGAAGTAAGTTTAAAAGATCTTCTCATTAATGAGTTTCTACTCCCCCTCAATTACTATTATCCTTCGAGTAGATAAATGGAGGAGGAATTAAAATAGAGCGTCAATGTACATCATATAATTCCTTTATCTCATTGAAAACAAGGTAAAATTCAACTGAATATAGTTTACACATCTTACTCCATGAGTATTTCAAGAATGCTCTTAACCGCAGACGGAATGAAATTTATAAATTCAGTGAATTCCCGCCGAGGACAAGAGTGATCTATCAACCAACTACACTTAACTCGGGGGGCCTCCTTAAGAAAATTTTCGCGAAATTCTAAAAATACCTATGCCGATTTTTCTGAGTGTTATGAGGTCAAAGGCGAGAAGTGGATACAGAGCAAGAGATACAGAAAGTGGGAAGAAAGGGGATGGAGAGAGAAGCGACAACAATGCCAAGTTCGGAAGGGTTGGTGAGGTGATGGATTCGATGGTAAGAGACGGTGAGTGTGAAACGATATTTTTAGATGACCTTTGCGTCGAGGTTTTGGATGTAGCTGTAGAAAGTATGTCTTTAATTGGAATATACTAGTGCGCTTAAATAAATACCGGGCTCTTTGATATAATATAACGAGATAAGAAACATTATATAATTCATCCCATCCTATGCTATTCATTCAACGTCCTTAGATGACTTGCGAATAGGACGGAAGGGAGGGCCTTTCAAAATGATTCCATGTACACAATTGAATAGATTTTGTCACCATTACTTGACACTGACTGTTGAAACGACAGTATTTGGGAGGAAATATTTATAGCTATGAGTTAGAAAATAAAATTCTAAAACATAATATTTGATATAAAATGTCACTGCTTGTCTGAAAAGAAACTTGCCCCAGTTAATCGTAATATCTGCTGGCCAACAACTCTTGCCCAAGCTGCTTGTTTAATTAAGCCTTATGATCATATAAAATGTCAACTATCAACCACACAAAATGCTTCACCATCAAAAATTTAACTTAGATTTTCAAATATGTATCCCTTAAAATAATATGTTATAGTAAAAACAATTACGAATGGGTTAAAAGCGGAATAATCTGTCTAATATATCCGATTGTACCAATATAAATATACTAGATGTAATAATACATATAATTGATGAATAATACAATAAATATAATTGATGATAATATATTTCCGCGTGATAAGTACAAGTAAATATTATTAACTCTAAAAAAAGAGATAACCACATTCATACGGCAAATAATTTATAAGCATTAAATTTCGGCATCGGGACTTATACATTTAAACTGTTGCCTAATGTATTTTTATTGATCCTTCATTTAATGTTTATCCTAATGTAACATCAGTTAAATATGTAGCGTGAGGACGAATTGCAGTCAGTACTGAACACCATCTTCTAATTAATTACAGAAGTTTAATTAGCCACAATAAGTACTTCACCCTTACATAATAGAAAGTTGTGACGTTTTATTCTTAGGATAAAGGGATTAGTTTCCCGGAAAAGTTTTTCATTCAAAGTTGGTTGGTTTTCATTGAACGTAGGCACGATGAAAACCTAAGGGAGTTTAGAGGTCTGAAATACAGGCTGTAAGAAGGCTTCACAAACTAGAGTGTATTTATAAAGTTTCTGGAGTTTGTTTGAAACCAAATAATATTGCTGCTAAAACCTGCTGTGACCCGTGCTGTAGCATGAAGTCAGGCATGCGCGGTACTCTGACGAACTAATGAAGAGGTTTAATATCATAACTGCAAGTCGCCAGTTAATAAGAATTAGCTGCCAATAGTTCCGACTGTATTACCCAATAAAAATTCGTTTGCATATTCACACTACTGTTGCTATGATTAGTTGTCTTCACGAGAAAATAAAAGATATAGTATGATATGATACTCGTAAATAAACCTAACACTTAAATATCATGGAGGTAGGAATTCTAAGTAATCTGAAAGACATGGACTCCATTACGCCAACTTTTTAACTTTTATTTTACTAACCTTTCCACTGATTTCATATTTTGCCTCATACAAAAGGAAAACTTTGTATTCACATATAAAATCAATTTGAGCCTCAATCCATTCACACCTAAGCAATATCCGCATTATATTTTGCACTGCTCATCCCCAACCGACAAGGCTCTCCGTTTCCACTAATTTGGTAGAGTGACTCGACTAGAAACATTCCCCTTCCTTGTACTCCTTCAACTTTTTCTCGAAATTACCTGAATACACCACTTCGAGTGAGAAGGGGAAACGAGAATGGGAAATGACATGGGTTTTACATAAAATCATTTAACAGTAATCCCTCTTTTCCACAAACTCAAAGATGTCAGGCGATACTGATTGATACGAATCATAACTGAAGGTTAAAAATCTGCAGGGAATAGAGAAATAAATATATAAGTAATAGCTTTGAGTTCAAGCAGCAGCTGATATATCAAGCAGAACAGAGGAAGTGACTTTATTATGGGAATAAGATAACATCTTTCAGAGACCCAAGAAACTTTAATTGATAAAGTAATGCATCAAAAGATTAAGCAAGGATATTGACTCACTTAGGACATTTTTATAAATTTCAAAATATCACATCTAAAGTAAATATAATACTGAGTTGATTCGGCGAAAAGAAATATATCTAAATACAAAAACCTGAATACATTTTTAAGCGTACAAACATTTTTCACCATAAAGATTTTCTTTATTTTTTGAAAACAATTGGAAGATGAAACTTCATAGAAGTATAAACAAAATCCAAAAGAGTACCACGAAATGATGTTATGAAAATAATATACTACTGCCTTCGGTAAATCAGCCACTTCCGGGAGGATATTTATACAACTTTGGGAGTTGGAGAGGAAAAGTCTGGAATGGAAATGATAGCCGACTCGGAGAATGCAAAAGTAGAGCATAAATTAATTTTCAAAGAATCGCAAATACACTCATTCTTAAAGTAAGAGAGAGAGAGAGAAAGAGGTAAAGGGCTGATGAACCACAGACTACAGCTAGCGGAAGGAAAGGAAGGGTATACCGAGTTGTGTTAACAGCGTATTTTCTAATGGAGAGAGGGAAAAGCAGTAAAAGTCGATGAGAAAGACGGGAGAGAGGAAGGGTGGAAACAAAAGGAATAGGGAAGATTAATGAGTAGAATGAATGGCGATGCAACGAAGGAAAGTCAAGGGGAGGGTGAACGCGAAAAGGAAGGAGGAAGAGGACCGAGGAGATTAATAGGGAAATCCAGCTGGGACGACAACAGAGCGGTCGGGCGCGGGGGGGAGGGTTTGGAAGAGGAACGGGTGGAGACGCAGGAGGGAAAGAGGTTGCTCGTAGGAGAGAGTGAGAGGGTTCTTCAGGACGGACGAGAGACTGAATGAACGGAAGGCCACGAGCTCTCGAGGCAAGCCTTTGGGGGGGGGGGGGGGAGGCAGGGGGTCAGTCATGAAGGAGGTGTTCCTCGAAGACATCAATTATCTCCAAGGATGCGTACGACTCCGAAAATCAAAAATATTAACACGATCGGGACAGTTTCGATGCAAGGAAGTCACCGGTTTTCAATACGTCCGCTCGAACAGCCTACGCAGCCTTAGTAATAAGAAATAGTTACCATGTCAAGCATGCATCCCGTTGGAACCCTATCTCCCGGCGTGCAACGGGTCCTTGGTCAATTAGCGCACAATGTTTTCATTGCCCCGAGGGCGGGACGCAAATGCGTTACCATATGGCGGAAAACCGACCGTTCCAAAGTTCACACACAGACACGCACACACAAACACTTAGGGTATCAATTAGAGCGGCGGACCCTGGGAGGAAAGATGCGACGCCAGGGAGCGGGATGACAGGGGTGATGGGGGGAAAGGACGAAGGGGTGGCCTGCGGGAAATTATCAAGCCCTTGAGTTGAGAGCAGGGGGCATGGCAGCATACCCCGAATCTTTCTCTGGGTGGGTAGGTGAGGGGACCGTGGGGATCCGGCCGCGGGCATTGGAACGTTACGCGGAGAGGGACGGGAATACGGCTGGTCACGCCCAGGGTCGCCCCACTCCCGTTCAAGAAGCAAGCCGTTAGCTTTTCAAGCATTTGAACCGCTTTTAACCTGTCAAGGGAAGGCGGTAAAATAATCAAATTCGGAATAGATACAAATCCCAGTAAAGGTATATACGCGGAACGGTTATATGGGTTGGAATCTGCAGGACATATTTGGCAGATTATTTCGTAGTGTTATGATTGCCTTTATTCCACCTAAAAACTAGTGTTCCCAAAATATGAACCCGATTACGTAATGAAAGAATTAATAAATATTTGTAATAATAAATATTAAAATTATGTATTCTTTATTAATATGTATGTATTCTTTGTTATCACTAGTATTTAGTTTTTAAATGAAGTATGATAAACTAAAAGAGATCACCATCAAAGCAGGAGGGGTAAGTAATTTTTAACACACATTGCGAAATACTAACATCCTTTTAAACTTCTATCTCTTTCAAGGAATTTCATCAGTATTATCACAAAACTATGATGAACTACATAAAGTAGTTCATTCTGGAAACTAAGGAAATGAACTGCCGCGTTAACAGAGGGAAACGAAACTTAATGAACACCGCAGAGAGCATAAGACACTCAATAGACTAGGAAAATGTTGAGGGTTAGTTGATCAAACATTTAAAACTAAAAATGGAGTAAGGAAGAACCGATTACTTCGGTGAAGTGAATTGGAAAGGCAAAAGAGATTATGTGGATAAATAGCTGTTGAATAATTTTAGGCCTAATATAGTCAAATTGAAGCGCATAAACACTCTGCAAGGCGTCACGAGAGGTGTTTCGAGGATTGAATGAAGATACGGAATCTGGGCTCATGAAATGCAACTTAATATTCAGCATGAATAAAAAGAAGAAAGATGCGAAAATTAGACCTAGAACTATGAGCAAGAACTGTAATCAAATTCAATTAAGAAATTACCATTAACCAGTTCGTAGAATTATAAATCCCTTACGACGTTAAATAAAGACGTTACCTCGTCGGCCTCCGTGGCGGCGGGGTAACGTCCTAGTCTGCCAACCCAAAGGTCGCGAGTTCAATTCCCGCCTAGGTGGGTTTTCACCCAACTACGGCTTGGGTGATTGTCATTGTGTCCATTGTTTTATTAATCATTGCTAATACTCCGATGTGAGAGCTTAAAGATGCTGTTTTCCGATTCATGCTAAATTAATAAATGAGATTGGATATATTTACATACACCGTCAGTATTTCTGTATACACCATTATCAGTATTTCAATACTAAGATTCAGTTAATGCAGCCGTCCATTCTGCTCTCTCCATAGTTACTTCCATTAGCCCCTGATAGCGTTTCTATTTTACGTATGCGTATATTTATATGGAATAAAGGTCCTAATATAAAAAGGTCCATTTAATTATATTGGATATAAATTTAAATACGTATTTTATATTAAATTTCATTGTTATGAAATTTAGCGTCCGATTCAAAAAGATAAGGCAGGGGCGGCGGGTAAGAAAATGGAATGTAGAAGCATTAAATGGTTTGAAAAGGAAGGAGTACAAAAAGTCAGCAGAGGAAATCATGGAGAATGGTAAAGAGCTAAGTACCATCGAAGAAAAATGGGAAAGTATCAAGAAAGAGTTATCGAAAGCCGAAAAAGACACTATTGGAACCGTTAACGCTAAAAAGACTGGGAAACCATGGATCACGGATGAGATGATTACAAAGATGGATGAGAGAAGAAAATGGAAGAATGTACACACGGAGTTAGGCAAAATGAAGTACAAAGAATTAAACAATAAATTGAAACAACCTTTATGCAGAGGAAATGATTAAGGAGGCATGGGAAGAACTGGAGGTAGGAATGAAGGTGGGCGGGGAATTCGTAAAATCAGTTAGGTTTGCTGATGACCAAGCTTTAGTTTGTCAGTCAGCCTAGGGGCTGCAAGCATTGCTTAGTGAATTGGAAATTCAGTGCGACAGGTATGGGATGAGAATCAATATTAATAAAACAAAGGTTGTGCGATTTTCTAGAAAGAAAAAGGCTAAGCTAAACATTAAAATAGGAGGGCAAAAACTAGAGCAGGTAGAAATGTTTACGTATCTCGGAAGTGTTTTGGACCAACACGGTCAAAGTAGTAGGTACGTAAGGAGAAGAATTGCGCTAGGCAAAGAGGCTTTCACAAGGAGGAGGGAGTTGATGACGGGGACTCTGAGTAAGCATGTTAAGAAAAGACTCGTAAAAACTTTGATATGGAGCGCAGCTATGTACGGCGCGGAAACGTGGTCATTGAAGTAGGAGGATAGACGCAGATTGGAGGTTTTTGAAATGTGAGTGTGGAGGAGAACGGAGAAAGTGAAATGGACAGAGAAGAAAACAAATGAGGAAGTACTTGGCATGGTGGGTGAGGACAGGGGTTTTTTGGGAGAAATCCTATGGAGGCAGGAAACGTGGATGAAGGGGGTATTGACCGGCAATGGGATGTTGAAGACTGTGATAGAGGGGAGAATGTTAGGCAAACGAGGAACGGGAAGGGACATGATAGGGATGTTGGACGGGATGAAGGGAGGAAGAAGGTACTCGGAGATGAAGAGTTTGTAGATGAGGGTAGAAGAGAGATGTAGATGTTTTGCTAGGATCACAAAATATTTATTTAGGAGCTTTGTCCATCCAAAAACCTACCTTAACCGGTAGATTACCAAATAATATATTATAATTAAATCATGGATAAATTACAAAGACACGGGAAATATAGAATAACGTAAGGATAGTGAAGAAATATGAGGAGACAGGTGTAAGTAAATATGAAAGAAATGTATTTATTGAATCTAATGAGATTCAGTACTGTTAGTTAGGGAGATATATTGGGAAAAAATAATCCATGGCAAAAATGTTACGCCAAAAACACTTCGAAATAGAATGAAAATATCACGACAGAGGGTAAGTTTAGACCGGGGAGCGTTAAAGTGCCAAATAGGAAAAGGATCAAGAGAAATGAAGGCAAACAAGGCAGTGTGAATACGTAACATCCCTGTAGCTTTAATAAAGGGATTAGGGTCACTGCAAGGAAGAGTTTTTTTATGGCTCATTCGCACAATTTATGGAGGAGAAGTTTTGCCAACATTAATCCCTACCACGAAAATGAGAAAAAGAGCATTATATGGGAACTATGGAACTGAAGCTTAATTTCCTTCGCAGAATACTACCTTGATCAAAAGGTTCCCGGAATAACCACCGTGTGGCGCTCCCATCGTTCCGATTTGAGTTCTGTTTTTTTTGTTAAATTGGTACATCTGTTGTTGATATTCCCTTTAAATCTTAGTGTAATAACTTGACATTTGCAAAAGTTACGTAGCCAAGAGTACATCTATCTCTGTGTGTGTTGGCGATTTTTTACAATTGCAGAAATGGATTTAAATTTGCAACAACGAACTTCTATTAAATTTTGCGTAAAAAACGGATTTAGTGGCGCACGGACGTTGGAAATGTTGGAAAAGTGTTTCGGCAACGATTCTCTAAAAAAAACGGTCGTTTACCAGTGGCACGAGCGGTTCAGAAGTGGTCGTGAGTCAATCGAAGATGATGAACGCAGTGGCAGACCATCGACATCGAAAGTCGGTGAAAAAATTGATAAAGTAAAAGAAATGTTGGTCAATAACCGCAAATTAACCATCAGAGAAATAGCGGAGGACTTGAACATTGCCTATGGATCCGCCCAAGACATTGTGGTTAATGATTTGGGTTTCCGTCGTGTAGCATGCCAAAAGACCTCAATTTCATGCAAAAAAGAGACCGTGTTGACGTCGCAAAAGACATGATTTGCGAGGCTGAATCCGATCCCACATTCATCAAAAGGATCATTACTGGAGACGAGACGTGGGTTTATGAGTACGACACGCAATCCAGACATCAGGCAAGTGAATGGCGTTCACCAAATGAGCCGAGAGCAAAAAAACCACGTCGTTTTCAGTCAAAAAAGAAGGCAATGCTGACGGTTTTCATGGATTACAACGGTGTAGTGCATCATGAATTTTTGCCAGAAGGCCAGACAGTAAACAAAGAGTATTATTTGGGCGTTATGAGACGTTTGCGTGAAGCAATTCGCCGAAAGAGACCAGAAATGTGGGCAGAAAACTCGTGGATTTTGCACCATGATAACGCACCGTCGCACAGTGCTATCATTATTCGTAATTTTTTGACGAAAAATGCAACAAATACCATCCAACAGCCACCGAATTCACCTGATTTGGCTCCCTGTGACTTCTTTCTGTTCAATCGAGTTAAAAAACCATTACGGGGAACGCGTTTTAGCAGCCGAGAGGAAGTAATGGAAAAATCGCAGGAAGCACTGATGGACATACCGAAAACCGAATATAAAAAATGTTTCGAGGATTGGATCAAGCGCTGGCATAAGTGTGTTGCAGTCGATGGGGATTACTTTGAAGGGGACAATATAGATTTAGATGAATAAACTTGTATTTTTAATTTTCTGAATAAATTCCGGGAAATTTTTGATCAAGGTAGTAGGTGTTACTGAAAATCGTAAAAAAGTTTGAAGAAAGCGGAGGAAGAAAAGGGTTAATTCCGGATAAAGCTTAAGAAGACGAGGGGTATCCATATGGAATTAGCAATAATGGGAGCATTAATACAGAAATGTGCAACGTGCGAACTGGTAATGCTGATCTATTCATCAGTTTCATTGACTCCGAGAAGGCATTCGACAAGATATCTTGAACTTGGTGAATGAAGGAGCTAAAAACATAGGAAAATACTAGAGGGGGTGAATAGGGTGATAATATGCCTGAAAAAGCATCACATCGCCCCCTCCAAATGTTAATCTCACCGTCATGCAACTTTCGCCCATATTAAGTAAGTGACTCCCGGAATAGGACGTTCACTTTTGCCATTACCGCGGTCCTATTCTGAGTGCGATGGAGGTGAAATTGATCAAGGTGTTACCCTTTTGTCCAAGAAGTATTCTAGAATAGAAGGATTCTAGGAGTGACTAATCGCCCCTTTATTTGACTGAAGTTTTCAGCGGTAAACGACATTGCATGCGCTCCCACTGAACAAAATCTAAATAGATGCGCTTGTTCCTGAGAAGAAATATTCCGGAGTAATACGGTCTCAATCGGATTCCCCAATTAACTCTGTGATGTAAGAGTTCTTGATATTTTATGGATATTTTTTTAATTCGAAGACTGGAATTTTGACTGCAAGGACAATTGATAGAAAAGAAAAACAGGAGATGAAGAATGCAACAAAGAGATCAAACGTCACGTCTATCATTAATTGATTGCATATAAGGGAGAGGGGAAGGCAGAATTCTGAGAGTAAAGTATAGTCTATTTATTGAGGAGGAGAGTATAAGGAAGTAGGCGTTGGGATGCTGCATTGGAAAGTACTGGATAAGAATCCATTTATGGTAATGATAATAAGTGATATAGTACTGGAAACCAAGATTCTGAGCCACCGGGTAAATGTCTTGTTCATTCAGGTGTAATTGTCTACAACAATTTTCTTCGTCTGAGGCAGACGAAGAAAAGATAAGACCAGATATATTGACAGGTTTACACATCTAGGGAAACGCCAAGGGTCAAGAAAAAAGCCTCAAGCCTCAAAAGAGATTAGATAAAATGGACTAGCACAAAAGATTGTATAGTTACTCCACATTATAAGAGAAAACAAAGAATACACTAGAGGAGTTTTAAAGAAGTGGGCAGAATGAAAATGCAAGGAAACAATAAAAAAAAATGTTTTCAATGTAAAGAGAGGATAGACTGAACAAAAATAATCAATTCGGGAAAGCTCAAAAAGGAAGAAAGAATTAAAATCATGTGTGAATGGGAATAAAAAGATTTAGACGGAATGTATGGAGGATTCCATGTATTCTTCATGACTCTAATGCGGTTCATGAAGGACTGTGGCTGGAAGATGAGCTCGCATGCGACAACAAAGACCAAGTACTGGAAGAAGGGAAGTGGAAAGAGCGGCGCAAAATCTCGGAGCAAAATGCATTGCAAAAGATGAAGAATGCTTAAACAACTATTTAGTTCGCAGACGAACAAAGTGTTTGCAAAGTCAAAAGAACTAAAAACTATGGTGTAGAGCATTATTGAATTCTGAAAAGAATGTGAAATGAAGACAAACTTCGGAAAATAAGCCTACACAAAGATAATGAACTACCTAAATTACTGTAAGGGAAGAAGGTGGAGACAAAAGTCATTTAAGCATGTATTTTGGAAGTCTGGCCACTTCTGACAGATGCTATACAGAGCAAGATATCTATGAGAAGCAGGAAAAAAACTATGGAAAAGAGAACTTTTGGGAGAGCGAAAAAATTACTCGCAACTGCAAGAATTCGTGAGTTAAGAAAGAGGCCTGCGAAGAGGGACTGTACTGACGTATGGATCTGAGACGTGGGCAATCTGGAAGAGGGAGCCCAGGTACATAGGGGGTTTTTAAATACAGTTTGTAGAAGAGGAGAGGCAATGAATTGGATGGAGAAGGTGTGTAATGAGATGTTGAGGAGAATAGGAGAGGAGCTTAGCAAAGATGATACGGAAGAGTAAAATATCTTGGTAGGGGAAAACGCGATGTGAGGAATGTTTACTCAGGAGGACCATTGAGGGAGGAAAGAATGTTTCCAATGATTATGATTTATATTATCTATGATTATAGATATAAAAATGGAAACAACTGAAAAGACAAGCTTCAAGGTACTGAGAATTAAGAAAATGGAAGGTGTCCAGTTGATACCTTTCGCAAGAGAGATTCAAAGAAGAAAAATGGAGGAATATAAAAAATAGGTCAATTTTCTAAATTTAAAAACTCATATCTCGGATAAATAATTGAGACAATGACAGTTGTGGCTAGATGAATCATACAAGATTTCTCTTTTCTGCGCTTCAAATTGTACAAAGAGAAAACATTGAGAGGAAACCAGAGAGCAGAAGGGGTGGGCGTAGGAATTGATTATAAGTAGTGGAAAACTCTCTAACAAGCTTATAGAGCCAATCACATTTGTAGACGATGAAGCCTCAGTAAGCTAATTACACATGGAGTTGCAGATAAGGTAATTTCGGCGAGGAATCTTAGGAGCGACTTCAAGAAACAATTATACTTTGATATGGAACGTAGAGTTCATTGTATGGCTTCAGAGTCCCCTGCCTTAGATGATAAAGAGGATGGACGAAAGTCTGAGGCCATTAAGAAGCGTGTATGGAGAGGTATGGACAATATGAAATGAAAATAGGGGTAATAATGTACGGATGTTAGATATTGCGCAAAAAGAGCAAAAGTAAACGCAACATTTCTATGCATTTTTCCTAATCTAAGTTGCTCATGTTGTCTTTATAGCAAACTGTGTGATGGTCTCACCAAATAGTTGCATGAAATGAGATCCTATAATGACAGTTTAAATAGGATATCAAATTCAGTTCTTTAAGCAAGCATTATAATGAAGGATACGTTGGAAAAATATTTTACGACATTCGTCATGATTATTTCAAAATCAAATTGTATTGCTATTTTAAAATGTTACCAAAGGTGTGAAAGCAGTATTAGCTAATTAATTTTGTTTAGTTACGCATACATCCTTATTCAATGCTCATGATCTTCCCACACCTATTACAACTTAATAAATTATTTAAATATTGCATATGATGAAGATTTTAATGTTGTTTATGTGACTTCTCTGGAATTTCGGTTATTGGAATCGTGCCTTTGAAAATGACCCCATGGCCAAAATAGATCAATTTTGAATTGCTGATTTAATCCAAAGGAAAATGACCAAATATTAAATACATTTTGATATAACAACAGGTTTTGGTTGAAAAGGTTTTGCAAAATAAAAATGGAAAATCCTTTGACTGTGCCAATATTACTAAAGAGCAAATAAAATTAAGAGATGATTGAATTCGATTAATATTGTTTTAGAGATTTGAGAAAGGTAGCCAAAGGGGTGAATGTTTTCAGAAGGGTACCGCAGAGCTAATGCTCCAGTATTCAACATTATAAAATCCATTCTACATCGCGTGCCCCAGAGAAATACTGTAAAGGGAATCATTTGCTTTAAATAACGGATGCTCGGTAAAAATCACTGATGAGACGGGTATGGAAGCCTTAATTTATTTCTAGAAATAATGAAGCAGAAAAATAACTCAGGAACGCTGTGAGACCAAAAAAGGTCAGATGACCCTGGAATCATCTAATGTACATCTACATCAACATAACACCTCGCAAGCCGTCGCAAGGAAGTTTGGCCGGGGGTGGTAGGTCACCAGCCATTCTATATACATCCTCTCTATTTCCTAATGCACCTGGCACCCGATCCACCAAACACCGAATGGAAAGAGTACGAGCGAACACCAATCATGCAACATGCCTACGATACATATATTACGAGTATTACATGGTAAGCAGATATTTCTATGCCTACACAAAGAAGCAATAGAATAGGTCAATACGCATTTCCAATTCAGACACTTATTACCGGTTTCTACGCATTCCGGACGGACATTCCACAAATACGGTGTGATAAGGTACAAAGTGAAAAATAGCATCGAAAATCAAAAATAGCCTGCAGTTGGAAAATTAAGCTAAAATGGGGGTCATGCCAGCGGAAGAAATTTCACGTTTTGAGGGGAACTTAGGCACGGCAATTAGAAATAAAATGTCATCCTCGGAACAGAAATACTTTAAAATTTATTTTTGAGAAGAAGCAAAGGATTGGGTGAAGTATCGTTCGAAAGAGAACACTGGCGAGTAAAAAATGGGAGAGAGGATAGAGGGAGGGAAAGCATTTAAGTATGGAAATGGAACGGTGATTTTGACGTGAGCATGAGATGAGGATGGAATAAAGTGCGGCGCAGGGTAAGGCGAAATGCTTCAGACGTCAAAGTTTGATGAGGGGAGAGTAAGGGTGTCTGCTGTTCCTTAGCACTAAAAAGACGGCGAATTGAAGGATGTGGAAACTTAAAAATGGATAGGGGTAGACCCAAAAAATGCTAAGAAGATGGCTACGACGTTGGCCAGGTTGGTAAGAAAACATATAAAAAGAATTTATTTTACAAATTAAAATTTATCTGTACAGAATATAATATTCTTAATCATAAACATTCGGCTTAAAATCCCACGGATGATTTAACGCAGCTCTATTAATTATTCAATCGAACAACTTAGCATTCATTTTTCCGGATGCCTTCACTATCACATCCTTTGTTATCTGTTTCAAGCATCTCATCCGAGGTCATATTTGTAATTTATTTCTTTCATATTTCCCACCATAATTATCCTAATCCAAGTATCATGCCTGAAAATGTGTATGATAAATCTTTAGTCTTTCATTTTTTCCATCAGATTCTTTATACAATTCCGCCACTCATGGGGTCCCCTCTTACACATAATTTTTGTAGACTACCATAGTACCACTTTTTTCACTGATTTCATTCATTTTTCTTTTAAATGACACTGTTTTTCTCTGTTAAACATTGAAAATTATAGTCTATTTACATGTTTCGAGTAACTTTTCTTCATTTTGAAGCTTAATATTTATTGAAATTGGGACTATTTCTTATAATGGAAGTGAAAAATTGCGAATTAATTTAACATTAAGCATTATCTGTATAATACTATCCCTCCTATTTTAACTGATAACTTTGTTTTTTCTATCTGTGTTCATTAGGATTATTTTCATCGCCTTGGCTAAGTTAAAAGGCATTTTTTATTTTATCATCTCCTTTTCCAGCCGCAGCAGTAATGCGTTGAAAAAGCGTCGTATTCCTGCAGAGTCCCCTTTCCTTTTACGTAATGATCCCATGATAAGGATGGATTTAAAGGATGAAACTAAATGCCTACGCCAAACTTCATCCTTTGCTCACGTTTCTTCTTTGCTGATTTCATATCCAAAATGTTAGTGGCCCGCAATTACGACTACTTGGCCTTCATGAAGCCTCCAGATGATAATGAACCTCCTTGCGTTACTCCTTTCTCTTTTCACGTTCCTTCACTACTGGACCAGATTTAAATACTATCTCCAAGGGTCCATCTCACCAAGCTGCAAGTCAGTCTACAAGTTCTTTCATGTTTCACATGCTTAATCTTCTAAAGGCAATGAATGGTGCAGCACTTGCTACTTGCCTACATTACTGAGTATACGCATTTGATAGTTTTATATTAAATTTATAAGTTTTCAGGGGACTGGCACATTGACTTAAGGCTTTGAGAAACGAGCTTCTGATCTGTAAGGCTACTTATGATCACTTTTCTACCATAGATTATGGCAGGTGGTTGGGAATTTTCTCCGGCCTGAGCATCGCACTCACTCAGGCACAATCATTACTAAGGAACAATGACAGACTCTCTAATACTTTACATCACACCAAGTATCATATAAATCATCTCCTCACGGTTTACCTTCAGTCAGAAGCATACACTCTGAAACACGTCAGGAATGATTCCCTTTAACCAGCTTCGTCAACGAAACCGATAAGAATTAACGAGAAGGGAAAGAGCTTCATATAATACTCATCGAGCAGTTCATGGTACATTGAATTACTTTTACGAAAGTCAGGAACAATTTTTTTATTTGGGCACATATTTAAAGTTTTGTTTAGACAGTTTTAAAAATCATATCAGGTAGGTGACGCCCCTCATTGTCCATATATTGAATAGGCCGATTTCTGGCGTTTGTCATGACCCTTACCAACATAGCAGCAGTTATTTGGCAATTTCTGCCCGGATGTTGTCCTTCAGGTCCCTTGGGGTCATTGGATGGTCGACATAAACTCGGGATTTCAAAAAACCAAACAACAACATCAACAAGGGGCCAGATCGGGGGAGCTGGCTGGACACTCCAAATTATCACTTATTGAGATGAGTCGCTCTGGGAAGTGTTCACGCAATACAGCCATCGATATGCCCTTGAAGTGTGAGCCGTTGTTTCGTCGTGTTGGAACCATATGTCCCCTTAAGTGTAGTTCATCAAGTCGTGGAAAAAATCCTCCAACATGTTTACATACCGGTCTGAATTCGCTGTCACTCTAACCATATTTTCTTCAAAATACCAGGGGGCCAACAATACCTACTGACAAAATTGCACTTCACACTGCGACTTAAGGTGAATGCAAAGTTATTTGATGCAATTATCTTGGATTGGTGTCAGCAAAGTAGCCAATGTCCTGTTTGTTGGCATATCCACTCACATGAAAATGGGCTTCATCACTGAAAAACACAACTGCGTCCTCCGGAACGTTTTCGAGAAGTCTGAAATGCGTTCCTCCGAGAATTGAAGCCAAGTTCGGAGAGTTCCTGCACTATTGCCAACTTGTAAGGATGGTAACGAAGGTCATCGTGAAGAATTCGCCTCACTGAACGATCAGAAAGGCCAAGTTATGACGCATGTTTGCGTGTAGGACGCCTTGGGGATTTCAAGATGGCGGCTCTCAATGTTCTTAGGCGATTTAATGGGCCGAGGGAGTCCAGTTCGTCTTGTCGCACTCACTGATTGTCTTAACGTAGTGATCCATGTAACTATTGATTTCCGTCACGAGACAGGGCCGCACTGGGCAACGATTGAAGCAATTTCGGACGGCCCACTGTGTTGCAATCACATTATGTACATCCATTCAAGAAGTAGAAGTAGGCATCGACGGCAAACGCACGCTCCTCACTGTTCCAACGCATAATGGCGACTGAACGGGGTGGGGGAAAAACTAGAACAGCGGCTGTCGAATGAGAAAACTCTTACCTAGCTGCGACCTCTACTGCCTGATTGGCGCGCATTTCAAAAAAGGAAGTTATGTTGCCGCACCTAATATTATAACTCATTAAATGACCACAAGACGTTATCTAATATTTTTCTTAAGTCCAAGTTTGTTAGCCCCGTTACAGGTAAAAGAGAGTTTTTCAACCCAGTGTAATGAGCGCTCACCTTGATTTTCGGGTAATGTATTTAAAAGAGAAAGGATATTATTTCGTTTTAGAGATAGATGACAGAAGAAAATTAGAAGAAACTTTATACAATCGTTAACGCGCTCATTTCATAGCAAGAGAACTTGGGCGAGACCAGATTCTAGATGACGACACTGGCCTGAAAGAGAATGGCAAGAATACGAGGGTATTTATTTCATGAAAGCTATTTGGACGGTAGCCCAAACCACATATTTTACATCAGATTTGTATTATGTTGAGAATATATTCGTGAAAAATAAAAATGGACAGAAAAGTAATACTTTTCTGAATGATTATCAAGTCACTAATTTATATTTTCAACTATTTTAAAAATTTGGCAGCAAATTTTGGCAACATTAGTAAATAACAATTATAAGTGTTTCGGTTGTACTAGACACCTCGGTCCTATGCGCTACCTTTTGATAGTAATTCACACTACATTTTTATCCCGTTATCTATCATGAATTGGAATTTAGCGATTCAGCGATTTATTTTGTAAAACGGATTTCACAGACATTATGTCATCATAAGGTGCTTAATACTTGTATTCATTACCTCATGATGAAACACTGGTATGAAAATGTTTCGAAACAAATAATTTCTGTGGAAAAACAAAATTTTTTGTAGCCATCATTTTCAAAATACAGCTAAGAAACAGCCCACAGCCGGTTCCATAATGTAAATTTAGATCCAACGGACCAGTCTTTTCATGATGCATATTATAATGGTAGTAAATGCAGTTAGATACACTGTGATTATTGCCCATAAAGTTAGAAATAAAAATTATTTTTCTTCATAATCCTTAAATTGGCCAAGGAAAAAGGTTTCCCTTCCACACAAGAAATAAAATAAAAATTAGCCACTCATTTCAGTATATGATGCTTAATTAACATTTCCTGAAGGCTGATGACATAAAGGTGGTTGAAATTAAAACTTAATTTCCAGGGCAGGGAGAATAAAACCATAAACACAATAACCAACCCTAAGGTCAATTTGGTTGGTGATGGCAGAGTTCACCCAGTACTAAGCCTTCTATTGTGTGCAAAATTTACACAGGGTAGGCGGGTCAAGTCCTTTCCATGCACGAGCTACAGTTTCTCATGAAGATCTATATCATGAAGATGGTATTCAAGAAATCACACAGCTTTACTGCCCAGAGAGGTTTGCCCGGGAATCGAACCCTGGCCCTTCAGTCAGTAGCCCAAACGACCTGGACTACTGTGACCCTGTAGGAAGATTATAAAAGATAAATATTGGAAATCTAACATAATTAAGAATTGCAATGGAGCCAAAATTAAAATCACCTTAAAAATTGTGAAGGTAGGCATGTTTACTATAATTAACTGTCATTATATTGGGAGAGTTTGCCAACAAAACTATTCGAGCCCTTTCCTAACAGGATAAATACTTTTAAGAAAAGATGTAAACAATTCATATAATAATTTGATTGATTTGTTGTGTAAAATTGTTTGTAAAAACTTAGTTTGGATTGTTTTCTTGTTGATATAGGAAACTGATGTTAATGAGATGGGGATTTTCCTTTTTTTGTGTTAGAGAGTGGTGTTTGAAAGTTTCCTTTAAGTGTCTTTTTTCTGACTGATTTTATTTATTATCTTTTGTAATATTGATTGGATTTGAGATGTCATGTTACTTTTCAAAGGCAAGTTTAATAGTAATACTTGGGGCTTCTGTGCCACCTATAATAATAACATTGAAGTCTTTCATTATGTGAAGTCCAATTATTTTACAACCCAGCTTCCTCGGAAAAATAAATAATCATGAACAATTTCACTGATCAAATGAAATATAAGGTTTGAGTGAAAATTATATGCCTTGGTTCTAAAATATCTTTTAAAACTCAGAAAAATGCAAACATTGATTAAACAATAAATGAATATTTAGCAAAGCTAGCAATTTGCATTGGTGCCATTCAATATATCCTTTTAACGAATAAATTGAAGAAATGGGCCTCAAAGAAATTTTGATGAATGAAGTCTAAACTAAATATAAACATGTTTCCTTTTTTTGACTAAATAATTTCATCTTGGAGGAAAGATTTTTAGGAATTATTAAGGACATATTAAAATACAAGTAGATGACCCATTGATTCATATGAAAATAAATTCAAAGTGATAATAACAGAGCTAATTTTAAAAACTAGTATTGACCCTTTTATCCAATATTATTGCATATTGGTTCAATCAATTCAGCTCCAATATAGCGAAACCAATGCAATCAATGGCATCTCATTAGAGCACTTATTGAAGGCTTCACAAGATATGAACCATATAAAACAATTGTACCCACCTTTATTACCTAATACACCTAATATACCTATTTTATTATTATATTGATAACCTAATTGGGAGCAACGGAGAAATAAAATCTAACATTTAAAAAATAAAAGGTAACCTCTGAATGAATTGACAAATTTAGTATGAAGCTAAAACTGTAAGATGAAAATGTAAAAATATTCACTGTCCAAAAATTTTGCACTAAGACACAGTAGACCTAAAAGAATCAGAACTAAAATTGGTTCATTGTGAAATCGATATAGGTATCATCACCTTGTCCACCTATAAATACAAGATCAAAGAAAGTAGAATAGTATTAAAGACTATAGTAAAGAAAACAACTCTCAAGAAGCCCCTGATAGGAGTGATCAACATGCTTGGCTGAATGCAGCCAATCAATACAAAAAACCTGAAATGGTTCTAGTCCAAATAAGGAGTGATTACTGTAATGAGAGCATCGTTTCCAATATTCTGTTAAATGATGTGCTTATTATTCGCTAACATCAGAGAAGAAGGAAAAAGCTAAATAAAGTGGTGACTGCTGGGAAAGTAATAGCAGTAAATGAGTGATGATATAGCAACAACAAATTAGTGAATGTAAAATCATATTCAACTTACACTTAAACATTAATTTTTCTTGTGGATTTTGAGTAGAATATTTGATTAATACCGGTACTTTATTCTTATAAGAATATTTGATTTATTCTACCTGGACAGAAAATATATTATATATATACTATATGCTTTCGTAGACGTAACACGGAAGTGCCGAATAGTATAATACACAGTAACACACAATATAGAAACACAAAAAAAGAAGAACACTCACACGTTATTTCTTGATATTTCGACGGAAACAATCCGTCTTCATCTGAAGATATAGAAGTAATAATTATTACTTCTATATCTTCAGATGAAGACGGATTGTTTCCGTCGAAATATCAAGAAATAACGTGTGAGTGTTCTTCTTTTTTTGTGTTTCTATATTGTGTGTTAGTGTATTATACTATATATATATATATATATATATATATATATATATATATATATATATATATATATACAATGTACAATGACATTCATAAGTGAGCCTCGGATCAACTGCGTTTCTACGTGGTGGCCAACAATGATACAAAGATATTGAGTCAGAATTAATGATTTGCTGTATATTGCTGCAATATCGGTGGCAGTCACAGCATTCCGCCAAGGGTGTCGATTGCTGAATTCATATTGCTCCTGAAAATCTATTTCTCGCATGGCAGTTGCTTCCCCTTTACCCCAAAGCGAGATTCGGCATTAGTTACTGGAAAAAACGTGTTGAACTGTATGTCAATCAAATGAGAATCAACCATTGTCGCGACCGGAGTTCCTTCGCATTTCGATTGACCGGGATCGGGTTTTGTACAAAGACATGTCATACGTACTTTTTCATGCATGCACGATAATCGTTTATCAACTCTACTTTGTTAATTTTGACTAATATTAATGTCCTAAGGGTGTCTCTGTGCAGCAGTTCTTAAATTTGCAGTACCGTTTCAGCTAGCAATGTGGTGAACTGTGCTCAAAGGAGAGGTTAGAATTAAAGATTTCAAGCCTTGATCGATAAACTTTGACGCCTTAAAAACTTTATTTTGCTCTTGGACGAAGTTTAATTTTAGGCAATACGGGAAATAAATATCAGTTAATAATAAAAAGCGCTTAAATGATCTATAGCATTAATTTATTAAATCCTTTGGAGAGAGTAACGACGGAGGGACAACATGACATTCTCAGAACAGATCCGTCGCAAAATGCAGGTATTTCCAACCGCCTCTACAGAATAAACGGCGACGATATTTGCACATTACATCATTCTATGATTCTAATCGTTGTCTTATTCTTTGACATGCGAGGAAAAATTACGATTCAGACTAAGAAGATGATTCACTATCAGTGAACTACGCAATATTTATATCACCTATTCCGCCCCACACGCCAACACCGTAAGCTTGTTACCCAGTCATAGCTACAGAGAAAAAGCTTTAAACTGTCACTGGATATCTTGAAGAAGGATAAATTTGGCAATGTTATAATGAGAAACTATAAATGACTCGAAACGGAAAACTGAAATTAATAAAGCGAAAGCTAATTTCACCTATGGGGTCGTAGATTTTCGCGGTGTTTAGATGAAAGACTCAAACAACCTACGCGGTGACATCCCGAGAATGGAGAGTCTTTCTAATTTCACCTATTTGAAGGAAATCGCCGTGCCTTCCGCGTTACTTTAACTAGTGTTAATTTTATTCCATATTAAAGAAATAATTTCATTCGTCCGACAAAAAAATTAGACATTTTTTAAACATTGAAATTTTATTTAATGATAAGAGTAGACAGAAATTGATGGGTCAGCAAAGTTGCGGCCAAAGGCAAAATGTGAATCAAATGGAGTACTTCATTATGAAAGAGCGCCTAGGTTACCAGGACTAAGACTCCGAACGTTACTTGTACTTCTTGTATGGTCTTCGGATATACAATTGTTCTCTAAAGAGGTGTTTTCTGAAAAATATGGAGAGAACAACGAATAATATGAAATTATAACAAATCATAAACACAGCTCAGTAGATTAATGTTTCCCTGGACTCAATATAATGGACTGACCTCAAACAGCGGTAAGACATTGCTGTAATGATTTCACATCAATATATCCGATTTCATATCAATACATCCGGGGATATATTATCCGAGTCTCGTTACGCGATCCTTTTTTTCAAATCAATATCTTACATCTCAATACTTTCCTTTGAAAATTAGTATAATTTCATTTAGACTAGATAACATCATATATCTAAATGCATTATTTTCTCGCGAGAATTCATTATAAATGAGCGAAAAATGCAATATTCACACGTGTGCAAAAATGTCTCCTATCCACTGGTTTCTATGCATCAAACATCCTGC
The DNA here is from genome assembly GCF_022747635.1 of Hetaerina americana. Lineage (NCBI taxonomy): Eukaryota > Metazoa > Arthropoda > Insecta > Odonata > Calopterygidae > Hetaerina > Hetaerina americana. The sequence goes on along the minus strand of NW_027286874.1, from coordinate 9,695,043 downwards.
CGGGACACTGGGATTACAAGATCCACCGATATATATTACCTCCTCCTGTTATGGAAATTACGCCGCCGCTATTTTACGCTGGATTAGAGAAGCCATTAATTGGAGCGGTGAGGGAGATAGACAGAGAAGCCTCGTGATGGCGGTTAGGCTTCCCCTGCTATCCCGAGCCGCGAGGGATCGAGATGGTGCGGGGGCTAACGTACTGGCTTCCCACCGTGAGGGCGCGGGTTCAAATCCCGGCGGTGTTGAATATTTTTCAGAGGTATCTCGATCCCTACTTGAGGTGCTTTGTGGAGGGCACTTTGAGTGAGTACGCCGTCCGTCGGATGGGACGTTAAGCTGCGGACCCCTTGGCGCCTATCTTAAAGAGTAGGCTAATGCCGACGCCGGGTTTCTATCCACCCTTCATCCTTTCCTGTCCATCTCCTATGGCGCAAATGACCTTAGCTGTCGGTCGCCACCCCTCAAAACTACTACTACTACTACCCGAGCCGCGGCCGAGACTGTCAGAGCCGTGCATTCCCCCCGAGGAGGAAGGCGCCTTTTTCAAGACACCACCATCCATCCCCTACAAAGTCACCCATCCTACACTATCCATTCTACTCCCCCAGAATCCTCCTTCTATCATTAAGGGCCACAGGGAACAGGAAATAGAATGAGAACAGATTTGTAATTGGTTCAAAAGGAATTGCAGGAGAGGTGAGGAGGTATTGACATTCGTGTTGGGCAAGGAATGAGCGGTAGAGTATGGTTAGGATCCTTACGTGAGAAGGGATTAGGTGAAAGAGTGGGAGAGGGGTAGGAGGAGGCGTAGGGGGAAGTAGTCGCAGAAAGGAATGGGCCTCGTTAGCCAATTTATCGGCCGGGGCAGAGGGGGAGGGGACGAGAAAGTGGCGAACGAGAAGGGATTAGTTTGTGGAGGAAGGAGGGACGGGAGAGGGGAAAGCCGGGCATAGTATGTGTGCCGATGTCGGATGATGAGTAAAGGAGTCGGGACAGGGGATACAAGGGAGAGTACGGGGGTTCCTAAAGGTAACTGGGTTCACGAAGAGGTGGAGAGGGAAGTTTGAAATTATGACTTTGGCAAGAGCGAAGGCTGAAGGGGTGAAGCTTGTGACAAATGTGAGAGAGTGATGACGAGATAATGGAACACTGGTGGGAAAGGGAGAGAAGGCCGATGAAGGAGCGAAGGAAGGAGAGAGAGAAAGAGGAAGTCATACAATGCGTGGGTGGGTGTGGGGGAGATGACTTGGTAGAAGGATGGAAAGATGGAGGCGATGCTATTCCGGCGGGTGGAGGGAGGGGGGGGCTGGTATTTGAAGAAGGGCGTTTCATAGGAGCACATTCTGGAGATAGGGCTCGAAGATAGGGCAAACAACCTAAGGCGAGTGCGGCGATATCGAGCGAAGGAGTTGGATGGGGTGAATTGAGTGACAAACAGGACTGGGAGGAGTAGGTGGATGATTCGGAGAGGCAATGGGAGGGCTGTTGTATCTGTGGAGGTGTGGATACGGGAGTCAGTGCGAACGCCGCACCAGGGGACGAGAAGCAGAGAGATGCGGCGGAGAGATGGGGTGAAATGTGCTCCTGGAGGATGCTAGGGCGCAGCTCTCCATAATTTCGTAGGCATGAGTCGGCCAGATAAAGATTTTGATAGTGCTGGTTCTTAGTTGAGGAAAAATTTTATTTTTCAAATTAGAAATTTATAGAACATAAATCTTATAAAAATTATAGCCTAACTATGCAAACTATAATGTAAATTATTGTGTGATTACAGTTCCATTAGTTCAAGAACTCACTGGCAGGATTTATTTAATTCAAGAAACCGTTCACCTGAGGGTAATCTAAAAGTTATTATATTTTGAGGCAATAACTGTCTTCCCTCTCATCATTCTATCGAACTCATACTGGCTATACCGACATATTCATCTATATGGTTCCCTACAAGCCACTGCTATGATGTGTGGCAGAAGGTGGTAAACCAAGTAATGAGCATCAAAATCGTTTTTTTTGTATTTTTATATAAATATAATATTATTATAATTATGCAAAAAATATAGATCATGTTAATTACAGGCATATGAACTACGGTATGTAAGTGAACTACTTCTAAATGCATACGAGAGGACTTGAAGGTAGCAAAAAGTAAAATAACTGAAGCTAAGTGAAATAAAGGCAACCTAATCGGCTAAAAAGAATAAAAAAGTAAAATATTTTACCTTATTAACTCGGTCGGATACATTTATTTTGATTATTTATAGTTTCTGGGAGAATAGGCATCTTCAATCTTAATCTTTTTAATTTTATTTACATGGTCTCTCCTACCGTATGCGGCAGGTCTGCGATGGATCTAATATACATTTTTTTTACAACTATACCCAAAGAGACCTCCATTTATGTTAGAGATTTAGTCTGTAATGAAACCTTTGCTGGTTGAGTGATTCCCAGCCTAGCTTCTTTAATAATCTTGATATGGAACTAAGTTTATCAATACAAAAGTTTTACAAATCTAGCTCCTCTATGCTGCACGCGATCGAATACGGCAATCAGCCCAACCCAATGTGGATCCCATATACCAGCAGTATATTCCAAATGATGTCTAATTAGAAAAAAATAACCTAGCTCTTTAACATCCTCATCACGACTCCCAAATACTTCGCTCATAAATCCTAACTTTATGCTAGTTTGTCCGTATATTCCCTGCACATATTTCACCCAGCAAAGGTCATGGTGACCATAGCTCCTATACTTGAGGGAGATCCGTAAGAGATCACAACATCATCCAGGGCTTGCGGAAGACTTTCCAAATTAATTTTAATTGCCCAACGGTATCTTCTATTAATAGCGATAATATTGAACTCCTAAAAACCATAATAACGAAGCATAACGCCAAACTACACCTACATAAACGGAAAAAAGGGCCGGCGTTTATCAAATCTACCGCTGGGTTGGTTTTCAAACTAGCTAAAGTGGCTAGAAGGCAACATTTAAAAAAAAAGACAAATGGGACATTAAAGTTCACGTAATGTGCGATTAAATAATGAATGAACCATTTAATATTTTTACGACCTCAGATTGTGGCAACGTAATTTCAATAAAGCTTGCGCCTGGCCGGAGTTTGATTCATCACCTGACTAAAAAGACAGGGTCCTTTGATAGAAAATTTGAAGATATATGAAGTAAAATAGTCCTAGTTACGAGTTCCACTCGTTCTATGTTAATAGAGCCTCTAAAACCATGTGAATCGGATAAATTTATTTAAATATATCTTATGACATTCTAAGTTCCCTAAGGAAAAACCATGGTAAATTTAATATACATAAACGGGATCCATCATGGTGTCGGTTGAATGGAATCTCAGGCCTGCTGGCAACCACAGCTGGTCAGTAAGAGCTGAGAAGTGCCACTAGAACTCTCTCCACTCTCCGCCCACCCCGCCCGCACCTTCTCAATAGGATATCGCTTGAGCAATATCGGGGCCTTATCTCGACGCAGGGAAACTATCCAGCCACGTCACATCCACCTCTTACCGGGACTTTTTCTAAACGGGTTCGACGAGATGGGGATTCGATGCTCTTCCCTTCTATACGCATACTACCGCAGTAAATAATTTAACCGCTCACAAAAAGTTTATCGGTTTTACTTCGATTATTTTTGGATTTATGAAAACAGTCGAGCAAAGTCCACACGGTTTTAAATTGGCGGGTAAAATCTGTCGCACTTGTAATGCCATGTTTGTAGTGCATCAAATATTTAAAGAGAATAGAAATTTATTAAGATAGATTTATTGGACGTTCAGCATCCTTGGTTAAAAAGCCAACGAGTTTCACTTTTACCCAAAAATTCAGGGGATTCGACCGCGTTCTTCCTCCATCACATGCTTCCGGAAAAATTTTATAATTTTTTTTATAACAATGAAATATTCCATTGAAAACACTATGAAATGAAATACGTCACTTATATGCACGTTTACATCTCTCAATTAAATTCATGGATGGCATAATGAAGTGGTAACTTGGATGCAATACAAATGAAACTACCCCGACCTCAAAGAGAAAATATGTATACGGGGATAACGAGAGATATTGGGAGGAGAGGGGAGGAGGGATTGGGCTTTGAACCCCCAGGGAACAAATGGAAAGGTCGCGCGATGCGTCGAGGGGTCACGGTGAATGTGAGCTGGAGGGAGGAAGTTAGGGATAGGGAGTGAGCGAGAAGAGAGAGTCCCGGGGCTGAGAATGACGCAGCATTTCGGTTGGGCCTTCTGCCTGAAGGGGATGGAGGTTAGTTGGGATGAGGTTGGGGAGGGGGCGAATGGATAGCAGCGCGGCGGATGGTCGAGTTAGAAATAGACTAAAGATGGAGAGTAAAAAAGAGTCGACGGAGGAGAATTTCTGGCAATGGGACCCCAGTAAATGGATGGCATACGATTGGCCGCGGAGGAAAAACTGGAGAGGAGTATTTCTGCAATTAGCCGTTTTTACTCCCGTTTTCTTCACAGGGGAAGTGAGGGGAAACTTGTTGACTTGTATCCACGGGCACCGGAAGCTCAAGTTTTAACCCTCCAACCGGGTCTCATTCGGCCATTAGCACCATTGTTGCCCCGGAAACGATTTTCCTGCGGGACGCAAGGAATGGATGATTAAGAGTTTGTTCCGCGAGGGGTGGAGGGTTGGTGAAACGCTCTATTTTACGAGGCTCCAAACGGAAATTGAACGCTAGTTAATTTTAGGTGGGCGAAATTTATCGTTTTATTTCCGAGAAAACCTAATATGCCTTCTTAGAAACTTTGCACTTTCTCTTATAATTCATCAACGACGAGGCTGGGAACAAAACAAGTTGAAAACTCTAAAACATAAAAGTTCCATATAATCATAAACATGTACTAAATATATAAAAATTGAAGAGTCCATATTTGTGAAACAGCTTTGCTCAAATATTTTACCGAACACGTTAAAGACTCAATACAACACAGTAGGGGAATAACAAAATAAACTAGTTTTTTAAAAGTTGAAGCCGTTTTGTAGTGCGATAAAATTGATTTACAAACTCAGATGGTGTCGAAATTTTAGCCGTAAATGCATTTTCATATTGAACAGAGATAGTCAAGCATATATTATCGTTTGATTTACATTAAAAAAGAATTGAAAATTATTGTAAAATTAACGGAAATAATTTCATCAACTGTTGATTGGAACACGTTACCTGCAAAACTATTCGAACCCTTTCCTAACAGGGTAAAGACATTTAAGAAAAGATGTAAACAATTTATATGATAATGTGATTGATGTATTGTGTAAAATTGTATGCAACATCTTAATTTTTGATTCTTTTTCTTGTTGATTGGGAAAATGACTTTGATGAGATGGGGATTATCTTTCTTTTGTATCAGAGATTTGAGCTTGGAAGTTTCCTTTTAGTGTCTTTTTTTTACTGACTGATTTTATTTATTATCTTTTGTGATATTGATTCATGTCATGATTCGTCATGTTATTTTTCCAAGGCAAGTTTGATTATAATACTTGGGACTTGTGTGCCACATAACATGGTCTATCTGCACATGTAAGTTTTAATAATAATAATACTTTAAATCGTATTTTCTATAAATATAAGCACTCTCATGGACGATTTTGTCTCACTAGCAATTCCAAATTTGTACCTTTATTAAGGAAAGTGATTTAATGCAAAAAAAGAACAGAGGTAAATCACCGGATTGAACTTTGGGTAAATAATTACAGATTAATGAAGAAAATTATTTCTCTTAAAATGCTGCAGTCATCTTTGAAACCATGAGTATTTCTTATGCATTCAATTTTCCAGGAAAATTCAATCAGACGTGGCAAATTAAGGTTCGAAAATTAGTCTTTAAATATTAATGTCATCTTTAATAGGAAAGAAGTTTTAGTTTTCACATAGAGAAATATACCAAATTAAAAAAAACCGGTGTAGTTAAAAGTTCCAATGATAATGCTTGCATTTTTACCGATGAGCATATGCAGATGTTCCGAATGTATCCCCACTAAGGGAATTTCAAATATATGAATGATATTATACATTTTATCAGGAACAAAGCTAAGATTATATAATTATCTGAATAATCAACGGCATTTGAACTGACCTGAAATCCCCCAAAATAAAACTTCACATTTATCAAATGAATTAATTAAAAGGTCAATTCTCGCCAACAGTAGCATACTATTTCAATTAAAAATTTCGCAGAATATGTGAAACAAAATTTATGCTTCGTGATGCAGAATAAATACTATGACTATGCACCTGTAACAAATATAATTTAGCAGTGGTTGAACTCGGCTGAAATGTCAATTAATATTAAATAATATCAAAAACCTCGTAATCAAAGTAAATTGACTACTGATTATTTATAATGTGAATTTGAATTCATGGCAGAATTTGAAATATTTTGGTCGCCTCAAATTATTTGTACCTCCTCACAATTGATAAATTATTACATTAGTAACTGTTCGACAAGAGGTCGAAAACGTTTTTGGAAGGCCATAAGAAGGACAGCAACCCAACCGTTCCGTACTTAGGAAATCAAAATGAGAGTTCAGTGTTTCACCGAACTATTGAGTCGTTACACTCGACATCTCCTGAGGAAATTGCCAAGAAGTTGTTGCATCATCTACAAATTTATCACCGCGGTAAGACTGACGGAACGATACATGTGGATGAAGTGCTTCACAGCGACGAAATTTGAGGAAGAAGAAGCCGACTACTTGCGGCGTAAACAATAAAAAGGACGGAAAATACGTGACACCACTTCCTTTCGATCCTTAAGCTTCAGAGATCACACTTAGGGATCAGGAGAACGAATAAAGGGTGCATAAAACTGAAAAGCTAATATCTTCACTTTCAAATACGCGTCGCTCTCACATTTGGACTCCTGAAATTTTTTATCATGTACAATTCTCCCTTCTTGTCACAAGTATCTTCTTCACGACTTGCCTTCCACTAAACCGGCTTGTAGTTCGCAGTTTTAGAGTTCCTGCTTTTAACCTAGGTCTATTTAACTGTGAAAAATTTTGAATTATTTTAATGCAAGAAAATCGGATGACAACTAAACTTTTCAAAACTAGTCCTGAGGAGTTTTACCATGGTTTAGTTACAAACGAAAATTTTCCGAGAGAAAAAAAGTGCTAACATCTGCCTAACTTTAGTACCGTTTCCTAGAATATGATCTGTATGGTGTCACTTACTAATGAGTGAAATGTGTGAAATTTGTGAAATGAACGTTAATTTCAATGAAGATGAAGCGGAAATACATACGTGAAAAGGGGAAGTTTTAGTAAATTTAAAAAAGTTTTTCCATAATTACCATAATAAGAACAATTCTCTCCCAAACGCCCACTGCATTGGGAACACCGAAATGGAATGCGTAGACTCATTAATACATGGTGTTATCCTCACTCACGATCTCTCCTGGGCGAAACACACGGGGAATATGTGGACAAGCAAACCAAAAATTAGGATTTATTAGAAGAGCACTGGGTAAATGTGATGAAAAGGTCAAAAAGATATGTTATCTTTCCCTGGTTAGGCCTCCTTTAGAATATGCTGCAAGTATATGAAATCCTTATGACATTGTTATAATAAACTTCGTAGATTATCCAAAATATTAGGGCAGCTAGGCTGGGAAGCACTCACGAAGCGGAGGTTAGTGTACACATTGAAGCGCCTGCATAAATTGGAAGGTCTCTTTGGCGGTGATGTTGAACATGTATTACCATACCCCATCGTACTACGGTAGGAGAGATCATGTCAATAAAATTAGAGAAATTAAGTGTAGAATAGACAGATTTAAGATGCTATTGATTCCACGAACGATAAGGAATCATAATAACATGGCTCGACCACAGTAGGGTCAAGTTTGGGTAAAAATTATTCTGGTGGGCAATCACCCCCTGCCACACACCTTAGCAGTGGGTTGCAGGGTTTATAGAAAAATTAATGCAAATAATTGGAAGGAAATTGCCTACCTTGGAAAATTACATTTTTTTAAATCTTTCTGAGATTAGATATTTTAATAATAAAAGATTAATTCTTGCTTGAGCATTGGAAACGCATACATCATATTTATGTTTAGTACATCAAAACGTGAAGCTAATATTTTAGGAGCAAGGTAATGATCATTCAATTTTAGGCATATGATGAAAACACTCATGTTATATAAAGACTAATTTAAACGAAACCACAGTTAATAACCAGAAAGTTGTTTTGATTGGTTATGATAGATTTCACCCATTACTAAGCCCGACAACGTGTGAAATTCACTCATCAGGATGGGGGGGCGGTTCCTTGCCCTGTGGCTTCCCAGTAAGATCTAGTACCCGAAAAATCACATAGCTTGGGTGAAGCTGAGGTTGCCCAGAGGCATCCTCGAGCATCGAGCTAGGACCCTCGGGTCTCTAGTCCAACGCTCTACCCACTGGAATACTACATCCCGTAAATATTTTTTTCTGGGAAAATGCCATTTATCCGTCGATATAAGACCATTTAGGAGCGTTCAATGATTTCTCTTGACGAAGCAAAGTTATTCAAGCTTTGAAGAGCGCTGTAATAAAAACGTCATCTGCAATATATTGTACTCGTATTGTTTAAGAAAGTCTCTACCCTGTTAAAATTATTATTAAAAATGTAGATATCTTCGGAGAAACATTCATCGAAAGCTCCATAGACTTCAATATCATGATCACATGGTTGAAAAGCAAGTAAAAGCCCGGAGAAATATCAACAGAGGTTTATGATGGCCAAGTCTCTTTGTTTGGAGACTTTTCGGAACATTTCGTATTTCTCTCGTGGAGTTAAAATATTACTATGGATTTATGCTCAACTCAATTTATGTATCTAAACAACGCTCAGGGGACAGTTTACTGCCCCTGATCGTTGTTTAGATACATATTGCACGTGCCACCTCCATTCAAACATCACGGATGAAGCGATAACTATAAAATTAGCTATGGAAACGGACAGCCTTAACCATGTAGCATCTGCAATGTTTTTGTTTCACAAAAACTTATCGACTTACTGAAATATGAAATACCAAAATTGAACACGTTTCCTATTTCTTAAGTAGTTAATCTGCAAATTATTGAAATAATTATGATTTATTATACCTGTATTTCGAACAGCTTTATTCAACGCTTTATCAGATAGTGATCATTTTTAACTCGATTTTTCTATCGAAGAGTCAGGTGTATGTTTCGGTGGCATCGTAATGTCACAGACATGCAGGCAGGCAACACTCATTCGTCATCCGTGGGACTGTGAGCAAGAGTGCAACACGTCTGGGAAAAATGTAAAATCAATAATAATCTTTTACCCTTAAGGTATTAATTTTATGATAATTTTTAATTATTACGTAACACATATATGCTTACTCTAAAAAAATCCATTGCTTCCATGGCATGGTATTTGGGAAGTTTTATTTAAAAATATATAAACTGTTGACTTCATAAAAATATATTGTTCCGATTTTTTAATAAATTTTTATGCTACTTTAAGTAGACTATCATATTGATTCATATCATTAGTCATATTCATGATTCTACATCAATTAGTAGTCGTAAAAACCCGATTTAACGTATGAATTTTAAGGGCAAATGGGGAAAGCGCGTCAAGTGACACGCGTTGGTTTTGGAAAACGTTTTTGGATTAAATCATTTTAGGTGAACGACATACTATGCAACAATTCGGAGCAAAATCGGAGGTGTCAAAAGAAAATCCTATGTTGTATTGAAGTGAAGTTACTGGTATAACAATTTATAATTTGACTAGTGAATATTTTGAATCAATTAATATAAAACGTTTTCTCGATTACCTGATTAGCACGAATCATAACTTAAAACCATGACAGTGTGTAACAACGTGAATAAGTGTGAAGGCGTGTCAAATAGCCTCTGAATAGGAAAGCGAAGAACAATGAAAGGTGCCAACGAAATAAAGGAAGAGAGGATGAGGAAAACAAATGAGAGTCATTCGCGCGGCCCATTTATGGAATGCCATCCACGCTCACCTTTCCATTCCGTGCGCTCCTTCGAAAAGAAAAAAATCAGCATCTACCGTCAGCCTATGCTGGCCCTCGAGCCCGTTTATACGTAGTCCTCCCTCCCCTTAGAGAGGTCACTACTGAATTAATAAAGAATATTCCATCAGGGTGATAGCTCATAAAATAAACGCTTCGGGGGGCCATCTCAGGGAATTCTTCGGATAGTAAAAACAAATATACGACCCTTTATGACTCCACTCCAAACTCACGCGGTAGCTTAGTGACGGTAAAACAATGCTTTGTCTTCTGAATTTACTGTCGTGCTTGCGCTTTTTCCAAGGACACATTACGAATGCTCTTCTTTGACATCAATAAGTCAACTTTGTCTTATCCCTACGCATGTAGCAAGTGAGACAGAAAGCGCGTGTTTAGTTCGTTAACAGAAGACACTGAATCCATTTGGATTTACTTAACAGAAAATAAAATCGCGTTTCTGTATTCCACTTTTACTTATTTTACCTAAGATCACGTAATAAGGAGATGAAATTAATTCTGAAAAATAGCTCGTGATATTCATGGTGCTACAAAAATGTACAAGAATATAAGCGGCCACAAAAAAACAAAACTACATGATATACGTACACTTAAACATTCACGTATTGATGTAATCATTTTTGTGAACACCAAGATTACGGTTATTTAAGTTTTGTTAGAGAATTAGAAGAGAGAGGATATCCTTATTCAAACAGCGATCATCAGCTGAGGTGAAGAGTCTAAAAATTATTTACAACTATTAATAATTAATCTAATATTTTAGAGCACTGTCTATCTACAGTAGAAATTGACAAAGCCTAAACGACGTACATCCAGGAGATTATTCTTCATAATACGAGGTTTGTCCCAAAGGTAATATTAATTACTTTTTCCCGGATAGATGGACGGAATGGCGGCACTTTCTCTGGCTGGATTCGAGGGAGGAGAGTCTAAGGAAAGGCTGGAGGCCGATGGCACTTGGCTCCCAGCCTTTATGGAGTGCCGATCGTTCGTTTGCGAAACCTCTATAACAAGACGTCATTAAGCTCCGTTATGAAACGGCTATTGGAACAGCGCTACGCCATCAAATTTTGCGTGAAACTGGGCAAAACCGGGAATGAAGCTCATGAAATGCTCAAGGCAGCTTATGGTAATAACGCCATCGGTAGATCGGTTGTTTTTGAGTGGTCAACGTTGTTTCGAAAAGCTAGAGAAGATGTTGAAGACGCCGAACGTTCAGGACGACCTTCGACCTCAAAAAATGAGAAAATCTTGCAAGATTGAAGGCTTTGTTGATCAGGGATTGCATATTAAGTGTTTGCATGGTTAATGATGAACTTGGCACATCTAATAGTAATATACATTAACTTGTGGCCAAAGAAATGGTCGTGAGAACGGTCTGTGCGCAGTTGGTGCCGCGAGTTCTCTCGGATGAACAAAAGGAAACTCGCACACGGATCTGCCAAGAGCTTCTTGACCATGAGAGTGAGAATTCAAACGTTTTATATAATGCCTCAACACACCTCTGCCTCCTCCCCCACCTTCAAATCCACATTGAAAGGACGTCACCACGTTACAAAAGGCCGGGATGAAGGAGCTTGGCAGCATTCTGGGCGCCGCCTTCCAGAAGGCGTACGAAGAGTGGACAGCTTACTCGCAGCGATGTGTGGACGCACAAGACTGCTGCTTGGAATAATTTTGAGTGAATGTATCAATTCTGAAATTTTTGAAAGAAATTTTATTAAATCGACTCAGTCCTACTACTTTTGGGACAGACCTTGTACAGTCCATAAATTGTGGCACAAATATAATGTGGTATTTTTTGATATTTTATTAAAGAATAAAAGATTTACTGCTGGAAATTCATTGAGCGTAGATAAATTTAGCGACATTTTAACATTATATAGAAGATAGAATAACCAGAAGCGAGTAAACAGCAGGTATTCGTAAATTGTGTTTTCTTATGATGTTGTTAGGAGAGGTAAACAGATGTAGCTGGCATCTCATTGAGAAAGAATAAATCGAATTTCTTTTATTGTGTTTCTCTCATCGCATTTTTCGTAGAGGGGTAAAAGAGAATAAAAGTCTTCCTGGAATCTGACATTTTTTGACTTTGTCGGCCCTCAGGAGATCCAAGCAAGACATAGCAAAAGTGAGTATCTCTTCTCACTGGAGTACAGTGTTTTGTGTTTTCTTTAATTTGAAGTAAATAATATCAAACATTGCCGATTAGGTGCGGAACTCCATGCTCCTTTACACTTCAAGCAAAAAACCTGTTCCCACTATCTATAAATGGAAAGGTTGCATTAGGCATTCTAGCAAATATATTCAGTCACAATAAACCAATTTTTTAGATCACATGAATATCATGTTGAGGTTTATATGTGTTTCGGAGAGCAGGAACTGGTCCATATTTGTCTATCAAAAAACGTAAGAGTTGGGAAGTAACTGGAGTGCAAATTTCTTGGTAAAATAATTTTTCTCCTAATTATTGCTTCAAATGCAAACCATTTATCGAAATACTGGATAATTTTAAATGAATTTATTAAAGTATAGAACAAAAACTCAAATTTTCATCATGTGACAACAGATTCTAAAAGAAATGTTCCTTGTATCGCTGAAAGAATTGCCTATACAACACGTACCTTAAAAGATAGAATATAAATGATAATAATTACTGCTAAAACAGAAACCATACACTCGAGTTCTATTCCTATGGTAACAAATAGCTTTTTTAATAATTGTTCCCTCATAAAAGAGCATTCTCACGTTCTCCAATATTCATGGGGCAATAAATTCGGAGCTGCAGACGTGGGGTTAACAGAGAGAATAGGGGAAAGTGAAACGGAACGGAAGGCGGACAAGGGGATGGGCAAAGCTTTGGAGATCAAAGTATTCCATCGCATTTTTTTGTCATGGCCCACTGGCGCAACCCCAGAGGAGATCCCTGAATCAATATTTACGAGTGCAAGAATGTACGGGCACGGAAGAAAGAATGGAGAAGCCCCAGAGGATTCCGCACGAGAAGAACCAAGAGTGCCAACGTGCGATGGGGCGGGGAGAGCGTTGGCATAGAAGGAAAATAATGAAGTACGGTCAAGAATGAAATAAACTCCATCTGGGTAAATCATACATGCTGTGAACAGAAGAACATAATACATATCTACAATATGTATCTACCATATGCATACCATTCAAAGTCTAAAAATTGATGAACAATAAAAATCATATTCTTACTTACTATCAGACATATCGAACGTTGCGGCAATCAAAAAAAAAATTGGCTTTTATAATGTTTACTATTGCGCTTCAAATGGCATTACATTAAAATTAAATTTACTTAATAAAAGAAGGTACAAATCGCATAATGAAGATCGAAAACTGATATCAAACATAAATTTACGAGCTTTATAAGGTTTAATACGTGGGTAGTTTGAAAGGTTCTCGGAATTACCACCAGATGCCAGCGCTAAGGCCACGTTTCACGTTTAGTAATACATAACCCTTCAAGGGTTGCTTGTTTAAAACAATAGGTAATCCTTGATGGGATCAAGATATTGTAACCCCGCTGGACCAAGAGCATAAGTGTACAGGGAGACTGCATTGAAAAATTTTAAAAAAATTTCAATTAGGTAAGTAAATTTCTATTCCATTCTGAGAACTTTTCAAATTAACCTCGCGTTTTGCACCATCGTATTAAGACGTAAGCAACGTAATTAAAGGGAATGTACGAGTACCGGTAGAACAGAAGGAAACTGATTTTCTATTTCATTGAAATATTACACCTGGATTATGTAATCATATCAATGTTCCAGTAAATGAAGGAGACCGATAGCTGAACTTACTTGTGTCAATCCTGATTAGTGTGTAATTCCTAGAAGATTTAAGGTATGAGCAAAGGGGCAGGGACGGGAGGAAAGATGGGGGTAGTTCAAATCAGGGGGCTGATTGCCTTAGAAGAACCCACTTCACCCCTTTGGGCCAACACTTCGGGCGAGACGTCAAGAGGCCACTCCGATAAACAGAGGCCCATATTTCAGTGCTCTCCACATGACACCAAGGTAAAGGTCACGTTTATCAGTGCAAAATCGAACTCCGACGGTATCAGACCCGAGCCATATTTTTGTCTCGTTTATTCTATTAATTTGTGATTGAAAATTGATCAATTGTGCTATGCTCATTAATTAAGATCTATGCGTACTTAAAGTATCACTTATCGCAAAAAGAGGTTGTGATAGAAAGCACTGACGTTCATTAATTGTTTGTAATTGTCTTTTAGGCATTGCATAATGTTTTGAGCTATCATGTTCGATTTGCCTAGGCATCGTAGTCCCACACAACCATATTAAGAACGTGTGATAAATTATTTATTTACAAGCTATATCTATTTGAAATTTCATACTTCGTCATCACAAATACGATTCTTTCCATTTATTGTCACCTAAATAAATAAAAGAGGTACAATGAAAGGTAACAGTACCTAAATGAGTTCATTATATTAATGTAATTTAATGTATTGGTCTCTTAAAAATCATTTTCTAGAACCTTATTTTCACAAGCTAGAGATAGTTCATGGATAAAGAAAAATATCAAATTAGTGAGTTAAGGAAAAATATTTTGAATATTCTTCTTCAATCTCCATGCAAAATGAGCACGAGTTAATAAAAATGTTAGAGTGGGAAGGAAAGTATAGGATTAAATACATTTTGGGAGAAAACCAAAGGATGGAAGTCTTCATATTTTGGGAAAAATAATTAATACTGGTTTGTAAATCTAGAAAACACCAATTCTGCTAAACGGTCTACAGATTTCTGCGCGTACAAATAAATAATTTCCAAAAAATTATGACGTACTTGAAATAGTTGGCCGCAAACACATAAATATCCTTTCAAAATCCTTTCATGAAACCTTTCCTGTTGGGTTTTGAATTGTGATAAGGTCGAGGTCATCTTTATGCAGTCAAAACGCACTTCTAGAATTCACCTCAACACCGTCGCTTTTCCCCGCACCTCCTCGTGTTTTCCTCAGCTCTGTCGCCTTGCCCTTCTCAGCCCTCGCTTTTGCTTTCTTCCCGTGGCATTCGTTCCGTCACTTCCTCTCCTACCTGCCTCCAATCCGCACACGTGAGCACAGGGGCCTTGTCCCGACCACCACCTGCCACGCCCCGCCCCTCCATCCCTCTACCCTCCACCAAAGCTACACTCTCTGCTTCTTCCACCCCCACCGCCAGATTTCTCCTTCCCTCACCCTTCCCTCCCGCCCTCCCATCCTCTCCTCTCTTCCCGCCCGTCCATTCCTCCCTAGCCGCCTTTCGCCACCAAGGGGTCCTCTTTTACAAGGTCCACTCCTTTGTCTCCGCCTCCAAAGGTCCTCGCGGCCATTCTCCGTCCTTCCTTGTGGAAGCATCCCTTCCAGCATTCTCCCTTTCACCTTTCCGGTGTTTGCAAACCTTCCATCTTCATTCCCTGCCTCTCACTCTCTCTTTCTCTCACCCCTTCTTTTTGCCTCTTCTCTCCTTCTAACAATCCCATCATGTATACCTTTTGCATTCACGCCTAAATGATTTAATGCTTTTGGGTAAGGGCTTAAAGAGTTCATCAGGCAGCTGGTTCCACTCTTTGATTCCCATATTTAGGAACGAAAACTTGGCGGTGTTTGTCCTTTGGGGCATGTATTTGATTTTAAGCGGGTGATCATTCCTGCCGTGCCATTCGTGCCATTTTTACATTCGTGATCTGCTTGATTCCGCCTTCCCCACCTCTTCTGTGTTCGTCCTTTATGTGTGTTCCTATCCCTTTTCCTGATATCTGTTTCCTGATATGCTCACACACATACTACCTTGATCAAAAAGTTCCCGCAAAGCAAAGGAATGGGCATATTGCATGGAGTGAAGGGAAGTACAAATCACGAAGATCTGGAAAATGAAATATTTTAAAATTCAATTTGGAAGTTATGTTGAGGGGGCGATATTTTGCGACATGTTTCTTAGAACTAGAAATAATACTGTAATGTGTTGTGTCAGAGTATAAAAAATAGACAGCAACCCCTCACACCCCTGCAGTAATTGACTGAAGGCAATAAGCTGACTAAAATTCCAAAAGGTTAAACCAGGAAATAAGAATGACCTTCATTCGGAGAGACTTAGCCTTTAAGGGAACAGCAAAGAAATTGGCATTTAAAAAGACTCGAGAGAAAATGGTGGGTTATTTATCGAATTAGAGAGCAAGAGCCGGGGTATAAAATAGAGTAAGCAGAAAAAGAGAATTGGAGAAGAATGAAATCAATTTACAAGGGATCATAAAAGAGAGGGATAGTTGACGCCAATGAAGAAAATAAAGGAAAATATCCATGCACATTTTTTCTAATTAGTAGTATTTGCTAATGGTATAATGCAAAAACCCTACCAACGACTAATTTATTTTCATGTGAAAATAGGTAGAGGGAAAAGGGAACTACATTCTTCGTAGCATCTCTGTTTTTTCCACCGACACCGAGGAGCTAACCTCAAATGGAGATACGTAATCATTGCACTTTTTATTAGTTTATGTTGTTGCTACTTTTACACTTTTGTGCCTTTTCCACAACCGCGGAGCAAAAGGCTTGAACTTAAACTAGGTTAAACGCTGCAACCTGTGCAAAATCGGATTTCCTGCCGGTTTCAAAGAGAAACTTCTAAAACTGGGTTTCGGATCATCATTTTGATATGCATTCAAAAATATACACGATTCCGGAATAAATGCTCTTGAACTTTAACTTGAAATGGAACGAAACACAATGAATTGGCAAACGTAAGGTTATTGGGGAAGGTAAACGGGTGCGTATTCCAAGCAGAAAATAGTGTCATAGACCGGGATTTGAATGCGGTAGCCCCTACGAGTACACTGTGAATTCCCTTTCTCGGCGAAATATCGTTTTATTTGATCTACGATATGGAAGGATTAATTTATGTAATCATTGCACTCCTTCAGTTGCATTTCAATGCAAATTTTAGGGAGTCGTTTTATTTTAATTTATATCGCAAGTTGTAAGACGGTTCTCTAAAAGAGTTATTTTATAAGAACTTTATTACTGGAAGTGTAACCGGAAGTGTAATAATTCACTGCAAGGAGTATATCATTACAATGAGAATTTTTAAATGGTAATATGTATGTTTTATAATGGGTAATATATATAGTCATTTGAACCGAGAATTTAAATCCAGGTCAGTAGCCTCTTGGCTGATTGTCTTAATTACCGTTTAAATGATAATTTCAAAGTAAGAATTTTGCGTACAAATCTATTTCAGCAAAAGAATGTTCTATAATACATTTCACTCGGTCTGCGTAATCAGATGCTTCAAGCTTTCAAATTCCATTTAATGAAAACATTTGCCAGATAGGCAAAAATATTCTGTGGCCTATAAATTATTCTAATGCTAAGTATTTATTCATGAAATGAAAATGAAAATATTGAATGGTAAACACCCACCAGGGATAGCTATACAGTTACCAGAGATGTTCCCGAAAGACGATTCCGTTGTTGATATTAGTGGCATGAACGGAAAAGAAAGAAAAGCAAACAGCTCTATGCTTGGATCAGGTTCAGAATACGAAGAGTGCATCGGAGGCGATGGGAAAAGAAAATTATTGGAAAAATCTGAGAGAGGCGGTTTCAGCTCTCTTGAAAACGAAATTAATAAGTAGCAAACGAAACGAGGAATAGTGTAGATGCTGTCATTTTTCCTGTTTATTTTCGAAATAACTTAATAAGAATCCTTGACAAGGTTACTAAACTAGCGGTGGTACAGAACTCTAAAGCGAAAAGAATGAAATTAATCTGGCAATACACTTATTTTCTAACTTATTTTTGATTCTGGCTAACATTCCATGAATAACTCGTTGTGAAGCACTTGCAATAATTCTAATTAGCAATGGTAGGTAAAAGGGCACTTTAATTAATTGAAATACGAGGCATAAAATCTCTCGCGACACATTTTAATTAGCCCAAGCTTTAGCGTGAGAATTCCCTACAGCAACTACCACCCGAATCGTAGGAGCAGCTATTCATATTTAAAATCTGTGAAAAATATAAAAGGGAAAAAGGCTGAATTTCAAATCGAAAAATAGTGAGACGCTGGAATTTTTTCATCCCTGATATGAGTTATGCTCCAGATACATAACATAGAACAAAAGAAAAATAACCGCAAGATGTTCATCCATTTCACCAATCTAATTATCATATAAAACGTTAGATCAGAGTTCCGAAAGGCATATATTCATGAATTGAGTACGCCACAATTTGTTCAACGCCCATCGTAAAAATTCAATACGTTACTGGCAAAATCCAAAAAAAATGCCCGCAAAAGTTATTGCGGAAGTTCAAAAGTTATTTATTTTAAAATTTAAAGTTGGCGCTAAACGGGTCCATCTTCGTCATAATTCAAGAACGTAAAACGTGAGTCTACAAAATATTGACGCGGCTATTTTCACCACGGTACCTACCCCTTGCGTGTAGAAGTAGGATTAAATATGGTGATAAGTCTATTTTGAGTTCCTTGATGCATAGAAATTGTGTGAAAATGGTGTCACACATATTGTTAGCGGTTCAAACTCAGGTTCGTATTTGCAATTCTAAAATCCGTCCACCAAGGTCTCGGCGTTTGCGCTACCGATTGGGATTGGCGGGATAACTGCATTCATAACAGTGAAAAATCACAGATGTTTTTCAATTTAATAACAAAAATCATGAAGTACAGTCGGACTCAATTATCTACCCATTCAGTCCAAAAAATATGATAGGTTTGAATGTAACTAAATATAATTTCTGGTCCTCGTTTTGTAAGAAAATTAAATTATAAAAGTACTATAAATGAAATATTTTTTTAAATTTTGGTTCCATTAGTAACTCAATTTCAGTCAAATTTCAATTGGAATTAAATATTTAAACTGCCATTTATCTTTGACATAGAGGCTACTTAACATTTCTTAGTTACATATTATTGCACCAACTTAATATGCTAGTACCAGAGCATACAAAATGTATTATCGTAATAGATTTCCGTTGGCACATGAATAAATCTGAAAAAATTCACTATGTCCTCAGAATACCTAACTTACAAGAGCTGCTATAAAATAGGTTATGAATCAGAATTGGTCGTCATTTTATCCACTGACAGATCACACTGACTAGCTTCGGCCTTGATCCGCCTTCCTTATCCGAGGAAACCGTCCTTCGGATTATTTAATTGAATGGAAATCTCCGACCGTGCGTAGCGGAACCCCATAATGTAAAGTCCCTGCAGTAATGAAAACAATTCTCTTTATGGAATTCATCGAGAGATGTTATTTCTTTCATGTCTTACTCTTAACCCTGGAATAAACCTTTTCTCGCAGAGGTGAGTACTTAATAGCCAGCAGTCGGTGACAAGAGACAATGACTCAATTGTCCCCGGGCCTCTTTCTTTATGTCTATCTCTGTCTCACACACACTCATTGACCTGGGTGACCTTTGTCTTCTCCAAACAAAGAGAGATAGGATCCAAACGTTCTATCTCACACTTGCTCAAGGGAGAAGTGATAGAGTATCAAATGAGAGCGGAAGGACGAAGAAATAGCCAAAAGAGGGCGTTGTACAAACCTAGAGAGATGAGAATTGACTGTATCCCTTAGGGTATAGACAAAATGAGTTACAGAAAGAGCTCGCTGTAGTCTTAGCTATTTTACGTCCAGATAAAAATTACGGAAATTCGATAATTATGATAATGACAGTACTTTTTAAGACAGTTATAACAGAAAAAACGGAATTCAACTGCTAACTTAACTTATTTTAGAAGCTTAACATTGTTGTTACGTCGCAATCGGGAAAAAAGAGACCACGCGACTTTATTAAGCGCATGTGAATGCTGAGTTGATTGGGTTCGTGAGAGCGGTACATTTTTACTTGACATAAATAGCTAAAACCTGTTTCCCCCTATCAAAGATAATTTGAAAATAGGAAAAATAGAAAAAGAGTTGCCTCACAACTCAGAAAATGTGCGATTTGTCCGGGTAATGAAATAATTGAGGTATTAATCAAATATCACGAAGAGTGACATGGAGTTTCCAAAAATAAATCAAAAAAATAACCATTCCGTTCGCAATGTGTAATATTTCAGTTTTTCGTATTGCATTGATACCAATAAAATGGCAAATAAACAAGATACTAGAAAAAAATAATAATAGGCCACGTGTTCGTCAAGAGATCATTTAAAAAATATCCCATTTCTTGCGTGATATCGTTTTCAAATAAATTCTTCTTGGCTGATTGACTTGCAAACTGGAATAACGTGAATGCAAATATTTGAGAAGCTTATGCATCTGAAAACATAACAAAGTTTTTATAACAGAAACCCCTATCGGGACCACCTCACCCTTGACGTGCCTGGCGATAGACTGGAAAGACCAGGGACGCAGGCAAGATTACGCGTCCCTACAGCCCTCGCCCCTGCCCTCCCAACATGTGTCCCAATGACTAACCACTCGTCATTTTTACCCATTTATTCTTCCAATAACCCCAACCCTCACAATCGTTCCCTCTCCTACCTCTTTCCTCTTTTTCCTTCATTCTCCCACACAGACTCCAGTAATTTCCTCCCCCCCCCCTCGATGACTCCCGGCACTCATTCTCGCGCCCCTCCCCTTCCACTCCCATGTTCATACCACCTCTTTCCCACATTCGCAGCCTCATCACCTTTCAATATCTCCAACCGTGTTTTCATCCAATGGCTATCTCTATACATATTTTGGTTTTACAATATTGCTTTTCATAAAAAAATCATATGAAAATGCAAAACCAGAACATCGTGGGCAAACATTTACAAAAATATTGAATTAACTTTCAAGTAATGAACAAAACATTCCCATGCATCAACTCTGAGATTCCAAAACAGTATCCCATGCATGTTCATAAACGACCATCAACGAACTAAACCTGACAAATCATAATGGATTATCAAGTTCAAGCAACTGCGTTACCTGT
The DNA here is from genome assembly GCF_022747635.1 of Hetaerina americana. NCBI lineage: Eukaryota > Metazoa > Arthropoda > Insecta > Odonata > Calopterygidae > Hetaerina > Hetaerina americana. Next base: position 9,674,009 of record NW_027286874.1, on the reverse strand, counting down.
CCTAATGACCCATAGGTATAACATTTAATATTAAAAATATTTCGATGCATATGCAAAGACGAAGTACATCAAATCTTCATCCAAATTCAATCAAAATGTAATATTTACTTATATTGACATTAATATTCCGATTTCGTTCGTTTATGTATACTGACATCATTTAAGATTTATTTAGCTCGAAGAAAAATTTGTCTTTTTCGATGGATAACTGCGCATGAGAAAAAAATTATACGAACAGCAAAGAGATATTCGTGCTTCCCTTTCCCTCCTGTTTTTCCTTTCCTGCCTTCGCTAACCGATCTCTCCTCATCTCCCTTCTCTCCAAATCCCTCCTTTCTCTCCCTTTTACCTTCTCGATCCCCTTATCCTCCTCTGTCCCCACTCCCTCAACCGGGAACTGGAGCGTTATTGATGTCGGATGGGACCAAACGACCTCACCTGGTATTCCCCACGTATACCCGCCCACTCATCCACCCACCTACCCTCCACTCAACTCCACCCCGTGGGTGGGCACAAATTTCTTTCTCTCTCTCTTTCTCTCTTCCATTCGACGCCATTCTTTATCTACTTCTCTTTTCCGCACCCGTATTCTTATCTGTCCCTTCTTCGCCTTTCTCCCAGTTTTCTGTGAACCCTTGCTGTGGCATCTTTACTTACGTTCTTCCCCGCACATATTCCACACATTGAAAAGGTCTTCCCTTGCCACGCTTTCATCGCAAATCCGATGTTTACCCTGGATCAATTTCCCTCATTCATTCTGCCGCTTCAGTGTGCAAAACTCGGATTTTCATCTCTCGTGGGCGATACAACGTCAATGTTGACTCTACAATCGCGGGGTCGTTTTTACTTCGCGTCTTTCTCGCGCTACTGTACACAACGTGCACATCTCTAACATTAAATACCCAAGTATTTCTTATTATATATATATATATATATACCCAAGTATTTCTTATTATATATATATATATATATATATATATATATATATATATATATATATATATATATATACCCAAGTATTTCTTATTATATATATATATATATATAATTTTTTATATAATATACATTCATACATACACACATACATATAAATATATATGTATAAATATGCCAGTAAAGAATGACTAAATAAACCTGCTCAGTACCTAACAAGCAGGCTCAATAACAAACACGTCACCCAGGGTCTTAGGGCTTAAAGGGGTACCCGCCAGGACTTACTAATGGAAAATTGTAAGTTTTGAATCATTAACCTTAGAAGGCAATCACGTGACTTTCATATTCAAGTAAATTCCTGAAAGAAGAGTATGCCTGTTTTAACTGCAAAATTTGCATGACAATAGGCTTTTAATTTCAGCAATTTAATACCTTTAACTATCAATTGCATGTTGCTTTAATTAAAAACATGGTAAAAGACTCATTTCAATCGTCGATTAAAATGCATAAGAATGGTATTTTCCATAAAATGAAAGAAATCACTTCACCTGGGACTCTTTAGTTGTAAGCTTCCTCTTAAAATTTCGAAAGTTTTTTCTGTGGTAACATCTATTTCGATTTCTTTCATAGGTATCTCATTTTTTTAAGTCTATATACCATCCGAAATACTAATGGTATATTTATGGTGCAGTTGTGTTAAAAATAGTCTCACCTTAAAATATTCATTAAAAATTTTCTACCTCCATATTTAACAAATTCAAATTCCCTTAATGCGTTCACATCAATCTTTTGAAGTATATATTTTTTCAATAACCCCCTTTTACTATTTCCATTACTTTTCGTCTGTGGATGCTGAAATGCAATTTTCCACCATAATTTCGTTGCCGAGTGTTTCGTCTATTTTATTAGAAAGTCATACTAAACAAAGTAATCATTAAAAATGGTTTCTTTTTATTTCATAAGTTACATCACTTACATAAATCAGATATATTACGCATTACATACACACAATGGAATTTTTTTTCAAAGTCGGAAATATTTTGTTAATGAAGTATGATATTTTGTTATAACATCGGAAAAAATCTAGATCATCAAATCACAACTCTTCCATGAGTACTGCATGGGTTGAAGGTTCATCAAATTCTTAGGAGACACAATATCAAAGTCATAAGAGAAAGCTAAGAATTCTGATTTGGCTCGTGTTTTTGTCTCCAAATTTGTTAAGAAGTTGTGAAATAGCAAACTCACTGGTTCCCTCATAAACAATGGAAGCCGTTTTTGATAAATATTTCAACCTCCTAAGCAGCAACTTTTACTGCTCAAAATTATATTCTCAAGATTTAGCAAGATTAAAGATAATTAATTTTCTTCATGATTTTAGGAATGTGGTTTACTCCCGATTGTAAATTTCATAGGTCGAAATCAATTCTTAGTTCCCTTCTTAAAGTTAACTTGAGAAGATCAAATGATAGGGCCTCTTTTCACCACGTCTAGTTACAAAATCAAATTACATATTAGTCTATTCAAGGTTAACTCGTTCTACGAATATTCATAAATTTTGATTCGCAGTATTTACTGGTGAAAAATTTAATTAAATATTATACTGTTAGCATAATGCATACCATATATTGAATACAAGTTTTATTAATTTTAATCCAGTGAGTACTCCGCAGGGGGGACCCTTCGCAATTTGAAGGTTAGTCGGTTCACATACGTCCGCTTTTTATGATAAAGAACGCTTTCCACGAGGGTCTTCCTTCACATTATGGACTAATAAAATGTCTCATGGGCCTACGTTTGGCTGAAGGATGAATAATAAACATGTAAAATTGATTTTGGCCTTTTAAGATTGATATGATCTTGAAGAATTTTAATTATATCTTTAAATTATGCTACATTCACAGTTGCAAGTGCAGGAGAAATGGAATACTGGAATAAGTATACTGTAGAACCATACCCCCAATATCGAAAATTAATATGATGGCACTCCGACTGGAGACACAGACTTAGTTCTATTTAGTTTTGGTGATGCCGGACACAAAGCTTTGCTGTATACTCTCAGGATCAACTTCATCCGCAAAACACTCAGGAGGCAAAAACGTCCTCCTGGGTGAATACGAGTAATCTCGCAACCCAACACATAGAAACACTTCTCATGTGAATTGTTTTTAATCAACGTCCTAACAATAGGTCACGTTTACAGCAACGTATCCATCAAATAATGGAAAACTGTTTTGGGTAAGAGTGTATTTTGTTCTTTTATTTTCAGGAAAAGAGTAGAGCTTTACTTTTCGTCAAATTTAAAGTATTCCCAAAGGAGTTTAATTGAAAATATTTGAATTGCTTAAATCCATGTTATTGCTCAATGCTGATTTCCATAAGAGAAATAGAGAAATTAGTACGAAAAAAATTGAACACAGAATACCAACTGAAGAATTACTTAGAAAGATGGGGGAAGTTAAAAAATCTAAGCAGAAACCCTTTAAATGGAGGAGGAAAATTGTTCAAACAATTTGAAGAACGATATTTTACAGAAGATTATACATGAAATAAATTTAAAGGATAAGAATTAAAGAGTAAGGCCAAATATCGATTATGACCGGTAGATGACGGAAGATGCCAGTGAAAGAAGTAATGAAAGAATAAATAAAATAGCAAGTACCAGAATTGCTAAATGAATTTCTACAAACTCTTGAATGGGCAGCCCATAATGATGGGTACAATCAAAGCTTCGTTTTTATATTATTTTTATTGTAATACAAATTTTATTTCTATCAATTTATGTTAGTAATCTTCAAAATATTTAATTTGGAGTTAGTTATATATATATATATATATATATATATATATATATATATATATATATATATATATATATATATATATAGTTAGTTATATTTATTAAACAGATTCATATTAATAAAGCCTGGTGTACACAAAAGGAAACACTAGTTCCTCGGAGAATTTCGCGAGACATACTCGAGAGATTTCCCACTGCCTTTTCATCACATTTGATACAATATTCATAAAAATTACTTTTGTAATGACAATTTATGAATTAAATTAAAACTCGCAAATATTTATCAAATTCTGCAGTTTCTTCCCCAGTTGTCAAGAAATTACTTGATTTATCAAATGTACCGAGTGCATTCAACTTAGCAAAATTATAAATAACATTTATACATTTGGCCTCGCAGAGTCAGAGCAGGAGTTCTGTCGCCTCGTGGAGCAGTTGATTGTACTTCACTTATGACAGCGTACGCATTCCGAGTAATCCTTTTAGGCAAGCATAAAAAGATTGCTTGGCGACACGGGAAATAAAAGAGAAAAAAATCAAGACAGGTAATGTTGCTTTTCTATCACAACTCGAATGAAGCTCTTGTTAAAGTAACCCGAGACGTCCCACTTGCCTTTTTGCGTCTTCTCCTATCTCGTGACAAGAAACAATGCTTCTCAAAACACTCTTAAATCACCCAGAATTCGTTTTACGAGGACGCTTCAAGAGTAGTCTCAGCTTCAAAGAATTTGAGGTGAGAAGAAGGTAAGTTACGTGAGAAAGTAACAAAGGAAAGGAACTCCAAATAAAATAGGGGAGCGCAAGAAAAGAATTTCAGGCAGAGCGACAGAGACAAGATAAAAGAAGCCCAAGAGCGGCAAAAAGGAGGAAGAGCGATTAATTTCAAGCATAGACAGAAAGAGAGAGAGAGACAAAAGAGGTGCGGAAGTTTACAAAGTAACTTAGATATTAAGAGTGCCACCCGTTATGTGGATGAGATATGAGACATTGATCACTTTGATAACATTTTAAAATAATTTTGAGGTGAATTTATGGTCATTTTCGCAAACCCTCTAAAATTTAGCAACACGGGTAAAATATCGTAACATGCATATTCTATCTGAAGGTCACAAGCAGTAATGTAACTAGTCATCCCGTAAAATTAATCGCACATTATTTGATGTTAACTAAATTGAGGCTGTTTTTTTTCTAAATGTGCATTGATACTATAATTAGTAAATTGTAGCTATAAAATTTAGTTCCGTGCTCATAATAGTTCGCATTCAAAATATAGCATTAATATATCTATTAGAGACGTATTACGGTTTCCAAAGAAACTGCGGGATATGCCGTAACAGTAACTTTTAACTGAGTCATTCGCTAATGTGCATTTCAATGCAAAAATTTCAGTGTAAAAATCATTCGCCTTTACTGGAATTCGAACCCAGATCCCTCAATATCCGGTCGAGTGCTTTAGCCAGTTAAGCTATGGTTCAATTTAGTTTTATTCGGTCTAGTATGTTACAATGCTAGTGTTTACATTGTACATATTGTCAGCTTACAGATTATGGTTACAGCATATTTTTTTCTCTTTATAATTATATGTATGCATATACATACACATACATACACATAAACATAAATATGCATATACACACTTACATAGACATACATTCATATACATTGCATAAAACAATTGTGACCATGAACAATACTGCGGAAGGAAATAATGAAGGCAGGGTTCACTAGATATGGATGGAAATATTTGGATTAGCAGTGGAACATTATATTTGGTTGGAATTATTGATAGCTTTGAAGCACCGTGATTCAGAAAAAAAACTTTTTAACCACGGACGAAGTGTATCCGGTACCGGGGGCAGCCACATCCGTTCCAACAATGCTTGCATGCCTTTAGCAGAATGTTTATTCGCGGTTCTCAACTTCGTGAATTACACGATTAGGGTCACCATTATGAAGGATTTGAAGCTCGGAAAGAGCCGAAAGTTCAAGGTGATCAGATTTATGTCGGTATCAGCACCACCACCGAACATTTATAGATCTTTTTTAGAGCTTCCCATTCACTGATTTTATCGTTGCATCCAAGGATCAGATGCGCGACGTTGTCTATTCGACCGCATGACGGACAAAGGGGCGAATCGGCTAGCTGTAGGTGATGCCTCACTTCCCTCGTCATGACTGTGTTCGCGATTAGGTTAAGCGTTCCACTACGTGCCTCATCGTTCGCCCTGCTGGTCGCCCAGTTTTTCCAAGAAACCGTTCTTTTTGATGTATTTTGTTGCTGCTCGGTAAGCGCTCTGACATACAGGGTCTTGACCCTAATTGTTTCTCCATCTCGCAGGAGAGAAGCGACCTTTTTCGTTTCTTCAAATGCCCTCCGGTGGCATTCGTCACGCGCGAGTTCCTGCCACGCGTCCTTGAGGAGTGCCTTGCACCACGCGTCGTCACCGCCGAGGATGCGCAAACTGAGCTTCGCGTGAAAGTTTGTGATATGGATACCATTCACGAAAACGGACGTTATTCAGTCTGAGGGGTGGCGGCGAACATGAAAAAACAGAACGCCATTTCGATCTAGAGTGGTGGTGCCAGAATAACTTTCGGCGAAATCACCGATAGCCTGAAAGATGTTTGCATCCCAGACTGTCCTCCTTTACCTCTTGAAGGAGGATCACATCAGCCCTAAGATCACGGAGAAAACGTTGGAAGACTGAAATTTTTAAAGCGCTATAAACCCCAGCAATATTTAGCGAAATAATATTCATTGGTGGAGTGAGAGGACAGCTATTGGCACCAGATATCACTTACCAGAGTCCTGGTCGTGGCTTACGTCGCTTCGGTCGCGGCTCGAACCCGGGCGACGAGTTCTTCGCCGCTTCCCGGGACGCTTCGTCCGACGGGTCGACGATCGAGGTCTCGAGTTGTCACCGCATACTTCCCCCCAACTTCGTCCGAAAAAGACCTAGCCGTGGTCTCTACGAAGAGCGGATTACTCGGCAGCGTTCCACAGGGGACCTTCGAGCACAGCTGGGGACCGTCCCAGCCGAGGAGGTGACCTCAGCGGGAGCCGCGGTGGCGGACTGGAGGTCATCTGCCGAAGGGGCCCCGTCGGAAGAAATCAGAGGAGGTCGGTCGAATTGGTCCGCCTCTAGATGAGCCCTGGGAAGACCGCCGACACCTTAGCTGTCCTCAAAGGAGGACGATGGAATGTTTGGGATTGTTGACGTCGACAAAGTTTTACTCGTACATGTGTCAACTTCCGCGGCCGGCGATACTTTCTTGAGTTTCCATGATAACGGAATCGAGGGGCCCGCTGTTGTGGAAGGGGAACAATCGCAATCCGATGCATCCTCCCCCGCTGTCACCCGTGATTCTCGGGGAGTTGGAAGCCTGTGATGCAAGGATTGCGGGGAGAGCGCGTCGGTGGCGTGGTCAGAGAAAGGAAGGACACAGGATGATCCGTCCTTTTTTGACGGGGTCACGGAGGGCCGGTGGTCGTGAGACTATATCCGAGCTGGTAGGGGTCGAAGCTTGATGGATGCTCGAAATCAGCAGTGAAGTGTCGTCCGTCCTCTTTGTTTTCGGATCCCTTTCTTCCGTTGACGACTTTCGCTACCTCTGAAATTTCCCTCCAAGAGGAGGAGGATGCGGGGGTTCGGCGGGAACAGCCGGGGGCGCATCCTCGATAAGTATCAGCGACCGCGCCCTCTCCTCCACAGCCATCTCGGGCTCATCCACCTCTTCAGCGGTGTTCGGGTTGGAGGCCAAAAACATTGCCTCCGCATAGCTCTTCCCTCCCTGGTCCCGAGGGCATGTGTTGCGCTCTTGGCCTTCTTGATTGCAACGGACGCAGGTGCGGCGCTGACCCTCGTAGATGATGATGGCCCGGTTGCCGCCGATGTGGAGGTACGAGGGGATATTTCTTTCGACAGTCATCCGCACCACTCTCGTACCTGTCAGCACGCTCGCCATTCTATCGCCCTTCCACCTGTTCTCCCACGAGCGATGGATTTTTCCAAAACGTTGAAGCTCGCCTGCTACATCTTCCAATGGGGTTTCCACGGGCTACTGGAGGTCTTGTCAATGGTAATCGTCGTCCTCGGATCGTTTAGGGATGGAAACTGTAGTTTTCGTGGGATATAATCTAGAATCCTCTTCATAGTAGCTTCAGTTGCCAACTTCAGGAATACCAAATCACGGTTATATCCAAATTCGATCGACACAATCTCTTTGAGTGTGAGGCCCAGCGACTCTAGTATAAAACGGTGGACCTCCAACGGAGTAGGGGGCTTCGCCTTCTCATCAACTTGCAAGGCGAGCGTGTTCACGGGACGTACGACCATTTTGAAACAAATCAAATTGAGTACGCCAGCGCGAAAAAAAAGGGACAGCGCACCAAAAGCACTCCAAGAAAGAAAAAAAACACCCGTGTGCACTGCCTTCCCGCTACACGCACCCGACGGTAGCAAATAAAAATGAGCCTTAGCTCTACACCAGAAGTCAAGGTCATTCTTGATCCAGTAAACAAAACGAAAGCACGGCCTTCCCGGCAGAAGAAGTCGAGAGTCAAACCGCACGCTTCTAGATGAAGTAGGCGGTCAATCGCCGCTCGAAACAAAACACGATCGGAACCTCGATTTCCGATGGAGTCCGGCAGTGCCGCTCTCCAAATCCCGGCGGCCGAAGCCTCAGAGGCCGGCGAATTTTAGACACACTGAAATTTTGCAAGTATTACGGTCTTTATGTATTGTCATTATAGGCACATAATATTTTTGCTGCTATCAAAGTAACGAAACCTACTAGGACGTACACCGCGATGGTTAGTGTTGATGGTCAAAACCATACATAAATAAAGTGCACTCTTCACTATAATCCATATTTACAATTAATGTTACTAACATTATCCTCCAATAATATACTGTTTATAAGTTGTGTTCACCCATGAAAAATATAGTGGTTGCTTTAACCTTTACAAGACTTTCTATAAGTTCTCCGGGGCTTTTAATCTTTGCTTGTTAATGGTAAATTAAATACTGGCTTCCAAAAAACGAAGATTAATTCCACTATTAGCCAGTAGATGGTATTTTTGAATGACTTTATTCTTACGAGATTATACTGAGTGGTCCAAGTGCATTAAAAGGAATATACAAAAAAATAACTATGGTAGAAAAAAATATGTGGTATAAAACTGAGGTCCTCTGAATGAAGGCAAATTTTAGAAAATTGCAAACGGGGAGAGTTTATAGGCATACGGTGCTGTCTGAATGCAGACATGTTTTCAAGGAGTGATCAAAAGAAAAGAAAATAAAGTTTTGTTATTGACATAGTAAACGTTTTGCTTCAAGAATTATTTCAAACAAATACATAGGAAATTGGAGCAATAAATAAAAATCTCCCAATAGTTTAGAAATGGTAGCCAAACTCTTTTAAAGGAAGTATTGAACGTCATATCCAAGTTGACTAGTTTGACCATATCTTTAACTAATCCATTGTGTTTCATTTATATGAAGTTGGCTCAATTAATAAAGTCAATACTTATATTAATTATATGTTATATCTATATGTTCTCATAGAACGTGACCTGTGCGACTCTCACATTGATATGAATCTTTAACTAATAATTTCATCAATAAAAAGATTAATTCTCTAAGTTGTTTTTGGAAACTTTCCCACTTAAATTTTATGCAAAAAAGGGTCTTCTCTGGCAAAGTTCCTCCGTCCGGAAGGTAATGATACATTCTCAAGAGAAAGTTAAACAAGGGCAGAAATACCCCAAAACGTTCAGAAATGATGCAAATAAACTCAACCGGGGAAGCGAAATTTACGGGGAAAGTAAATGCCAAAGTTGAAATACACAATTGTTAAGAAAACTAAAGGGAATGCGCAATGCAAACATTGTGAAAGTTAATTGATTTATAAAACATGTTGTTTCTTTTGGAAATATAAAAGCAACTTAAAGCGAATGTGGAAGTAACAGGCTATTTCGTGTACCATACTCAAATTACGTGAGCGGAATTAGGATACAAAATGAAACGGAGAACATTCGAATGCAGAGAATACGGGTGAGAGAAAGTGACTGGTAGAATGTGGCCAGGGACGCGAGGTCGTATGTGTGGATAGAGCGGAGGCAGAGAGAGGGAGGACGTTAGAGATGGACCAAAGCGGGGAGATCTCGAACACGAGGTTGTGAAAGCGTAGGACCCAATTCTGAACGCAAAAAATACACGAACAAAAATAAGCGAAGCTCTAAAATATTTGGGGTTCAGAGGTGTAAGGGGAGCCTCAAAAGAAAGGGAGAGTTAATTCGTAGAAGGAAAAATAGGAGAAATGCAAATAGGAGGATGGTGAAGTCAGATGAGGAAGGGGGAGGGAAGGTGAGAGAGGGGGTTTGGAGCGGGGTGGGACTAGGGAAAGTGTAGGAGGGGAGAGAAGGGAGGCGAAACTGATGGGATTGGAGTGGAGGTCAAGGTGCGTGCTTCGTTTGCGTGTGGGGCACGCGCAACTCCTGGGAGCTCTGCGTTGCCTTGACGACCCGGGTCTGGGGCCGTGCCCTCGCGAATCCACTCGCTCCCATCCCCCCTCCTCTTGCCTCCCTTCTCTCTTCCCCCCCTGTTCCCAGAACTGCCTCCTCCTCGGCCTCACGATACTCAGTTCCCCGCCGCCGCAATTCTCCGACGCGGTGCCCTCAACTGCGGCCAACGAGCCTCTCGCCGCGTCCCTCTGTCGTGTTCCCGCCCTTCCTAATCCGCCATGGTCGCCCCTGTCTCTTCATGCAAGTTTCTCTGGGGTAGAAACGCCAGCTCTCGTGACCCCTACTTCTGGGGCCACGATTTATGTTCAATTTTAACTAGGTCCCAGGAGAGGGCTTCCAGTTGAACGCTGGGCATGGAGGTTAACGAGATCACCCGAGCAACAGTCCGTTTAAATGCAAATAAAAAATTGGCACAAACAAAACACACGCACACACATAAATAAATGAATAAATAAATAAATAAATATATATATATATATATATATAATGTGCGCCAAGATAGTACTAGCAAACAAAAACACAGAAACACACAAAATACAGTGACACGTGTGTCTCTGTGTTTTTGTTCACTAGTCATATCCAGATGTACATCATTACTCTCATCCGTTGGGCTTTCACTTTATATATATGTATATATATATATATATATATATATATATATATATATATATATATATATATATATATATATATATATACGATCATCTTATACATTTCACAGTCGATGTTATTCCATCAATACATACATGACATCAATATTGAAAGTGCTCATCCGCGAGCGAAAGAGATATGGTTGCGACAGATGCCCTTTGACGTGAGCTCCCATGATTGAATATCCGTGGAAATACCGACTGAAAACACGAGTTCGAGCCACAATGCATTAGAACAGATTTGTACATTGGAAAGCTAAATTTTTTACCCTAAATTTGTGATAATATTCATTTAGAATAGCCATTTATTCAAGTTGCAATATTCCCCAGTTAACAAAGTCTACCTGTTCCTCATGTCACAGACTTTTTACTGATCATAGAACATTATTATCACAGAAACGATGGAACTATATAAAATTTTTTAAAAACATCCCAAGCAAATAATTACCATTATTTGACACTGATTGCTGGTGGAAGACTATTGACCACAATAATTTGAATATACAATGTAATTATTGCGCGGTTGTCTGATATTTGTTCGGCATTATTAGCCAGGTGGTTCCAGTAGATGACAGAACTTTATTAGAGTCAATTGATCCAGCAAAACTGGAAATACCGGGCACGTATACTGCCATCAGAAATAGCGATTAAAATTTCTTTTCTAACGCAGAACCATTACAAAAGTGTACGGAACTCCGGCGCGTTGACGTTTATATATATATATATATATATATATATATATATATATATATATATATATATATATATATATATATATATATATATATATATATATATATATATATACATTCAAACACGAAATCCCGCCAAACGGCGAATAAATACTCATATATACAGAAACATATATAAGGAAAAGGGATAGGAACACGTATAAAGGACGAACACAATAGAGGTGGGGAAGGCGGAATCGAACGGATCACAAGAGTAAAAATATCTCCTCAACCGGGACTCGAACACCGGATCTTTCCACTTGCCGGGCGGATGCTCTTAACCACTTGAGCTATCGAGGATATGTAATTTACCCTGAGATCCGTGGGTCTTATATGTCGCCAAGCGCCCCGATTCTTTAGCCAAGAGATGGCGTCAGGGGGCTGTTTCACCCACCAAAGGAGAAATAGACAATACACAAGAGGAAAGGACAGTGGTTAGAATTCATACAACATCATACAGGAAAAGAACAGTGCGTTTCGTGGCACGCATAGCCAGAAGAAAGAGATGAGCCACATTGGCCAAATACACATTCAAACACGAAATCCCGCCAAACGGCGAATAAATACTCATATATACAGAAACATATCTAAGGAAAAGGGATAGGAACACGTAAAAAGGACGAACACAATAGAGGTGGGGAAGGCGGAATCGAACGGATCACAAGAGTAAAAATATAAGACCCACGGATCTCAGGGTAAATTACATATCCTCGATAGCTCAAGTGGTTAAGAGCATCCGCCCGGCAAGTGGAAAGATCCGGTGTTCGAGTCCCGGTTGAGGAGATATTTTTACTCTTGTGATCCGTTCGATTCCGCCTTCCCCACCTCTATTGTGTTCGTCCTTTATACGTGTTCCTATCCCTTTTCCTTATATATGTTTCTGTATATATGAGTATTTTTTCGCCGTTTGGCGGGATTTCGTGTTTGAATGTGTATTTGGCCAATGTGGCTCATCTCTTTCTTCTGGCTATGCGTGCCACGAAACGCACTGTTCTTTTCCTGTATGATGTTGTATGAATTCTAACCAATGTCCTTTCCTCTTGTGTATTGTCTATTTCTCCTTTGGTGGGTGAAACAGCCCCCTGACGCCATCTCTTGGCTAAAGAATCGGGGCGCTTGGCGACATATAAGACCCACGGATCTCAGGGTAAATTACATATCCTCGATAGCTCAAGTGGTTAAGAGCATCCGCCCGGCAAGTGGAAAGATCCGGTGTTCGAGTCCCGGTTGAGGAGATATTTTTACTCTTGTGATCCGTTCGATTCCGCCTTCCCCACCTCTATTGTGTTCGTCCTTTATACGTGTTCCTATCCCTTTTCCTTATATATGTTTCTGTATATATATATATATATATATATATACACACACATATATAGTTATAGATATATATACATATATATATATATATATATATATATATATATATATATATATATATATATATATATATATATATATATATATATAGTCATTACTTCTATATCTTCAGAGGAAGACGGATTGTTTCCGTCGAAATATCAAGAAAATACGTGTGAGTGTTATTTTTTTGTGTTTCAATATTGTGTGTTACTGTGTATTGTGCTATATATATATATATATATATATATATATTTATATATATATATATATATATATATATATATACATATTTATATATATACATATAATTTCGATTCGTACAGGAGTCATCCAGAATTTGTACCCTTTTCGCTCATGTATCTTTCGTTTCGTTTGCTTCGGTACGCCTTTAAAAAAGAACTCGGGATTTGGCGCCTTCCGCACATTAACCCATCAAGCTGATTGTTTTTCTGGGGAAGACAGAGTTATTCGGCCGTATTTTGGCTTCAAAGATATTGACTTTATTTGTTTAGGGCAGTCCGTTACGGCCCAGGCATGTCGGAGAGCCAATGTGTCGTAAAACTCTACGCGGACTAAGGGATAATATGTCCGGGCAGCCAGAATGCATAGGGCTTACATCGCTGGATTATCGTGCCCCTTTATGTTTTTGCAAGTGTCATACACTCAGCTAGATCCCAATACTTACATCGGAAAACATGCAGATTGAGGATATTGGAAAAATGTTAATCAAATTAAGTGCTACGGAACCCGAGGTTTTGTCTTTGAATTCTAAAACTTTAATTGACACAAACAAAAAAATAATAATTTTTTAAAAATTAATAACCTTCCATATGAAGCTCACTACATCATTATGACCACTTATAAGAAGCAAACTTTATACAATTACTTTAAAAATTGCTCCCCAAAAACATTGACGATGGAAGCCAAATTTACTTCCTAACATCCGCTAGCCAAACGCCAAACCTATTTTGACTTTACCTATTATTTCATAATAAATCAGGTGTTCCATCCAAAGTAAAAGGTGACATTTAGCTCGACGTGCATACATCTCGAGTCACATACAAATACAGACAATTTAAAAAAAAATAAAATGTACAATGTTGGCTTAAAATGCCTTAAAAGACTGAAGTTTAATAAACTGAATAGCAATTAGTACGAATAAAAGTTACAGGGCAGTGATAGATTATGTTGAATGCTTCTTAAATCCTTAGATATATTTCCATCTCCAAAACTTTCTTCTTTATTTATCCCACTGAATGAGATAACTCTCAACAAGTGGGAGAAAAGTTCAAAAATAAAAAAAACGTGGGCACCCTTTACCCTAGGGGGATGTAGCCCTTCATGGGAAGGTTGTTCAGCGTTTTTACACAAAAAGAATTTTACTGTATAGGGTAACATTTTTTTCATTGGGCGCACGAGGTAATGTCAAATAAAGAATACCCCTCGAGAGGGAAGCGGGGAAGGGTGGAATTGCCATGGGGTGAAATCAGGAATTTATTTTAAGCTTCGATTTCTTCAGTTGAGATTTTGTGAATAAATAATTCATTTAGAAGTTCTATCCTTGGCTAATAAGCAACAAAAGAGCTGAAAGTTACGAGAATTTGTTTTGCACAAATTTAAGAAAAAACCAAATGACTCATAAATATGGGTAAAGGAATCTATTTGGAGGTATTTATACCATCGCTGGGCATCGTAGAGATTACCCTTTCGTTATCGACTGGCGCGTATGGTGAGGTCCGTATCACCATCTCCATGCAGTAGCATCAATACCCCAGGAGGACCTATCAAAGTTTTGCACGTGTTGGCAACAAACTCATGTAATTCAGGTGCGTCTCAACAAAATTCGGAGTGATGAGAGACCGCCATCATATGGCGATGTCAACAATGGGAACAATTTCGTTATCGCTTATAAGGGAATTTTAACTATCTCACCCTAGCTTCGACGAATTAGAGAAATAAAATGGACATAATCTTTTCATCAAACAGTACATCGAATAGTGTTCATGATTTTATCAGATAATTTCAAAGAAATGAAAATGCACTTAGTGTCGCCGAACTGAGCGGAATACTTAGAGCTTTAATGTTTTTTAATTATCAGAAAAAAGAAAAGGGCTCACAGGATGACTGAAGACATAAACTGAAATGTTTCATCAACGAAAGAAATAGCAATTATTTCCAACAACTTGCAAAACAATTACTGGAAAGCTCTTGGGTCTAATAAAAAGAAGACAGCTGAAAAACGCGATTTATTGCCGTTGCTCGGTGAATTGGATGGAGGCCAACTTGCGCTACAGGTGCGTTGTGTCGGAAGAGACCTAAATCCGAAGTTTTAGGTCAAGAAGAACGGGAGCCAATCAGGAGGCTCTGAATCAAAGGTTATGCCAGATTCAGGGAGAAAATAGCACATGGCTCTTTTCTTCAGAAGAGGAAGTTCGGTGATTGATGAAATAACTAATAGGTAACACAATATTACCTTTAGAGTTCAGTTTATAATTCCCCACTGATGATTCTCCAGCTTGAAAATTTTCATTTGGAATACGAATCAAGGGTCATTAAGATTCCGTTGCCCTGAATGTGGGCCAAATGAACAAAATGAAGTGAGTGAATAGATATGTTGGAGTGATTTCATAATTTCCGAGGACTATCCAATTAATTTCTTTTGAAGTGAATGATAACCGATCAGAATCCTGGATGGGCTCATTAAAAAATCAAAAGATCAAAGATCAAGCAACGGGAATAATTTCTCTAGGAAGATGAAAATAAATATTTTTCAAAGTTTGCGATGATGGAAAACGCGTAAAATATTCATTACCACGCGTGCCACAAAAACAAATCTCAAAAAAGGTGTGAAAAAACACAACTAGGTATTTTATCCCTTAAATTACATACGACGGCATTACAATTTTCTCACAAAATTAAAGTACGGCTCGTAGTTTGAAATATTGGACATGAGATATCCTGAGGTCATTTCACCTTTAATAATTAGGAGAAATGTAACAGGGAGCATGTGTAAAATGTAAGAAGAGTATTTTTTCCCGATTTTAAGTAACAACGCTAACCAAGATCTGAATTAAGGTATATTATATGAGACTCGAAGCCTAATTGCCAATAATTAAAATGAAAAAACTATTTCTTGGTGTTATGCATCTTAAACCATATCATCATGCGATAAAGCCGTCACTGCAAATAAAGTTTGGCCAAGTTTTTGCATACAACTGATAATATTTGGAAGATCAGATTTCGCTCAAATATTTTGAGAACACCTATTTCGAAGAAAAAAATGGGATAGCTTATAATTCAGTTCAGACCCAATAAAATTAAACGAAATTAAACAAGCAATTGCAATTGAAATAGCTTCAATGGCTGAACTATTTGGAAATTGAAGTACGCAAAACAAGGAACCGCTTGTATAATTTAGCTTAAATGTTATTAAGTAAAAGTAGGCGTCACTGTATGTACCAGAAAATGACTACTATGAGAACATGATAGTTGTAACTAATAAAGTTACAGAGGAAGGATACAAAGTTTACTTCATTTTTCCGGAAGAGAGTACATCTTGAAAAACCGGATCATATTGGTGTAAAAACTTAAAGAAATAATGACAATTATTTCAATCAAACAGAGCCAGTAATAATGATTGCGATTAGTCATTGGCAAGTTCAAGCCCCAAGGCCATAAATTCAATTTTATCAAAAAAATTAAATGAGAGATATCACGAGTGGAATTACTGCATTCACGTATAACCCCTTAGTGTTGGAGACTGATTAATGATCCGAGTAATTATAGATTTCTAGGTTAAGCGTAAAAATATATATCCTGTCAATGAAAAGTTCTGTTTACGCTAATGACACTCTTTCATTTGCAATTTTCATACGTTACTAGGGAAGAAGAATCTCTTTCGGTTATGTGTTCATATCTGTGTGTGCTCGATGTCAATGAAGGCTACAGACAATGAAGGAATCCGCGATAGCACAGAGCGTGGCAAAGCGGTCGGCTGTCACCCCGCGGCGCGAGAGATTCGTATAGCTTGCAAAAATGCAAGAATGTAAATAGCAGGCACTGCTCCCGACCAGTAAAAACACTACTGTGACTGGTTCGCTTGATGTTATTTCTCAACGGTGTCCAGGGCATTCCGCTTTGCGTACGTGCATTTCGTTACAGCTCGCAAGAGCGAAATTGTGTATTTCGCAATGCTGTGAACAAACATACGCCCGCCGGCAGGCTCCCAGTTTTTCGGATGGCGAAATTTTGTCTCAATTTCCCCGTACCTCCGCTTCCCTGAAGTGAAGTGCCCTTCAGCGACGGGATAAAGTGACCGCTGTGACGTCAATCGGATATGTGTCACGTACAGCGGAGGCCATGCCAAGCTTCCCTAGATGCTGGGCCAGCTGGATTGGGGACAAAGAATACATGCCTCATTCTGCCTCCACATCCCGCTTCCACCCCCTTACTCAAACTGCCTCTGCGGCTCTCCCTTGCCATCCCGTGCGCCGACGCCTGTCGCCGTCGTCGCAAAATGAGCATCCCAAGCAAGCAGCCAGGGCATTCATTAAAAGGGCGCACATACGTTGAGGAGACATCTCGTGGTGGCGGCTCTTCCATGTTTCTATGCATCTCCAAAATTGAAATTTTTGCCTTGATGTAGGGAGAAGGTCGATTCGGAAGCAAAACCGATTGAACAGGTGGGATTAAAAGTAAAATACGATTTGCCATAATTTTAATGCAAGACTAAATAACTAATCGCTATTAAAAAATTAGAGAAGAACATAAATAAGTTAACACGTAAAATAGTTTCGAGCCATTCAAAATACGAAAATATTGAGTGCGTTCAATTCTCTAGCAGTTCATGATATAGCTCCCGGGCGCCCTATTTCGGCAAAGGAATCGTGGTATTTGGTTACAAAAACGTCTGCGGATTTCGTTAAATCTATTCCCCGACAGAATGATTGGTGAAACAACGGTCCAACAAGTTTTTGAACTATGGTTCAAGTCTGGGTCAAGAAAATATTTTTCTGCTTTGAATCCGGGAGAATATATATATATATATATATATATAGTAGTATATATATATATATATATATATATATATATATATGTATATATATATATATATATTACTATTATTAGGTAATCTACCGGTTAAAGTAGGTTTTTGGATGGACGTAATTATTAATTAAATAATTTGTGGCCCCTAGCAAAACACAACATCCTACTCTACATCAGGTCCCTCTTCAGCTCTGAGTACTTTCTTCCTCCCTTCATCCCATCCAACATCCCTATCCTGTTCCTTCCATTTCCTCGTTTGCCTAACAATCTCCCCTCAAATACAGTCTTCAACATCCCGCTGCCGGTCAATACCTCCTTCAGCCACCTTTCCTGCCTCCATAGGATTTCTCCCAACAAACCCCTCTCTTCGCCCACCATACCAAGTACTTCCTCGTTTGTTTTCTTCTCGGTCCATTTCACCTTCTCCATTCTTCTCCACACCCACATTTCAAAAGCCTCCAGTCTACGTCTATCCTCCTGCTTCAATGACCACGTTTCCGCGCCGTACATAGCTACGCTCCAAATTAAAGTTTTTACGTGCCTTTTCTCAACATCTTTACTCAACGTCCCCGTCATTAACTCCCCCCTCCTTGTGAAAGCCTCTTTGCCTAGCGCAATTCTTCTCCTTACGTCCTTACTACTTTGACCGTGTTGATCCAAAACACTACCGAGATACGTAAACTGTTCTACCTGCTCTAGTTTTTGCCCTCCCATCTTAATGTTAAGCTTAGCCTTTTTCTTTCTAGAAAATCGCATAACCTTTGTTTTATTAATATTGATCCTCATCCCATACCTGTCGCACTGAATTTCCAATTCACTAAGCAATGCTTGCAGCCCCTTAAACAGAACCATCTCATTTAAAATACTAAGATTTTCTAAGGCCCAGGAACATCCAAGAGTTATTTGAATTTTTCATTCCTACTCTCGTACATCAGTCAAATGATTCTAAGATTTTTCAGGATGTGGATCACATTAATACCAACCATTCTCCCTTACCCATTACCCTCCTACCTCTGCTTGAACATAATTTCCTTCCATTTCCACTCCCTCCGGACTGCCAACTCATTATTTATTCCAATTCGAACAGGCTTCATAATAAACTCTCATCTCCTGCGACCCCAACCAAATTATCCCTCAGTTCTCCTTGCGTCGAATCCATCTAACTTACGGTGCATAGTTTTTTTAAAGGAACATTTCTTTTTTTTACCTGGTACAGATTCAGTTGTTGCCAAGAGCTAGACTAGTCTCAAACCTTATGGCGAACCTTTTTCTCAGAGAATGAACTACACTTAAGTATTAATGTCTCTTGTTTAAATGTAGCATAGACCTCAAATGAAATTAGAACGTAGGAAACAAGAAAACCCGGGTCTCTGATATTTTTCTAAACGATTAATTTGTTTCTTCCTCATTCAGAGAGTAGAGTTCTAATGCAGGAAAAAGTACAAATTCCATGATAAATGGGATTACAAAGAACAGCAGAATTTATTGGATGATTCTCGTTTTATCCTGAGCATGATCAACTCATTCTGAACAAAAACGTATTAATTTCAACTGCATTTATAAAAAATCTGGCGAGGCCATCATTGCTTTTTCTCCGCATAGTTTTTCTTTTTAAGTGCATAATTTAACAATAGACAAAAATATATTAGGATTAAAATTTCCATTTGTATTCCAAATTTGGGATGTATTATTTCTGTTATTAACAACCCAACCCAATTCATTTTTTACTTTAATGAAAGAGGGCAATGAATAATGGTTCACCCCTGACCTTTCTTGTACTCTCAATAAAATTATTAACTAACCCACCATGAATGAAATAACGGGCCTTCTGTGAATGGCGATTCGTTTCAAAAACAATATAAATCCATCAGTAACGAATGCATAAAATTAATATTATATTGCATGTATATAATATATATATAATTATATTTATTTTTTAAGAATTTAATGAACTAACAATTAAAGAGAATATCGCAGTCATGCTTCCCCAAACCAGGTGCACTAAAACTAAGTACCCAATTAGTGGTAAAGTTGAATGCAAAGCCTTTTATTCGCATCACACATGCTGTAGTACGATGAAATATCAAAAGAAGCCATTAGAAATATCGTCAAATGAAATAACGGTAGTGCTCGGCCAGGTGCTTTTTGTTTGGATGGCGAAGAAATAAGAAAAATGATGGGAGCGCAATTCGCTCGGCGTTGCTCGATGATCAAAGGGTTCTACAAGTCGAGAAGGAGGAAGCCAAGGGGATTCGGTTAAGGAAGGCTGGATACTCATGAAATGAAGGCCCTTTTCCCTACGAAGGTGGTAATAGGAATGAATTGGCTTGGAAAAATAAGTGGATTAATGACGCTGGGTTTTTGAGTTAGAATGCAGCAAACAGCCTAAGATTCAAGGAAAAATATGAAAAAGAATCGAAATATATGGAAGGAAAAAAAAGTGAGTGTATCTATGGAAAACAATTCATGGATGGAAAACAAAACGTAAGACGAAAACAATTCATGGATGCAAGATTTTTTTTGAAATTTACAAATTCATTCTTTATGTAAATATGATGGGGTATAAGGATACTACACTACATTTTTTACTAGGGCATGGCTTAAAATATGAAAAAAGTCTTAGAGTTTATTTTGTCTTCAACAAAGTTATTACGCTAAAGTTACGAATACACGTTTTAGTATTTAGATATTAAAATATACCTAATTATCATTCGTTTTCACACCTATATTATTTGGCAATACTTTTTCGGAATCGCTTCGCCTCTACTTAACCAAATTTTGGCTATGAGGGTAAAAAAGTAACTTTACACTTCGACAATAAAGACATTCCTTATTGTGGAAGTGTAAAGTTTCTTTTTTACCCCATAATGAAGGAATTCCACAAAGTTAAACCTGACACTGTTATGTTGATCAAATTTTGGCTAGTTGGAATTCTATTTTCATCATTTGGGTAGATAAAAAGTGGCATTTCAGTCCATTTGAAACCTAATAAGAATGGAAAACTTACAAATATAACCTTCATTTATTAGTCTGCACACGAGTACTACGAATAAAGTTGCTAAATTAGACTTCCTAAATTGGTGGTATTATACTTAGTACAGGGTTTATCCCAAATATAAGTAGAATGATTTTTTGCCACCAATGCAGAGGGCTAAAAGGGGTTTTTTGTGTAGGGTAAGGTAATGAGATATCTTGGTAAAGCAACGCGACCCATGTTAGTTAATTGTCGGCTGATGTCAGCGTGTGGATCGCCGTTAGACTAGAACCATATCCGACGGTCACGTCACGAATCCACGATGCCACTTTCCGTGGAGCATGATATGCAACAAAATTATGTATTTAGCTTGAAAAATTGGGTAATGAGAATATGAAAATGGTTAAGGATGCTTATGGAGGCGGAGAAATATCCCAAGTGATGGTTTTCTGCTTGCACAGGATGTTCTGGAAGGTTAATGAGGAGGTTAACGATGAAGAATGCCCTGGACATCCATCAACAACACAATTCGATGAAAATGTGCAAAAAGTGAGACACATGCTCAATAATCATTAACACACAAGGGTCAGGATGTTAGCAGAAGAGTGCAATATTCAGAAAACCAAGGTGTAGTGCATTCTTACAGAAGATTTAACCATGAAAAGGTATGCCATGATGGTCTCCAAGGTGCCGTTGGAAGACTGCTTGTGTGACAAACTTGTCTTAGACTTCTTGGACCAAGGTGAAAGTGACTCGAATTTTTCAGAATAGGCGGTTACTGATAACTGGTTATCAGACTACGTCGCAAGCATTACCCCTTCGAGTACCATTTTGGACCACTGGATTATTTCAAAGAGGCCACCGTGAAGAGGTGCCTGAATGAGGGTCCAGGTGATGCCTTACAGGAAGCATACCACAACTGGCGAAGCCACTGGCATTAGAGTGTCGAAATATAAGGGTGCTCTTATGAAGAATTTTGGAAATTTGTACTTTGATCTGCAATTAATGTTTCCCCAGATTTATTGCATCAATTTTTGGAACAGATCTTGTATTACCTTATTCCAAGTTCAATGCAGTTTGAAGTATTTAAAAAAATTGGTGGGTAAAAATATTTTCAATGGCAATGTAATACACACCGTAGCAATTCTTCCAGTTCGTCTCTGCTCAATAAGGAGTCTTGATGCTCACAGTCTTGGCCTTTCATATTATGTTCTCTGTAATTTTATTTTTCATTTGATTCACAGTTCTATTCCTCCACCAGCGTCAATCCTGAAAATCTGCCTCTGGGCTCCTTGCAAGGATTGTAATCGGTGAGAGGTAGAACCGGTCTTTCACGCACCTAATCGTTGGGAGTCCCGATAGAAAGCAATAATTACTGACGTTTTTGACTCTCATTTTAGGTTATATTATTCCAAGTGTCACGTTTTCACGACTCAATATAAATCCTTCAAAAATATCCAAATCCTCAACGATGTTGTTTTATTCGAATAACAACATTTTTTTCTTCAATTTGCAAAAAAAATATTTTTTTAAAATTAATATTAAAATATTTTAAATATTATTTTGGAATAAAATACTGATACGCCAAGTTAAACTGCTCTCCATAATTTTCAATTACTTCCAAAAGGACACATACAGAGTAATACTAACATGCAATCAGCACCATCAATTAAATCGCTAATTTAATAGGAGTCATCCCATCGCAGTACGCTGAATGATGTGGGGAATCTTCGTCGGCCCTAAAACGTCCTGTTCCTGTTGTACACAGAATAAGACTATCACATCATTGAACGCATAAATCATGTCCTCATTAAACTTTGTACGTCGGGGCTGTTGCTTAGACTTATACGACGATTCATTACTTCAACGTTGTAAGGTGCTTCATCGTATTCCTTGCCTTTGCTTCGACGACAGATACGTCTGGTTCCGGCTTCTTAGGTCAAAATAATTTTGATTTGACTTAAGTGATATTTACCGCAGCTCACTTGGCCCTGTAGTAGAAATCGGAGTACCTATGTATAAAGCATCAATTCTTACCTAAACATTTTCAACTCAGATATGGTTCTTGGTAACTTGGTCAAAACGTTGAGGAACTCGATGGAATACAAAAACTATTGCAGCAATAAGTTACGCGACCTGTTGTTACCCAGAAGAGTTGAAAGGATTGTAGCCGGTTTTTACTATTGCTATTCTATTAGCCATTGTTATGTCATGATAAAGTGAATAAATGAAATATTTTAATATATATTATTTTAGGAAAATTCGGTAGGTCTGAGCAGGCTCGAATTATTATTTGCTTGTAAAACCCGAAGTGAAATCACTTTTATGGTCGCAGATATTTTAAAAGACGTAGGATGTCCTTTTGCTTTGAAAAACAGTTCTTATTTATTTGATTTTGGAATTTTTATACATTTTTGTCCAATTTACAAAACTTTAACATCAAAGACTGATTATAGATTGCTTCATTCTATCCTTCTTCTCTGTTTAGTTAATAATAAAATAATGCAAAGGTATCAATTCGTGGAAGAAATGTTTTCCGTTCTGCCAGGTCGAGTAGAAGAGCTTAAAATTTTTTTCGCTAAATGACATTCTGAATAAATCACTCTTAATGGAAAGAAGAAAATAAAAAGTCCCCCAAACTATAATCTCTGAAGACGAACCAATCTTATTTCCATTTAATATGATTTCTATCCTTTTAAAATTAGGCAAAAGAATTTCCAAGAAAATACGTAGTTCATTCATTTGTATCATAAAGATTCATACTGACTTTTGCTTGAGTGAGGCGAACTTGTAAAACAAGTTTCATGTTGGGCATAAAAACGCTCAACTTACAGTCTTTGATAATTAAAAAAGCAAGCCTAAGTTTCATTCACCACTATTTTTTATAGATGTGCAAATTTGGAAACTAGCCTCGGTACGGCTATTTCACGAATATCATTTCAGCAAATTTCATATTTAAATATGAAATATTTCAAATAATATGAATGCGTATTAAGCTCTCAATTATCATCCCAATATAATAAAATTTTCCATAGCAATAGTGTACTACGCTTCAATATCAACGCATCACCAATAAGGTGCCTAATCTTACGATTCTTTAGCATGATTTTCTTAAAAGGACTGTGTCAAATTACTTCCAGAATACCCTATTGCGATGAGTGCGGTTATATGAATTGTATACTCGGGTTGATGTAATCATAGATTTTTACCAATGAGAATTTTCAAGCATCAACTATCCTGACATAGAGTATAATATGTTCTGTCAGAATTCAGGTTATTTCTCATTTCAACAAGCAATGAAGTCCCTTTTCAGATAAACTATTATAGCCTTAAATTACCAATTTATTCCTCCAATATGTTCTAAAATTGATTAAATTCAGACGAACTTACTATAGGTTGAAGGTTAAAGGAGACCAGACATGAAGAAAAGATAGAAATACATTTCCCTTTTGAAACAGTAAATTTTTAAGCAGGAAAACAAATAAAGTTCAAATTAAAAAAAATAAAAATAACAGAATTATGAAGTTTTATCAGTTGAGCACGACGTTCCGATGGACAGCTAACGTTTTTTGAAACGAAAATAACCTCTGGAGCTATTAGTGAAACGCCAAACCATCTATTTAATCGAAAATAAAATTCAAGTTTTATATTTTTGAACATTTAGTATTTAAAAAAATGTGAAATTGGAGCCCCATGACCTGGAATACCTCAATTAAGCGGCTGCAACTGCGTGATTTTTTTCTTCAATTTCAGTGGGAATTCCTTTATTGAATTGCCACAATCTCTTCGGGTATTGGATTTTTGGGAAATTATTTTCGACATTTTCCTCGCAGAAAGCGGGAAACGATGAGTAACAGAAACAAAGATGGGAGAGAGCGAATGTGTGGAGATACCGGGGAGACGGCAATGAAAAAAAGCTACGCTTTGCTCACGCCGAGGGATTACCATTTATGCCGAGTGAGTGACGTCGCTTGGCGAGGTGGCGTGGGGACGACGGGGAAACTGGAACTAATGGCTCCGACGGAATCGTCTGAGTTGTTTTTTGGGGGGAGAGGGGTGGGAGTGGCAATGAATTATTGTCCACTCTCCGGCAATCGGCTTATTCTCAGCAGCCTGATTTACGTCGGACGATTCAAACACGTAAATTATTCGGTGAAATAAAAAAAAGCATGAAAAATCTAGGACGTTCCAGCGACAGTTAACAGGATGGAGGAAAGAGGGAGCGCATTTACTTCGCAAGTGTAGGCTTGGAGTCAAAGAGGAGTGGCGTTCACAATGACAGCTTGACAGATGCTCAGGGTTCATATTTTACTCTAAAAACCGCCTAATTGAGTTATTACAAATCAAACAATCGAACTACCTACCAGCGATGAAAACGTTTACTGACGAAAAATAATTATCAAGGGCTTATTATTTATTTATATTTCATGTTGATTTAAATTTCACCAACAGCTTCAGGCATTTTTAATTAAATTAAATATTATTCTAGTAGGCACATACTTTTGAATAAGGGAAAATAAAAAAAAATATTTTTCAATGACGTTTATTCAATAAAGACGTACTGTATTTTATATTCGCACAAATAAATGTGAAAAAATAAAATTTTATGCCATATCGCTATCTGAAACATATATGCTGGTGAAAGTTTTAATATTTTTATTTATTTATCGACTTAATTGGGCGAGGTTGAGACTAATAGTCACTCCTTCCACCTAACCCTACATTACAGACATTACATTGAAGACAATTACATACAACCAGAAATATCAGAAAAAGGATAAGAGAATCGAAACACTAAAATTTCCATGGGTGCTTCAGACGCAATAGTGATATGAAATCAATGACATTTACCACTGTATATTCATTATACAGTTAGTTAACAATGTTATAGGTGTTTGACCGTAGGAGGAAGGTATTAGATGAACACAGAATATGCAGCGGCAAAACGATACATTTCTTTGCCTCATGAGACAAAACAGCATCTGACATCCGACACTACAATAAAAACTTCAAATCCGCATATTTTCTTCCTTCTTTCTTCCGTTCTTCGTATTCATACTAATACAGCCAAATGTCATTTAATGTTTCTCTTTTTTAGGGATCTGATTATTCCTGCGGCACCCCGCGTGTCTCTCCTCTTTCCGCAAGAAAACCTAACATCCCCTATTCATTCCCCTTCTATTCTCTAATTAATTATCCTACATACCAATTTAGCTGCGTGTGATATTAACCTTTCTATACTTTCTATAGTTCAACAGTTGCCAGTATTTCCTTTGGTGGGATGGGAACTTACTCTTCTCTGACTTAATCTTCCAGCAGGTTTCATAAATATTACGAATTAGTCCATAAGATCCGTTCCTCCCAAGTTTTACTAAACCCATAAGTAGTTTTGACTAGTTTCTACCACGTTGTTGTATCCATGGGTGACTTTACCGGAATAAAATTATCAATGCTGAGCTACAGAGGTCATCAAATAGGGCAAACCCTTTTACAGCAACTATAAATCTTTTCGTATTTCCTCGGTAAAATACTAATGGGAAAGTACGAGGAGAAGGCTACAGAGACGTTATTAGAACGGAAGAAACTTGTTACAAAATAGATTCAACTAATATTCTATCTCATGGTTGGAAGTAGACGACAGGGAGATGGATCATCATGTCACGATAGAACAAATTTAAAGCGCAATGTATCCAGAGAGAACAAACACGTCTCATGAATCTTGTTGTTTCCATCCTCGTCCGAGTGGGTATCACAATTTCTGAGATACCGGACCTGAGAAAAAGGATCTGATACTTTTCTGAACAATGGGCTTTGCAAACAAAAGAAAAGAGAGAGAAAAACATCAAATGGACATTAGAAAATACTATAAATTTCCATGTCACACTTTGTTCGTGGCTAAAGCAAACTTCAGGAATCATTGAATTTATTGATATCATCAGCAATTGAATATATATTTCTGTATGAATATCCGTGAAGTAGTACGTGTATCATAAAAAACAATTCATTATACTTTATTATTATTTGAATGAACAGAAATATATCATTAAATGGAGCAAGTAATCGAAGTAGTTGGCGTAATTTTTTAGACACGATTTTTTCGAAGAAGTCTTTTTCTCCAAAACACTTGAAACTATCACTTTATGTGCCTCCTGAGCGGTACGCAGTTTAAATCACTGACTTAACTGAATACGTTTTTACAGTTACCCCTGAGGATATATTTTGAAAGCGAATGCTGCAAAATGTATCCTCAGGGAAAATCCAGGTGGACACTCATCCTACGAAAACCGCAATGAAGTAGAATATTAAAAAATACAGCTACACAGTTCTACTAATTGTTCAATGAACCGTTTTAATTCGAGGATTCACGATAGAATGAAGGAAGGATATACGATTTCTGAGTAGGAATCAGCAGCTTAAATGCTTTCCAGAATAGGAGACGAAAGAAGAACGCTCAAATCACGCGTCAGAAGACAGTTTGCGAACGTATCGTTAATGTTAGCATGCTACTTGGGCCCAAAAATGTGATCCTATCCACAGTACTTAACTCCCAGGTATGGGTGTGGATATGCATACGGAAATTGTACATTTGAATATTATCTCTCCTTCCAACTCCTTACTCAACGGCAGACCAAAGCTACACCATTCATGGGTATCATTGCAGAGGGCAGTTTTGAAAGGAAAATTTACTCAAGGGCAGAGTGACAATGGTAAGGCTAGAGTGGAATTTTACTGTTCGAGAGTGAGACTGCCGGGAGGGAGGCGAAGTAGAAGCCAGAGGATGGTGGACGGGAAGGAGATCGAATTTTGAATCGGGGAGGCCGGAGGAAAGTCGTTGCGAGGACAGTTCATTTCCTCTCCATGATTGATCGATCACCAGAAGGTCAGACCAAATTAAGCCGCTGAGGGGGAAAAAATTCCAAAAAACTTGCAAAGGAATGTGGTGAAACCTTATTGAACCCCACAACAGGGGTCCACTTTCGTTTGGGAAAAGGTGGAAATCCTGTGTTTCTTGCAAGGACTCGAAGCCGGTGCACACTATTAAAAGAAATATTTTGTGTGGTAAAATATTTGAGGTGAATCGACTTATAATTGAACAAATCACAAGTTAGTAATAAAATGCGTGCATACAATGTCAATTAACCTTATTTATAAACAGCCATTCCCTAAAATTGAGTTAGGCAATTGATTAACTAAGCAATTCAATATATTTGCCTATAAATGTAAAAAATCATCGCTTGATGGTTTTTCCTGATGGAGAATATTTCTTATTGATGATTTTTTAATGCGCCTTAGGAAATAATTTAATGCCGTTGGACAGGATTTTTTAAAACATCATCTTGCCTCCAAAAACTTTCGTCATAGAGCTACAAATAAGATTAAGGATAAAAACTTACTATTAGGAGAGTAGAGATAAGAGAAATTAAAAGTTGCCATTTTCTTATTTTAATTAGTAATTAAATCCCTTAATTTAACTAGGTTTATTTCATATTCTTGTAAACACGTATTCACACAAGTGAAAAATCAAATAAACACTATGGAAATATAATAAGGGAAAATTGATAATCTAAGCAGTATTTCACACAAATTATCGTATGAAGGATCGATTTACTATATATGCGTATTCAACGCAATAAAATAATTTTTTTAACAGTTACAGGGAAAATATATGCATTTGCTAACTAAATGTGAAATAACGGAAGAAATAACATAACAATAAGAGTAAAACAAATGAATTAAATAGGAGAACAAAGTGCAAATTAATTCATTAGATTTTTTAAATTAAACTTGTGGCATAAACAGGTAAACAAGGATAAAATGATACGTTTTCCAGAGAAAAGTATAGAACGAAACTCAGAGGAGATTATAATATTGAGTATTAATATATTATTGTAATCAATTAAAAAACTCGATTTATCAGTTCACAACAGCATTGTCCCTGGGGACAGACCATTAAAAAAACAATATTTAATAAAAAAATGTTTGTTAGAGAATAATACCGAAATGAGGAACAGTGGAAAATCATCTAATTAATCGCGAAGTTTATCCAATTAAAAAGCTAATGAAGAACTCCTGCTATTTTTTAATACAAATCTTTGGCATCAATGTTCGTTTTTCATCGTCCACAGTGTGGTTAATTAGTTAAAACACCGGAAATCAAACAACAGCAAACGACAACTGCAATTGTTAGTCACCAAAAATAGTTCTTGTTTTCTTTTGTATGCCTCAAATATTAAGTTGACGATTTCATTTTGTTCGTGACAATTACAATTAATTTATATTTTCTAGTATATGACCTCATGTCGATCATTATACATGCTCAAAGTTATGAAATGGAATATAAAAAAATATTCATAGAACAACGTATTGACATATTCCTATATAATGCCTACTTTGAAAGAAAATAAGTACACTACTGAAAGTATCTGATGGTGCACATTTAAAGGTTTTGTACTTCTCCATAGAATTTAATTAATGGTAGAACGCGTTTCAAAGACTTGCGGCATCCTCAGATACCTACCTCTTCATCAGGTAAATGATGATGCCGCAAATTGGTGAAATGCATTCTTTCATGAAATAAACGGTGGAAAATCACGATATCTTTTAATATGGATACTATACCTGTATAATCCCAAAAAAGAGATAAAATACCGAAACCATAGAATGCATATCTAACAGCCTCCACTTTTTCCATTTCCTTGAAGTAAAGTTTAAAAAATTGTTGTTCAAGCTGTGCTATACAAATCCAAGATAAATTAGGAATTAAACTTAGTATTCATATCATTTATGAAAAAGGTAAACTAAGTAAGCGCGGGGCACTATTATTTAGTTCATATTCTATATATGAGTAGCACGTAGTACTCATAATTTTGGGGTTTTTTAAACCCAAAGATAAAAACTTTGCCAATATTTTAATAATTTTAAAATCAAAGTATGATGTCCAACCAACCAACCTTCCAACCATCGTCACCACGTCGTCCACGAGTTTCTTCTATTTCGGTGCTCAGAGCAAGTGCATGCTTTCACAATTGAGGTACCATTATATTTTTTTGGTTTAAGGGTTAAATATTTTTCAATCATTAGGCGCTATTAGAAGGGAAGAGGATTATACCAGGTTACTTGCTACAGCTATATAAATAGTCAAGAAAAGTTTAGAACAAAGTAGTATATTCTCTGTCTAATAATTTAACTAAAAATAAATATTAAACTTATCATGGAGTGTAGATATTGGCAATTTGCATTACACAATACTGTTATATAATAACATGACCAACTCATAAACGTATTTTCCACCATAAATATTGGCATCAGGAAGATGAAGATGTAGATAATAGTTTCGTTCATCGTGAACCTCCTGAATGGAAGAAAAACCAAAATTTCTGGGCACCCCTGGCGACGAATTACGCGAAGACCTTACGCTCACGACTGCATGCGTCCGCGTCCTTAACTAACCTTGAACTTTTAAAGGAAGGAAACCACTTTTCACAGGCGACCGACCTTTATGAGTGGTTGGGCATTCCTTCATACAGTAAAGATGCATGATTTCGATTCCTTAGAGCAACAGTTTTCATCGAGAACACTCTTAATGCATTTTTCAAAAAAACCCATTTGTACGATCACTCTGTTCGTTATATGTGCACACGAATCTATCGGACGCTGACGTGGGCATTTTTGACCCATCACGCTAAGGCTAGGATTCCCTGTAAAATAAGAGAGAGGGACGTGGCATCATTTTAGGAAGAAGGTTTTTAATAGGCTCTTGAAACGTGAGATTAAAGCTATGTAATTTTTCAAATGAAAAAAATTAAAAATGTATGTTTTTCCACTTATGGAGGACCTCAATGGTAGTTAAACATATAGATTCATTTATCATTATTTCAACAATAGTTTTCAACATTAGTTGACTGTATTTAGGAACAGACGCTGTACACAATACATTGAATTTAACATAAATACAGAATGACCAATAGAACGTAAAATTATAAAACTAGGTGACGAGAATAAACAATTTCAACACGATGAAAACCTAAACTCCAATTCATGGCAATTAAACATTGGTCTATCTTACGATATTGGACGGATCTTTACGAGAAATGAACAAGACACAAGCCCATTGAGATGACATTTATGAGAAAGAACAAAGAATGATACTGATCCGATGAATAACGCAATGAAGAAAAAATAAGTCTAAAAATATATGATAATCGGAAATAAATAAAAGAATACCAGGAAAATCTAAATATCACGCCGAGAGAATGGAGGACACCCCAAGCTAGTAAGAACTTAAAATAGCTACAGGGAAACGAAATGCTGACTAACCAAAGAAAACATGGGAATAGCATCATTAGTGAGCGTCAAAAAGGTAAATTGCTTAAACCGTGAAATGGAGATGAAGTATTATTTATAAAGCTATAATGTATAACTCAGCACGTGAATAGTCAAATGATGTTCATTCAATAGTCAGAATAGCGCTTTCGGAAATCCAAACTCAACATGATACAGGTATGTTATAATATATTATTATGAATGTTATATGAGAATGATTAAAATATACATACATATTATGTACCCAAACACATACATACATACATACGAGGGTCATCCGGAAAGTAGTACCCGTTCGTGCCGCATGAAGTGCTGACGACGCGAGTAGCTGCTGGACGAGGTCAGATAGCTTCAGTGGCTTGTCTGCCTTCTCTGAGCCAAGTTGCGTGACGCTAGCATTGCCTGTGTTGTTTCTGTGATTGTTTACAATGTTTAAAAAAATTGAGAACGCCGCCAGTTGTGAAGTGAGGGCAGTGATTAAATTCCTCAATGCAAGAAACGTTCGCCCATGTGATATTCATCGCCAATTAAAGGAGGTGTATGGAGACAATGTAATGGACGAGTCGTCTGTTCGGCGGTGGTGTCGCAACTTCAACATGGGGAGGGGGAACACACACGACGATGAGCGTTCGGGGAGACCGTCTGTCATTACAGACCAACTGGTGAGCTCAGTTGACGAATTCGTGAGGAACGATCGGCGCGTCACAATTGATGACATCTGTGAGCATTTTCCCAATGTTTCTCGAACGATTGTTCATGAAATTGTTAAACACCATCTGCATTATGCAAAAATTTGTGCAAGATGGGTCCCTCGCGTATCTCAATGAGCTGGCGGCGAAGGACTATGCAGCAGGAATACAGAAACTTGTCACACGTTATGACAAATGCCTTAATTTGCTTGGAGATTATGTTGAGAAGTAGTTTAAAGTATCCTCTTTCAAATAAAATTTTTTATGTTTGTTAATATTTACTTTTGTGTCTTTATTTCACGAACGGGTACTACTTTCCGGATGACCCTCGTACATACATACACATATATATATATATATATATATATATATATATATATATATATATATATATATACACATATGTATAGATGATTTCGTCGAAGTAACACGGAAGTGTTGAATAAAAAACTTGGACAGCAACAAACAATATAAGAACACATAAAAAGAACACTCACACGTTATTACTTAATAATTTACTTACTTTATTGTTTGTTTGATGCATATCTGTATGTATTTGCGCATGTACATATGTATTTATGTGTGTGTATATATATATACATATGGATGTATGTGTGTATCCACGGATAGTCCACACACACACATATGGCATAAAATGCACACATGAAACACTTAGAGAAGGACATAGTGTGCCAAGTCACATTGCCCGGGAAGCACTGCCATGGCCGATCTATATTCAGGGAGGATATATTAGGGAAGCGTGCGATCCCTGGTGGGAAAATGCCCAACTACGAGTTGGAACGTGCGTCTGATCACCAAGCAGACTGAGCCACCGAGCGGTCAGAAGCTAAATCAGTGGCAAACGCGGGAACTGAGAATTGGTCTCAACTGCATGCAGTTACCTTTTGAGTTGTTCTTTAAAAAGATCTAAGGCTCACTTCGAATACGTGTATCCTTGACCACCAATGTCCGTCCCATTGAAATTTATTCGGAGAAATTATAAAAAAAACTGTGCTAGATATTTTTTCTCCTTTAAATAAAAAATTTAACTGTGTAAAAACCTTTTTACCTACTCATATTTTTTTACTTTCACAGAGAATATCTCTGGCTTTGCCATATTTGTACCAATAATCAAATGTTATGCTGGCTTTCCTGCATATTTCATACAAATGCAGATGTTTGCCTGTCTTCATTTGGTAATTATGATTAGCTTCCTAATGATTTCAAACTCCACATTCTTGACTTTCTTTGTCGGAAAACCAGCAATTCATAAAAATTACGAAATATACCATATTAACTGTACCATTGCCTTTATGATGGAATTCATATAATAAGCAAGGTTTTCTGCCATAATTCGACGAGTCTTATTTTAGTGGATGCATATAGTTAACAATTGTAAAATACCAGCGGTTAATACATTTTATTCGAATATTCAAGGATAGTAATAAAACCGTATAGGCTGAATTTATTTATAATATTCTGCTATCTGAGCCTCAATCGCTCACTATCCGATAGTCATCTCGATATTAGAAAAAAATTGTTTTTTGACAGTATTTAGTTTTGTGGATTTGTCTTGTTTGACTAAGCACTAAAATATTTCATCTTAAATTGCTGAACCAGATATGTTTCTGGCAATTGAGAAGAGTATTATATCAAATATTAAATTAGGGGAATTCGTGAAATCGCGTGATACGTGATTGAAAGGGAATTTTCATGCATGAAAAATGTATAGATTGAAATTAAATTTCTAGTTTCTAGTAAAAATAAATTTCAAGGTTACAAATTAATTAATTTTTCTTTTTTAGCTATCACAAAATCTTTTCCTCTCCAATTCGCTCCACTTACACCTCGTATTAAATAGGAATTGAGACCGCAGACTCTGGAAATTTCAACCTCTAAACCCTTGAGACTAAAGCTAACTGATTCGATATTCACGTTCTAAAACCAGATTCCCGTTTCTCAGTGGTGTATTTCTGATGCCTATCAGTCGAAAATGGAGCAATTAAGACTGGACGGGTGGTGGTGAAGGAAGGGTTGAGAAGTGGTGTGACCGCCCGGGATATTCGAGGGGGAAGGCAGCGAGGAAGAGGAGACGGGATAATTTGATGTTCAAGTTCGTAGGGATAAGGGGTTGAGGATTTGGACCAATCCCGAGGGGATCATCAATACTGCGATCATGGGAATCCGCTATCAACCCCTGGGACACGTCCACCACTGAGCGGTGTCCCTGCGGACTTTGATATCCTGTTCCTTCAAGCACATCCCAGATAAAAATCTAGTCCTCGAGTTCACGTTTCCCCATTCAAAGGTTCTTGCCTGAGACTCGTTAAATTCTTGGCGTTCATTACACAGACGACTCCCTCACTGGAATTTTGGAACATCAACTCGCCATCTAAAAACCTCCGCGGTAGTAACGAAGAACTGTTTATTGCCGGCACAAAGAATTCCATCATAAAAATTGGGAAGTGGAACGAAGCGAGGAATCAATATCTTGTGACCTCATCCTAGATACGCCTAAGTTGATGCTTATGAAAATAAAATAAATTAAAAAGAAAGGCGTAAAATGCATATTTTATTTAATGTCATAACTGAAACATTTCTTTACCATGACAGAAATTTCATCTCCCATAAAAGTTCATATATTTGCTTGAAGAATATTATATTCTTAAATTCAATAATAATTTATCTATTCACATTAATCAACGAAATTACTGGTTTATCATCTATATTTGTTACGCTCACACCAAACACAACTCCATGACGTTTTAAATTAACACATTTTGAAGAAGTAGAGAACAAAGCGTCACCCACAGTTTTTAGAGAATTTTTAGCAGATTATTTTTTAAATAAGGCTGTTCACCTCCGGGAACCATCCCCGATTCAATGTAGACATTCCACGATCAACAGTTGTGCACTTTACCAACTAATCTATAAAAATCTACGTATTTTGTAAAAGAAGAAATAATACCATTTGTTGAAAGCCATTGGGAGTAAAACTCCATTTTTAGAAGTCATATAATAATATGTGATAGTAATACCATCGCAAAAAGTGAAGACGGAAGATACCGCTGAAATCATTTATGCATGAGTTCATACATGCGCACTTCTTGATATAAGTATAAATGCATCAGGAAGGAAACGGATATTTCCTAAATGAATCTCCCCGGTGCAAAACAAACCAAGTAACCATGCTCGTTCACTCCAATTTTTCTTTAGACTCACTTACCGTGATATATCAAGTAATGTCAGGGTATTATTGACTAATTTTCTTTAACTCAAGCAAGGATATATGTTTTAAATTATGTAAAAAGCTACCGCTAAAAGCTAATCAGTTCTGCGGAGAAATGCTACGACTCCTGAAGGAATGAAAATTAACGATTCCAATAGAGTTCAATGATAAGACACGTCATGAAAAACATCATTATTTATGATAAAACTATGCATTGTTTTTTTCACAAAAATTCTTACAAAAATTTCGAAAAAGGGTTATTGCTTGTCAGAGGTGAATAAAAAAAATATTACATTACCAATATGTAGTGATTGTACTCTTTTACTGCTGGGTTCAGGACAGCATATTGAATCGAAGGTATTGAACTCACCTAATATAAAAAAACATAACTAAATCTTTAATTAAGGGGGAAAAAACCAAATTCTTGACGTTTTTTAATACTCATAGTATATATCCTTCATACTAAAAATTCTTTTGCCATGCTTAAATGTATCCTAATGTGTAGGCATACACGCGCGCACGATAGTACGCTTTTTGCCTATATCTGAGTGGAATATCCGAATCCTTGATTCCACGTGATTCCCTTTCAAGGAACTTTGATGGGACAGGATGTGGCAGCATTCTGCCCCAACAAACTTCCTTTAAGACCTTCCTTCCTTTGACCACCTGATCAGCCATTCAACCTTCATTAATGTTTCCATTAATTCTCAATAGACATAATTTCTCTTCGATTTGATACAATCAGTAGCCGCAGACGGCGTTATTAATTAAATTAATTAAAACTTATTACATGTTATCTAAAAAAAGACTTGGTAAATATCTATTAAATGAGCACATAGAGATCACTGACGTAATTTTATAGCACTCTTACCTTCCAATTCTGTATTTGGGTTGAAAATATGTAACTCTAAATTTGTGTTTTTCTAGGAAATAGAGCTATGGACATTGAAAACTAGAATTTCCAGCCAAATTTTGCAATAAAACTACTCATATTTTTGGCTCACCAACATCAAACCATAAAATTTACATAATAAATTATGAAGGTTGGACCACTAGCAATGCAAGACACCAAAAAAATATTATTTTATCACGAAATTACTTAACGTTTTCGCTCTTCATACTCTTTTTTTGGTAAATTTTCGTTTCTTTTAATATTGTCATACTCTAAAGTATTCATATAATATACTGTACCCACCGCATGAAAAGTCTATCTAATCAAATGGCGATCCCACCAGCGACTAAAGAACAGTCGTTGCGCTTCGTATTTAGAACATAATTAACCGAAAATGAGAATGAAAATTGGGAAACGTGCAACAACATGCAACAAAACTCTTAAATCATTTCCAAATATCTTAGCGGATATGGTCCTCTTCCTAGAGAAACATGGAACCAAAAGATCAATATGCGGATTTCTAATACTAATATGCAGATGGATTAAATATTTATGGAGGTAAAACCTAATACACAAGTACATTCCTCTACTATGGAACGTAGTAATCGCTACTCAACCACAGCTACACACTCCAACTGAAGTCTCAAACTTCCGCATCACGCGGGCATCTAAGATGCTGCTTCTTTTACTCAGTCCCGCAACGTAGATTTCCTTCATTTTGTATTCTCATATTGAATGAAAATATGTATGCATTGCATGCATATGTGAATATTGCCATGGCGCAAAATTGGAGAGAGAATCAAAGATCCATTTCCGCTGTATGAAAACTAAGAGAGTTCCATTTTAAGAACAGATAGAAGAAATCTAATTTCCTCGAAATGATTTCATGGTTAGTTATCAATGCGTCAGATACAACCAACATGAGGGTTATTTAATTAATAAAATTCAAACTCCGATTCCTGATTTCAAAAAAGAGAAGATCCGGAGGTTTCATTGGTACCTCCCTATTAATTCAACCGCCTGATTTGAATTAATATTGGTCTAAGAGATTTCACTGATACCTCCCTAAACATTCTATAGGTAAGTAACCTAAGCTTTCTACATAAGTTTTACTGCGCAACTTACACTTACGGCTACATTTACTTTCTACTAACACGATAATCAATCTACATGAATTTGCATTACACATATTCGAGATCAGCTTCAAGCCTTTAAAACACTTACTCCACTTCAAAAGAATAGTAGCATATGTTCCCTGCGGCTGCGAACGTAGCTATGCCAGACATGGAGCAGTTTCTCAGGGGATGAAAGTGCTGAAGAAGACATTAGTAGACATAAGCCTTTACTAAATATTCCGTTTCTAATCGTGGTGAAAACATTTCTTTAAGAGTTCTGGAGATGTCGTCGAGAAAAATGATAACCGTCCGCATTTAACAAGCGAATCAATAGAAATCACAAAAAGGTCCACACATTTTATAAGTGAACACGACGTCAGAGTGTACAATATACCACGAATCCTGAGGTTAACGGTTTTTTATTTTTTTTTAAATGCCACATATTGGAGAAGGATAAGTATAAATCTGCGCCAAAATAAAAAGAGTGGACGTCTAAGTTTCTCTTAATTTTTCTTATAATGCTCCTGAGGACAAGAGCGAGGTGACGAGGAATGAAATATTCGCAGCCAATCCCAAAATATGAAATGCAATATAAAAAAGAGGTTGGGAAGGAAGTTCGCCTTTTGAGAAAACAGGTATTTTGGACTGAAGGGTGAGGATGGAGCTCACCTCATCCTAAGCCCCAAAGTTTTGATGAAGCGGAGGGTAATTACACTTTCTTTGCTACGTCACTCCAGAACTTTCTATTATTTAGAAAATCGCACCGCTTGACGTTGACGTCATGTTGCTCAAAGGCATAATCCATATTAGGATCCAAAATTTTGGGAAGAAATAAAAATCTTTCCACTCGGCCAAGACACCAGCTTCGATTTACACCCTATGGGCAGGGAATTCTTTGAAACCAAAATATAAACTAGAAAAACATATTCATCAGCTACGGCGTGCTTAGAAATGAGAAAAAATATAAATAATAATATAACAATAACAATTAAGTTTTTAATGATTTTTGACTTAACTCTGTTAAAATAATATGCGCCTAAAAAGTATTGAGTCAATATCAAAAGCACCTCGTCAAGATTTGAAGGGGAAAAAGAAAGCTGGGCGGAGTAAACAAACAACCCCCTCTCTGCCTTCTCATCTCCCTTGTACTCGTCGTCGCAGACTACACGACACGCCAAGCGCTGTCCCGGGCCGAATTTCCCCGAGGCACGGTCCTCCGCCCCGTAGTCCCAGGAAGAGGGAGGAGGCGCAGCGGGAAAAACTAAAGGCGCCTCCCGCCGGTGTAAGCGCGCTCGCCTCCTCCAAAGCAAGCGCCGAATAAAAGTCGTGCCATCAGAATGTGGGTCACGGACGATTCCCGGGCGTCATTGCCGCCGTCCTCCTCCGACCCCTCCCCGCCCCCCGCCGCACAAATCCACCCCTCGGCCCTGGTACCCGCTCCCCCGCGCGTCGACACTTCACTCCCAACCCCGCTTTCAGCTCCCCTCTCCCGCTGCCGCCCCTTTCTCTCATTCTCCCTTCTTTGCACCTTCTTCCCTCCTCTCCTTCCCTCTTTCGCTTCTTCTTCGCCCTTTCCGCCCGTCCCGACGCCCAGGCCCGTCACCTAGTCGAAAAGAGCGCTGCTCATATCAAACAGCAAAGGAGACCCGCTCCTTTAGAACTGCGGTCCCAATGGGTTGTTCATGTTCCCATGACTCCCCTCCGTCTTGAATTCTTTATATTCGCACCCTGTAAAGTGAAAATTGAGTTGATCTAATAGTTTTTCCAGCATGATGTAATCGAGTAAGCATGTTTTTCGATATTCCCATTTTAATTTTCAGTATGGCTATACATAAAAAAATGAGTAAGTACGCGTAATATTTTGGATAAGATGTAAGATTATTACACTCCGCAACAAACCTTCATAGCAGTTACGTTTGCAAATTGGTCTCATTCGGGGTGCAATTATATATTTGCAAATGAATTCCTAGCGTACATCATCAACTGTTTCTTTGTCTTATTACCAGGAGGTACCTATGATTTCAGAACCTAAAAATTGGCATGAAGCAAAAAATGGCAGTTTTTGGATTAATGATAAATAAATATAAGCTCGCACTATTTTTTTAAATTTTCATAAACATAAATAATTTCTACTCATGATCCTATATATTCAAACTCCGAATGAACTTATGTTCATAAATGATTTTTTACTTAAAAAAATAAATACAACTATGTACAACACACAACGTATCCGCACCTTAATACTAATACAGTATTATGGTGATATAATTGAAAAGTATTGAACGGTGGAAGAAAATATGCGTAATTGAAGAGGGACTTATGTAGTGTCGCTTGTCAAGTTGTGTTTTCTTGGTATATGCAATTACGCAACGTATCGTTGTACCGTTGAAGAGAATTCATTTGTTTGAAGAAGTTTATCTCCCTTCGTGATGCAATGATGAATGGTAAAGCTTAAGCAAATATAGGACA
Source organism: Hetaerina americana (assembly GCF_022747635.1). Classification (NCBI taxonomy): domain Eukaryota; kingdom Metazoa; phylum Arthropoda; class Insecta; order Odonata; family Calopterygidae; genus Hetaerina; species Hetaerina americana. The sequence continues at coordinate 9,634,276 of NW_027286874.1, read as the reverse complement.
AAAACCATAACTCAATATTAATGACGGGTAATTTGTAAGAAACGTGTTTGAGGTAACAGAGATGGTATGAGGATAAAAGGAAACTAATTGCGAATAAAAGAGAAACCAAACATATTATCGCATTAAAAGTAAAAGAGGGTCAAAGTGCGAAGGGGATACCTCACGAGGGAGGGATAACTACTTCCATTCGAGTCCTCTTATCTCATTCGCTGCACGTGCGATGTCACCATGGTTCTTCCGTTCTCCCTCGCGTAGTGGCGCCACGCGGCGGAGAAATGAGACACTTCCGTCGTCGAACATCCGCGCTGAGAGGCGCGCGCTCCTTCCATTTGGAATTATTTTGGACGGGAATGGAAGAGGGGTTCACGTCCCCCGAGGAATGTGCTCTCTCTCCCGAGAAAAAGAAAAAGATTCAGGATGGAATGGAGACGGAGAACACCGAAAGGGAGAAGAGACAAAACGCATGGTGTAAATGGTTAATTTTTGATCTATTTGCACGAGGATGTGCATCTGCGCTGAGCCTGAATATTTCATGCTTTTTTCGAGAAAATACTAACTTACCGATAAAAATAATTGCCCTTTTTTGTTCAAATAAATTAAATGAGCAGATGACATTAAATACTGGAAAGGCGATGATCTCTCAAGCACCATTGGTTTATTTAGTCTTGCAATTTCATCGTATGTCACTAGGACTATCCAAGCAGTATGTAAAATTACCCAAAAAAGTACAATTGTAAACGTGGTCATATATACGGTTATACTAATACTCTTTACCAACCGATTGCGCATTATTTACCATTTCCGTGACTTAATGAGCTTAGGCATGGTAAATTACGAAGATGGGCAGAGAAATTGAAATACTCCAGTTCCCAGTCAAATGGGAAAGGAAAATGCAAATGACTACGTATTCATTATTCTATTGTATAATACAATATATTTTATGCATTTAAAATGATCGTGAAAACTAGTGCGTGTAATTTTTATTTTATCGATGATTTTTATAACCCTGATGTAAGAAGAAAGTAACTCTCGAGGTAATTTGTACAAATTTTATATTAATTACTCAAGAGTACTTGCTTGTGGGTACTAGTCAAAATAATATCACTTTTGGCTGCAGAGTTAGAAGCTTTTTATTACATAATGTGTTAATAAAAAAATAACTGGGAGTGAAGGACTTCGATAAAACTCAGGGAATGAAACCGGAGTACCAACCTCTTCAATTGAAGAGAGGCGTTACATGCAATAAGAAAAACTGCAAATCAATGGATAGATTCAAGTGCAAAAGAGGCACTTTGATATTTTGTTTGTAATAGAATCCAGCATAGGCTACGAATGAGAGGAGAAATTCTGAAAACTATAGCCAATTATACAAATTAATTAGACCTAGGAAAAGAATACCTATTTCCCAGATATGAAAGTATGTATAACAATTTACATCTTACTTCAAATACAAGCAGGTTACTTTATGACAGCCTAAGACGTGTGCATTGAAACTAAAAGTACAAAAACCCAAGGACGCACAGAACTTGCGACCGAACATATATATATATATATAATGGGCTGACACAATATAACACAAATAGAAAAGAATAGCAACATTTATAAGAACACTCACACGGTAAATTGTTCGAGCATTCGGCCCTCTCAAAGGCCTTCTACAATTGAGACTCTCTCTCTCTCCATATATATATATATATATATATATATATATATATATATATATATATATATATAATATATCCGGTGTTCGAGTCCCGGTCAAGGAAATATACACTTGTGATCGGTTCGATTCCGCCCTCCCCACTCCTCCTGTGCATATACATGTGTACAGGTATATATATATATATATATATATATATATATATATATATATATATATATATATATATATATATATATATATATATATAGCCATAATAATAATTTGTAAAAATGTATCAAAACATTTTACGAGTACATGTATGAACATTAAAATATCAGAGAATTTTGAATTAAAGACTAGGAATGTCAGACTTACACTACTATCGAAGAGAATGTAGGCAATTAGCCTGAAAAATGGAAAAATATTGATTTTTTCCGAAATTTCCCTTACTTTGTAAACAAATGAATTATCATTAGTTCGCGCGACAATGACTCAATTCCGAGAATTTATTCATGTTTAATTTCAATCCATTTAAATATTTTTTTTGCACAAAACGCTCCAAAACAAAACCTGATATAAGGCCGTTTCTTTTAGTAGGTTATGAGCGAGTAGAAAATGTGGAATATATTTTTTTCAGGCATATTTTCAACACATGGCTAATTTCAGTTAAGGTTCCTACCATGTTACAATTGCGTATTTATCGAGTGGGACGACAGATGCCGTAGGGTTAGAATAAGGCGTAGCGTTGAGGGGAGGGCAGTGGCAAAGCGGGAACAGACAGCGATTCGGACTAATTATAGCGCCGCTTGCAAGGGAGAAGGTAGGACGCTATCCAGGACGAACTGGCTTGAATTCGGAGGGAATGTAATAAGGGAAAAGTAAGGAGGGACTGCTGAGATGGGCAGATGAGGGAAGAATGAAGAGGGAACAGAAAAAACAGGATACCGGAAAATAGGCGGAGGTCATAAGGTGAAATGAGTTAAGAGGAGGTTGAGAAAGAAATCAGATAAACCAAAATGAAGAGAATACCACATTTTGAAAGGAGTAGGGCAAATGAAGCGCATTTTTGACAAAGCAATACCAGTAACGTGTATTTTTTCCAGCATTGATAACATTTATAGAAGAGAATGTGGCATTATTAATATATCAGAAATTGAAAACATTAATTACTTCATTCACGAGAGAAAGAAAATTAAAAAACCTTAACATTAATAGAAATTAATTATTGTTTTCATTATTTGGTTGTCCACTATTTGAGGTGTACTTTGGAAGGACTCCGAGTGAACCTTCATTCCAAAATACAACCTTCACTAGCAACACAAAACCTGACACCAGACACTTCAATATCATCTTTTTTTAAATTTGCTTCGATAGAATAAAATATTAAACTTCATACCAAAACTGAATCAGGTCCCAAAGAAATTAAATAATGACAAATTTAATCAATTTTTGGAGACGTTGTAGTCCAGTGAGGTGAAATACTGACCGGCCAGCCAAGGTTCATTCTCAGGTACGCCACTAGGTATCAGCCTCAGCTTCACCCATGCTGTGTGAATTTTTGAGTAGTTCAAGGTTTTCTGAGAAACAACGGGCGACACAGGGAAAGTAACTCCCCCCCCCCTTCCCTGATCGGAGGATTTATTATTAATAATAGGGGAGTTCTATTCTCACCAATCAAACTAGCCTTCGGGTTGATAACTATGGTTAATCATCGTACTAGTGATAGTGTCAGGTCAACTGCAATATTGAGGGAGGCAACGAAAGATCACCTCAACTTATTTATTCCACCGCTTAACAATCGAGAAAACTGTAAGTCCTGTAATCTACGATATACAGCCTACTGAGCCGTGCGTGTATCGAGCCCGGCGATAGAAGAGCCAAAGCTTTTGGGGTCGTCATCACAAGAAATCCGTGCTAAGCGGAGCCGACAGCAGCAACAGCAGAGAAAAAGACACAGAATAAATAAAAATCAGTTAGAATAGGGATTTAGAAGTGTAGAACAATGCTGAAAGCCAGAAATATAATGTAGGAGATGGACAGCGTTTACATACATATTTTAAAGCTACACGAGGTGAAATGAAAGGAATGAGTATCATTGGAGCGATTTTTATATAGTATATAGTAATATACGGTGGTGAGGAAGATGTTTAGCGAGGGGTGGCTGTAGTATCGGACAAAAAGGTTAAAAGAAGCGTAATAACAAATGAGAAGATGAGGGAAACAATTATATTGATCGTATAAAAGTGGAATCAATAAAATTGATCATTTATCAGGTCTACATACCAACAAGGAACCAACAGGAAAGAAGAAATAGGGCATAGTACAATTAGAGGAAATACGAGGGCGGTTCAATAAGTACCCGTGATTCACGACAAAGAGTGTTCCTGTGGGAAGTTAATGTCAAACCGGTTCACCGTCAAACGACGGTGAAAAACTTTCAGATTGATAAAGGTTAGTTTGGATTTAGCAGCCATTCGAGCAAGACGTGTTTCGCGATTTTCGCCAAGATGGAAAAAGAGCAGTATCGTCCGGTAATTCGCTTTTTGTTTTTGGATGGGAAGAAATGCGAGGAGATAAAAGCAAAGTTGGATGCTGTTTATGGGGACACTTTGCCATCTATGACCACAGTTAGATATTAGTTCAACGAATTTAAACGTTGGCGAACATCTGTTTTTGATGAGGAGCTACATGGACGCATGGCAGACGTGGTTACCGAGGAAATCATTCAAAAAGTTCACGCCATGATTCTCGCTGATCGACGAACGAAAGTGCGCGATGTAGGGGGTGCGGAAACGAATTGTTGCCGCATCCCCCGTATTCACATGATCTGGCTCCCTTCGACTTTTTCTTATTCCCTAACATGATTAAATGGCTCGTGGGAAAAAAGTTAGCTCAAACGAGGAAGTTATCGCCGAGACAGAGGAGTATTTTGGAGAGTTCGACCAATCCTTTTTTTTGGAGGGGTAACAAAAATTACCGGAACGTTGGGAGAATTGCATCTTTCTGAAAGGGGACTATGTTGAAAAATAAAAAAATGTTTTTGAAAAAATATTTTCTTCATTTCTAACACGGGTACATATTGAACCGCCCTCGTAATTGAGGTTGTTCCTGGTAGGAAACGTTGGGTTGGAATGCAGTTGTGGGCGAAGAGAGGTGGGAGTGAGGTAGGACACTAACGAGGGATGAACGTGGGGAGAAAACAGTAGAGTTCTGGAGGAGCCAGGGTTTAATAACGAACTTAACGGACACCTGATTTAAACACCGCAGTAGACTTAGATTTACGGGGAAAATGCCCATGAATTCAGAGAGATGGCGGAATACATTAAGGCTAGGCACAGATTTTGGAACGGCTTTATCAATTTGCACAGCTTCACCGGAGCGAATGGAGATACAGATTATAATTTAACCATCCGGTCCGTAGTCCAGCTCTCTACCACTAGGATACTACATCCCCGTAGAAACACTAAGATTAATAATATTCTCTAACTTCTTTGAAAGCATTCTGTGAATTTATTATAAAGTCCAATCGTTTATTAAGAGGTCTGTTCAAAAGGTTCCCGAAATGTTTTGTAGCGCGCCACCGGTGGGTTTTTTGGAGACGTGTCCGCGGAAACTTCCCAAATAATCGCCTTCAACCTTTTTGCTGATATCTTTTTTCCTTGTTCATTAGTCACAAAGTTTATGTGAAGGGGTGCTCGGGGAGTGCGGCGAAAAATCGGATGCGTGGAAGTGATCTCATTGAAGGAGCAGCGTTGTCTATGAAATTCTGAGTAAAACTATGCAAATCTTTCTCGGAAACTTTTGAGTCAATTACCAGGCTTAGGGCGAGGATTCTATGAAGTGTACCACGTGTTATGAGAAGTTTACCCGGGTCAGAAAGAGGTGGCAATCACTGGAAGACGACAAGCCTTCAGGAAGAACATCAACGTTGAATGATGACCCCCACATCAAGTGTCCGTGAATATCGACGTTTGACTGTCAGAGAAGTTGAAGAAAAGTGTAGCATGTCGATTGGTTCGTGCTATTAATCGTGACTGAAAAATTGAGGATGCACCGAGTCGCCGCGAATTTCATGCCTCACCTGATGACAGCAAACCAGAAACAACATCGAGTTGAAGTCTGTTAGAAACTGTTTGATCGAGCTGAAGTGGGTGAAACCTTGTCGAGGATCATAATAGGCGATAAGTCATGGGTTATTGAATATGATATTGAAACAAAAGGGCAATCTTCACAATGGATTGGTAAAATATCACCCTGCCACAAAAAAGCTCTACAGTTCGAATGTCAAGGTGATGTTGGCCGTTTTTTTATAGAAAGGGGATTGTGCATCCCGAATACAGACGTAAAAACATTGAATGCATTAATAAATAATCCACTTCAACATGAGAAAATTTAACTTTTGGTTAAATTTTTCTCTTAAATTATCAAAAACTATCCTGAATTTGAAAGATCCAGAGTTTTTCCGAGTGACCTCTGTACAGTTTATGAAGTTAGGTGAAACTTACCTGTCAGTTTTCCTCAAATTAATACTTTATACGTGAGTATACTTCCCGCATAAATTGACATCGAATGATTTTCCGAGCAAGATTTTACGGAATAATAGAGAAATTGAATATTTATAAAGGGATATTCGTTCTTGCGGTCGAGTGCGAAAGGGAAGGGGGATTGCGAGAGAAGATAAGAGGTGGGAGAATGGGGGGGGCTGCTGACTTTGCAGTCTCATTGGAACATTTTCCCCGCCGTGTGTGGCGTTTCGAGAGGGCGGGCTGGGAAGGTAATGTCAGAGAGGGAGAGAGAGCGACGAGGATTGAGCGGAGTGCACGGATAGTTCAGGCAGTTAGCCGGCCGGCAGAAGGGGCTGAAAGCACGCCTGAAGGATAGATGGTTAGAGTTTTAGGGCGGGGAAGAATGAGGACAGACTAGAAATCGCACGAGAGAGATAAAAATCGGGAGGAATGAGCACGAGGATACTTTTGGGGTATATGTAGACTAAGCCATACTCTAAGCTTATTCCGGGTAATTCAGGGCAGTGCTTCCTGGAGGTTATCGTGACCACCTCGATGCCAAAAAGGATGACAAAACAAATTTTGATGAGGAAAATTGTTCACATTTGGGCTTGCAATGTATGAGTAAAAGATTAAAAACGTTGGTAAAACAGGGAATGATAATGCACCGTCCAATGAAAAAATTTGTCCCTATTTTCATGGCTTGCCAATATTAGAAATCTTTCGTTTATTGCCTATAAGGTAAGTGCATAGGAAGTGCATCTCCATTTATATCCTTCGCTTAAACCTTCAACATCTCCTCAGATACGGAAAATTTCTGTAAAAGAGCCATGGACTACCCGTGCACACGAAGCTTCGCGAGGTTACGAGTATGACGGCGAAGCTGAGAGGTAACGGAAGGTGACAGCGAATATTGGCAATGTTTCAAAGAGACAAGCGGGCTGTATTGAGAGAGGAGGAGGGTAGAGGGTCTCCCTATTTTTAAGTAATTTGATCTAGAATGAGCCAGAGGGGCTTTTAAGACCCTGTAGCGGCAGTGGGATTCGGCCGTGGTGTCTGGGTGACAATATTTCGGGGAAAAAGAAAATTTTCTGAACGATTCTTGTTTGGAATAGATTTACTTAATTCAGACCTCTTTCTGTAAAAAAAATATTTGATTTACGAGATAATTGTTTCACTTGTGAAATGGAATCCTTATTCGAACTCCTTCATATCACTCGTTTTTTTAGGCTTTACTGTCCCCTCAATGAAAGCTGAACGCGTTCAACACCCGTGTAATATGTTTTTTTTTGTTTTCACAATATACTTATATTTATACAAATAACAAATACTTTCAATACTAAATAAAATAAATGAAAGGGAAATAAAATGATTTGGTGAGTTAGTGGAGGAGGTAGGTTAATTTTGTGGAAGCGGATGAGAAAAAATAAGTCGTCGAATTTTTGACAGTAGATGAAAAAGCTACGTAGAGGAAACGGATTTTCGCTTCGGAGGAAATACAGGAGAAATGAAATATTATACTTCAAATAGATGACTTCAAGTCTCATAAATACAAAATAAATAATAAGGAAAGCAATTCAGCAAAAATAATTTTTTCCTAAATTTGCAGAAAAATTTAACTTAATTTAGAGGGTTTTATTATTTCTTCCAATAAAAACTATTTTCAATTCTGTGCTTCAAATGACCATATGAGTGTAATCTATGTTTTATCATCATGAATCAAAATTCAGTGCATTAGTATATTACGAAACAATTAGGCAGTGAAATGTTCTAATAATACGAGGGTCATCCGGAAAGTAGTACCCGTTCGTGCCGCATGAAGTGCTGACGACGCGAGTAGCCGCTGGACGAGGTCAGATAGCTTCAGTGGCTTGTCTGCCTTCTCTGAGCCAAGTTGCGTGACGCTAGCATTGCCTGTGTTGTTTCTGTGATTGTTTACAATGTTTAAAAAAATTGAGAACGCCGCCAGTTGTGAAGTGAGGGCAGTGATTAAATTCCTCAATGCAAGAAACGTTCGCCCATGTGATATTCATCGCCAATTAAAGGAGGTGTATGGAGACAATGTAATGGACGAGTCGTCTGTTCGGCGGTGGTGTCGCAACTTCAACATGGGGAGGGGGAACACACACGACGATGAGCGTTCGGAGAGACCGTCTGTCATTACAGACCAACTGGTGAGCTCAGTTGACGAATTCGTGAGGAACGATCGGCGCGTCACAATTGATGACATCTGTGAGCATTTTCCCAATGTTTCTCGAACAATTGTTCATGAAATTGTTAAACACCATCTGCATTATGCAAAAATTTGTGCAAGATGGGTCCCTCGCAAGCTTACAGATGAGCACAAAACCAAGCGTATGGCTGCAGCACTGACGTTTTTGGGACGTTATTCTGATGAAGGAGACTCTTTCTTGACTCGCATAATTACTGGTGACGAAACATGGGTTTGTTATGCATCACCTGAGAGTAAACGACAGTCAATGGAGTGGCATCATGCTCATTCACCAAACAAACCAAAAAAATTCAAGACAGTTCTGTCCACCAGGAAACTCATGGCAACCATTTTCTGGGATCGACGAGGTGTATTGCTTATTGATTTTATGGCCCGTGGAGACACTATTAATGCCAATGCGTATTGTGAAACATTAAAGAAATTACGGCGGGCAATACAAAATCGGCGGCGAGGTCTATTGTCTACTGGTGTCATTCTCGTTCATGACAATGCCAGGCCTCATGCAGCTGGGATAACACAAAAACTTTTGCAGCAATTCAAATGGGAAACTTTCGACCATCCACCGTATAGCCCGGACTTGGCCCCTTCAGATTTTCATCTCTTTACAAAGCTTAAAGACTTTTTGGCAGGAAAAAGATTTGACAGCGATGAAGAACTTAAAGAAGGAGTGACCCTGTATCTCAATGAGCTGGCGGCGAAGGACTATGCAGCAGGAATACAGAAACTTGTCACACGTTATGACAAATGCCTTAATTTGCTTGGAGATTATGTTGAGAAGTAGTTTAAAGTATCCTCTTTCAAATAAAATTTTTTATGTTTGTTAATATTTACTTTTGTGTCTTTATTTCACGAACGGGTACTACTTTCCGGATGACCCTCGTAAATACCTAATGCACTTTAAAGCTGAAAATATATTACTGGAAATGAAAAAAATACATTTATTTACTTCATTTCCATTGGAACCGATACCAAAATTCATTCGCATAACAAACAAATTTACCTAGTATGACAAAAAACCGTGATATTTCCCAAACTGAGCAGCCAAATTTGAACTATTATGACAAGTTTAACTAGTTTATTGTGTTTTCAAGTGTTAAAATTTGTTTTTCGGTTAAATGACTTTGAAACTAATTGTTTAAGGAATCTAGCCCTTGTAATTAATGTAGTAACTTCAACACTCTTACCAATGGTTTCAGTTTAGGATAAAAACTAATGGCGGAATAAAATTCAAAACTACAGCAGGTGCCGAAACAAAAACTTTAACGGAGTTATAAATAGCTATCGTACATTTTCATAGAAATACTTAAAAAGGCAAAAATTATTCACCCGGTTAAGGCAAATGATTTTTAAACTCTTAAATTGTGCAATAAAGTTTAGTATACTTTAGATATTTCAATCAGTTTTACAGTAACAATAGAGGCAGTAAAGAGTTAACATAAACATATGCTTATAAATTAGGACTTGTAATTAGAAGATTGTATACTTAAAAGTGTATAAGGCTCCAAATTAAGACATCTTACATTACCAGTGATATAATGGTGATATGAGAAGTACAAAAGCGTACTCTCTAAGATTTCAAACTCTCTTGTACCATCTTGAAAAATAAGCACTCCTTATTACGTACATAAATGTTGTCCTTATATTTGAAGTGTTTTAAGTAATTAGTTCTTGGCCAATTAGGAGTACGAACATGATTAATGATTGAAAAACTTGTAGCTCAAATTAATTGTGCTTCGTATCGACAAAAATATCGGGGAAATAGTCGTCTCTACGAAGTTGCCCCCGGATTTGCTGAATATTCATAAGCAAAAATGGCACATGACGGCATGTCAAAGTTTTTCCTTCTATAACATGAAGCTCACCACCCACAGGTAAATACTTAATAATATGAGCCCATCAGAAAATGGAAAACAAGCAATCATAAATATATATATATATATATATATATATATATATAATGGGCTGACAAAACATAACACAAATAGAATAGCAACATTTAAAAGGACACTCACACGGTAAATTGTTCGAGCTTACGGCCCTCTCAGAGGCCTCCTTCCAGTGAGACTCACTGTCCTTTTAAATGTTGCTATTCTACTCTTTTTTGTTACATTGTGTCAGCCGATTATTGTGCCGCTCGTGTGAGTTTTTCCGTACAATTATATATATATATATATATATATATATATATATATATATATATATATATGTATATATATATATATATATAATTGTACGGAAAAAATATATATATATATAATTGTACGGAAAAACTCACACGAGCGGCAGTATATAAAGTATATAAAGTATATATATATATATATATATATATATATATATATATATATATATATATATATATATATATATGTATATATATATATACACATGTATATGTAGCACAATATGCGGAAAGGTGTAGTCGGTATGCTATTAAATCAATATTTTAAAGGAAATTTGAAGTAAATTGATTTAACTTGGAATATGGAGCTGAGTAAACCCCAGTTATGCAGGATACTCAAATATTGCATAAATTATAATTCAAAAGACATTCTCACATCAGCAGCTTCTGCGTCTTCAAACAGAGGAAGATCGAAGTTGCTACTCACCTGAAATAGAAAAAAACGAACACATTTCAGTTATTCAGATTCTATATTCATTAACATTCATAATTATATAAGTGGTAACGGATTATTTTATATTAATAAATATAAAATTTTTACTTTACATTTTACTCTAGAAAATTTAGGGTAAAAAAATCTATTTTTTAGCAGCTGAAATCAATATTACCCCCATCGTTGGTGTTCATCACCTGCAAATACATATAAAAGTCTTAGTTTAAGCAATGCATGACCCACATTATTATTCTATTATAAATTAGCAAGCTATTATGTCTGTATTTTATAGAATCATTCCTCCTTTGCAGAAATAATACTTTTGTTGGAGTGTATATATTAATATAATCAATGATATAATAATATATTTTCATATCAGCATTACAATATTCTGATCATTATAACGGTATGAATTGGATTACTATTATGAATAAAATGACTACAACTGTAGTAAAATTATTCATTTTAATATAAATCTGTAGAAATAAATCATATTTAACCATGAGAAATTCAAATTACAATTTTGTATGTACATACACCATTAATTTTGATGATTCCTTCATATTTTCAGTCAGGTTTTCACTGTTATGAGTATAAACAGCATAAATAAATTGCAGTGTGTATCAATTACACCTTCATTGGATTTGGTCAGATAATGCTAAATGTCAACATAATTGTGTACAAGTAATGTGTATAAGGGATAATTCATGCACTTAAAGCAGACTACAAAGCTCTTCTGTATTTACCATCTTGTAACAAAAGACGTAGGAACTTAGAGAGATCGGTTAGTTGATATTTCACTCAAATACAGTTAAATTTATATTGCCTAATTTTAAATGGTGATAAATTTTTTAGAAATGATAAAATTTCATTTTTTACAGATAATTATGGGATTTTTTGTAGTTAACATTCTTTGATGTTAATGCTACTTATCACTAGTAATAATAAAAAATCATTAAATCACAATGGATGCTATTATATATCCTAACTAGTGTAATTCTATTATGCGAGACGTACTGTTTTACGCTTCCCCTATCAACCAGATAACTGTGAATGGCTGTACCATTTATACGCACACCAGCCAGGTTACTCGGGTGGATCGCCCACTCACTCAATCAATATAAGCGGCTTTAAGTTCCTTCATTGTAATTGGCTATTTTAACTACCCGCGTAGCAATTGATAGCTTAGAAACCCAAAGAGACAAAATATGGCTTGTCACAACCGTTGTCAACAGATTCTTTACTGCCTATGCTATTGGATCTGTAAGGAGCTGAACACCCAACAGTATTAGGAACACCAAAATATTTGACAAGCATTTTTTGACATCCTTACTCACAGTCCCCGTCAACAATTCCCACCTCCTTGTGCAAGATTCTTTGCCTTCTTCTTTTTTTCCCCTACTAATTCGACCATTTGGTTACAAACCACTTATATATATATATATATATATATATATATATATATATATATATATATATATATATATGTATAATGGGCTGACACAATATAACACAAATAGAAAAGAATAGACACATTTAAAAGAACACTCGCACGGTAAATTGTTCGAGCTTTCGGCCCTCTCAGAGGCCTTCTTAAAGAGAGACTTTAGAGACTCTCTTGAAGAAGGCCTCTGAGAGGGCCGAAAGCTCGAACAATTTACCGTGCGAGTGTTCTTTTAAATGTGTCTATTCTTTTCTATTTGTGTTATATTGTGTCAGCCCATTATTGTGCCGCTCGTGTGAGTTTTTCCGTACAATCGTTATACATAAATATATATATATATATATATATATATATATATATATATATATATATATATATATATATATATATACACACATATTTATTTATGTGTTTGTATGTTTCATCGGAAGGAGAATTAACTACATGAAAGTTTGGAAGGAAAGGTTTATGTGGTTAAAAAATACAAATACTCTTTGGAATAACGCGATTGATATAGCTAAAATATACACATTTGTGATCATTTCAAGCAAAACTGCCCATTTTTCAGCCGGGGTGACACTCACAGAAGAGATTTCATTCTAGACGCGTACAAAACAAACTGTTAGTTGTATTGTTGGTTGGGTGTGGATACCGAAGCTGCGTTATCCGCTAAGTTCATTAGCGTTAGCAGGAGAAGATGAAATTGAGCCAGAAGGCAACTTAAGTGTCGAAAGGAGGACGGAGATGACAGGCGGAAAAGAAGTCGGTTTGTACAGCTAGGGCGTTAACCTGATCTCCCCAGGATATGATACTAGGGTAAGCAAAGACAAGAAGATTAATGTTTCTGCTAACTGAAAAGTTTATGTGGCCAAATATTTGGAAATAAAATTAATTATTTTTAATCAAAATGTTGGTCTTTAGAACTATTAATATCATAGAAGAATTTTCAAAGTAAACTAAAGCTGGCTTTTCAATTGCTTTTTTATTTTTATTCCTTATTAATGGGTAAATATTGCTTTTGTTATGAATAGAAATAATTTAGACTATTTTATAATGAACGAAAAGTTTAAGTTGTGCAAACACAACGATTTTTTCTTCTTTGAGTTTAAAACTTATCATAAATAGATAAATTTAGCCATTATTTGAGATTTCATAATTTTTCTTAGATTAAAATTAAAGTCTCTTCTTTCTTGTGCGAATAAAATTCTTTTAGGTAGTAAGTTACTTTCCGTGTTTTTTCTGGGAAAATGAATTTTTTCTGAACGCATTTGAATGAGTTGTTACAAAATTCTATTGTATGGATTTTGTATAAAACTAGTTTGGCAACATTGTGTTTTACGAATTAACCTTGATAGGAATTAAAGAGACTGACTGGAAATAAAACTTTAAACAAAAGTAGTATCACAATGACCACACTAGATACGTGTTTTGTTTTGAAAAATTTGTGTTCAAAGACAACTATGGCTACACGAGATGCATTCATTGATGACTCCGATGCAAAAAATGAAGACGTAAATACATTCATCCATTTATATACTGGCAACGCAGTACTTCTCGCTGAAAGCCCACAAGATCTACACAAAACCCAGGAGAGCTTCAGTGAGATACCAAGAAGAAAGAATGAAACTGAGGTGTAACTGTTCCAAAACAAATATAGTTTTTAGTAATTAGTTTTTTAGTTTTTAGTTAATTAATAATGAGAATGAGAAGAATAATAGCGTAGTGAGTGTACACGGCTAAATAAATGAACCAATGTATGAATTTAAATATGGTGACAGGATGTTTGCGAAAGCTGGAAATGCGAATAAATGGGGGACTGGCGCGAAAACGCATGTTGAAATGCTCTGGTTCGCATATAGTTTACAGCATAAATAATATTTATGTGAGTGTATAAATTCGCATTCCTCCCGATATGAACATCCGTAAACATAAAAACACAAAACTAGGATATGGCTGGGTAAACATAATTTTAATTAATGAAACTGATATGAAGGAAGATGTTGAAGGATATTTTTGGGAAAGAGAAAATGAGATAAAAAATGATTTTGTTATCAAAGAATTGTCATTGGATTTACTTATTATAACAATGCACGAAAAAGTGCGCTTCGCTACTATGGTAATATTGAGAGTTGTATCTTGAAACAGATATTAAAGGAGAATGAATCATTTAAATGGAGAGGTTTGCTTGAGAAAGTCATTAATGAATGTCTCAAGAGGAATATTAGCAGTCTCGGGAAAAAAGCATAAATTGAAAAAATGTAGTATATGATCTCACGGAGGTAAAAAACTTTGAAGTACAAGATAATATTGAGGAGATGATTCAATTGTAAAAGAATAGATGAAATAGCTGGAAATAAGTCTTTCTTTGAGCTTTTCTTCCCCAAAATTCCACAGTATAAGGGTGAGTATATGCAGACATAATAATTTGAAAAGAGTATGTACTTTATTCCGTTTCCCTCTGAAGTCATACATTAAGTTATTCCTTTATGAATAGACCACAGATCACTGTGACAAGTATCTCTTTAATGTATTTGTAGCGAATAAAGATATCAGCGTTCACGCAGCAGTGTCACGCATATAGTGGGAGGTAAAGCCGCAGACTGTTGACTGAAAAGGGGAGACACATTACACCTGAGAAACTTACTAGAAATGTACTAGTTCATATGGTCAAAGGATATTTTATTGCTGCGACGTCATTTTTCAGTACGCATCGCCGAAATAAAAATTGGTGAACGAGCGTTCCGCCTAAATATCGTAGGGTGGCACGGCATTCAAAGAACGTTCTGTGAAGGTTTCTATAAACCTAACATAACAAATATTTTGCTCAATATTAACTGATACTACATCGGAACCAATTGTTTTAAAAAAACGCTTTATAACAAAAAAGTTTTCTGCATTATATGGAGCGTTTTTCACATAAAATATTCAAAATCTGTTTCAAGGTATAATTTATAACAACGTAAAAACTATAAACATACAAAGAAATTGGAATATAAAAATTTGAAGTTCTAATGAGAATATGATAAAATTCCATTGGAAATACTTGCTCTAAGGAAAATAAAAATGAAAAAAATATTATCAGAGATAAGGGAAATTAACTAAAGCGGAAAATGAATAATTGATAACGCTACGGATGTGAACAATAAAACAGGGTGGTAAGTGAGGGAATGAAAATATTTTCAGCAAAAATCACGGAACTTTAACATTGAAAATGTCCAAAAATATCCCAATTTTATGTAGGTTATATGCCTATGTATTTATAAGTGATCAAGTTATTAATATGTGGAAAAAAAGTAATGATAAACCAATGGTATTATACGAGAAAACATATTTTTACTACATATTTGCAGTATGAAATCCAGACACTACCCTTCTCTTGAATATAAAAATTAGCAATGAAAATCGGCAAATGTCCTTATTTATAGCTTATGGCTGCATAGTAAAATGTAAAATGAATGAACGCGTACCTCACCTTCATTAATTATTTTACCGAGAACGGCAGTAATAAAACATCTAGAACTGCAAAGCTGTTATAATATTTCTATTTTATCGGAAATTATATCCTAACCCTTACAAAAGAAGTCCTACCCTAAATTAGCGTTTAGTAGGATAAGTCTCGTTAATATACTCGTTAACCTACAACGACTTACAGGAAATTTACATCGGAAAAGAACGTATTTTAATACTGACATGAAATTAGCGCACCGTAGCCTGAAAGCCATCAGATGTTTGGCGATTAGTTTCTATCAGCTGTTGAATACAGGAGAAATGTCCAAGGAAGCATTAAGCACCATCCTCCTTTAAAATTTTACAGAAATGTCTTCGTTTTTCCGCAATGCGTTGCTAATGAGTTTTCTTGAATATAAATTGTCGAATCTTTAGGAAGACGCGTATATTTGATTGAGTTCCAGTTGCCGAAAGAAGCTTGGCCAATTTAATTTTGAATTCACATTTAACTTGGAATAAAAATTCTGTTAACGCTTGGCATATGTCACCCTTGCCAATGCTCATTTCCGTCATTCTTCGATTTTTTAATAATTTGTCAATAGGGCTAATTTTTCTAGCTTTTAAAAAATAAAACTATTTTAAATGAAAATACTCCGTATTCAAAGCCTAATAAGAGATAGTTGAGCACACATTTCGAAACGGAGAGGAATTAACGGAGAACGTAAAAGTGCCCATTAATATTAACTATTTAAATTACCTTCCTGTCGAAGAGGAAATATCCAATCAAAAGCGAACTTGGTTATGACACCAGTGCCACTAGTGTTGAGAAAGAAGGCTGAAAACATAGACAATACATAATTTCATCAGGCCTTCTTCACTTACTGATTTGCACGGAGAAAAAATAATTTTGAGATGTTCGGTCTAAGGCCAGGAAAAAGATGATAATATATTAAGAAACCTCTCTTGCATTGAACTAAGAAAGATAATTTAATTGAAATTCAATACTCATTTCACTTGGTACCATATCTCAACGAGTTTTCGAATACTAAATATTTTTGATTTGAATCAATAATAAAGTCAGTGCTTCCAGCAGTCAATTTCAGAGAAAAATATTTTTTGACCTGGTTTCAGTTGATGCTACGATAGCTACAATTTAATATTTATCAATTCGGAGGTAATTTAGAAATGAGTTGCGCTCGTCAAACCCCCTATATTGCACAATATTTTTAAATGTAATTTTCTTGGAGCTCAATTTGAACTACGTGCGCAAACGAAGCGAGCTCCGTTGGCCGACATTCCTTCGTGACCCATACCGGAGCTCTGGGCCGACCACGACCGTCCAGCCCCTCCTCCTACGGCTGATCTTCCTCGAGGCGAATGCCGACGTGGAAGAAGACATCATGTCTCCCCCCAGCACCCACTTGACCCTCTCCCCTTCCCACTCACGCCGCTCGTCCCCCTTCCCCTCCGCCACAACTCCGCTGCTCCCCGTGCCGCCCCCATCGTGGACCTCCTCCTCCTCTTCCTCCTCGCCGTGCCAGCGGCCGTCCACCCCCACCATCCGCCGGCGACGCCTCACCACCTTCCGATGTGTCACCACCGACACAGTCGTCTCCATGGACGCGGATTCACCACCCCCACCCCCCTTTTTGACCCCCTCCTCTCACACTCCCGTTCCTCCCCGGCTCTTCTCTACTCCTTCCCACGGCGGCCTGCGCCAAAGGATCCGAAGTACGAGGGAGCGGGTCTCTCCACGTCCCGCGCGTAAGGGTCGCGAGTCGGACGGGGATCAGCCGGGGGAGAGGCTTTCCGCTGCCGCGCGTCGTCTGCGATACCCGCCAGGAGTGACCCGGGCGAGGGGGGAGACCGCGAAGCTTCGTCCTCGTCGCTCTCGCAAAATATCGCCTCGGCGGACACGGGCACGTCGCCTTCGATGGTTGTCATGGGAACAGCAAGCATCCCTCCGGACGACGCGACACGATTCGCTTACTCGAGGGATGCGTGGTCAATACGACACGAAACGACTTTCACTGGCACAACAAGGATCTATCCTTTTGACACTCCGTGGTAGAGACAAGAGGCAGTAAGGGAGAGCACCACTTTGTTCGCTCGCGAGAGCGGATATTTTCGAAACGAAAGGCACTCCGAAAAGAATGACCACTATCACTTTCACATCACTTTCACTAATCTGAAAGGGAGGGAGCAGGGAGAGAGGAAAGGAAAGAAGAGGGACATGATAACGAGGAGGGATTTCTCCCCGAGGTACAAGACGAGCAGGACATATTCCAAATAATCCGTGTGGAAGATGAAACACCACTGCAAGAGGAATTGGTCCACGGGAGAGGGATCCAAAACCAAGTGGGAGTTTTCGGCGGCGATGGAGGTGGGGAGGGGGCGGGTGGGGTGGGGCAGTGATGAGAGAGGACGGGGGGAGGGGGAGGGTGTAGAATGGGAAAGGGAGGAGACGATGGAGATAGTGACGTTCACGAAGACTAAAAAGGCGGGAGGAAGGGGGAAAGAAGGGCGAAGGGTGGAGGACCGGAAAGGGGAGTGGGAGGGGAGGAATAAGAGTAAAAATGACAGAGAAACAAGGTGGAATGGGAAGGAGGAAGAGGGGAAGTGTCATTGGGGGAATGGCGGAGTGAGGGGATGGGATGAGGGCTAGGAGAAAGGGGGATCGGAAGGGTGGGTAGCGGGGAGGAGAGAGGAGTCAGGCGGGGTGAGTCGGATTCTGGCACGGGATTCGGTTTTGGCGGTTGCGTGGTGGGAGGAGGGAGTTCACCAGGGATGAGAGTCAAGGGACACAAAGAGGGAGAGAGGATGGAGATGAAGAAGGGTAATAAATAGTGTAACGCACAATTTAATAATAATAATCGTAGTTTACGGTCTCGAAGTACGTATGTTTATGATGAACCTTGAAAACTATTGCAGAATGTTGTTCCTCAATGGAACTTTTCCAAAGAACAGCTGAAGATGAACACCACTGGCATCGCACTAAATCACGCTTAATTTTTTGTACACGTCCTGTCTACACTAATGCTGTCCAAATGAATATTACTTTACTCGCACACCCATTTACAAAACATTCTCCCTACCACCACTTTCCTCAAAAACCTATTACCAGTTAATATCTCTTCTCACTACACTTTTCCCACCTTCTCAACGTTATAATATCCCCCATCCACGAATCCTCTTCGCCATCCATACGTAATACTTCTTAACATTTTTTCTCCAGACAATATTATTATTTCCATCCCTCAACATAACTAATTCTTCAAAAGTATAGGATTATTCTCTCCTCACGAGGGCATAAGTTTCTGAACCGGTAAGTACTGAGGTTCATACAAAAATCTTTTCTTTAGGTCATTATTCATAATGTCTTTAACAAAAATCTCCTTTCAAACGCTACGCTCTAATAGCATTCATTAAATCCAGGTAGATAGATGAAATAATTAAACAGTTTGAAGGCATTTATAAAGTCAGAATTTATAACGAAAGGAGGAAGAATAAAGAATGGACATAGTCATCCTTTGCCTTGCCTTTGAGTAAAAGGGCCAAAATGATCCACAGTTAAATTTTCTCATCCGACGGACGGAGAGCCAAATTTAAAAGTCCTCTCCTCGGGACACTCAGGTAGGGAGTGGTCTTCGCCCTAACAGAAGGATCGATCACAACCGATATTCAAACCCAGACCTTTGGAATGGGAAGCTTGCAATGTAGCCACTATTACAATCTGAAGTTATACAATCGAAGAAGTAGCAGTAATGTTTTGTTAGTGCGTCGAAGGCAGAGGCCTTTTTACATCACGTGCAATCTAATCATGATTTAGTACCCTGCTAAAAATCTCTACACTAAGCGGGAAGTAGATGCAGAGTCAAACGCAAATACAGTTTGCGGGTTTGCGGCAGCTAGCCATAGATATAAACGGCGCTAAAAATAACCTATCACCAAATATTTATAGATTTTTCCGATAACTCTGTATCGAAAAAAGACAAGTACGTTTTCCTACATGGTGTATATATTAATAACAGCTCAAATAATGTTACAGTTTATCCTCATGATACAATCTGTTGAACCCAAGATTTCGTGATCAGTTGTGGGAAATGTCAATGAACGGGTGTAGTAGTGAATTTCACCACAATAAAACCCTTCTCCTATTTTGCTTTGGTGAGGTAGATGGACGTTGTGAACGAAGCGTCTCTGCATGCGTTCTACTCTAGATGACAGTTCGTTCCTTTGATAATCACAGTTCACAAGGATCCCCAAAGAAAGTTCATGAACACCCATTTACAAGAAAAGGAATTCAGAAGTACTTACCCCAAGTGGTAAACCATGATGTGCTTTGAATATTAAACTGAACACTCAGTTGTGTAAAATGATTCTGCAGCATACGGCAAATCGCTACTCTGATGACATGCCTAATTATGTTTGCTATCAACGTAAACACAGAAAATTGTTTCAATACGATTTTCAACGTGGAGTACCCAAAGGTGCAGACAAATTCCTCGGTTAAGTTACCTCACAGTTTCCCATATCGTCTCTCATCTTTATATGGTAAAAAATCAATGCCAGAGATACTTGAATCCTGAAATGTGCCACTTAAAAGACAAAATTCATAAAATAATCGAACTGAAAAGAACAGTATGCCATACCGTACTAGAATTAAATTTAATACATATTTACTTTAATAATATTTTTAATAAGCGGTTACGAGCGAACGCCAACTAATATTAAAATGAATAGCCTTTATAATCTATTTTTTAGATTAAAATGATCGACGTGTAACTTGGTTTTGCGGACGTCACAAATTTGGCATTCGTTTAAAGGGGCGAGTTGGTGAAATAGAGCGTTTAAGTAACGTCCAGAGATCCTCGATTCAAAGGGAGAGGTGAAACCTTCGCTTCATCATTCTTAAATCAAAGCGTTGCAATATTCTACAGCTTTGGGCTTCACCCATAGAAATATACTGCTGGCCCCCCTGAACATACATAATCCCCATGAAATGAGAAAGGAGTGAATTCTTAATTAAGTTTTCATTTGCAACCTTTGGGATGATAACCGTGGTTTTAATGAATTGTGCAAGGGAGAAACGAGCATCTTACACAAGTACACTCGTTCTCTTAGCCCTTATTTTATATGATCAAAGTTTGAACCTCACTTCATCGATTCCCTGGTGGGGCGCTTAACATAGTTCCTATCCTGTTCGCCACAATTTCTTTGGCCTAAGAGTATTTTACATATCAAGCGGATATTTCTCTTAATCTATACTTTATCTTATCTCTTAACAAATTCTCCAACGGGCCAGAACTACTTACCACATGCACAAGTGGTTGTGAAATGTAGTAAGTCCCAACATTTTTAATCCAAAATTCCCTGCAATACGAGTAATTTGGATGTTTTTGAAAAGCATTACATAAAGAAAGGTTCAGGCTCTTTTAATAATAAATCCAAGGTACTTCCTTTGTTATAAAAATACTTTACTTAAGAGAACATAAGTATAACTGGATTTTTCCTGATTCCATCCAATCGCTCTAATTGGTCTCCAGGCAAAAAACGCTCATACCCAAGAGGCACTTTAAATGATTAAAAATCATTTCAGTCACTATGCTAATGGAAATGACTGGAATCCTTTCTAACGCCCGAGCGCAGCTTACATATATATTTGCAGGAAAGTAAATGGAGTCGGCAAAGGTGATTGACGAGAGAGGTTTTTTAATAATTCTATGAAGTGTTTCCTTTAGAGAGCAAATTCTAATTAATATTCTCGGGCTTTTACCAGAATATTAAAGTCTAAGATTCTTAACGGAGATGATACACGAGATTATGTCAATACAGCTGAAAGTATGCTTTATACATTTATGCTTTAACTATCTCATTTTTTCGGTTGGTATTGTAGAGCGTACGATAAAAATTCTAACAAAGGACATCTGTTCTTACTTTCTGAATCGCAGGGGTGGGAGGCCGACGTACCACTTTCTATGCGGTGAAAAAAGGCCAAATCTCCGGAAATATCCCCCAAAATGCCTATTAAATCACTTTAATCCGTTATTTGCTCTGTCAAGTGGTATTCTAGAGCCTTTGCGGTAATTATGAAAGATAGCAAATAACTTTCTTAATATAAATAACAGATTCAGAAGTGATGTGAAGGAACCGTTCCATAATAACAGGGTGAAGAATATTATAATTTTCTACTTAATAATTACTGCTTGGAAAATTATAACAGTCTTCGTCTCTGCTGTACACTTTCTTAATATTAGAATACTGGCATACTGCAGACGGGGAGGAGGGAATTGGACGATTACCGGTCAATTTAACGCGCCTTGCTCTTCATTCATTTAATACCCTGATTATCGTTTCTATTCATGTTAAAATTGAACTAGATGGTGCAAAACAGTAGTGCTTTCTTGAATAGTGGAAGCGAAAGCACAGAAAAATGAACCTGCATCAGAATTATTTTGGCAGCGAGGTATACATACAACTTCAGCGCATTAGCGAACTTATCAGGAAAAAGAGAAATATGACATTTCAGCTAAAATTTTCATTTACGCATTATGCTTATGTGGCACTAAGGCAGATGCATTTTAAATGCATCATACATTTTAGCTTAGATGTCATAAATATTTCGTCAAAATACATTAAATCAGATTATCAATTATTTTAGACTAAAGACTTTGCTTTGCTTTCGATTGTATATTAACGCAGACTAGTGAATAAGAGCGACGTTTTTATGAAGATTATGAAAATTCCGGGAAGATTTTTTAAAAGTTACAGCCAGAAAAGTGGCCAACCGCTTTTATCATCAGTTAGGAACCGGTTCGTGTTTGGGAGAGAAAGTCAAAGCAGGTTTTGAAACAGAATAAGAAGAATAATGTTCATAATTTTTCTGTCATTCCTCTGAGGAGCCAAAAATTGCAACTGAATCCAAACGGTATTTTATTCCATATACAGTCAAAATGATTTTGTCGGCAGAGATTTGGTGGGAATGACTTTTGGGAGGGAGAGAGAAGCGGATATGTGTTCATTACTCGAGAGGGCTTTTCATTGAGGGATAACTCACAAAATCCCCTCCAGTGACCGTTGTCATTAAACTATTTTCTAAAATGTGACTATGCAGTATATTAATTGATAAAATAAACTGAGCGGTTCTTTAACGTGAACTATGAACTGTGTGCAAGGTCGACCAATATAAATGGCCACCTTAATAAGACATGAACCTTCACGTGAATCTAACCTAAGGACAAATTTTTGTCATCCTTGATGAAACTATATTTAATTAGTTACTAGTAGTTTTCTAGGGCATAGTTCGTCCTGTATTTTAATATGTGCATTATAATAGTTTAAATTGATCATTTCTATTAAATAAATCATTCAATAGTTGGATTAGGGGTAGTCGTTCAGTATAAAATACATGCCACTAAAAGTGAGCTCTTAATCTAATTTGAATCTCTTGCCTAAAGAGCATCATAGAACGTCAAAACATCAGAGATGAGTCTCTCGACGAGGCTTGTGGAATCTAATTTTAAATGACGTGACTTTTTAACGATAGAAATATGAAAACATTCATGTTAGCATTTGAGAATTGAGAAAACTTAATCAATCGTTGATACCCTTCTGAATAAGAACTTCCTAAAATTCTGAAAGGTATTCAGCCACAAAAAAAGTCAATTGTATTTTCATGCCCGTTTATCCGCACAGATTTCGTCGACGTATCAAAGTCTAAATTAGTAAAAAGAATTACTAGAGCAATCACATCTTTTGGGAGGATAAAAAAAATAACTAATCGACTTACTCAATTGGACGAAGTTGAGGACATTAGCTCACGTGCTTCTTCGAGACCTGAAGGAAATGAATATTCAAGGGTAGGTGGGCAAACAATCAATGGCAATAACTAGCAAGAGAAGAAGACTTTAGAGAACTAGCAAACGATCACAGATGATAAATCATCATTGATTGGGCGAAGTTCTCTGGTAAGATGTCAAAGCAAGGAGCTGGCAAAGGCTGGAGAAATTGGAAGATAGAAAATTGGAAAAGGAGACACGATATTAGGAATGCCCTGGAATGGTGGAGAGTTGAGAAGTTTTTCTCTCTTGTGAAAGAGTTTGGCGAGTTTATTTGTTTGAACGTGAGTATGACAGGGAATTGTTTGTGCGTGTCGGAGGCGGTAGGATACGAGGGGGAGGAGCAGCACGGGAGACGAAGGTAATGGGGGCGGCGAAGGGGATAGGGGAGTCGGGGGGGAGGGGGGAATTGGTTTTAGGAACTACAACACTTTCCGATGGAAAAGGGGACTATTGTCTGCTAAGGCGTAACGAAAGAATTGGATGGCCCGAGAAGGAAAAGGGAACACTGAGTGGAGATTTTACGCAAGGGATTTCTTAAATGGATTTGCAAAGGAAAAGACAAAGCTTAATTAAAATATAGTACTGGTAATGGCAAATAAAGTCCTTAATTCTTGAATAAGAGAAAACATAACAAAATTATTTACCTTTACATAGACCAAGTGCTTTGTATGCTAGAGAGGTATCAGTGATCCGATAGTGCTTTCAGGATAATTAGTTCTAAATAATATATATATATATATATATATATATATATATATATATATATATATATATATATATATATATATATATATATATATATATATATAGCAAGTCATTTTAAATAATCTCATCTCGTTTTAAATCCTATAATTACTGTACTTTATCAGTACTTAATTCTAATCTCATGAGAACCGAAATGAATCTAACAGCATTTTAACTATCAATCACTTGATGCCCAATTATCACTTATATACTATATAGTACGGCGGTTAGATAACCTAGTTTATTTTTTCAAAAGGTAGAGTCATTTTGTCATATTAATTTTAAAGTAAATACGTATGTATCAACTAACATTTATTTGCCTTTTTTTCAAACCAATTCATTTGCCTTTTTTCAGGTCAATAAGGAAAGATTGGTATTTTTCAATTAACTTAAGGGAAACATTTTCGGGACCACCTAGCTATACGAAGAACAAAGTTTTGGCCATTAACATTTAAACTTAAAGAAACTAAGCATAAAAAATTCTCCATATCGATAATGGTTTCACTTAACCCTTGTGCTGGTATTTAAAACCGGTTGCCCAAACGGTCGGAAACAAGTTTCCTGAGGTCAATAAATGGTCGTTTGAACACATGTTGCGCTCAGGCATCTTGCCAAAATAACTGCTCCTACGATTCCTGCTAATCTCTTCATTCCTTAAAACCTTCCACGCTTTGGTGATACTTCTCCCAAAATGCCTCCCTTAATTTGCCCTTGTCCATCCCGTACTTTTCATCTGCATGTTCCATTTAATTATTAGGCATACTTTCCTTTGAATAGGCTTGATGATTAGCACTCTCAATTTATGACTGTCAACAATTTGATAGCTACTTTGGCTGCATTATTTCTGACGTGGCAATTTTTTGCAAGAGGGTGAAATTTTACATGGATTATAGTTGAAATGGACAGGAAAAGTAATCAAATTATTAATTAGCAAATCATGTAGGCCAAGAAAAGGGTGAAAATCGCCGTGAGTGTTCCTACATGAGATTCGATCAAAAACTAACATCCACATTAGACACCACTTATCAGTGAAGGGAGATATGAAGCAGCAAAAAGATTGGGAATAAAAAACTGATTGCACCCCGCTGTCTGAAAAACAACATGTTTCTCTTTTGCCTTGCTTAATTAAAGCCCATATTTTCTAATGTAAACAAATCAATAAAATTCCATTTAATGCTATTGGCAATAGAGCAAGTTCTGTAGTTTCGACTTAGATCCTTTTCGAGGAACTTAATTACATTACATTTGAAAGTACTACATAATATGAAATACAGTGCAAAATAATTACAAAAGGGAAGGTTATTTTTACAATGATGGGAAACGTCATCTTTGTCAAAGCGGTTGATTCACTTATTTCGGAATCTTTAGGCAGATGTACCAGTCATGGTCATGCGCGTTGATAAGTAGATAGTTATTTCTTCAAACAAACTTTAAAAAAATAGTAGACACGTACATACACAGCCCATCTAATGTTTTAAATTTACGCTTTCCTATTTTGTCAGAGGGACATTCTTTTACAGATTTAATGAGATACACTTTATGATTTTTTGGTTTTTACAAAAAAATTAAAAACTTTTCCTCAGATAATACGTATCTAATACTATTTTTTAAATTGTGATTCATTAATCACTAATTTTAGGCATGCAGTCTCTCCCTGCTTCAAAGCAGGTGATAATGAAAAATTACGGAGGACCTCTCTCATGCAAACCGGAACTACCCATTTACCCAAGGTCATCATTATGGCTAATGATCAATCAACATAAAGTAACTAGACTTTACAAATTCTGTTCAGTATAGGTTTAAATTAATATCAAGGAATTTCATGTTAAAATGATAAAAGTTATCCCTATGGTACCAGATGGAGTGTGAAATAATCATGCAGACTCCCGTATGTATCAATCCCCATCAATGCAGTCAAAAGTGTAATAAAGTTAATTGCTGTTAAGAAATACACGTTTCAAGATAAGATATCATCATGTGTATGATCTATATATTCTGCTCAAAAAAGAGCCTATTATTAGGATTCAGGTATCATGTTCAAACTGCATTTTTCTTCTTAGTCCACCATTAACGAGAATCTGCACAAAATAGTCATTGCCATCCGCCTGTATATAATTTGTCCACATGTCATCTAGTTGAGAAATAGCCTTCCTAGCCTTCTGTGGAGTTGTAGGATGAGAGAATAGGAGAGAAACCTCGCTCCTGCCCAATCCGCTCCTTCCAGCAAGATATTCTCGTTGCGACATTGGATGCCGAGCCTCCTTTTCTCTCTGGGAACGCTATTTCTCGCAGGAATCCACGAAGCGGTGAGGATTCATCCACGACGTGTTCTAATTCAAAAGTCAGAGGCGTCTGGTATGCGAGCCCAAAAGGACCGTGTTCTCCTTCAAGGCCACAGGAAGTTGAGTTTTCAAAATATCTTTGTCAACACCAGATAAATTTGCCATCATCACTAAAGTGGAAATTTATTTCACGTAATGAAAATAACGCTAAAATGAGTTTCCGAAAAAAATAACATCAAATTTTACATTTTGTCTTATTACTCTATGCTAACAAAAGAAACATCGCCCAATTATTTATATATATATATATATATATATATATATATATATATATATATATATATATATATATATATATATTATAAATACACATGTGCTAATAGACACTGTCAGGTGGCACACAAGTCCCAAACAATTGCAAAATATAATACATAAAACCAGACAAACACAGATCTCTTTAACAAAACAAGTGAATCCCCATCCCATTTACAACCATTAACCAGCAAGAAAAAAAAAGATACATAAAAAAAATTAAGCTATAACATATAATACCATACACCACACATAAATCAAATTTTTACATATATACCTTACATCTATTCTTAAAAGTATACACTCTGTTAGGAAAGGGCTCGAATATTTTTGCAGGTAAGGTGTTCCACTCAACAATTGTTCTATTTAGAAATGAAAATTTTTTTTATTTGTCCTCTGTGCCCGGCATTTTATCTTATATATATATACTTATATATATATATACAGGGTTCGTCCGGAAAATAAGTGTACTGATTTTTTCCCGCCGCTCCAGGCGCGCCCAGCACCGCTCTAACGGGCTGCGATTGGAGGGGGGTATGATGGCAAGCGACGCTGAAAAAGGCAGTCGGCTCTGAGCTGTGGTGTAGTGAGGAGCTCTGTTAACGCGAACCTCCACGCTCGACCCACGTCACGGAACGCGATGCCGAAGTTTTTGGAGCAGCGTTATTCCATCAAATTTGCGAAATTTGGGAAATCGTCTACCGAAACTGTCGGTATGATTAACCAGGCTTACGGGGAGTCAGCCATGTCCAGAAACATGATCTTTCGGTGGCACAAGATGTTCGTGGAGGGCAGAGAAGAGGTCGATGACGAACCATGGCCTGGACGCCCACTCGACGACACTCACCGACGAAAATGTGCGAAAAGTTCGCGATGTACTGAACTCTGATCGTCGTCTTAGTGTTCGGATGATAGCAGAGCAATGTAATGTGCCAAAAACAATAGTGCACGAGATTATTAGGGAGCAATTACAGATGCGAAAAATTTGTGCAAAGTTGGTGCCGAAAGTGCTCAGTGATGATCAAAGACTCAATCGTTTGGAAATCGCGACACAACTTGCGGATCACTGCAAAAATGATCCACATTATTTTAAAAGAACGTTGTTTCGGGTGACGATACGTGGATCTTTGAGTACGACCCGGAGTCGAAGAGACAAAGTGCGGAGTGGCACACCCCATCATCACCCCGTCAAAAGAAAGCTCGCATGAGCAAATCTCGGATCAAGGCGATGCTCATTGTCTTTTTTGACAAAAGGGGAGTCGTCGACTACGAATTTGTACCTGAACGACAAACTGTAAATGCTGCATTTTACGTTCAAGTGCTCGACAGGCTTCGAAAACGAGTCGCCCGCGTCCGGCCAGCGATTAAAAACATCTGGCGGCTGCATCACGACAATGCGCCGTCTCACACCGCGCTTGTCGTGTCGGACTTCTTGGCCAAGCACGGCGTGGCAACGCTGCCGCACCCGCCCTACAGCCCGGACTTGGCACCACCGGACTTCTTTCTGTTCCCGAAGATAAAGAGGAGTTTGAAAGGAACGCGATACGGGACTTTGGACGCCGTCAAAGAGGCCGTGACGACGTGTCTTCGAGAGGTTCCCGATGATGCCTTCGCGGGAGCGTTCCAGGAATGGGAACGCCGCTGGAACAAGTGTATCGACTCACAAGGGTCCTATTTTGAGGAATATTAGCTTAAGATATGTAAAAGTGTAATAATTTTTTTTTCCTGACCTCAGTACACTTATTTTCCGGACGAACCCTGTATATATATATACAATGCATGTAATCTGTTCAGTGGCCTATGTTCGTTCATCAATCCAAATGGTTCGGCAATAATATATGACTTGAGTTATTTTGTGAATCCTCTCAAATATGATATGATGGAAGAATGAGATAAGAGTGATGAGACTCGCAACCTTCCTTTATATGTTTTCAAGTGATCTCTAACACTTTCCTAACTAATACTATTTTGTTATGAAATTGAAGTTTTTTTTTTTAAACGGAAAAGAATGATTTTTAAGCAAGTAGTTAAATACGAATGAATTTATATTATACAGAGTAGAATATCATGGAATGAGTAAAAGAAAATTTAAAAAAAGATGACAGCTTTGGAGATAAAAGAAGTGCGGGCAGCAGCCAATTAAATTCTTTTATAAGAACCTCTTATAATTGAGCATAAGACTAAACTAGGTGGTCTAAAAGGAATAAGGCAATTGCGAATTGAATCAATTTGTGTCGCAAGGCAAAAAACTCTTCAGATTACTCAAATTTTAATTTTCCAGACGAGAGGAAGTGCAGGATGGAAAAGGAGAGACTTATTTCATCTTAATGCTGAGGTCATTCTCATTGAAGTCATAATAAATATAGTGACAGATATACAAATATATGTATCCCGATTTAACCAAACGAAGTTTGCTGGTCGGAATATGATATCAAGAAGTAGCCATTGATGTAAAGGAAGCATTATTAAGACTATTTCCGTGCTTACAGATTTCGCTTGCCAATGTGCAAGTATCCCAAATAAGACTTTTGAAATGAAAAATACTAATAATGGGAACCCTAAAGAAAAATAATGCTAAAATAATATCAGAAATGAAATTTAATATCCCAAAAAAATTCCCTGTATTCCATTAAAATATACATATATAGATAAAACTGTCGCTACCATTTATGAAAACATTTATTTGACATATAATCCAATAAATTCCTAAATGAAATAGCTCTTAGACTTACAATAGGCACAAATAGGAAAAGAGAAAAAATATTTTTTCGGAACACGGATTAGGGAAAAAGGAACGGAAGCAATTTAGCTCCATTCAAACAGGAGAGACATTTCGAGGAAATCATCGCTAAGATGGGAACTAAGTCAAAAAATAAAATGAATGACTCAGGATCACGTGAAATAAATGAAAAATGTGTTTTCGAGAGTGGCTGGAAGGAGTTTAAGCCGTCGGCAGAACTTTCAAGGAACCCCAATGGTAAAATTAGAATGTGCACCAATTAGGCGAGCTCGTTCTCGTGCTCTTCACGGAGTAAAGATAATATAATAGAAAAACGGTTACACCCACGTGGATACGGTGCAGGGTGGCCACCTCATATTTAAAGTAGTAAGACGAGGAAATGCGCATCATTTTAAAGTCACGAGTAGTTTTCCCCGAGCACAAATCTCAGGAGTGCCCCTAGCGACCCAGATATTTCGAATCCCAGTTGGACGGCGGTCGGGGACGGGGGTGGAAGGCGGAGTGGAGGAGGGGAACCATCGTCTCCAAATGAAAAGTGGGTAGGTGTGGGGACTATTTTTGGAAGAAGACACGGTTAGTAATTAGCGGATGATGGAACGCCCGCTTAAAGGGCCTCATTGAGTACGAACATCAAGAAGATTCTCCTAAATGTAAAGGAAAATAGTTGATTTTAATCTTGTTTTTCACATATTTATACATACCAGGATAGTATACTTCATTTATAAGTGCCAATAGATTACTTATCATAGAATTATTGGTCGTAAAACCAATTCAAACAAATGGTTCCGGATATAATGCCATTGGGACCAAACCGAAAAAATCAAGTATAAAATACGGAGGCGGTATGGATTTTAAGAATATATCTATATGCAATTATTCTATTATTGTATAAACAACGAAAGATCTAAAATACTCACAATTCATAAAAATTATTGTGCCAGACGTAGAGCTATGAGAGTCGAGGATCGGGGTTCCAATCAAAGGGATGCCTCTCATAACCGTAAGCTTTATCCAAGCAGTGTAAATTCCTGGGAGCCAGACCATTCTGGGTTAATCACAGACGGCAGAGGGAAAGGAACTTAACCCCTGAACTGATCTGTGAATTTCACATTTTGTTAGGCTTAGCACTAGGTGAGCTCTATCATCATCTATCAAGGCAAACTTGGGGAAAATTAATTATCTCACGTGCTAGTGACACTGTCAAGTTAATAACTCTTTTCAGGAAGGCAACGGGAAACCATCTCAATTATTTATTCCACGTATATATCCGACGAACTCACACCCATATTCGGGTTGATCATAGGGTTCTGCCTAGCAGCGGGAAAGGTTTGGCTTCCGCGGTCTTTATGACCATAAATAATTTAAAAGCAGAACTAACAAAAACAGAGGAATAAAAAAGACGACCACATCAGTTATTTAAGGGATTTTGAAAGTAGAACCATCTTGAGGACAGGGAAATCAGAAAACGTAGAGCATGAAGTATAGATATTGTAGGGCTGTACGAGGAGAGATGGAAATACAGCGATGATTATTGGAGCGATAATTATTGAGCGATATACAGTGGAGAGGAAGAAAGCCAGCGAGAGCTGGCAGTAGTACTGGCAACAAGAAACTTATTAAAGCTTGTTATTAGTAGGGAGAAAAGCTGGACGGAAGAACGTGGTCATCATCCAGGCATGCAACCATAAGTAATATTAGGAAGAAGTTAAGCATTGGATCAAGAAAACTAAATAATTAAGGGTGTCCCGAGAAGAAAAAAATTGATAGTTATAGGCAATTGGAATGCGGTGGTTGTCGTAGGAAGAGATGGGAGTGAAGTAAAGCACTACTGTTTACGAATAAACAATTACCGTTTAGGGATATGCAATGTAGTTCAGCAAGAGACAGAGTTAAATAAAACGAATAACTGGTTTAAAAAACCTCAGTAGATGTATAATACGGTGAAAATGCCCGAAGATTCAGAGAAACATCAGATCGTATTACGGTCAGACACAGGTTCCAGAACGATGAGAGACATTCGCAGTTTCCCAGGAGCGGTTGGAGATTCAGATTATAGTTTATTATTCTTAAATTACGTGTAACCGGCAGATTTAAGAGAATAAAACAGGACGACCGATGAAGAAACGAAAAGTAGACCGGGAGGAAAGGAAAATAGTTCAAGGTTGGAGTAAAAGAAATTATGAATGAGGACAGGGAGACGGGTACAATAAAAGAGAAACGAAAATGTATAAAAAAGGGATATCAAAAGCCGCAAAAGAAGCTATGGGAAAAATAAATAGAAAAAGGATAAGGACACCATAGATAACGGACGAAATGATTGGGAAGAGAGATGAGAAAAGAAATAGAAAGAATGAAAATAAAGAATTAGTAGACGGAAGTACGAGAGATAAATTGTAAATCGAGGCGCGAAACTAATAGGGCTAAATAAGCAAAATGGGGGACGCAATGCGAGGACATGAAGAGTTTACAGAGGAATGGTGAAATGGGTTTGCTGTACAGAGGGGTGAAAGATCTATCAAGTTATAAGGAAAAATCAGAGCAGAATATTTATTTTACTGTAAGAATATTACTAGCTGAAATAAGAAAGATTAGGGAGAAATGGAAAGTGTGTAAAGAGGATTTATTAGATAAATATAACACATCAGCAAGGAAATATTTATTAATAGCAAATGGTATAGAAGGGCCATGTATGCCAAATTGCGAAATAATAATTGCATTTAGGGAATGAAGATTAAAGATCCCGGTTGGAATAGAAGGCATTTCCCCGGAACCACTCAAATATTTACGAAAACGTAGAGTTTTTATGGGCTAATTTGTAGCATTTATGAGAGCGGACTTTGGTCATAAGATTTTGTTTGAATAATATAAGTTCTCATCCCAATAATGGGAAATGTAACTATGCATAAGAACCATTGAGCAATAACGTTTATATTCACAAAGATGTATTCCGGTGGTTTCCATATTTCCATGGATAACTGAAATATTGGATAATTTTTCCTACTGAGTGATTAATAATTCATCCCATTATATGTCAGTTCATGATATTAAACTTAATAAATACATATAGACGTTGCTATGCTTCATTGTACACGTATATGCGAAGAACTCAGATCGCCTTCACATATTACAATACTAGTACGGGTTTCATTGTTTCATATCAAAATAACGAAAATTCTATTCGGATATCAAGAGATTATTGGGAAAAGAGGAT
Organism: Hetaerina americana; assembly: GCF_022747635.1. Classification (NCBI taxonomy): domain Eukaryota; kingdom Metazoa; phylum Arthropoda; class Insecta; order Odonata; family Calopterygidae; genus Hetaerina; species Hetaerina americana. Next base: position 9,601,263 of record NW_027286874.1, on the reverse strand, counting down.
GCCGATATCAGCAGAAAAGGTGTGTCATTTGCAAATATATTATTGAATTCTGATTAAAATTTAGAACAATATCTTCTCTGATAGAAAATTCTCAAGCTAAAATTTTGAATGGCATACAAATATTGCTGCATTACCTGGGGTCAATGCAATTCAGAAATTTCTTTTGTTTTTGATCATTTGGTAATGATTAAAGATATGCTGGTTTTAATTGTCTAAAATATTGAAGGCTAATTGCTAAAATGTCTAACTAGAATGTCTAGCAGATTATATTAACAGAAAATGAGTGTTTATGCTTAACTGAAATACAATTTAATGATCTAAATATTTCAAAAGCATAGGTCTTATTTTTTCCAAAAATTCTTTCTCATAAAAAAATTATACTACATAATAGGCTACATAAATATTTCCCAAAGAAAAATTAATATCGTCACCTAGGTTAGTACATCTTTAGCTAGTTTAAGGTGAAGCTACCAAAAGCTGTCATTCGCGCCATAATAAGTGTGAAAGGGGTAGCGGTACGGAGGAAGGGTAGAGAGAAATCCAGGGTTGGCACTAGCTTACTACTAAGGAAAGACGCCAAGGGATCCACAGATTAACGTCCCATCAGATTGACAGTGAACTCCACTTGAAGTGTTCGTCACCTGGCATTCAGGTCGAGATCGGAATACCACTGAAAATATGCCACCTCCGGGATTCGAACCAGAGGCCTTCGGGGTACGAAGGAAGTAAATAAGCCTCCGCACCATCCCGATCACCTTAAAAAGTATTGTACATCCAAACAGTTTGTAATACCTATAGAAACCAAAGCCGAGGTAGAATTTTAAGAAAAGACTCAATAAAACTTTGATATCGAGCATGGTTGGGCAGGGCGTGTAACCATGGTCTATGAAGTAAGAGAACTAGGGTAGAATGAAGACTGTAGATTAGAATATTGAATTGTGGGTATGTAGGAGAATTTGGAAAGTGAAATGACTAGAAAGAAACCAAACGAGGAAGCTCTATGGAGGAGAGGGGAGAAATCCAAAGTTGGCGGGGAAGATGGATACAGAGTGTTTTGAATGGCCGTGGGATCTTGGAGACTGAGATAGCAGAGAGAATGTCAGGAGAGGAAGGAAGGGGTAGGAAAAGATTAGGCCTAATAAACGGAAGGAAGAGAGGTATAACGTATGCGGAATTGAAAATTTCATTGTAATGCCAAATTGGTTGTGTTTTGTGGTGCTAAAGACAAGGGAATGCATATTGTATCGTTTAATAGTCGTCGGCCACCCAAAATTGTTCCATTTAGCACATTATATACCCTGTCAACTTTCTACTAGAAATAGTAAAATAAAGTTAATCATTGCTCCGTCAGCGTCCATCTAAAACCTACCTCAAACAGTAGTAAACCATTATATGCCCGGCCCGTTAAATTTAAATTTAATTTGCCGGCCCCGGTGGTGGCGGGGTAACGTCTTCGTCTGCCAACCCAGAGGTCACGGGTTTGAATCCCGCCCAAGGTGGTTTTTATCCCCAGCTAGGGTTTGGGTGTATGTAATTGTCAAATTGTTATATCAATGTCCGATGCAAAAGTCGAAGAGCTGTTTTCGGACTTATGTAAAATAAACAATAATCCATAGTAAAACAAAATAAATGTACCAAGTAAAGTAGAAGGAAATAATTGCGACCAAATGTTCCCATTTGCTATATTACACTCTGAACAAATTGAAATTATAATATTATTTGCGAGCATATTAATATAATGTAAAAAAAGGGAGGCAAAGGATAAATTGACAAATAAACTTCAAGATGGAGCTAAGAAAAATACAGCATAAAAGAGTGAATTCTTTTCCCACCATTGTGTGTTGAGAGCGCGATATCCGAGTGAATGGGATAAATCACTATATATGTGGTTCGCATTTTCAGAGTGGAGGATGAGGACAACTCTTTGATAATGATCAAAATAAATAAAAACAATTACCAAATTCCAAAGAAACTGCGGGAGATGCCGCAATAGTAACTTTTAAGGGAGTCATCCGCTAATGTGCATTTCAATGCAACAATTTCAGTCAAGGCGAATGATTTTTACACTCTGAAATTATTGCATTAAAAACAATTACATATATTAAGTGAGGACGAGGAGTGCCGCACGTAAAACATTTCAATGAAAACAATTTTCAGAATCAAATAATCGCGCATTTTTAATACTAATAAAACCTGATAGCATTCTTTTATGAACAGATAACACGTCCAATCATTAGGAATAAATTGACCATTCAATTTCAAAGGAAAACATAATTTTCTGAGTCATTAAATTAAGGCTTCCAGCAAGAAGAAAACGAAAAATTTGCTTTTTATAGTAGGTATGAATTTATAAGAGCATAACTTTAATAAATTCTTGTTCTGTTCTCAAACATTTCACGATGATAATTGGAACTCTTAGCAGGTTTTTACGCATTAAACAGGAAACATCATAAAAGTAATGCCCATTCTCTGGAAAAAATAATTGTATTGATCGTACTTGTACAAATTCATAAAATTCTTCAAAATGCTATCCCCCTGCATCAATACACTTGGCAGACGTGTCTGCCACGCCTTGAAGGAACCCTGGAACTCCTCGACGGGAATGTCTCCCATGGAATGTTGTAACATGCTTTTGGATGTTTCCCACGCTCTCCTAATGCTTTCCTTTCAGCTCTTTCTTCAGTCGGCCCTCACGTGCGCGACCCAGCGTTTCAATCTCATGAGCACCTCCAGGTAAAAGGGTAAGGCTGAAATGGCAGTTTCTTCCAGCAGTACAAACTCAAAGTGAGCGTTTCCCTGGACGTCAAAGAAGACAATGAACACCGTTTTGACGCGAAACTTGCTCATTCGCGCTGTCTTAGGGTGGGGGGATGATTTTGTGTGCCACTCGCTGCTCTGCCTTTTCCACTCTGAGTCGTACTCGAACACCCAGAATGTGTCTCCGGTTACGACGGAGTTCAAAAAAGTCCGCCTCATTTCCAATTAAATCCAACAATCCTTGAAACTCGAAGTTCTTTCTGGTCTTCCGTTAACACTTTCGGCACAAGCTTCGGGTAGACCTTGCGAATTTCCAGATCCTCGGTCACTATCCCATATAACATAAACGCGGACATGTGTAGGGTGTCAGCAAATAGTTGGATGCTCAATCGACGGTCGGAACGCAAAACTTTGCGCAGACAATTCTCGTTTCCATCGGTTCTGGCCGTTGTTGATCGTCCAGAACGGGGTTCGTCGGTGACTTCTTCCTGGCCCTCCTCGAAAGCCTTTTGCCCCCTCCGAGACCGTGAGCTTTAATGCAGTTGTTTTTTAAGGCCTCTAGAAGCATCTGGAATCAGTAGCATTATTTCCAAGCTGCACGCAAAACTTGATGGTGTATCGCTGTTCAAGCGAACGCTTCGTTGCGCCTTGTTACAAAGTCACAGTTAAGTATGTATAAATATCTTCGAAATGGAACGCTCTTCGGCGACGCACAAATATATAAAAACACGGATGTAGATTTGTAGAATATAGAGACACAAAGAAATATATATATATATATATATATATATATATATATATATATATATATATATATATATATATATATATATATATCTGAACTATCTCTCGCGCTCTTGGACGATGTACTATTCTCGCAGATTCATGTTTCTCGGGTGTCATTAATTTTTTTCCTACCCATTTTTTAATTGCAATGATGTAAATATTTTCAGCCAGAAAAGTGTTAAACTCAAAGCCTTACCAAGTAAAACATCATTTATCTTTTCATGAATTAGCAATTTTATGGCGTTTTTCAAAAGAGCTTATGATGAATTATGAAAAAACTTTCAAATTCCAGACCTCGGGAACACGCCTGGAAAAAAGTCATGGGGAATGTTATATTCCGCTGAATCCTAGTCCATTGGTAGAAAAAACGTGCATCTGGAATCAGTTGTATTATTTCCAAGCTGCAAACACAATGGTGCATCGCTGTTCAAGCGAACGCTCCATCGCGCCGTGTTACAAAGTCGAAAAGCTCACTTCACGCAGAGGCACGTATTTCCACTCAGACTTCTCGGAGCAAACTGGTTATCAACTTCGTTGGAAGGATAGACCCCCCACCACATTCCCCAACCAATTTTACAGTGCTGCCATCGATAGTCGCGTCTTTATAAAATCACGCGCATTACTGCCGTAATGGACCATGTATATGCAATTTTCATGCATACGCAATTTACGTTTACAGCAAGTTTGCTCAAAATGAAAATTGCCTGTAAACCGTATAAATTATGATACGAAAATAAATACGTATGTTGCAATATATATGATAATACAATTTTAATTTAATGTTATTTTCTATACATTTAAAATCAATAGTAGTTTTATTAAAATATAATATCGATTCCCGTACACGATACATGCCGAATGGCTTACTTATTATAATATGGTGGCATTGCAAAGCTAAATACCTAAGTACCTAAGCCCTCTGTATACTTTTACAGGCCAAGTTCTTGTCCGCGCAATGATGAATTCCTAAAAATGAATCCATCCATACCTTACTATCTCTCTTGTGTTTTGAAATCTATTTTCGCCACAGATGTAAATATAGGAAACGCTACAGCTATTTTCATGGTCTCCACTCCTTCATTAGAGATATAAATTGAATACGTCTGTACACTTGAAACTTCATAGCTACCAAACACCTCTGCTGAGTAACGGATGGTAGGTCACCTATAGATATATGGGTTAACTCAGAACTAACGGAATGAGCACGATCAATAAAACGTTGCACTTAATACCCGAAGGCACCTGGAAGTCGTTGGAGTATAATCATAGAAAAGGGGGTCTAAAAATACCACGAGATTGTTTGAAAGTGGCATGAGTGGTTGCAGCCGACCGATAGCCCAGGAATAAAGCGGAAGGTTAGACAGGAGCTCTCTTCCATATCATTGAAGTTAAAGACCTCGGTGCAAGTTATCTGACAGTTCGCTGAGCGTAGGCCAAAAATTGTTTTAACAGCAGATGCAGGGGGAAAGAGTAAAGGGTACTGATCGCTTTTAAATTAAAATACAATACATGAGATCCCGCAACAGTACAGAGCTATACGATAATGCAAATTATAAAGACACAAGCCTGATAATTATCCTCCTTGACCAGGATTCCAACCGTCCTCCTCGGTAGCTTAACTGGCTAAAGCACTCAGCCGGACATCCATGGATCGAATCCAGGTCCACGCAAATGATTTTCACATATTGAAATTATTGTTGCATGGTAAACATTATGATATCCCATGTAACAGCAGAAGGACTACTTATGCTTTTGTAATTTGATAAAAAACATGAAGCATCCAATTAAATAAATACCCTTGATATACATTTGATCTCATTTAGATCTAAGTGCGAGGACTAATGGAGAATGAACATCATGCAGTTGTGATACACGATACAAATGCCAAATACTTCAAGCTGTTACCAAATGATAATTATTAAAGGATAAATGGGAATAATAGGAGTGAATATTTAAGAAACAAGTGGCAAAGTATAGATGTTCGAGAGCAAAAGATGATGTTACAGGAAAACGGAGACCTATGTATGGATAGGTAGAGTGTCGTCTATACCTTGGAGTGAGATTGAGACTATGGAGTTTCTTCTACCACCAGAAATGGAAAGGCAGATGATTATTATTCGAACATTATTATTAAATGTAGCGTCCATCTTTAGAACGAAGATCTATGCTAACAGTTGGAGATAAGGCGGGTAAGATAATAGTTGGCACAGAAAAGACCCAAGAGAGATGGAAGGACTCTATAGAATAACTGAATAGTAAAGAATTTAGACCACCAAAGTTAGACATAGAAAAGGAACATGACGTAGAGAAAGATAGCTTAGGTCCAAGAATACTGGAAGATGAGATAGAAAGGGTATTAAGGGAGATGAAGATAAATAAGGCCGTGGGGGTGGATAGCATTCCTGCGGAACTACTGAAATGTTTAGGAAAATGTTGGAGGAAGAGGCTATATGGGCTGATTCGTAGTATCTATGAAGAAGGAATCTGGTCGGAAGACTTTGTGAGATCAGTTTTAGTTCCTATTCCGAAAAAGGTAAAGGCTACATCATGTGAGGACTACAGGACAATAAGTTTGATATCCCACGCAGCTAAAGTTGTTCTCAGGATCATAAACAAAAGGATAGAGAGTATGGCAAATGATTACTTAGGGGATGATCAGTTTGGGTTTTGGAAGGGGAGAGGTACGCGTGATGCCATTGCAGTAATGAGATTATTAATCGAGAGCAATATAGAATACAACCAGGAGGTATTTGCCTGTTTCGTAGATTTCGAAAAAGCGTTTGATAGAGTGATTTGGGAAAAAATAATGAGTGTATTGCAGAGAATAGGAATAGATTGGGGGGAAAGGAGGCTAATCCGCAACCTGTACATGTCTCTGACTACTCAGGTGCGGGTGGGGAACGGGGAGTCCGGATGGGCAGTGTTAAGAAGAGGTGTAAGGCAGAGTTGCCCATTATCACCGTTGCTGCTCAACCTGTATGCAGAGGAAATGATTAAAGAGGCATGGGAAGAACTGGAGGTAGCAATGAAAGTGGGCGGGGAATTCGTAAAATCAGTTAGGTTCGCTGATGACCAAGCTTTAGTTTGTCAGTCAGCCAAGGGGTTGCAAGCATTGCTGAGTGAATTGGAAATGCAGTGCGATAGGTATGGGATGAAAATAAATATTAATAAAACAAAGGTTATGCGATTTTCTAGAAAGAAAAAGGCTAAGCTAAACATTAAAATAGGAGGGCAAAAACTAGAGCAGGTAGAACAGTTTACGTATCTCGGTAGTGTTTTGGACCAACACGGTCAAAGTGGTATGGACGTAAGGAGAAGAAATGCGCTAGGCAAAGAGGCTTTCACAAGGAGGAGGGAGGTGATGACAGGGACGTTGAGTAAGGATGTTAAGAAAAGACTCGTAAAAACTTTGATATGGAGCGTAGCTATGTACGGCGCGGAATCGTGGTCATTGAAGCAGGAGGATAGGCTTAGATTGAAGGCTTTTGAATTGTGCGTGTGGAGAAGAATGGAGAAGGTGAAATGGACCAAGAAGAAAACAAAAGAGGAAGTACTAGGTATGGTGGGCGAAGCGAGGGGTTTTTTGGGAAAAATCCTATGGATGCAGGAAAAATGGATTAAGGGCGTATCGATCGGCAGTGGGATGTTGAGGACTGTAATTGAGGGGAGAATGTTAGGCAAACGAGGAAAGGGAAGGAACAGGATAGGGATGCTGGACGGGATGAAGGGAGGAAGGAAGTACTCAGAGATGAAGAGGGACCTGATGTAGAGTAGGATGCTGGATTTTGTATTTTGTTGGGAGTAATAAGATATTTATTTGGTACTTGTGTCCATTTAAAAACCTGCTTTAACCGGTACATTACTTTATAATGATAATGATAAAAACAATTATTATTATTATTATTATTATTATTATTATTGAATGGAATGAAGGGAATGAAAATTTCGTAAAACTCAAGGTTAAATTGTGAACCTACGGAAGCAGCTGGTGCTTTGTATTATTTAGTCGGATTATCGGGAAGACTATCGGATAAGTGTACAAAGGAAAAGCTGAAGATATACGACCGTTGCTATTTATATTTTCAGCGTAGTAATGAAAGGACTGTAATTCACTGTGGAAAATGGCAATGGCAATGTTTTCATTACTAGGCTGAAAATATAAATAGCATAGGAGCAGCAAAAGAAATAAAAAGTATACCTGACAAAGTTCAGTCGCCGGAAAATGGAAATATTGAATAGGCGAGTAAGATAAAAGTAGGTCATGTTTTAATTCTGCACCTAATATTGATGTTTCTTGGAAAAAAACGTGTTTTAGATAACCTTCTTCGAAAATGGTTCTAATGTTGGCACGTGCGGGTAAGATAAACATCGGATGTTTGTATAATGAATCACCAAAATATAATAAAACACATTAAAAGAGTGTTTGAGAAATCAATACTAACAGAGCTGATAAGGTTTGGTAACTGATTGTATTTTTGAACAGTTAGGCGAGTAATTTTTAGCGCCTTTTATTATTGTTATTTTATTTATTTATTACTTAATTTATTAGTATTTTAGGTGTGGGATAAAAATTATTATAAAAAAATAAAGGCTATGCCATTATCAATACACGTATGTAAGATGGCTAAGATAAATATGAAAGTTAAGTGATAGACTGGCATAGATAGAAAAGATCCGATGTTCTGGGAGCGTTTTAGATGAGGGCTGGGAGAGTAGTACGGACATTTAAGGAAGTACTGTACTTGGTAAAGAAGCGTTAGCAAAGAGGCGGAAGTACATGAAAGGCACCTTAAGTAAAGATAAAAGAAAATAATGGGGAGAACGTTAATGTGGAGGGTAGTTTTTTATAGCTAAGAAAATTGATCCTGGAGACAGGAGGACAAGTGTAGATTGGATGCATTTAGGATGTGGATAAGAATGAAGAGAACACATAAAAAAACTGAAAGGAAAATCCAGCCATAAAGGTGTAGGCACCGCAGTGAAAAAGAGAAGAATGTTGGGGAAAGTTCGAAGATGGCACGACACGCAGGTGCAAAAGAGACTGAGACGAAATCAAATGTTGAGTGCTGTAATCGGGGAGTATAGAGGGAAAGTGAGATGGAGGGAGCAAAGGAATGGGCATATTGCATGGAGTGAAGGGAAGTACAAATCACGAAGATCTGGAAAATGAAATATTTTAAAATTCAATTTGGGAGTTATGTTGAGGGGGCGATATTTTGCGACATGTTTCTTAGAACTAGAAATAATACTGTAATGTGTTGTGTCAGAGTATAAAAAATAGACAGCAACCCCTCACACCCCTGCAGTAATTGACTGAAGGCAATAAGCTGACTAAAATTCCAAAAGGTTAAACCAGGAAATAAGAATGACCTTCATTCGGAGAGACTTAGCCTTTAAGGGAACAGCAAAGAAATTGGCATTTAAAAAGACTCGAGAGAAAATGGTGGGTTATTTATCGAATTAGAGAGCAAGAGCCGGGGTATAAAATAGAGTAAGCAGAAAAAGAGAATTGGAGAAGAATGAAATCAATTTACAAAGGATCATAAAAGAGAGGGATAGTTGACGCCAATGAAGAAAATAAAGGAAAATATCCATGCACATTGTTTCTAATTAGTAGTATTTGCTAATGGTAAGCGGTTCACAGTTTAATTTAACTTGAGACAAGAAAGATCTGGTAAGAAAGGAGGAAACGTTATTTATATACATGATAAATATCATCGGAATCATTTGCTGAAGTGGACAAATAATTTACAGGATTGTCCTGAATTGCAAATTAAAAAAATAATTAGGCCAATTCCATTCGAAATAATAACAGTACATTGCATTCAAAGTATAAAGGAAAAGCGAAAAGCTGAAATGAATAAATGCAAAATTAACTTTCACATCATAATAAAACATAACAATTTAGATTTACTGGACCAAGGGAAAACGTTTCGCACATATATGCCCGATGGTTGTATTCTCTCATTGCATAACATTTAAACATAAAATAGCTATAATTAATGAGGTAATCCAGATTTTTCTTATTCTGAAATAAATAATCTTATTCTGGAACCTTGAGGATTGTAACTCGCTAAATATTTCTTGAATATATTTTGATGTGGTTCCAAATACCGTTTCCTTGGCCAATTAGTAACAAATAATTTTGAACTCGTGATTAAACAGTCGACGACGACTTCATTGTAAGTACGTTATTTTTACCCGAGGGTCACCTTTGAGCCAAACCCCGGGTTGCGAAACATGAAGTGTTACCTCGTTACGCAACACCTGAAATGAAATATTCCTCTATTGCTCCTCAGCGTTCATACCCAGGCACAATTTCCTCCCCCGCGACGACGGCCAAGAACGATACGATTTTTCAGTATGGAGAGCCAAAGAGCAGCAGATGGGGGGAGGGGAGGAGGGTGGTCGAAGGAGGAGACGAGGCAGCGAAGAGCGTTTCAAGGGGTCGGGGGTGTTTTTTGAAATGGGTTCGCGGAGGGTTGAGGAACGGCAGAGAACTCAGACGCACTCGGGAAATGCAGCGCGCCGAAATCCATGGGTGGCTGTCGTGTTCGGGAATATGCCATTAATCTCCCCGGGCCTTTTCCGCGCCAAATAAAAAGGGAGCGGGGCGAAACAAAAACGAAGGAGTGAGCATCCCGCTTGAATTATGCGTCCTCTCTCTCTCTCTTTCGCACTTCGTCTCTTCCTCCACTTCATCTTCCACTCGGCAGTTCCTCCGCGCGGGAACGTCGATGAAAATATATTGGAGAGCCCTTGCACTCGCGGGCAGGGGTATACACACTCAAGAGAGCAGACAATGAGGAGCAACGAGATTGGGGCGGCCGGAAGTGCAGAGAGAGTGTGCACTCATGGGGTCATCCGATGGAGGACGAAATTCGTAAATGCCGTCGGTGCGAGATCGCCTGGAGGTAGAAATCCCGGGGGGGCGAGATTATTTCGGAAAGGCAATATTACCTCGAACTAATTGGGGAAAAACATAATAGCAATGGATTAAATTCATCTTACGACTGCACATTTTCAATATGAATATATTTTTAAGTTTATAAAACCATAACAAATTATCAAATATTTCTTATGATACGATGATTGCTACCTTCGCGCTCAAATGTACTATTCCTTTCTTTCCTCTCAGAAGCACACGTTTGCGTACATCAGTTTGAATTTTTTACTTTTATCATTTGACAACCTTCCTTATGATAATAGTGATTAAATATTTCTAAAGTGAATTTTTCGGAAATTATTTCCCGAAAATCTATACATATCTAAAAATTTACATGGCCTGGTAATTATTTATATAACTCATGCTAATGCCGTAGTTCTTGTAGATTAAATGTCAGGAATTTACTTTGAAAACTACAGAAAATATACTTCGGGCAGATATAATATCATTTAGCTGGCTTTCTCCACCTGATTGCATTCCTCACATTATTTATTCATCGTTTACATTATTTTTTGATAGATTATTAAGAATTTTTGTTTCTAAATTTAATTACAGAAATTATATTATTACATTTTCTTTTGATTTAATACTTTTCGTGACTATATTTGGGTCTATATTTTATGCATGACCACCTTTGCCTGCCCCTTAAAATTTTTCAGTTAGCGTATATTTATATTAGGGCATGAAGTCTTTCTCTTCTATTTCTGCCAAAAATTGATTGTAGTGGATGAGACGTTTGTCTATACATATGCTCCCTATTCAAGATTTGTTAAAATTACTTGCGCCTGTAAAAATGACATTCTATGGGAAATTCTATGGGACATTCCTGTGGGCCCAGATTTATTAGGCATGGATTATAATGAGGAGCCCTCTCCATCAATCACTTACATTCCGTGTTGCTATTACATATCTGAAGGAAAATGTTGAAAAATTATAGTGATAAATAGCAATGCTTACATGGATTATCTCCTTAATTTTCCACTTGAATTTAAGCATAGATTTCCCAAATGTAATATAGTATAATTTCTAAAAGACTTCGTTGGGCAGTCCAAAATCATCATTTCCCTCACATAGAAATCCACTACAAAGGTTTTTAAATTCCATAAAAGCCAGTATTTTGATATTTATATCAAATTTATCCGCATTGACGTGCGATTTTAATTTTAAATATCTACTCAGCATATGGTGCAGCAGCAAATGCTACACTAAGGAACTGATGTTCGGTAGACACTTGCTTTATCACAAACGATGATAGGGATACATACGGTGATGTTATAAACAAAAGATTGTTAGAAAGAGTGTGGGGAAATACAAGATTCTTGAAAATCCTCAAAATAATGTAGCAGGCAAAATAGGCAGAAAAATAGGAAAACTAGATACTGAGACAAGCATGAAAAGTTATTGAAAATATTTAATTAAGAATCAGAATTACAATCTTACTCTAAAAGAAAGGAAATATACGAGAGATATTTGAGAAATGAGTCATATGGTGTGATGGATACTTGTGAAGAGTGAATATTATCCACTGCAGTGCCTTCAATAATGATATTTTTTATTTCATGCATGATTTACCCAAAGTTTCAATTCTTTATTTTAAGGAAAAGTTCTACATTTGTGAAATGCATTTCATTGTGGTAATTGAGATGCATCTAAACATTCAATGTACGGAACCTGGAGTACTTTTTGTATTATGTGTAACAAATCAAAAATTTAATTAATAAATGAATTTTGTCCATTCATTAGATAAGTAATAATTTTACAACTGACATATTTATGACGAGAAATCTTCCTTAGTCATTCCTGGATATTATCATGGATGTAAAATGCTATTAATTTCCTCACTAATGGAAACCTGGTCAAATTCATGTGTCCATATCTTGATCCATCAGGACGCTCCTCCATAATTTACCGTATGGGTGATCTAATTTGACAAAAAAAGCATGATTTGCATTTAAGACTTCGCACTTGTTACCTACAGCTTACAGGTATGATTAATGACACAAACTTCACCGTGCACTTTGAAAATATGTAAAACCTGAAATCTCATTATTCTTCCCTGATACTCATAATCTGCGCAGTATATGCGTCAATTTAATCTCCTGAACTGAAGATGCCACCAGCTATATTTCATCGATTATTTTCCCCAGAGGGAAAGACAAGACTGTTGTTGGGTTAAAAATTCATTTTCCATTGAACATGGGACTATTGCCTTGGTTTATTTCCTTAAGCGTGGTTATTATTGTCGAATAATTGCCGCACCTTAACACAACCGTTTATGTGCCAATTTCTCTCCATTTACTTAGTTCATTATCTTAATATTTCACGCCGATTCACACAGATTGGACAAATGCGAAATAAACGCACAAGGAACTTTAATATTAGGCCTTAATAAAAAAAGGAGTGAAAAATTAGGCATCAATCAAGTCACCATGGACAGCGATGGACGTTTAAATGGTCATATTGGTCAATAAGTCATATTGCCAAATCTGTAGCAATGTATATAACGATATTTTAACATTTCCTGTAAGTTTTTTCGGCCAACTTCTCCTTCATTAAGGTAGGGCCAGTCGAGGCATTTTTGGATAAAATTCCAAATCTCGCTAAGCCACTGTATAGCAATCCAAAATGAGATCTAGTCGCTTCCCATCAGAAAAAAAGCGAGCCAAGTTCTAGCACTTAATTTATTAACGGAAACTAGATCGAGAAAAGCCCGCATTCTTTTTGTACTGCTCATATTTCTGAACTACTCTCTAGTGTTTACCTCGCAGAACTCTCGGAAACGGGGATCGTGTGTACTGAATCCAAAAAAATACACTTACCGGTCCCATCAGCCTATAATCGTAAGCAGCAAGGTCAAGTTGCAGTTTCTTAAAGTTCGGTGCACACCGCGATATGTGCGTCTGGGAGATTTTAAAAAGTAAGTAAACCTTATCCGCAGAAAACGTTCAGTAGATGTGCAAGAGATAGGCTGAAATGTATACAACATTACAAGTATGTCTATCTTTAAAATGTTGTCAATACACAGGTATAAACCTGAAAATTCTTCAATCAACGGAATTGAAACCATTTTACGGTCATTAATATTTCCAAATACATAGTTACGCAGGAGGACTTTAATTCAGTGACACAATTATGTGCATGGGTGCAAGAAAATGAGCTCAGAAAGAAAATATGCGTGCTATTATTTTTCGTGTTTCAAATTGATTTCGATCCAATTTTTCGTATTATGTGTATAGTATCCCATTTCCAGGAGAAAAAACATATTTTCTCAATGCACAACTAAGCGATAATAATAGTTCCCAATATTTTATTTTTCATTTTTATAATGACTTTGATTCGTTTAATTTATCACAACTCCAAGGACGTTTACAATAAGGGGTAAATTTTTCAACGCAGGCGAGAATTCGGAAAAAAGTAACGGTTGACACTATACTTTGCCGCAGAGCTGCATTATGAAATTAATGAACCACAAACGCTTTCACGGCCAAAAGGAGCGCTATGACTCGTGAAAACGAGAAAATTTGCATTAGTTGTAGAAGAGTACGCTATGGTAGGTTCCTATAGTACTCATACAAGGTAATATATGAGAAACCAAGAATGAAGGGATTGCGTGGGTGAACGGAAGCGGTTGGTCATTGAGGCAATCTCTCTTTCTGAAAGGGAAGGGAGGATTGGGCGAGTCTTAAATGATGCGTCGGAGGACGGATTGGTAGGATCTTGAAGAGGGGGGAGTCAACAGAACAGCGCTATACTCAACGTGCAAGGTGGAGGGGAAGGGGATTTGGCCGCTTGTCGAGTCGCTATGGGAGAGGAATCAAAGGATCGAAGAGTTTGGGGGGTTGGTGGTGTAAATATCCTTCATGGGAGGAAAATGATCGAAGGGATAGCCTCGGTGAGATGTAGGAGGAGCAAAGATAGTGAGAGAGGGGGGGGGGGAAGTTTCCGAAGGTCGAAAAGATGGCATCTGAATGGATGGCCTGAGGGAAAGCCTTTTGATGGAGTGCAAGTGAAGAACCCATTGAGAATAGGATCGGCAGGGGGGAAAGAAGGGAGCGAAAGACATGGGTGGGTATTCGGAGGGGAGAGAGGAAAGGTAAAGAGAGAGGTGGAAGATCGACTGGGAAAAAAGAAGGGAAGGAAAAAAAGAGGAACATCAGAAATAAATACAGCCTCACAATATCATGGGCATGAGATGATAGACAAAGACAAAAATAAACCTATCACCAATAGCATTCAGAAAAAAGTTGAGGCGACCCCGATGCTCTAAAAAAGTTGCAAATAGCAAGGAAGCGACAAAAAATGAATATAAAGACTTGCATCATTACATATGTAATGGGGTGAATGGGAATATGATATCTGAATAATGGCTGTTCCCAACTGAATACCTGGTGGAAATATTATTATTTAATCAAGATGAATATATCAACGGAGTTATTTATTCACCAACAAATTTATGAGTATATTGTGAAAGAATACATATTAAGGATTAGTATGCTACCTGTAGACTGGTATTCTATTATTATGAATGCTATTCTTTAGCCTTTGCGTTCGTAGGATAGTCAAATGTGTATTATTATATTGGCAAGATAACCGGAGCAAACGTGCAGCAAGTCCAAGATAGCATCTTGGGGCTTTAAGGCAGGCAAATTAACAGACTGGTTCGGATGGTTAAGGTGCTAATTTATACTGGCAGAAAGATGTGATATTTCTTACTCTTTTAACCAGCTAAAATTCATAACAACTAGTATAGTTTTAAGTCAAATGGAATTACTAATCCATTTTTAAAAAACAGATGAAATTTAAAGGATACCGTAAAACAATTCATCACTTTTTATTTCCATTACATTTAAACGGCCATCTTAAAGCCAATGGCGCGAAACCCGACATAAGAGGCGAGAGATAAATGGATGAAAGCACCAGAAGGGTTGGTTGAGACCTTCCTGACGTCTTGTGTCGCGGATTTCATAGCGCCGGAAGAGAAGAGACGAGTTCCGTTTTTAAAGCAGAGATGTTTTCCCCAAAGTAAGGTAGGGCGGATTTCCATAGGGGAAAAATTGGAGTGGGAAACAATAAAAAACGAAGAGGAAAGAAACAAAAGAGAAAGTGAGAAGAAGTAAAAGTAAGACAAAAGCAATAACACGACCTAGGGAAACGAGAGAAAGGAGAGCGTATGAAGAGTTTTACTGCGTATGAAACTTAAACTCTCAACTGGATTATTTCTTAACAGAGGAAGAGGGAAGAGACAGAGAGAGAGAGAAGGGGAAGAGGGACTGAGAAGAGAGAACGAGAAAGGAAAATGAGAGGGAATGAAATAACGCTTGGCATTATTATAGCGGGGTAGAGAGAGGGTGGAGGAATTGTCAAGGAGAAGGGGATATTGGGAGCTTGTGTGCGAGGTTAAAAGTAAGGGAGGGAAGGGCGTTGAAGGGAGATGGAAGGGGAGAATAAACATGGATGAAAGAAAAGACAGAGTGAGAGGAGAGGAGGGTTGAGCAGGAGAAGTCAGAGAAAAGAGGTATGGTATGTGGGAACGCTGAGGTATTTGCGTGTGGGAGGCTCTCGGGTGACGCAGAAGAGGAGGGAGAGCGGAAAAATCTTGGAACGGGTTAAAACGTGTCGGAGAGAAGGAGAAAGATGACGAGGAGTGAAAGCAGCGTGGGAGGATGTGAGAGAGAAAGAAAGAGAGGAAAGAGGGATGTAAGGAGAGTGGACGGAAGGGGAAAGAGGTTGAGGGGAAGATGAAGGAGAGGTATTTTTTAGAAAGCGACGAAAAGGAAGGGAGACAGAGCGACGGAGGAGTATGGAGAAGTCGGCGCGGTGTGGCGGGGTTGAGATGAAAGGGTTTGCTAGAGGGATGGTGACCAAGGCGGCATCTAGCCGACCCCTCATACGGCGGGGAAAAAATAGGAAATAAAATGAATGCGGGAGGAGGGAGGGAGGAAGTTAAAACGAGAATGAGGGAGAGACTTCCCTCCTGGTCATGCCAGCAAAAATCCACTGCTTCATCGCTTGGTCTCCCATCTCGCCCTCCACCTTTCCATTCCCCTCTTCATTGCTATTTCCATGCGTCTCCTCCCACCCTCCCCCACCCATTCACTCTTGCCTAAATCCTCCGCCCCCTCGGCGTACCATGAAAACACCCTTTTCCGCCATGACGGAGAACAGGTGCGTTGGCAACAGCTTACGTTTCATAACGACACCCGCACAGTTTTCTCCGGACCAAAACCCGGCAGCTCCCCTATTCCGTTGCTTCTCCCTTCCTCTCAAATTCCTCATGGCACCCCAAACCCACCTCTCCTCCCTCAAATCCTTCCTCCGCACCCTTCCGTCACCTCCTACCCGTCCAAAACCCCTCCTCCCACATACACCCGCTATGCTTCCCTCTCCATCTTACTCACTCCGCGAATTTCTCTCCGTTCCATATTTCCCTACATATACCTATAAGCCTTTCCTCGTAACTGTATTCGCTTCGAGTTTTCCGTATACATCGTTTGTCTTTCTCTTTTATCGCCATCATTCCGTTTACAGTTCGCTACGCTGAGAGCGTTTTTACTTGAACCCCCGTCGTCGTCCATTTTTTTACCTCTGTTTATTTCCACTCCGATAATGACGTTGAAAGCATTGCTTATGGAAAAATTTCATTTGGGATTGTAATAAAATAACTAATGAATGAGTCAAGGAAAATTATTTATATCTGTTAAAAACGTAGGATAAAATAACGTGATAAAGTAAAAATAGAAATATTGAAATCTTACAGAGGGCATTGAAAAAATAATTAAAAAAATTTTGATTTTACAAATATTTGATTCCTATTGACATCAACAATTTATATGTGTAGGCAATACATATCCAAAATAAGTTTTGAACGTCTAATTTCTTTTCCAATATTTCAAAGCACACACTTCTGAACATTAATATGGTCATAAACTTTTTCCTAACCCAACAACTAAAATTCCTCAGATAAGAATTCAGTTCATAGTAACTGTAAATATTCATAGTAAAAACATAAGTTAAATCTAATAATATCGATGCAAGTGATGTAAATTATATTTTAAGAAAAATTACCTACTAGTGCATAATTTTAATGCTACTGAGGGGATGTATGTATTCAAAGTGAGAAGGCTCAATAACACAAACAAACGGGATCAAACAGTCGCCGTTTACATTTAAAAAATCCAACCTCATTATCATGAGATCTCAAATATTGTGTTCAGATTTGCTTGAAAGTGCTGAAAATTTCACTTCACCCGATTTAATTTAAAACGGAACTTAAACCCGAGACAAAATGCCCTTGTTCTAATTCTTATTAATGATAATTGGCAGAATAAAACAAGTAACAGTAAAATAACGCTTATTTAAATACTATCTGATATCTTTATTTTTTAAATATTCACCTTTTTCAAATGTACAAGTTATATATGGTTTAAAAAAATTCCGTCGCATTCGAATCCGTCATCTAACAACACTGTGGCACTATAGACCTGTTTTGGTTTTTTAGAATTTTCGCGCATTTTGGAGGAACGGCCAGAAGCACTGGAGTGATAAATATTGATTAATCGTGTCCTAAATTATACACTCTCACCAATAATAAACCCGAGAACGTCACTGGATTCATCTGACCTAAGCGTGGGGAACATAAGTAACAAAGGTGTGCCCTCCCAAACGGAAATCGATTGTCCACCATGAACCTCTCGGCACCTGCGTGCTAGTCGTGGCAAAAGGGTTGCTTACTCGCTGTCGTAACCCTCTCAAAATGTTTACTGTGGACTCAAGTCTATCAGGAAGGGTGTCAATTTTGAACGGATGGGTATCAAATTTTATAGTTCTATGGAAAAGACTGATGGAACAAGTGGAGCATGCTTGGAATACTGAAAGTCACGCTCTGTTGAATATTTATTCTGAGAGACATCCTATACTATGGAGAGATACCACAAATCACGAGACTTATGCGGTACTTGTAATAGCGCAAATTATTTAATTTTTTCCCGAAGATTAACTCGAATTAAGTGGCTTAACCTGATACATACTCTAAGACTCACTACTCGTATCTTTCAATACCTACTCCCAGACTACTCCGACTTGGAATTATTTCGTAGTACTAGCTTAAGAAGGTGCTAGCTTAAATGGCAAAGGAAATATTTTATTTTTTGCCAAAGTTATCTCCAGTAGTAGTAGTATTTAGGGGAGGCGACCGACTGCTGAGGTCATTTGCGTCATAAGGGATGGACAGGAAAGGATGAAGGATAACCACATAGCATAACATGAACTACAGAATCTTGATATCAACTCTTTATTCTATTTGAAGTAGAAATAAATTATAGAGACTCGAAAACTTAATCGTAGAGCCCGTGCTACATCGCAATATAATGGTTAAATAATCAACCTGAGGTTGAATTGATTAGTGAAAATGCAGATCACCTCGTATGATATAAAAAATGTAGCTTCAGATAAACTGCGGGGGATTTTGCAACAGTAACTTTCAACGGAGTCATCCACTAGTGCGCATTACAATGCAACAATTTCAAAGTTTAAATAAAAAGCATTCGCCTTGACCAAAATTAATTAATGACATCGCTGTTCCCGACTTGATATGGTAGTGCTCGTTGGGAAGATCATAATCACAGTAAGCTTATTTTCTTTCAATGTGGGAAGTGCGAAACTTATTCATTGTACAGTAATCTATAAGGTACCTGATGGTGGAATTTGCTTTTTATAGATTCCACTTAAAATATAGGCATCTGTTGACTCTGGCGTCTTTAATTTCAAACGCATCGATTAATGCGAATAAAAATAACTAAAACAGAAAGCTCAGAGTGGCCACTCTGAGCTTTCTGTTTTTTCTGAGGACACACATCATTATATTGCCTAAGAATAGAGGATGCGGTAAACTTCCTGTATCCAGGGAAGGACATATAATCAGTAGCTATATACGAGGGTCATCCGGAAAGTAGTACCCGTTCGTGCCGCATGAAGTGCTGACGACGCGAGTAGCCGCTGGACGAGGTCAGATAGCTTCAGTGGCTTGTCTGCCTTCTCTGAGCCAAGTTGCGTGACGCTAGCATTGCCTGTGTTGTTTCTGTGATTGTTTACAATGTTTAAAAAAATTGAGAACGCCGCCAGTTGTGAAGTGAGGGCAGTGATTAAATTCCTCAATGCAAGAAACGTTCGCCCATGTGATATTCATCGCCAATTAAAGGAGGTGTATGGAGACAATGTAATGGACGAGTCGTCTGTTCGGCGGTGGTGTCGCAACTTCAACATGGGGAGGGGGAACACACACGACGATGAGCGTTCGGGGAGACCGTCTGTCATTACAGACCAACTGGTGAGCTCAGTTGACGAATTCGTGAGGAACGATCGGCGCGTCACAATTGATGACATCTGTGAGCATTTTCCCAATGTTTCTCGAACAATTGTTCATGAAATTGTTAAACACCATCTGCATTATGCAAAAATTTGTGCAAGATGGGTCCCTCGCGTATCTCAATGAGCTGGCGGCGAAGGACTATGCAGCAGGAATACAGAAACTTGTCACACGTTATGACAAATGCCTTAATTTGCTTGGAGATTATGTTGAGAAGTAGTTTAAAGTATCCTTTTTCAAATAAAATTTTTTATGTTTGTTAATATTTACTTTTGTGTCTTTATTTCACGAACGGGTACTACTTTCCGGATGACCCTCGTACTTCAAGTAGTTACAAATCTGGGTAATTATTTGGCGTATTCAATAGTAACCATACATTTGAATTAAGGAATAAAATCAAACTGCCATCGATGGTTATGATATGACTTTAGCTTTTGATAGAATAGGATACATGTTTATCATATTGTGTTTTCTTTATTTTAACCGTCAAATTGATTTAGCGTATATTAACTATTTTGATAGAAACAAACTTTGTCTTCATTCATACTATTGAAAACTGAAGTTTTAGGTCCTTGACTCACGAATTGTGAACTTTCTCATTAATAAATAAAAACGCATTTTTACTGGGATTTTTTTCGTACATAATGATGCTGCGACTGATGAAATTTTTTTCAGAAAAGCGCTCACCACTAGAAGAGCGGTATTAACAATACCAAGCATTTACCATAAAAAATAACTGCTTTCATTTCATTTTTCAAGCATAATGAACTAATGGGAATGATTCTGTAAGCGTCATTCTAAAAAGAACTCTGAATTTCCTCCAGCACCACGGAAATTTCCCTCCCGTCATTCATGACACTCCTGCTTCCTCTCGCCTCCGTCTCCATTTTCCTCTTCCCATTTATTCAACGCCTTCTATCCTGTTCTCAACATACCACTCACCATCTTAGCACGACCCCCTTTTCCGGCCTAGCTCTTTTGCCTCGTCCCCCCATCCCTCCCGCCCTCCAACTGCTCACCCAAAAACACATCCCCTCCTCGAACACCCCCGCTTCCCTCCACCTCCACTACTGTCTCTCCACCAGCTCTTGTAGTTAGGATTTCTTGTCTTGCTAATTGCCGTCATCCATTTCCTCTCCTCCCAACCTATTTCTTTCCACCGACCCCTCCTGGGATGACCTCACCCACGCAATTTTCTCCCCAAGACCCGGGCCCACCATCTCTGCCCTTTTCCCCCATTACCCTTCCCGCTCCCGGCCTAACTTAAAACCACCTCCGCCTCTTCACTCTCTCTTTGCTCACCTCCACTTCTGCCGCTCTCTCTCTCGCACTTCCCTCACTCTTTGTCGCCGATAACAGCCATTGCCTTAGAAGAATTAAAAGCTAAAACCCATCATCCCAGCTCCCTCTTCCACCACCGACTATTCACATATCTCTCGAGTTGGCAGGATGCAGATTAAAAAGCTTTTTATACAAATTGCACCAAACCACGCTCCAGTTTCGCATTATTCCAAGAGCTTTTCTAAGAATTTCGTAATACACATGATGAATAGTCAATCGAGTTGTAGTGCTGTTATTATAAACCTTCAGTAACATTGCCAACTTTTCCAATTAATAAATTCCGGTGAAATGGAATTTTACATGAAAGTAAGACAAATTAATGAATCATAAAAGTAAATGTACGTTGACAAAAATTAAATTATTTTACATCATTCTTTTTGCATGTATTTAAGAAAATATTTGCTGATAGTATCTATAGCAACGCCGTGCGTTTTTAAAGCTGATCTTGCATTGTGGATGTTTGTGGACAAAAACTTTTCATTACATAATTACGGGTAATTTAAAGTTGAGTGTTAGGAAAACGATATCATGGCCTTTGTAAAAAAGTCTAGAGGTAGTTTGAACTTTTTTCTTTCTGAAAATCTTTTTTCACATTTTTTTTCAAACTGTCAGCTCTTATTTCATCACTATCCAATTCTGCAAATCACACTGTATCTGAAGATTCCAAAACTATTTCATATTCTATATGACCTAGCTCATTTAAAATAACACCTCTCCTTTACGTTTTTCATTGTATTTTAGGCACAACCAGTCTAATGAGGCCATGTTTCCTCTAAGCATGCTCACATATTTCTTCATATTTTTCTGCTCCGGTGAAAATATATGTCATTAATATAAATCATAAATGAAAGGGGCGCAGGCACACTTCCTTGTAGGACGCCGGATGTCCATTCCGCAACATTTGATCCTAAGCCAACAATGGCGGACTTATGTTCGCGGTACGATAAAATTTATTAATCGTTAAATCACTTCTTTATCAGTAGTATAGTTTAGGTTTGTATACGACGTACGTATTAGAAGAGTGTATTAAAACCAGACGCAATGAATCGATATGGGAACCATTTTCTTCAGATTTTATAGTGAAATGCAGAAATGACCCAAATGTTGCCTGATGTACATGAGCATATGTTTTGGTATGGACGTTATGATAATAATTAGTCCGAAGACAAGGCTTTTTTTACTCTTTTCCACCAACTTTCGCAAACTATCACTACTTTACGTACTAAAAACGTTCAGTTTTCTAGGCAAAATTTTTATTCAATTTCGAAACTCCGTATGTTTTTGAAAATAAGATCTATTCAGATTCTGCTTACTGCATTTTATGAGTGGTTTATATTTTGTGAGACATCACGAGGTTAGGAGAATTCCATTACAAATACTTTAAGTTTGCTTTCATACTCTTTATTCTGAGGTGAAAAAGTTTTTCTTTCGATAGCAATGTGATGAGTACTAATATCAACGACAAAAAAGTTGAAAAGTATGCAATATATTTGAAAGTAAGTCACATATCGATGGATTTTTTAATGATATTCTTATCCTTAGTCTTACTAACCCGAAGAAACAAGGGGAAAGAATAAAAGACACCTTAAAGAAAGTTCCAACTGGGTATGAGCTTAGTAAACTCCCATTATAACTTTAAATTAGGGAACAACTCGTGCCGAACAAAAGAAGAACACACAAATATATTCTGGAAACTGGATAATCTCGAAAGGTTAAATAGAAGGAGAAGAAAAGACCATGAAGTACTGCTGACGCCAGCTCGTCCGCCGTGAAGTCATTTGCACGCGAATTTGGGGCGGCTATTTCACTAATATAACTCTTTCCTCGGGGATGTATGCACGTAAGCAAAACTTCTAGCCTTAATATCCAACTCTAGCGCTCTATCCAAAGGTAAATCCTCGGGTATCAGTTGCAATGATCATGCTTCCAGTAAAATACATTTGAAGCAAAAGTAAGCAAAAAAGCTCATGAACTTGTAGAATGGAGTTTTACGTATATTGGATATATAACAAAATATAAAGTAAAGAAAAAATAAAAAAAAAGTTCAAAACAAGTTTTTTAACGATTAATAATATCAATAGATAAACCTTTATAAAAATGAGCACCAGTTTATGTCTTAGTATTGCATCCAGGCTATGAATTCATCCTCCTGGGTTGGAAAAAAAGGCTAAATAATGTTTCTTTATCAACGCCATGACGTATTATTACACTAGAAAAAACCCCATAAACTAGAGCGTCTGAAACAACTCTTAATATATATATATATATATATATATATATATATATATATATATATATATATATATATATACATACATATGTATATATATAACATATATATATATTTATACTAATATTTAATGTTTATATAAAACAAGATATTGGGTTTATTAGTCCTTCTGTCCATAGAGTTACAAGTCCTCGCCAATATGTGTCAGAAAATGATACAATTAAAACAAAAACAGGAAATATCAAAAATAAAATAATTTGAAATCATTGCAAGTGCTAAAAAGAATAGAATTGTACCTACGTGCAAAAATGTGTGACTGAACTATGAAATGCGAATGAAATATGAGGGCAGAAAAAGCACTTCTCGTCTTTCCCGATAAAAAATTAAAATTCATGTAAAGCCGGGCGAAAAAGCATGTCCTACTGCAGAAGTTGGAAGGGCGAGGAAATCCCAACCGCTGCGAAAAACCAAATCACGAGCCACTAATTCCACTCCGTTTGATTTCCCACCCTTTTTTTGTACGTACATTCGGAACACGAACTTGGTGTTCCTCCGCTTGGTGCGGCCCCTATTCGGGGGCACCGGCGAGAGGGCGTCATCCCCCGGCGGGTAAGAGGTCGGCGCGGTGGGCGATCCCTTGGGTCGCGAAGGGGGACGCCGAGGGGAGGGTCCGCCGCCGGACTGACCGGAACATTGGGAGGAGAGGGCGGCGGCAGGGACGGTTGGTCGGTCGATGCCGTACTCTTCCTCCCCCCCCGCTGCCGCCGCCGGACTCCCCGAATCGCCCCTCTTGCGGGATATCTGGAACAGCTTGGCGATAGAGAGCGGTACCTTGAGCACGCTGATCACGGACATGGCTTGACCCCTACCCAACCCCACCCTCCTCTCACACAGTTGCTACGGTCTTGTTGCAAGGGGATAATCGGGGATTGCTGGTCGGGGTGCTTAGGATGGGGGGAGGGAAGATAGTGGAGGCTCTGGTCGTGCTTGAAGGTGAAAGGTAGAGGATAACCCAAGTGTGGAATGAAACCGATACCTGCAGTTTTCCTATTGACCTTACGGTAGAGGGGCACCCATAGAGTCGAAGAATTTAAGGAAACGTACCCTAGCTTGTATTCGTAGTCCTGGCCGCGGTGATACTTTTCAAAATAAATGATTCCACAAAACTATAATGTTTTTTCCACAGATTAGATTCTACGGTTAAAGTTTAAATGAGTGGATTCTCAATCGTTAAATTGTTTTAAACACTATAAATACATCACGAATATATTGAAAAATCAAAGGTAACTTTTCCTTTAAATATCAATATAATTTAACCGTTGGACAACATGGATTTTTACTAAGATTAAAATATTCCGTAGCAGTAACGAATGCGAAATCAATATGATTTTTTAGTATCTGATTGCGTATCTTATAAGGAGATATCTTTTAGCAATTCATTCCTAAGTCAAGACATATGTTAATTATTTTTGGTCGCGAAATTGAGCGAACTGAAATTCTGAAACTGCAGTAGTCACTAGTGCAAGAGAAATCACCATAAATCTAAATGGTTTAACATTCATTTGGCACTCAAATAAATCCTTCCACTAGTTGCAAGAATCTGTCACGAAGCCAAGAGTAAGTATCCATTCGGAGACTAATAAGTGCTGCGAGGAAATACTGCTTTGCCGTTGTCAATTGGATTGCTGCAAACATGGCGCGGTTTTTTGATGATTTTTGAATATTTTTTGTAATTAATGGGATTGGGAAAAGTTTTCATCACTTATTTGCAGAAATAATGTTGTAAAAAGGAATATTCCATCTTTATGAAAGCATAACCTTTGGAATTAAAGATGCTATAGATATGATGACAAGCTATTTAAAACACTGTGTTTTAAATTGTGTATTCTACTATTACGAACTCAATGCAATGACGGCCGGTATAATAGAATATCATTCATGAACATTTTTTCATGAATTTTTTATATAGATATCCTAGAAAAAGCATATATTGTACATTAGCCTGTACGGTTACTAAAAATAATATTCCAAGAATTGGCTAATAAGACCACTCGCTCTAAGATATTCATGTGTGATTAACAGATGGTTAATATAAATTAAAGTGCATGAGAAGATGTAACATGTATTAGACCCGGTTTGTATTATGACAAAAAATCCGCTAACTATATAAAATACGTAAAAAGAATCCTGTATGATGAGTTCTCCGAATCGGAAAGTTCATGAAAGTAGACATCTGCAAACAATGTATGGAGACAAAAACCTGGCACGAAAAGGGAAAATAATTGTGGAATTTAGATTTTCCTTTGAGAACAAAGAAAATGAATAAGCTAATATATACTATTAGCCAAACCTCAGTTATTATCCCGACCTTTGGTTCTATACGTGAAAATAGAGTTCGCCTTCTAATAAGTCCAATGGCGTGTGAAATTCACACATCAGGATAGGGAGGTGTATTTCTTTTCCTGTGCAGCCTATGGTTTCCAAGGAAGAACTGTTATCCAAATAATCACACGGCTTGGATGAAGCCGTGTGATTGGGACGGCCCAGAGGCGCCCTCCCAATCGAGCCTTGGCCCACTGTTCAGTAGTCTAATGCTTTATCAACTCGACTGAAACGTCCCGATTAATGAAAAGTGATGGTGGAAAATCAGGAAAAAAGAGAGAGAAGACATTAGGGACAATAAAGACAAAGTGATGGAAAAAAGAAGAAAAGAAACTGCAATTAAAACTCTCGGGGAAAAGAAAACAAAATGGGTATCGATGAAGTAGTTAGACGGTCGGTAAACCTATCCTGAATGACCTTAGAATGACAAACCTACTCTAAGATAAAGACTAGCAATTGGAAAAACAATGAAAGACTCTTCTGAGCGGATGGTAGAAACAGAATTTGAGGCTAAATAAATGTTTATATAATTCTAAATTAAATACAAGTTTAGAAGGCAATCATTCTGTTTAAACAGTTAATATCCATGTAATAAGAATACTAAGTTACATTCAAGGAGTCATAGGTTATATCCTCCGCTACCAAATATTAAGTCTATTAACGTTCGTAGCAATGCAATGGTGAATGCAATGGTAATTAGGTCGAAATAACCTTGATAAGGAATAGTATCAAATGAATAAAGATCCCTGTACGATAAAGTTAATTATCCCAGTCGCATTCACACCGGTAAGATAATAAAAAAATAAAATTTTTAATTATGGAAGAAGATTTCGCAAGCTACCGAGATTTCAATTTTTTGCTATGCCAAAAAAAAATAATTATTCTCAATGAAGAAACCCGGTTCCAATAAAAACGGTAGGACTTTAATATTGAAAAAGCAATGGGAAAAACATGACAACGAATAAAAAAAAGTCAAAATCATAGAAAATAGAGAAATCTGCAAACAGACCTTACAGGAAATCAAAAGCCTTTTGCCTACCTACCTTTTCGGCGAAATGAGTTTTTTCGAAAATTAGTACCAGGACATTACGTTTCCGTGGAAATACTATGTTGCGGTAAAGCAGACGGATGAAAGTAAAGATTGGAGAAACTGCAGGAAATTATTAACAGCGAGATAGAGTTCGTGTGGGTGTGTGTGTGAGAGGGAGAGAGAGGGGGGGGGGGAGAGAGGAAAACGGGACGGATGGAAGAATTTCAGAAAGAGAAACGTGTGAGCCTGAAGGTTTTGGGGAGAAAGCCCGTAACTTCCGTAGGCAATCAAAAGCCGCCACTCCTCTTCCTCCTTATCCCTCAGGCCACGTCGGAAGCCACAAAACTTCCCAAAAACGCTTTCGGAAATCACAAAACCACTGGTCGAATTCACTTCCACGCCCGCTCACGCGCACTCACTTCGGCTGGAGCCGAGTATCGAATGGTCGATCGATCCCTTGGCTGAAAGTGCAGCTTCCAGACTGAGGCGATGCTTTCGCGGTGCGGATGTGCAGAAAGTGACTGAGGAAGGTGTGATGGACAAGGAAAAAAGGATAGGGGTAGGAAGAATCTGGGGAGGAAAGGGTATGAACACATGACGAAGGGGAAGGTGGAGAGTAGGGTGGGATGGGGAGGAGGTGGACAGGCTGTGATGAAGTGAGTAACGTGAGACGGAATTGAGAGGAGCCCAAGTGAAGCACGCAAGTGTCAACAACGGAGGAAGACTTCCTGGCCCTGGGATGGAAGGCACCATTGGGATGGTTCCGCTGGGAGAGGGGGGTGCGGTGATTAAAGAATGGGCGAAGGGTGCATCACTGCGCACTCAGGAAGGTTGGCAAGGACAGCGCTTTGGATGATTAAAACCCCATCGTGGCCTTTCAGCAGGCAAGATGATAAGTGAATAAGTCTGAAAGGAAATATTCCCTGGGTGATAACTAGAATTCAAATTTTACAAAAGGGCAGACAGCACGGAATATTTTCTACGATCGGATTCAAGTATTAACGTGAAGCTATGGAATAAATTAAACAAACAAACTTAACCATATTGCCAGAATGCAGTAAAGACGTGACACCCAGTCTATAATGCAAATTTATGAGAATGCTAGCTGATATGGACCATGTATTGGGTGAACCAAGTAAAGATTAAGTTTCTCTTTTATATCGCCTCTTATCAAACACCGCGGGGATATTAGAAGCGTCTTTCAATACCATATTGATACATTTTCGTCCTCAATGAGTAATTCATTACGTAAATTACGTTTCATATCAACAAAATAAGACACCGAATTCAGTAATGAAATCTTAGTCACCTAACAGAAGCTCATAGGAGAAGAGCTGCTTTGACTGGCTAAAATAACGATTAAAATCCTGACATAATGCAAGGATATGGCACATGGAAATTCAACAGAGAAATCATTTCGCAAACGGTGACTTCTTAGAAAGAATTCAGTGCAGAAAGAAAAGGACGGTTTATAAAATCAAATTCTCCAACATTCCGGCCCGTTTGCAGACGTCAGTATCCTTTAGTGGAGGTATAGAGATAATCAATGGCCATGAAGTGAATTGCCTTTGATATGAATTCACTGGGGCCATGCGCGATAAAGCTGCCGTTCCAAATTTTGAACGCGCCAACAATTTCTCGTAAAGCACTTCGGATCAAAATGAGTGCAGAATGATGAATTCTTTTTTTTCCCTCCCGGATCGTCTTGTTCTTCTCACCCGTACGGAATTCAGGTGAAAGAGGGGACAAGCAAAAGGAGTTCACGGCCCCGAGCTTTTTAGAGAGAACTTCCCGAGAAGGGAACGGGATTGGATCGAGATGGGAGAATGGCTGCAGAGGGGTAAATTTCAGTTTTGGGGGAGTTGGGTCTTGGATGGGCGACTGGGAGGAGGGGGCGGGGTGAGTAGGGAACACAAGGAATTGCAGAGTGTCTGGGGGAGAAGCTTTGGAGCTGGGAAGAAAATGAAATGGCGGCAGCGTCTGGAGGGGTAATTTAGGACGGCAAGGAAAAGGCGGCGCAAAGCAGTGAGAAGGGAAAGGCAGTTGAGAAAATGTCGAGGAAAGAGGTGTATTGGGTTAATGTGGGGGAGAGGGGAGGAGACTATGTGCCTGGATAAAGAGAGCGAAGGCATGCAGCTCGGTAAAAGACGCGACGCGTGGTTCTTCCCAAATTTTCCTTGCTCTTCGACCTCTTACGGCTACGGAGGAAGGTGGAAAGCCACATTGTGGAATTTACTTCTGGAGCTCCGTCTAAAGTAAATAATTTGAAAACTCTTGAGTGCAAGCCCACCAGGGAACAGACTCTTGAGCTCTTTTCACATCGCTACGTCATATATCATAATACCAATCTTCATTGAAATAATACATGTAAATGTTCATATATAATGCTGTTAATATAACAAAAAATTTAATTTCAAATATTAGAGAGTGTACACAAGTAAGGGCAATGTTAAATCAATTTAATTGAGATATTTGTTAATATATCTTATCGCGGGAACATTAGCAGCTATTTTTTTTAATATTATACCAAATAACATAGTTACTCGTACTATGTATTTAAAGTTATTATTTTCTCCCATCAAATAAATGCTAAGTTCGTGAATAAAAATATGCTGAGTAATTAAAAAATTCAGAGAGAAAGAGAGAGAGTTTTGTTAGTCAATCACTTGAATTCGTCTTTAAAAATTTGCCCATGGTTTGTGATCAAATGCGTGTGATTTCTTGTGGAATTGAATGTGGTAACGATATCTCCAAATATAATATTAAGCTGCAAAAAAATTAATTTTTTTCCTACTTCAAATACATTTGCATACAATTTGACAAACAGTAACTTCGCCAATTGATCTATAACCATTGCTCGACAGTGTATTCCAAAGCACCAACACTTACAAAATTAACTTTAAATAATACAAACGGGTTTTAATAATTGATTTTGGCTATTGAACATGGCAATAAATACGAGGGTCATCCGGAAAGTAGTACCCGTTCGTGCCGCATGAAGTGCTGACGACGCGAGTAGCCGCTGGACGAGGTCAGATAGCTTCAGTGGCTTGTCTGCCTTCTCTGAGCCAAGTTGCGTGACGCTAGCATTGCCTGTGTTGTTTCTGTGATTGTTTACAATGTTTAAAAAAATTGAGAACGCCGCCAGTTGTGAATTGAGGGCAGTGATTAAATTCCTCAATGCAAGAAACGTTCGCCCATGTGATATTCATCGCCAATTAAAGGAGGTGTATGGAGACAATGTAATGGACGAGTCGTCTGTTCGGCGGTGGTGTCGCAACTTCAACATGGGGAGGGGGAACACACACGACGATGAGCGTTCGGGGAGACCGTCTGTCATTACAGACCAACTGGTGAGCTCAGTTGACGAATTCGTGAGGAACGATCGGCGCGTCACAATTGATGACATCTGTGAGCATTTTCCCAATGTTCCTCGAACAATTGTTCATGAAATTGTTAAACACCATCTGCATTATGCAAAAATTTGTGCAAGATGGGTCCCTCGCGTATCTCAATGAGCTGGCGGCGAAGGACTATGCAGCAGGAATACAGAAACTTGTCACACGTTATGACAAATGCCTTAATTTGCTTGGAGATTATGTTGAGAAGTAGTTTAAAGTATCCTCTTTCAAATAAAATTTTTTATGTTTGCTAATATTTACTTTTGTGTCTTTATTTCACGAACGGGTACTACTTTCCGGATGACCCTCGTAATTGCTAATTATCTTTAAACCCGCTACTAACAAAATTCAACCACTATCAATAAAATAAACACATTCGTATGGTAGACCACCATTTCAAGCAATATATCCAACCACTGGTTTCGACTATAGTGAGATTTGCGCTATACCCATCTCGTACTAAGCGAGTGGGCTTTCCGCATGCACCACCTGGAGTTTCCCACAAAGTTGAAAGTTCTGGTATGCATAAAATAAATCCGCTCGAGTTATAGCTCGGGAAGGAAATGTTCCGAAAAGTCACTTAAATTTGAAGCCAACTCCTTCTGGCCAGTATACGAGCGTACTTTTGTGGAAAAAACCGTGGCAATAAAAAAATAAAACTCCCCACAGTAGCAAAAATTCGAAATTGGAAATATAATATTTAATGCAATCTCTGCAATATACGTTACTTCCAAAAACTTATCTTCAAATAAATAGCTACATACTTTCAAAGGTACATAAAATATCTTCTAATGGCCACGTTTTTTCTACCAATGGACTACGATTCAACGGAATATAAAATTCCCCATGACTTTTTTCCAGACGTGTCCCCGAGGTCTGGAATTTGAAAGTTTTTTCATAATTCATCATAAGCTCTTTTAAAAAACGCCATAAAATTGCTAATTCATGGAAAGATAAATGATATTTTACTTGGTAAGGCTTTGAGTTTAACACTTTTCTGGCTGAAAATATTTACATCATTGCAATTAAAAAATGGGTAAGAAAAAATTTATTACACCCGAGTAACATGAACCTGCGAGAATAGTACATCGTCCAAGAGTGCGAGCGATAGACTTCAGATGTGTATAAATTTATTCTATTACAGAAGGTAATATAAGCACGTGCCCCCGCGTGAAGTGTGTTTTTCGACTTTGTAACAAGGTGCAACGAAGCGTTCGCTTGAACAGCGATACACCATTATGTGTGCAGCTTGGAAATAATGCAACTGATTCCAGATGCTTCTAGAGGACTTAAAAAACATCTGCATTAAAGCTCACGGTCTCGGAGGGGGCAAAAGGCTTTCGAGGAGGGTCGGGAAGAAGTCACCGACGAACCCCGTTCTGGACGACCAACAACGGCCAGAACCGATGGAAACGTGAATCGTCTGCGCAAAGTTTTGCGTTCCAACCGTCGATTGAGCATCCAACTAATTGCTGACACCCGACACATGTACGCATTTACGTTATATGAGATAGTGACCGAGGATCTGGAAATTCGCGAGGTCTTCCCGAAGCTTGTGCCGAAAGCACTTCGAGTTTCAAGAATTGTTGGATTTCATTGGAAATGAGCCGGACTTTTTTAAACTCCGTCGTAACCGGAGAAACATTCTGGGTGTTCAAGTACGACTCAGAGTCGAAAAAGCAGAGCAGTGAGTGGCACACAAAATCATCCCCCCGCCCCAAGGAAGCGCGAATGAGCAAGTTTCGCGTCAAAACGGTGCTCATTGTCTTCTTTGACGTCCGAGGAATCGTCCATTTTGAGTTTGTGCTGCTGGGAGGAACTACCAACTCAGCCTTTTACCTGGAGGTGCTCAAGAGATTAAATCACTGGGTCGCGTACGTGAGGGCCGACTAAAGAAAGAGCTGAAGGGAAAGCACCAGGAAACTGTGGGAAACATCGAAAAGCATGTACCACGTTCCATGAGAGACATTCCCGTCGAGGAGTTCCAGGGTTCAATCCAGGCGTGGCAGACACGTCTGCCAGGTGTATTGATGCAGGGGGAGGGTATTTTGAAGAATTTTATGAATTTGCATAAGTACGATCAATACACCTACATTCCCAGAGAAGGCGCATTTAACTTTGAAAAAGAGTTAGCCCACAGAACTGACGGTTTACAGGTATTAAGGGTATTCATTATTCAGTGAGAGAGTCCCTTAACGAAGGGAGTCGCGAAAAAATTAATCGTTGGTAGGATATAATGTTATTTCCTAAAATCTCTCTTCAAAATGCCCTCGGCTTAGGCCTTGAACATTTACGGATCCTTTGCTGGCCCTTTATTCAAATGTCCATGCAATTAATAAAATACTTCAAAAGGAATTAAACAAATTAAAGGAATTAAATTCAGTGTCTCGGTATCAATGCATGTATTTTCCAAAAAAAAAGTTTAGAATTATCCTGGACATGGTATTTAAAATAAATTAAAATATAATTGAATAATATGCCTTTTAAATTAAATACTTTAAATCAAGATACAACTGGTGCATATATATCCTTCCATCTACTAATAATAGCCTTGACATTGACGACATAATAGTGAGCTGTCCATATACAGCGGAATAAATGACAATAGATGAGAATTACTCAATAAAAGTAACAGGTAAATGGAAAGTAATTTTTCGTTTATGATAGGAATCTGTGAGGAGATTCTTGTGAAATTGAAAGCTGTTTGAATTGGAGGGAGGACATCATACTCTTTGTTCATGTCTGAATAGATGGCCGTCGCGAGACAGTGTTTTGTCTACCAGAGCTCTCCCATCCCTCCTCCTTACGCCACTTCCGCCTCCCTTCAACGCCCCTCCCCCAATGTTAATATCTCCTGACCTTCTTCTTCAATCAATCCACGGAATATTGACGTCCCACCGAACAACGCAATTCCTCTCCCGCAAGAGAGATGAGTCTTCAGCCAAGTCTGTCAGAACATTAGCTTAACGTGACTACGCTTGCGTGCCCTTCTTGCACATCAAAGGAAAGGAGTGCCGTAACTCCTGTGGCAGAAAATGAGAAAGGATGTTAAGCATGGAACTATTGAGAAATTTTTCAAAATATTTCATCGATTTTTGGCACATTTTTGAAACAGGAAAGATTAATTTGTGGTTATTTTCCTAAAGTGTTGGTTAAAAACATTAGAAACAGGAAGATATTTACTTCTGATGACCTAGTTTCACAATCCATACCAAACATCACAATTCCTACTCAGACCGAGGGCTTATTTGAATTTAATATGAAATGAGAAATGAAATATCCCAGTCTTCCCGATGGAATGATACATCGACATCAATGAATTCGAACTTATATTTTGAATAATTCATTGTTCACTTCATGGCACTAAAATCAACTGAAGATTTATTATAAAATTTCACTATTGCATGATCCACCAATAACTTAAATTAAATAGGATCAGTTGATTATTGTAAAGTATAATGAAGATATGATCACTTTAAAGATATATTTGGGTGTAATATACGAATTATTTATATATAACTTGACTAAATCCTTGTCAGAAAGAGTTACAAGAACCAATTTAAGAAGTGTAATAGCTACCCCGGCGCAGATATAAATAGCGATCACAAACTGGTGATTATGGATGGTAGGCTGCGATACAAGAAGATGAAGAAAGAGACAAACCAATCCAGATGGAATAAAAAGATACTTGAAGAAAAGAATGTAAGAGATACGTTCACCACGGCCATCGAGAGAAAAATAGAAGGAAATAATGAAAATACCAGCACTGACGGTCGATAGAAAGAAATGAAGAATATAATTACCGGAGCTGCACATGAGCAGCAGAGAAAGATGAAAAGAATACATTGAGGTACTCAATCAAGCTCCGAAACCACTAGAAGATGGCTTAATTGAAGAGGAAAGAATAATAAGTAAAGACGGGGTCCGCAGATATTAAGAAGCTAACTCGAGAGAGCCGTGGCAGAACTGAGAAACAACAAGGCATCAGGAGTTAATATAATAAAAGGAGAAATAATCAAAGCTCTTGAGGCCAAAGCGAAGGATACCCTCTATGGCATAATCAAAGATAGCTACGACAGCGAAAAGATACCAGAACACTTCGAGAAAAGTATAATGATTGCAATACCGAAGAAACCGAAAACAGATAAATGCGAAGAGCACAGAACATTGAACCTGATGACTCAAGCATAAAGAATCCTTGCTCGGGTAATTAGCCGAAGTTTGGAAGGAAGTATTAAAGGAAAACTCTCAGAAAACCAATTTGGATTCAAGAAAAACCAAGGAGCAAGAGAGGCAATTCTCAGTTTGAGAATTCTGGCCGAAAAAATGAAACATGTAAATAGGCCATTATATGTGGCATTCGTGGACTTGGAGTAGGTCTTAGACAATGTCGAATAGAACAAGTTGTTCAAGATACTAGAAGCGTTCGGATTGGATTACAACGACATAGGGAATTATCCATAACCTCTACAAGAATAGGTTACCACAATGCAAACGAAAAATGGATGAAAAATAGAAGTCAAAATAAATAGAGGAGTAGGAAAAGGATGCCACCTCTCGCCAGTAATATTCAACGTAAACCTAGATGAGGCAATAAAAGAAACATAAGTATTGGGTATCAAAGGAGTCAAGGTAAATGGGGAAGAAATCAACATTCTCCAGTTTACAGATGACATCGCATTAGTGAAGAAAACGCGAGATAACCTGTAAGCAACTGTTAGTTCTATGGACCAAGTATTGGGGGAATGTAATATGAACATCAAGAATAATACCTGTAAAACTAAAATCCTTGTGTGTAAAAGAGAGAAGTTGAATGCATATATCACAATTCGAAGGGCGAAACTAGAGAAGAAGAAAGTTGAATCTTTTATCTACCTGGGAAGCAGCATAACATGGGATAGAAGAAGTTCGACCGACAGCAAGTGAAGAATTGTCAAGCTTGGAGCGCATTCATGAAGAAAAGTCAATTACTATCTTCAAAGACCCTAAGGCTGGAAACAAGGAAGCAATTCGTCAAAACTTTCGCGTGGAGAATGGCGCTCCATGATTACGACACTTGGAGCCGTATGAGAAGTGGAACAGCGAAGAATAGAAGTCTTTGAAACATGGTGCTGGAGGAGAATGCTGAAGATTAAATGGACAGTCGAAGTAAGGAACGAGGAAGTATAGAGAAGAGCAGAAGAGGATAGGACCATATGGAGAACTCTATAGAAAATAATAAATAGATGGATTGGAAAATTGTGGCCCAATGGATTGATTAGGAATATAATAGAAGGAAAAATAGAAGAGAAGATTCCACGAGAAAGACCAAGAGACATGTACATAGGACAAATTAAGAAGGACGTAAACCAGAGAGGGTAATTAGGGATTGAGGGAATTGACATTGATTTGAGTAGAATAGAGGGCTGCAGTGAAGTGTATAAATACCCCTGTTAGAAATGAAGAAACCATATTTTCAAAAACATTTTTTTATTTTTCAAAATAGTCCCCTTTTAGAAAGATACAATTCTCCCAACGTTCCGGTAATTTTTGTTACCCCTCCAAAAAAAAGGATTGGTCGAACTCTCCAAAATACTCCTCTGTCTCGGCGATAACTTCCTCGTTTGAGCTAACTTTTTTCCCACGAGCCATTTAATCATGTTAGGGAATAAGAAAAAGTCGAAGGGAGCCAGATCGGGTGAATATGGGGGGTGCGGCAACAATTCATAACGTAGTTCATGCAGTTTTCGAAGTTGACAGCCGGATCAGCTTCTTGTCCACCGTGAGCAATCGCGACACCCATCGGGCGGACGATATTTTTCCCATCGCCAACTTATCGCGTAAAATATTAATTGCCGTTCCGGTCGACACACCCACGGCCTCTGCTACTTCGCGCACTTTCGTTCGTCGATCAGCGAGAATCATGGCGTGGATTTATTGAATGATTTCCTCGGTAACCACGTCTGCCGGGCGTCCTGGTCGCTCCTCATCAAAAAAGGATGCTCGCCCAGGTTTAAATTCGTTGAACCAATATCTAACTGTGGTCATAGATGGCGAAGTATCCCCATAAACAGCATCCAACTTTGCTTTTATCTCCTAGCATTTCTTCCCATCCAAAAACAAAAAGCGAATTACCGAACGATACTGCTCATTTTCCATCTTAGCGAAAATCACGAAACAAGGGTCACTCGAATGGCTGCCAAATCCAAACTAACCTTTAAATCAGTCCGACCATCGTTTGATAGATGGCAGCACTCGATGATAACATAAACGTCCCTCAGGGACGCCCTTTGTCGTCAATCACGGGTAGTTATTGAACCGCCCTCGGGTGTGTGTGTGTGTATATATACACATATATATATATATATATATATATATATATATATATATATATATATATATATATATATATATAACGATTGTACGGAAAAACTCACGAGTGGCACAATAATTGGCTGACAATAAAAAACAAATAGAAAAGAATAGCAACATTTAAAAGAACACTCACACGGTAAATTGTTCAAGCTTTCGGCCCTCTCAGAGGCCTTCTTGAAGAAGGCCTCGAAGACTTGGAAGAAGACCAGTATATATATATATATATATATATATATATATATATATATATATATATATATATATATATATATATATAGGTATTTTTAAGTATATATATATATATAGTAGAGAATTCAATATTTTTCTACAGCGGAATAATTTCCTATCCACGTATAATTCATGTGAAAGCACATCAGTACTTATTCCACAGTAAAACTCCTCATCAAAATATTGTATGTTGAAATACGAGATGAATATTGGTAATTTTATTTTTATTTGGTCTGAATTTACTTTGCACTAATCTTAAAACAGGCCGAGATAACTGAACCGTAATAAAAATAATAAAAACGATAAAATTTATGTCTTTCTTGGAAGTAAAAAAATTTCATGCTATAGGACAAAACAGACAGCGATAAAAAACGAAATCAAAAAGACCAAGGTGCAATCAAAAGTTTTTCTAATCGAAGAATCCTGTTTACCAATGCCACATCTAAATATTCATGGAATGGACATTGGGTTTAAGGAGGATGCACAAAATAAGAAATATTTCAACAAAATGTCTTCAAAGAGTTTAAAATAGAGCATGAATTCATGTAAACTTCGTTCAAGCAAATTAAGTACAAAGAGGAGGGTCGGAACTTTTACATTTGGGGAAGAGAGACGTCTACCACGGTGAACTTCACTATAAGGGAATGTGAAACTTAATTTCCTTTTGGATTATTTTTTATTACGAGCGACTGGAAAGTGTGTTAAGTACTGCATCACCTTATTCGCGATTTTTAATTTGCAACTAGGCTGTTAGTAATTAAGCATCCTAACGGTGCCACGTATTATAACTATTATAATGCTTTTTAGTCTATAATATTGTAATTAAATTTCATCAACTAAATTTAGCAACGTTTTTAAAAAACTGATAATAAGTTGAACGATTTTTTTGTTGCTTTCTTTTGTGGTAAAAAATGATCTTTTATTGATAGGTATTCAACACAATGCGATCTTATTTGAAATAAATGTACAACTTCAATATTTCATCACCTATTTTCTTAAGTTCTGTTGCATTAATAAATCATAAAAATAAGTAAACTAGGACCTTCTATTGCAAGACCACGCTTAAAATTGACTTAAAGTTTCGAAACAATCAGATAATCTCTTTCTTTTCGCGGTCGGATAGCTCATGCCACCACCCGCACGTTAGAAGGGACCGTTCCTCTGCCCGCAGCCCGTATCGCCTTCGTTATTTCAGCAGATACGGTGCCAGGCAGCTCGCACCAATAGGTCACCCTATCGGCCAATCCTTTCTCTTGTGCCCTGCGGTCCGTAAAGGAGCAATTACCCTCACGGTGACGAAAAAAGCTCTAGCCATTACTAAGATTCTCTCTCTTCCATTACGACTCACAGAAAGTTTGGGAGCCGTTGAAGCGATAGAAGCAAGTGGGGCGTTGAGGCGATAGAAGCCCGAACTTGTTCTGTAAGCCCTTCTAGCCACGACACAATTACAAGGGACGGGATGGAGTAAGTTTACATTCTATATTACTTAATTATTAAAAAATAGCGCGTCCATGGCAATCAACCTTGACCACTTTTTTGACATTCAGGATGAATTCGTAGTTAGCCCGAGAGTCAATAATCGGACTCCAGTCCACCCCTATCCGACAACCCGAATGCAATTAGCATTCAAGCATGCCGGTGTCTTCGTTTGGTGGGTCCTCGCAGGGCAAACCGGAACCATATTCTTTCAAACGGAACCTCGATCACATGCATCTCAGAGGGGATTCAGACGACTATGTACTTGCAATGATGACTCCGTGAGCCAGAAAGATCTACCGTTCATAAGCCCTATTCAGTGTGGAAAATGAATACCAGTCGGAAGTAATACCAGATCAATATAGTCTGAACTAGAGAGCACTCGTATTAGATAAATGGCGCGATCTTTTACGTGTGACTTGCAATACTAGTCCCTTAACATTGAAAGGAAGCTCATTTCCTCGTTTTCAGGAATGTGAGTCATAATCCAGGCTTCTTACTTTCGCTCGCAGAGCAATCAAAAGATTATTGATGAATATAGCCTTCAGAATACCCATGGAATTGTTATCTCCTTACTGTTCTATTGGTAGGATAATGTGGCTTAATATGATTAAACTATTATCATAGATAGCGGAAAATACCATTGCATAGTGATAGGGTATCATTCCCTTGCTCATATTTTTCGCTCGGTGGAAATTGCTATAGGAATGGCAGGTGTGTCACAAAAATAGTGTAATCTATGAAAAGTAATTAGCAATGTTATAATTAAAACATTTATCACGGAGGAAATTTTTATGGA
The DNA here is from genome assembly GCF_022747635.1 of Hetaerina americana. Lineage (NCBI taxonomy): Eukaryota > Metazoa > Arthropoda > Insecta > Odonata > Calopterygidae > Hetaerina > Hetaerina americana. Next base: position 9,562,169 of record NW_027286874.1, on the reverse strand, counting down.
AATATAAAAGGATTATAATAAATTTACCTATTCCAGTTTTAAAATAAACTTAACAGGGGGAAAATCTTAATATTTCTTCGTTTTGGAGAAAAATTTCAAATTTAATTAAATAATATACTTAAACATAAAATTATTTGTAAATTTTTTAAACAATACTATTTGTACTGTCTAGTATGTTATACATAAAAAAGATGTTATTTCTCAAGTTAAATTTGTAATATTGACATTTATAAAAATGAATAAAACTCAAAATATATTATTTTTGTAAATTCAAATTCCATTTAATATTAATTTTTTTGGCGTCGAGATTGAGTACATATTTCTTTATAACACAATGAGTAGATGTTCACTATCCGCAAAAATTCTAATCTCACATTTATCAGAAAAACTAAAATCATCCCGTTGACACAATTTCGACTTTGTAGATACATGGTCTACAGTAAAAGGAGCGAATGACTGCTGAAATTGGATTGCATACGCTGGTGGAAACCAAATCGAAATAAAAGATAAAACTCCAATATTTATTGGAACCATCTCAAAGAATTTATAAGGATATATCCCTTGATAATTTCGAATAAGGGGTTAAAAAAAAGGCCTCATCTTCCGAAACGAAAATCCACCCTTAAGCAGATAGAGAGAATGGACAGGGAGGAAAAAATATGTTCTGGGGAATGACTCCCAGAAGGAAACGGAACGGTCAACTTATATGCTTCTCCGTGCAAGGAATGCTTAGTAATCCTGATAAGCAAAAGAAGCCCCAGAATAAGTTTTCAACTTCGCGGAATATAGAAGTAGGGTTTTGGGTACTGTAATGACTTCAGAGATTTCGTGCCAAGCCCTTCCTACGACAGTGCTTGTGACGTCAACGCGGGTGACGTGACAATTGCTCAAGCGAGAAGGGCAGCAGGGATCGGTTGGGAGTCGGGGGAAAGGGGAATCCTCTCCGCCTACACCCTTTTAGCCAGGCACCGGAAAGGCCGATTAATTTGGAAGTAAAAAAGGAGAGGCGACACGACTGGGTGTTTATTTTTGAACGGAACCCGTCACCGGTGGTAACCACTCTCACACGCAAGGTATTCAATGCCAATGCATCTAAATACATGCAAACGCTCGTACGCCTTAGTAAATGATATGCTCTCCGGATTCAACACATATCATTAGAATATAAAAATAGCCATATTTTACTTCCATTCAAATCCTTAAATGTACCGACATCCCCTTGATCCTTTATGCTTCGGCGCTCGATGAATTAGCCCCGCACCAAAGTCATAGATGGAGGCATAGATGGTGCGTCATATTTCTTTCTGGAGCACGAGAGGCAGGAATGGCGGAAATGAGCTATCAGAGGGAAGGTGGGAAAGGTTTGGATAGGGACGGAAAGGGGAATAGATGATATGGTATAGGGAGAGAGTGTGAATAGGACGCCTCACAGAGACGGCTAAGGGCCTATGGGAGTTCTGGACGCTGGAGTCGGGAGGAGACCCGGCGTGGAGGAGGTCACGTTACAGGGAAGGGCTTTGGGGACGTGAGATCCGAAACAGCACGCCAGGAAAGCCGATGGGAGGGAGAGTGGGATGAGAGGAGATATATTTCTGCGAGAATTTCCCCCCACGCGATGAAACTTGAATGGGTGTCGCCAGCCTTTGAATACCCCTCACCCCTACCCGATTGAACGATAAATATGAAGGAAAGGAGATGGGGAGTTGAGGTAAGACGGGGAAATTCCGCGTGCACATTCATGAATTTGAACATTTTGTGAGTTTTATCCGAGAAACATAATATACGAATAAGGTAGCTCTGATAAAAAGAGAACTGCTGGCTCACGAAGGATATGCAAGGGCAGGATAAAGCCTATGAACAGTCGCAATGATGGGAAACGGGGTTGCATGACGTTCAGGCAACGCCAAGAAAACGTTTATATCTGATATATAGTATAGTACACTATACAAAGGATTGGGAGTACTAAAAATATCTAAAGAATCTAATTATAAGTTTTTATTACCTTTTAGGGAAATAAGTGACCAAATCAAATTTCAAATAGATATTCTTCATTTCCTTTGAATCATGGAAATGCGCCCAGATCGAAGTTATTTTTATAGGTTGTTATGGTGTTGCATATTTCACCACATTCTTAAAATATTAGTACATCAAGTACTGTCATCATTTTATCACAGCTGCCATTGAAAATATGAGGCAATCATCGAATTAAAACCCTGGTCAAATGCCCAGAAGAAGACCGTGAAACTGTGATGCCGTGACGCTGCTAGATAATTTCCTCGAAAGTAGGCCAATTTTACCGTAGTCCACAAGACAGATGTTTTCAATTAGTGGCACGTTTTGATGCTCAATACTAATGATATACCTATAATTAACATTTTAATGTATACATGTAATCGGGTAAAAAAGACATCGATATAAATAAAACAGAGCAATTATTCTGAGAGTTACTAAAGTAAGAGAGTCCCACTAAACGTAAATTAGCAAGTCCGTTGCAAATATTTTGCTTGAAAAAGTTTTGGAAAGTGTATGTAAAATTACTGCAGAACTTAATTTTCGTAAAAGAAAAGGCATTTAGTCAAGAAAAAAATTCTCATAAGATGAATATTGTTGGTTAACTTCAAGTGTTACAGAGTATCTGCAACATTATTCAGGTTTAATACAATTCAGGATTACATACCGTCACTAAATAAAATGTTTTTACATTAAAAGTATTTTTTTTTAAGATTAGAAATTTCTTCGCTTACAATTTATATGACCCAACCTAAAAGCGTCATTGAATGATTTCTAATTGAAACATTAGCTTTATATTTATATTAATGTAAAACGTTAATATGCATTACGAAAATTTGTCGACAAATTTGTGCATATTAATTTTACAGAAAGAACAGTTAAGGAGGTGAATTTTAATTCATGGAGTCGGATATTGAAAATGTGTTTCATATTTTTCATTGTAAACAGCATATGACAAGCCCATTACTCTGTGATAGTTTTCCATTGTACACTCATCAGAATTTACATGCTGGAGAAGAGTAGAAAGTAAGAGAGAAATACTCAATGAGTAATTTTTATGGAAGGCAATCGACAGCCAGGTGGCGACATTAGAAATGGTTGGGAAAGGAAGGGTGGAGAGAAACCTTTCGTCTCTTGTCGAAAGGCACCAAGGGATCCGCATTTTAACGTCCCATCGGCGTACTTACTGAATGTGCTCTCCACAAAGGACCTCAAGTAGGGATCAGGATACCATCGAAAAATATTTGTTGACTCCAGGATTAGAACCCGGACCCTCACTGTTGAAAGCCCGTACGTTAACCACCGCACCATCCCGATCCCCGAGAAACGTCTAATAGATTACAATAATGGCCGGGTGGAACGAGAAGGTGAAGGGATAAATGTATCTACGATATTAATTTACTCAGATAAAGTATTTTGCATTGATCTGAAAAACAGTACTATTGTTTAAAAATAATAAGGTCTTGATAAATATCATCGTGAAATTTGATAAAACCAATGCATAAAAAAGAGGGAAAATGCTGCAAAGGAAATTTTGAGCGATCAATAGCAAATAGCAACGACGCACGAACAGAATATATAATGTATAGATGAAACTTGATCATTTTAATCTGTATCATTTTCTGTCTCACGTGGGGTTAATGAGAGTTTCGGGCGCGAAAGAGCAAGAGAGGACGAGGTTAGAAATAAATTCTCCTGGTGGAAATAAGGCGGTAGAGTCAGGAATGGAAGAAAGATCGCCGGGAGAAAGGCGGCGCCCCCCATTGGAGGGGACGTAGAGGCTGCTAAGAGGGTGGATCACGGGTGCGGTGGTGGTAAGGAGGGAGTGTAATTTAAAGGGATGCGAGTGAGAGAGATTATTTTTCCTTTTCAAGAGAGAGTTTGGGAACTGCCCCACGCCGATGGACGACCTTCCCAAGAGTTGGCTGTAATGGATTGAAGACGAGATAGCATCATTAGAGAACCCAAAAACTTCTCTCTGCCGGAAGGGGAGCGCACGAAGGAAGGACTGTGATGCACGTATTCGCGCGTGGGCGTTTGGGAAAATGGGGACTAAAGTGAGGAATGAGGAGCATAAAAAACTTTCAGAATTCGTCACAATAGAAAATTTTCGATAGCTGAATGAATAGCAAGTGAACGTAAGTCATAGAGCATCCCACATCAAATGAAATCTACCATAACTTTGCGCGTTTATGAACGTTAAGAATAGTGATAAAAAGAGACGAAGAGTTATGGTGATACACCGTTTGGATGAAGAGATTTTGAAATTAACAAACACAAAAATATATTCCTCCGTCAAATTAGAGAATTGGATCATGAACAAAAATACATTAACACTTGTGCAGTATCTTGCTAGCAATCACGATTCGCATGGACGGCTAGCCTGGGTGCAGTTCATGCGAATGATACTGGTTGGTAAATACTTTTAAAGGGATGAGCCCCCTACGGATTATTTTGTTGTAATGAGAACATTTGCTTCGCACAAAAAATATATATCTGGTTTCGAGTAATTAATTAACCTCAAGACGCGAAATGTGTATCTGTTTCAACAAGAGTAGAGTAATTTTTATTAGCTCATGCTGAAAATATCTCAATTTCACCACAAAGTCTCAAACGAGCAGAGTTTAGGTTAACCTTGTTTAATATCCCGGCAGAAAGAGGGACAATTTAGCTGTACTTTATTAAATTCTCTGAGACTTCGTACTAATACTGAAAATTTTAATTAAAGTGGTTTATCATAAGCCGTTTCCGGCCAACGAAAAATATGAAGTACGAAAAATACTTATGTATGTAATATTTTATACGAATTTAATTCTCCCGCAACCCAGTTTTCAGCACATTAAACCATTTTAAATGGTAGAAAATAATAAACAAAAAGGATGAAATGGCAGCGAAATGAAATATTTCATATAAGTTTTAACGTTTAATTTTTATTATTATTCTTTTCTCAATGCGAAATATGACCTCGAGAGTTATGATAAGGATTAAATGACTACGTAGAAATTAATTATGAAAATCTAAGGATATTAAATCACAGACTTAAAAATTACATTCTCATTGTCCACCTAGTGAAAGATATAAGCTATGGACAATTTCCTTAAATTCCTAATGTTAAAATACTTGATTAAAGTCAATATGCTCCAAAAAGACACCATTGAAGCTTCGAATCGCAATCATTTATACTGGCTCGGCATAGAGAAAGGGAGAGTGGAAAAGCCTGGCGGATCAATAAGCTTGGGGTTATCAATGAAGAAACATTTTGCTAGTGGCGCACTAAAAATTAACCATGGAAGCATTTCGAAGAGAGTTCATGTAGGATAGGTAAGGGTCTGAGGGCAAGATAGGGGCAGGAAGGGGAATGCCTTGGAGTCGAGAAGGGGACTGGTCAGTTGGTAATGCGCCCACGTGGAAGAGACACAGGACGCCATGGATTAAGGATGGGATGAATGGAGTGGAGGAGAAGAGTAAAGGGGATAGGAAAGGGAAGAAGTGAGGAAGCGAGGGGGGGGGGTGAGATAGGGTGTTAATAGAGGAGAGGATGGGCGCGGCGGGAGTGAAGGGATTGATGAGGAGGGGTCGAATTAGGGAAGAGGCCGGACATTAGGGGACTCCTTCGAACGAGAGGGGTTGTGGAGGAATGGATATAAATGCGCAGGAACAGAGATTTGGAAAAATAGAACTAATTATCAAAGTAAAATAGAAGTGGCGGGTTGGAGATTCGTAGGGTACTAAACGCCTGAAGGGATAATAGAGATACAGGAATTAAATTAGAAAAAGGCTTACTTAGTCCTGGACCGGAGGGAAAACATCAGAAGGGAAGGGAAGGAGGAAACGGTGACGCAAAACGAAAATAAGTGAAGTGGAGGATGAGGTAAGTATTATATGTATACCACAATATGAATGGCTCCATGGGTGGCCTAGATATAGGTTGTGATTAATCGCTGGGTAATATTTAGAGGTAAAAATAGCGAAGAATTTACGGAATTTCATCTTTTAGAAAGATTTTCAACCGTTATGATTTCTTTCGAAATGATTTTGTTTAAACCATAAATTTTTAATTTTACACCTCAGCATGGATGTTTCAAGATTACTTATGCCAGATGCATTCATTTGGAAAACTAATCATTTTATCTACCCCTTCATCAAAGGACATTTTTAACATTAAATCACCTGCCTAATCTATATAATGTACCATGGTTGTGCAGTTTTGCTCTTTTTTTAACAGTCATATACTTTGAAGTGAAAAAATCTTTATAAATAATAAGGTGTACTACTAAAATAGGACAAAGGAAATCCCTGGATATAAAAAAATAAAGGAAAACTGTTTTGCCTTGCTTTTTCGTATTAGCAATTCAGTATATTTACAGTTAAGTCAGTTGATTTTATAGCAGAAACTACTTATCTTCAGGGTTTGAGATTGCGTAAGATTAGTTTTCCAATGGAATAACTCACACATGGAATTATTAGCATCAAGTTAGTGCGTCTGATTGACGTACTTCATCCCATTCAAGAATTGCGACTTACTACTCTGAAAGATTTTTTAATACTTACATGAAAATATATTTCCATAAAAAGCACTTTATTTTAAAAGAATTAAGATTATATATATATATATATATATATATATATATATATATATATATATATATATATATATATATATATAAAGAGGCATGGGAAGAACTCGAGGTAGGAATGAAAGTGGGCGGGGAATTCGTAAAATCAGTTAGGTTTGCTGATGACCAAGCTTTAGTTTGTCAATCAGCCAAGGGGCTGCAAGCATTGCTGAGTGAATTGGAAATTCAGTGCGACAGGTATGGGATGAGAATCAATATTAATAAAACAAAGGTTATGCGATTTTCTAGAAAGAAAAAGGCCAAGCTTAACATTAAAATAGGAGGGCAAAAACTAGAGCAGGTAGAACAGTTTACGTATCTCGGTAGTGTTTTGGACCAACACGGTCAAAGTAGTAGGGACGTAAGGAGAAGAATTGCGCTAGGCAAAGAGGCTTTCACGAGGAGGAGGGAGTTGATGACGGGGACTTTGAGTAAGGATGTTAAGAAAAGACTCGTAAAAACTTTGATATGGAGCGTAGCTATGTACGGCGCGGAAACGTGGTCATTGAAGCAGGAGGATAGACGTAGACTGGAGGCTTTTGAAATGTGGGTGTGGAGAAGAATGGAGAAGGTGAAATGAACAGAGAAGAAAATAAATGAGGAAGTACTTGGTATGGTGGGCGAAGAGAGGGGTTTGTTGGGAGCAATCCTATGGAGGCAGGAAAAGTGGATGAAGGGGGTGTTGACCGGCAGTGGGATGTTGAAGACTGTGATAGAGGGTAGAATGTTGGGCAAAAGAGGAAAGGGAAGGAACAGGATAGGGATGTTGGTGGGATGAAGGGAGGAAGGAAGTACTCAGAGATGAAGAGGGACCTGATATAGAGTAGGATGATGGATTTTGTGTTTTGTTAGGAGTAATAAAATATTTGTTTGGTAGTTGTGTCCATCCAAAAACCTACCTTAACCGGTAGATTACCTTAAAAAAAAAAAAAAAATATATATATATATATATATATATATATATATATATATATATATATACATAGATATATATATACATATTATTATTATTATTATAAATACACATGTGCTAATAGACACTGTCAGGTGGCACACAAGTCCCAAACAATTGCAAAATATAATACATAAAACCAGACAAACACAGATCTCTTTAACAAAACAAGTGAATCCCCATCCCATTTACAACCATTAACCAGCAAGAAAAAAAAAGATACATAAAAAAAATTAAGCTATAACATACAATACCATACACCACACATAAATCAAATTTTTACATATATACCTTACATCTATTCTTAAAAGTAGTAGTATATATATAAACCCTAGTAAAGTAGTATATATATAAACCCTAAACACAGAAATCAACCCGAAGGTCGGTTTGGTAGGTGATGTTAAAGTTCACCCAGTACTAAGCCCGACGGCGTGTGAAATTTACATATCAGGGTAGGGGGGCCAGTTCCTTTCCCTGTGCCGGTTATGATTTTCCCAGGAAGACCTGGTACCCGAAAAATCACATAGCTTGGGTGGAGCTGCAGGTGCCCCGAGTGCCTTACCCGAGAATCGAACCCGGGCCCCTCCGGTTAGCAGTCCAACACTCTACCCCCTGGACTTCCTCGACCCACTATTTATATATATATATATATATATATATATATATATATATATATATATATATATATGTGTGTGTGTGTGTGTGTGTGTGTGTGTGTGTGTCGCGGTAGTCCAGTGGGTAGTGCGTTGGACTGCTGAACAGAGGGTCCATGGTTCGATTCCCGGGCAAGGCACTCTGGGCACCTGCAGCTCCAGTGATTCAATCCAGTGAAAAATCACTTAAGCTCCCCAAGCTTAAGTGATTTTTCGGGTACCAGGTCTTCCTGGGGAACCATAGCCGGCACAGGGAAAGGAACTGGCCCCCTTACCCTGATATGTGAATTTCACACGCCGTTGGGCGTGGAAATATGGAATATGCATATGGAATATTTTAATTGTAGTTGCGTTACAATTTTCACCATGATTAAACCCCACCAGTGTAATAACCAATTGATAGCACTTTTACATCAGATGAAATTTAATATCGACCAGGTTTCGACATCATTTTTAAGAAACCTGAAGACGATATACATGTACGAGTAGTATACCGAAACCAGGTTAAATTATGTTGTGGAAAATTTTGTAATATTTGGTATTTTTGATTCAATTTCAATACATAAAGCCTGAACCAACGAGTTTTAAAATGAATGTATTCCTAAAAAATTAAAGTGACAAAGTAATCTTTGATACTAACAACAGAGCTAACGCAACTACTCGTACCTATCTAGTGTTTTTCTAACTAAGTGTTATAATCACCGTTTCAAAAATGTAGCAACGCAACTTAAGCAATAAAAGGCAAAGTAAGAAAAGACAAAAAAATGACAATATTAAATTCCAGCCAGTAACGAGGAGTTATTGAGCAGAGATGCACTGGCGAAAAAATGCGCGCAGGCGAGACGCATTGGTGCAACGATGGTTATCTGAGTTTACGAGAGGTCTACAGGGCGAAGGCGATAACCCCATGGCAAGATTAGGGGCGGGGGAAATGTTTTCGGATGATGGAGATGAAGATGGAGCCCGCAGGCGGGAAATAAGAAGGGACTACGGCGATTTCCAGAGGGGAGGATTTTGCAACGGAGCTCGATGGGATTAGTGAGAAGGGAAGAGGAGGAGACTATGAGGGGGGGGGGAAGGCGGCTAGATGGGAGTGTGAGCATAGAAAAGTATCGATTTAGCCGTGGGTGCATTGAAGTTCTGTATTTCTGGCTATTGAGAGTAGGGAACGTGAGGAAGATGGTTTGAGGTCGAAGTTGGTGAAGGAACAGGCTGGAAAAGTGAAGCCTGGGGAGGTCCGGGGGGGGGGGGGTTGCCCTCGTAGAATGACTAACTGCTCATCTTCGAAGTGCATGCATGCTCTTCATCTGTGGAATTTCAGGATGAGTGCGAAAGCCTTTCCGGGAGATGCCTGGCTGAGCAGCGTTAAATGGATTAACTTCTCCGAAGGAGTTTCTCCCTCGGGGAATGAGGCAGCGATAGAGTTTAAATTGATTCATTCCTGGGATATAATGCAGTGCGAGGCCTGATGGAAATACTTAAGCATTCCGAGGCTGGTAATGCCAGCGGTCCTTAAGTACATTCTGTTTTCAGGAAGTAAACGGAATGGTGAACACGCATTCAAGCGAATCTTTAGCATATTTTTAATGGTGCAACAATTGTATATGAATTATCCTCGCAAGAGGACGCTCGAATTAGTGCTCCAAACGAAATGAACAAGAACAAATTGAAAGAAAGAGTACTACTAATTTTAATTTTTGATCTGAAAAATCCTGCACTCAGCTGTTTAAGAAAAATTTAGCCCCAACCAACGAAATCCATAGTTCCCACTTCATTGCTTAAATATTGACATATAGTATGTTAACCTAATCAATATTTTTTGAGAACTTAATACATGAACACAGTCATGTGAAATGTTCAGAATGATATTTTTCAGCTATTGAAAAAATTACCTGCATGCGAAAATCTGTATGTAACATTAAAAGATTTACACAAAAAATCACATAAAAAGTAAGATAAGCCAGATACTTAAAATTTAACGCAAAACCGAGATTCCCTTTCCATGTTTTTTCACCACAAGAGGGATTGCAGTAGCCTGCAGTGGATTTGGCTACAATTTAAGGAGATAATCTTTCACCCTAGGCTATCCTGAGCGAAAGCGAGGAATCCACTTAGAGCCTTTAAGAGGATTTTCTTGCTCAAATGCGGATCTCTAGGAACTTCATTAAGAGGATCCAGTCGGCTCAGCTACATAATTAAAAACAAAACATTGTTATCGACGTCTTTTGTACATGAATGCCCAAAAGAAACTTCAGCAGGATTTTTTTTGATAACTTTATGATTTTGTTATCATTTTGAGATGTGATGTAAGAACTCGCCATTTTGAGCCGTGCGATGGAATTAAAAACATTAAGGATACATTAAATTACCCACGTAAAAAGTCGTAATTTTGAATGGAAATCCTTCATTTTGATTAATTGAAAATCTTCCCATTCAAAACTCCTGCATTCAAAAAATTTCTACAGTATTTCATAAATATTAAAAAATTAATTTTAATAAAAAAATACATGGTTGGCTCAAATTTTGAAATATTTAACGCTCATTAGGCCGCGAATGCCTACGAAGTAAATTAATTAAATTGATCTTTTTGTGATTCGCTCTTTGTTTATTTATTTAGTACATAATACATGATTATAAAATATAGAATAGGTTTATTTAAGAAGCAATTAAAGCTTCATAAAAGATGTGGCACTATTACGTCAAATAAAATGAGGTCAGAAATAAAGCCCCAATCAAATATTTTTTTCCATGGTTAATGAATCAATTTTATTTTAATTGGTATTTTTACTGTGGCGTTATAAAAGAGTTACACGTTTATGTAGTGAAAATGTTTTAACTTGATTCGGTACTACCAAGGTATTATTTTAACTTCATTCAAAATGATTTATCACCTATTATGAATGGCGTAGAGGCGTGTCAGTCCAGAGGTTAGAGCGTTGGGCTACTGACCAAAGGGCCCAGATCCGTTTCCCCGGGGTGCCTCTGGGCAACCGCAGCATCGCCCAAAATGTGAATTTTTCAAGTAGCAGATCTTCCTGGGAAACCATAGGCTGCAGAGCTAAAGGAAGTGAGAATTTAACAGACGCAATAGGGGACATCGAGGTGAGTTCTATCCTCACCTTAGAAACCAACCTTCGGGTTGATTACTATGGTTGTATTTTGTTGAAACAACATGGCATGTTATTTATCACGATTTACGATTTTTGAATATATCAACTTTGACCTCATTTATGTGGAATAGGATTGAAGGCATTATTTGAAATATTTGAATATTTAGATACCATCAGATCAAGTCAAGTTACCAACGTTAACGAAATTCAATGGCGATGAGTGTTATTAAGAAGTGAATATGTACGATTACTTCCACTTAGACGGCTAAGAAGTCTACAACACCAAAAGGACGAGTCCTCGTACATATCACGGACGCCTTTGAGAATCCAATTAACTAGAAGCAATTTTTGAACCAGATTAACTCTTACGTTCCTTTGATGGAGGAGGAGGAGCATATTATCAATCTTTTAGCACACCAACACCATGGTACACCGCACCAAATGAAAGGTGAAACATCTCTCACCATTTCGGCTACAAATAACGGTCCCCTGGCCGAGAAAAGGATTTCATCGAAGGGAATAAAATATGGACGACTCTGAGACGGGAAACTCCCACGTAGCGCCCTCGTCCACGCAATGGAGGAACCGGAGTTATAGCCCGGCGGCAGCGAAGGAAGGCGATTGCACGCGTGGCGAGGGGAGGGAGCGTGTCAGGATGTCTTCGGCGGAGGAGAGAGAGGGGCGGAATGAGAGAGGAGAGGAAAAATTGGAGTCGGGCAAGAGGGGAAACGTCGATGCAGGGAGGCCACCGAATGGTCGCAGCCAGCGAGAATCGGACGGGCGCTGATTTATGGCTCGGCCCTCAGTTGGAGGAGAGAGATAGGATGAGAAAGGAGTAGGAGCTGAAGAAATAAAAAAAGAGATTATGAGAGATGATTTTTCTCATTAAGGATAGATATTAATCTTTGCACCAGCGCTACGAGGTGTACGGCATTTCGCCTCTTGAGCTATTCCTTTTTGATTCATAGGAGCAAATGAATTTCTACTGAAAATACTCATAAGCGCTCCTTAATATCCGTCGCTCGTATTACCAAAACATTGTATGAGAATAGAAGTACAAAGGGTTCGAAACATTTATTACAAGCATTGGGTACCAAACGGTAAAATTACAAATATAGAAAGCAAGTATATGTATGTCTTTGAATGACCATTAACTTATTTTACACTTAACACTCAACTAATATAAAAAGTATAAAAATTCTAGTTCTTTGAACTACAAAATGCTATTTCAAAGCAAGGAGTTAGATCCCTAAGAAATCTTCAGAGCCCATGAATGTAAGTGAATGAGGGGAGGGGAAGACGTTCGATTGGACATTGGAAGTGGAATCTGCGTCGCAATAACCGCAAATATATTTCTGTAATCTTAACTTTAATTTTCATTATTTTTAGGGAATTTGGTGGCTATCCTTTTAGGCAGAGTTCTTCTGATCCCTAAATGGCGCGAACGGACCTTAAGAGTGAACTAAATAAATTGGATGTATTTATAAAATACTTAAGTTGAAGGCACCAAGTGAAGCAAAATAAGTAAGATAAAAATGATCAAACGAAGGTTTCCTTTGAAGATTTGTTAATTAAAGAAGAAATGACAAGAAATGCGCGAAAAATAGAGGAAGAAAATTGGTAAGACAGTAAATTTCGTAATGGTTCAGTAAAACCTAATCAATGAAACAGGGCAGAAAGGGAGCATATGTAAGTGACAAGTTTTCAAATGGAATTCTAATCGAAAATAGATTACTTAGTACCAAAAATGTTTTCAATTTTTTCAGAATAAGTAAATAATTTGCTCAATATCAAGAATGTTAAATGACCATCAGTAGAAATAATTTGAATTTCACACAAATTTGAAACTTATCACAGATTTAGAATTTCTATGAAATAAATTTTTATTACAACACCTCGTTATTAAAAAATATTAGAGTAACTTTAACTTTAATTCACATGTTAATAAAAATCGAATAAAATAAATTTTCATTAAATTATATTAACTCTTACTGCAGGTGGAGAAAATATGAACTACTCTTGATAAGATTCTAAAACATGGTCACGTATTGTGCAGTGATGTAGTATTAAAATGTGCAAAAATAAAGGAAATATGTCACATGATATAATGAAACCACAAATTGGATGTTATAACAGCTCGAATACTGTTAAAATAAAACAGACTCTTGAATAACCTTAATAAGCGCAAAGGAATCCCAGCATGGCAAGTATGTCTGAGTGATAAATAATAATAACTCTTTAAATAATAATAATTCTTTAAATAATAATAATTCTTTAAATAATAATAATTCTTTAAATAATAATATAATTTAAGTAACCAATAACACGATGATTTTCAAAACGCCTATTAGGTAGTGTATAATTTTCTGCCAATTGTCAAGGCCTACCTAAATAAGGAGTCATTCCTCAAAGCTGTATTAAGGGTATTAGAAAGAAATGCACAAACAAGTAAAGCACCAAAGAATCTAGAACTCGCCTGTGAATCGTAGAATTATTTATACCTTTCCATCATGAAAAGGACGTGTTCTTTTATGAAAGCATGGATCCGCATCTAAGTCAGATTTTATACTCAGATACGAGGGCTGTTTAGAAAGCAACCTCCGTTATGCCATAAAAATACAATAGAATGCATAATTTGCATAAAAAGTGTCGGGAAAATTTTCAGAAAAATAGATTTATCACGGATATTGCTAATATACATCAATATTCTTTAAACTGCATCCCTTGAGCTTCGACACACTTTTGCCAGAGGTTTTTCAACGACTCTAAAGCCACGGTAGGCTGATTCCGGAAGGTCCTTACGGGTATGCGTGCCAGCTACTTTGACGGCACTCAGGGTCCCATGGTGGTGTCCTTGGAGGGAGGATTTCAATTTTAGGAATAGGAAAGAGTCAACTTGATCCAAATCGAGACAAAAAGGGGGTTGAGGAATCGTCACGATGCTGTTGAAGAAGGTCTTAGCAAAAAGACACTCGACTCTGCTCTTGGTCATCCGTCAAGACACGAAAACAAAGTTTATTTTCTGGACAGCCCTCGTATACGGGTAATAAGAAAATACTGGTCTCAGAGTTTAGCGATTACTCTTTATGTTTGTAATGCCATACATAGCGTATTATAACAGCATGGATTCCCAAAAACACATTGATAGTTGATATTATTTATGAATCTCATTTTAACGGAGCGTTGATGTTTCAAAAGTTGAATGACATGAGTTTCCTTCATACGCATTAATTGCTTCTTAAAATTGTGAATAGGTAAACAAATTATCTTAAGTAGAAATGACAGAAAAATGTAAGGGCATTAGGCAGCGGCATAATTAAAATATATGCTCACTGATTTGGTGTTTATCATTATCAAAAGAGAGTGAGTTGGGACCATTACTTCGTGTTTCTTCTGTCGCGGCACTACGGTGTACACACTTGACAAAGCATTAATCTACATTTATCTTTACAAACCAATTAAAAATAAAAGTTCACTTGGTTCATGGTTAAAATTTCGTTCAGCATTCTCATTAAACTAGTTGTTTTTGCTCAAAATGAAGTTCCGTCCAGCGTAAAATGCCTATCGAATGAAACATAAGAATGAATGAATATAAGAGGAAACGTATAAAAATGTAAGCCTGAGGAGTTAGATGCCGAAATAAGAAAAAAAAAGAACGCGTCCAAAAAAGGGAGGGAAGAGAGCGGAGAGATGCTCGTGGGTCAGTCAGCGCCAGGAAGAGAATTGATGTCCTTCCTATCCCTCCACTTCCCTTCTCAACCCCAAATGAAATGAGGTCAAGCGGGGTGAAGAAATGGACATACGAAAGGGGGGGTCAGCAAAGGATGGAAAGGCGAGGCGCGCAGAATGGATCGTGGGAGCGAACGACGTCGGGAAAAAAGGAGGGGTCAAGGATAGGCATGAAGAGCAGAGGGCGGGGACGAGAAAAAAAGGAAATCGCGATAAGAAAACGGAAATGGGATTTTTTCCTGGGGTTGAACAGGTCACACAGCAAGGGTCGTCCAACGTGGTGTGGAATAGGCAGGTGTTGGAGGAAGAGGGGAATGTCCTTTGAGGGAATCGCCTGGTCAGAGGAACCTTACCAAAAATTTCTGCGTCCACGGGGTTGGGATGTCAAATGGGAAATATCGTGGAGATGAGGCGGGATCGGAGAATGTTCATCCATAAATGTACAGTGATGGATACGCCCTATTCTAAAAAGTCAACCAATGATAATTTTAGGGCATAAGAGTCATTGAGACAAATTTTGTGATCCATTACGAAATTTATATTTGAAAAATATTTATAATGACCAAGTATACTGTAATAATCATTTAATAGTGCGTTATTCTACCCTTTTAAACAAGATTGCTACTTTAATTTTCAACTTTATCAAAAGAGAAAACCGTGGTTGCGAATTTATACGACAAATGGAATAAATATGGAATAAAAATTAGCAATGTGTATTTAGAAGTAAATTTAATTCAAATATTACATACATTCATGAAGTTGCAGTAAAATAAATGAGGGGCCATTAGAAATAAATTCAGTATTTTAGATCTACTTGTATTCAGAAGGTCGGGAGTTTGAATTCAGTAACCAGTGGGTTGATTTCTTATTAGCATAGCGTGCTTTTCGAGATATTTAATAGCAATAGAAAGGGTACCTACATAATCACCCAAGAATTTACTTGTAGACTGAAAGTTAACAATAGGATAATCATGTCTGTTAAATTAAAAAAGTCTACACTCTTTGACTATTAACTAAAACCGACGCAAGAGTGGAAGAACGTAAGACTTCTGGGGTAACAAATAGCACTAACTGCAAGATGCCGCTCAATAGTCTTAAATATCTCACCTAGTTCCCATGAGAATACATTTATTTGTGAGAAACAAGCACTCTCTTAGTGTGAGATACAAGGGTAATGGCAGTGGCTTAGCGGGGTACTGAATTTTTTTTTCAAGAGAGAAACGGGGAAGATAGTGGATCACAATTGTGTTAGGGAACAATTGAAAGTACTTGTTACACTAAAAGAGCTTAAATAAATAACGTATGTTTAGAAGGAATGAATGCACGATTGAGCATAATCTGAATTCAACAAAATAGAATGGTTGAATAAAAAACCTCGAAACACATGAATAACCTGGTTGAATAAAAAACCTCGAAACCCATGAATGCAATGAAAGTAGTGGGTAAAAGAATGATTTCAGAGGAAGGCAGTGGAACTCGGAAGATAACATATATTTATAAGGAGAAAAAAATAATATAAGAATATCGTGAGAGAAGGTAAGGACCGAATACAAATGGCAGAAGTATAAAAATGCAGGGGTGGTAAGGGCAATAAAAAACTTTCGGTAATGGGCAGAAAGGGCAAAACGAGGGGAGAACCATGAGATGAATTCCATAAGGAATAAGAGCGGTGATATTGTCTGGGAGGAATGTAAAGTTTGAGAACATTGGAAAGAGAATTAGGGTGTATTGTGTGTGTGTGTGAGTGGATTATGATGATTATCACCACCAAGTGAATCAGATGGTGACAATGCCTGAAGGAAATTTTATATAACTAAAATAAGGCGACTGCCGGTGTGGAAATTTTGATGATCATAAAAGGTGCAAGCAAAAAAAAATATGTTTCGCGAAACATTTTATTTTGGAGACAAGTTACCAATCACTCGTACGTGCTAATGTTTAAACTAACGTCCACCAAATTGAAAAATTGATAAAAAGACAAAATGAATACGCTGAATTTCACAAATTAACCTTCTATGTTCCATTTTCTGCTACTGCGGTTTACCCACAATGTACCACCATCGTGTGTCGGGTGATTATGCTAGTGGGGAAACAATGCCCATTAAAAGAGGGGAATAAAAAATTAATTTGTGGAATTCAGGATTTTCATTTTGGCAGTTCGATAGAAATGTGTTCTAAGTAACGCCTCAAAAAGTAAAAAAAATAATGAAAGTGGCGCGAAATAAATTGTAGGGTGCAGTGTAGTTAATGGATACAAGGTAAAGGATAAAAATTATTATTTCACTCTTAAATAAATTTCTTAGAAATAGTGGGATAATAAATAAAATATTACTACGAATTGGTTAATAAGGAAAAAGGTTGAGTGAAATTAAATTGATAACATGCGTATTGAGAGAACTTTTAGTGATAAAGCTATCATTACATTAAATTAGATAGATGCTAGAAAATTGTCAGGTAGATGAGCTATTGGGCGACTTGCATTTGCGGCTTTGGGCGATTTGAAAGAATGGATTGCGTGAAATGAGGATATTCAATGTCAGTGTTATAACCCATGATATTCAATGAGAAAAATCTTACGATGATCACAAATGCACGGACTAAGTTTTTACAATGATCTATTATGTAAATACACTTGTTTTTTTGTACAAAAAAATGCATTAATGCAGGCTAAGAGCTTGAAAGTGAACCCAGGAATCTTAGAAAGAAAATAGAAGGCGAGACGAAGATATTTGTGTTGGAACTATGTGGCATAAGAAAAGAATACTCGTCTAAAGCAGCAATAAGGGTGAGGTATAAAAATGTACTCTTACCAACGCCATTCCATGTGGGTGACGCTTGGTTATCCCAGGGCAATCAAGAGTGATGAAAGCATTCATTTGAAATGAGATAACAGCGGATTGTTAGTGCTAATATAGGAGTGTGCGGAATCAATTGGTCCTGGCATAACGCTAATTAGATCCACCAATACAAAATTATGGAAGAACTATTTTTCTCAGCCTTGGCCATGCTGAGGGAATGGATAAGAGTTGATTAAAGAAACAGATTTACAAGAAAATGCTAAAGGATTTCAGAGGAAGGTATACACTCAATAAGTAATGGGTGAATGTGGTGAAGTGACTTTCAAGATAAAAAATACTACAGGCCTAAAGAACAGATGAATATGCATGGAACCATGAATGGCTATGACTATGACAAGGGATAAAAATGGGTGCGTATAAATAGGACAGTAGGAAAATATTACTAAAATGGACTAGGCATAAAAATAGCATATCATGAGACATTTTGGCCT
The DNA here is from genome assembly GCF_022747635.1 of Hetaerina americana. Lineage (NCBI taxonomy): Eukaryota > Metazoa > Arthropoda > Insecta > Odonata > Calopterygidae > Hetaerina > Hetaerina americana. The sequence continues at coordinate 9,543,810 of NW_027286874.1, read as the reverse complement.
TGGCTACCACAGCAAACCTGACCTTTGAAAGGGAGAGAAGTCTGGTATTAGCTATTCTATGCATAAGATTTAATATTTTTCACGGTCATTGTTATTTTGAAAAAAATAATATATTTATATATATATATATATATATATATATGTATATACTACCTTGATCAAAAAGTTCCCGTAATAACCACCGTGTGGCGCTCCCATCGTTCCGATTTGAGTTCTGTTTTTTTTGTTAAATTGGTACATCTGTTGTTGATATTCCCTTTAAATCTTAGTGTCATAACTTGACATTTGCAAAAGTTACGTAGCCAAGAGTACATCTATCTCTGTGTGTGTTGGCGATTTTTTACAATTGCAGAAATGGATTTAAATTTGCAACAACGAACTTGTATTAAATTTTGCGTAAAAAACGGATTTAGTGGCGCACGGACGTTGGAAATGTTGGAAAAGTGTTTCGGCAACGATTCTCTAAAAAAAACGGTCGTTTACCAGTGGCACGAGCGGTTCAGAAGTGGTCGTGAGTCAATCGAAGATGATGAACGCAGTGGCAGACCATCGACATCGAAAGTCGGTGAAAAAATTGATAAAGTAAAAGAAATGTTGGTCAATAACCGCAAATTAACCATCAGAGAAATAGCGGAGGACTTGAACATTGCCTATGGATCCGCCCAAGACATTGTGGTTAATGATTTGGGTTTCCGTCGTGTAGCAGCAAAGTTGGTGCCAAAAGACCTCAATTTCATGCAAAAAAGAGACCGTGTTGACGTCGCAAAAGACATGATTTGCGAGGCTGAATCCGATCCCACATTCATCAAAAGGATCATTACTGGAGACGAGACGTGGGTTTATGAGTACGACACGCAATCCAGACATCAGGCAAGTGAATGGCGTTCACCAAATGAGCCGAGACCAAAAAAACCACGTCGTTTTCAGTCAAAAAAGAAGGCAATGCTGACGGTTTTCATGGATTACAACGGTGTAGTGCATCATGAATTTTTGAGACGTTTGCGTGAAGCAATTCGCCGAAAGAGACCAGAAATGTGGGCAGAAAACTCGTGGATTTTGCACCATGATAACGCACCGTCGCACAGTGCTATCATTATTCGTAATTTTTTGACGAAAAATGCAACAAATACCATCCAACAGCCACCGAATTCACCTGATTTGGCTCCCTGTGACTTCTTTCTGTTCAATCGAGTTAAAAAACCATTACGGGGAACGCGTTTTAGCAGCCGAGAGGAAGTAATGGAAAAATCGCAGGAAGCACTGATGGACATACCGAAAACCGAATATAAAAAATGTTTCGAGGATTGGATCAAGCGCTGGCATAAGTGTGTTGCAGTCGATGGGGATTACTTTGAAGGGGACAATATAGATTTAGATGAATAAACTTGTATTTTTAATTTTCTGAATAAATTCCGGGAAATTTTTGATCAAGGTAGTATGTAAGGATATATTTATATATACATATATGTACATGTATATTTTTGTATGCATGTATATATAGCTATAGCTACACACACACACATATATATATTCTTAGGTAATTACCAATCAATTAAAGCATTCATGGAAATGTACTATAGATAGGGGCATGAAAGAGGGAGAAACATTGCCGTAATATGGGCATAAAGTATTAAAAACGATAAAGCAAAAGAGACATATCGTAAAACCCTTGAAAGGGTACACAATAAAGAAAAGAAAGTAGTAAACATTTCCAAAAGATGAAGGAATTTTATGCTTCGAAAGAGAAAGGCATAAAATATTGTTGGGGATAAATTGATGTGTCCTTGCCAAGTGAAATTCGGAAATTGCAGAAATGATTTAGAAGTAGAAAAGGATAGGGTAAAGAACGCGGGTTCCTTTGGAATGGAAAGGACGTGAAGAAGAAGAATTTAGAGAGTATCATTGAATGTAGATTGTGAAATGCCGACTCATTCATAAAGTGGGTTACTATGCCATGGCAAAATTATGTCCATGTCCATAGTCCATGAAAACATATGCTTCTTGACGATATGTTGGGGAAATGATATTTTTATTAACATGAAACGCGATCGAGTCATTAAGAATGCCAGACATGATGAGCGTTAAATAGAAAATGAGTTATGGAGAGTAATATTATGTTTTGGTTTAGTCTATTTAGAGATCTGCCGGCAAGCTTGGGCGACTTACTAGGATAAAATATAATAAGGAAGATTGAGGTATGGCAAAACACTCAAGCAATAACAATTACAAAAATTCCAATTCTTTTAAAAATAACTAAGATAGTAAATCAACTATTACCTTATTAAACAATGGGATAACATAACATGGGATAAAATTAACACATACTCTTAGCAATGGTTCACCAAAGTATCTACTAGACAGCATGTAGTACGTATTTTATTTCGCATAACCTTATGTAAGCATAACAAATGAGTGCTGAGCAGTAAGTAGAAAAATAGTTGTACTGAGAATAGAAGAACCGTAGAGCGATAGGTATGTGTTTTAATTGTCCATCGAAAAAAATTAGAACGACAAAGCTTAATAGGTTGGCGAGAAGATTGCAAATTAATCAGGATATTGAAAGGAAAGATAAAATAGTGGAACGATATTTATATATATATATATATTTATATATATATATATATATATATATATATATATATATATATATATATATATATATATATATACAGGAATGAATTTTCCACTCCATTGGAAACCCAAGTAATTGCATTCCGAATCTGAACCGAATTGTGAATCTGTACCATTTCCAAGTCCTTTCAAAGCCCTTTTCCAAGCCCTGTGATCGTGGCTACGAATGTTTTCTATCCTTATCCTAGCATTCTTCTTCGAGCGACTTCAGTAAAAAGAAATCCCGCTAGATTCCCCCGCCGTTCGAATCATTTACTGCCACACAAAGGTCGGCTGAAAAGACGCAGTTTTCATTCTAGCGGACCCACTGTGTACGAGTCGAGAATGATTCGCCTTGAAAGGCGCGCAGAGAGATCTTTAGAACTCCACCCCTCAAGCAAAGTTACTGACAAGTTCCAGATATCACATCCAAGAAAAATCTGCGAAAATAGTCCCTTGGGAATGCCTGCTTATTACAGCCAGGTCCTGGCAGTCAAATAGCTGAATGTGTATGGAGCATTTACATTTTGAAAAGGGAGAAAAATTCATCGACTGAAATGCATTTCCGGGGAAAAGGTTTGAAAGTGATAGGCGCCGCTTTAGATGTCAATTAAACGCCATCAAGATGATTTTGTCACACAGATATTTGGACTCTTTTTATTTCTTCTATTTCTTATAACAAAATTGCAACCAGGGTCCAACAGGCTATGGTATAATTTCCAAATAATAGCAGCTTTAATCGTGACTTAGTAATATTAGTAATTTATTGGTCTAGCATGAATTCACCATACAAGCACCTCTTCATAACAGCCTGAAAATCACTCATTGTAAATTGGTTAGAATATCTTGTGAAGAATATCACGAAAGAAATTAACTAATTAATTAGATAATTTGGATGAAATTAATTCATGAAATAAATAAATATGAATAATGACTGCTATTTATTAGCTAAAGAATCTTAGGGAAATCACCAGTAATGAAAACGCTTCCTATTGAGAATATTGGTGACGCGATAATAATACATTTATTAAATTTTCATTAATATGTTCATGGCGTCAAAAGGTAAATTATACTATGTCAATAATATATTCGTCGTTGAAATAGTAAAGAATCAGGGCTAAGTGATGCTCGCTAACCGAAAAATGAACACATTTAGCTTTAGAGGCTAAATGAGTTTCAAAAAATGCAAACGCATGTAAAAAGAAACAGAGAGCGAAAGATAGAGGAGAAGTTGTTTAATATGTTATGACACTGAAACGATCATCCTTCCAGTAACGTCTAGTTTGAACTCATTTAGTGTAAAAACATGAGTGGAGAAATCACTGTTATTTTTGGGTGTTTTTGGTTCCACGACAAATCATGAAAAATTATTTTTGCATTCTCTGTCAAAAGAAAATTTTATGTTTATTAGTAGAATTGGCTCTTTGTATTAATAGAATATAGAGATCCTTCGCTTTTTTTACCGGCGAAAGGGTATCATTTCAAAAGGAGAAGCAAGAAAGACTTCATTCCGCGAAGAATCATTTGGGATGATTAATAAGGATGACCAACGATCCATTAGGTAAGCTCCAGTCTCACATACGCCTATCTATAGAGAGCAGCCGTGTTTCTCAATGAAATGTTCTTAAAGAAAAAAATGAAATTTCATCAATAATTGGTTCACGCAATTAATCTGGCATTAATGTTGAATTAAAAGTCCTGAATATTTTACTTAACCTGAAATATTTGCCACTATCTTTAATGAGCCATTAGATTTTACTTTACATGGGACTCCAGGCTACTGCATATTGAAAAGCTGGTGCGGGCAAGGTAAACGAAAAAGATTTATACATGCCAGAAATAGTTTGGAGCACTCATCTATAAATTATAATTAAACCACGATGCATGTAGAAATAAATTTCACATCATAATATATAGTGCATATCCATAATAAAATTATATAGAACTTTTCTCTCGACAAAACACATTCATTGGACATCAGCATATACCAATAAAAAATTTAAATCAATGGAAGAACCAGTAATTGATTATTCATTGCTTGCGTTAGGTAAAATTCAATGAATGACAATTATCAAATCGAAACGATCAATCGATAGAAGAGGGATGCATTAATTTTAATGAAGTATTTCTGGTGATATAAAATATTATATCGAAAACTATAATTTAGCTCACTCGTGATTCACGTCTCACGTCATGACGTTAGGATAAATATTTTTAATATAATGAAACGAGGTCATTAAATGGAGCTAAATGAGTAACTGAAATATACTGAAATGTCTAACGAATTGAATTGAAATGCACCTTCAACTTATGTAAAAAAAATCAATATTTTTATTAACCCTCTTCTTTAAAATGTTAACTTTTGTAATAAATAACGGAAATTCACGTCGCAATTGGAGAGCATTTGAGAAGTGGCGTGAGAAAGATTGATGGCTTAACTGGGCAAATTATATGAATATGAGTGAATAATATCGTTTAAGAATAATGTTGTGGAATTAAATAGAATTGTAGAAGCTTTCATTCATTCAGAGAGTACCCACGCGATAAGAAGGGGCAACAAATCACGCGGACTTGAAGAGATAACAGCAGAGATAGCGACTGGTGGAAGAATTAAGGAGGGGCCATTTATCATACGTCAAATATACTAAGTGATCCTTAACTTTTACTCACAACGTGGCATTGGAAATTCCAATGCATGAACTTCATAGGCATGTATGGTATACCAGCTACATATTCTCCCTCTATCATGAGTGACCATACTCTCCTTATACACGTAAACCCTTTCAATCTATGCATTGCACTCCTCAATTTCACACGTCTATTTTTGCATTCGATTAATCAATAAAAGGTGAAACAAATTTGCATTTGATAATTCATCTAAATTTTATTCCTCTGTAAATATAACGAAGAAAATCAAAATACATGGAATTAGTGGCACAACTTGGTTGAAACCATCAAATGGGCAAAAAATCGAAATAAATGATGTCCGTTTAAATGTGTAAAAAATAAAGAATAGTTAAGGCAATAAAATAGGATAAAAACGAGTGGGGCTAGTAAAATAATTAGAAATGAAGATTATTTTGCAATGAATATCAGAGTTGAACATGATATGTCTGATATGAAGTTATATTAATGAAGCTGTAAAGAGAATGAACCTTTCGGTATAGGTGTAAATTAGTCTTAGGCTGATTATAGTATATTTTCAATCAAAATAAGCATGAAATTAAGTCTTCCTCTGCTTAAACTTCGAAACGGGACATTTGATATTCAGCCCTGAATCTGTACTTTGATGTTCTTAGAGCTATCTTCGTCTAGACAATTCTCGTGGACGTCAATCAACAGAGCAACGAGCATTCCTAAAAAAGAATTAAAACGTTCTTTCACGGCCGTGAATATAGAATATCTGACTATAAATACTATCCTCCTCCGTAGTATCACTTTGAATGCAATCAGCATTTTAAAATAGGAAGAGCTACGTGGTATAATAAAACTGCAATAAGGCGTAAATGCCCTATAACTCTAAACATCTATACACTGTTAAAAGTCAATAATTTGCCCATATTATGTTGCGTGCATTAAATAAGCATTGTTGTGCATTATTTTTTATCGAAAAGATTTCACTTACAATGGCAAAATAGTCCTCGAAGATGATATATACACCAGAAGAACTCACCTGGAAATAAAAACGAAATGATTTTAATTAAATTAATTCATATTTACGCGGCGATACCACTTCACTCCTCGCCGATAGCTTCAGAATATATTTTACTAAATTTCTCTTAAAAACATCGTTACAAAACCGTGATATATTTCTAATTACATAATTAATAAAATGGGTTGTTAGATCGTGAGTAAATTTAGTTTACGAATTATACAAAAATATGTTATTTTTCAGAATTCAATTACATATATCACACTACATGAAAATTTATCCACAGAAGTACAGTCACTACCAACGAATGTAATGTAGATTAAACCGAAGAACGTTCATTAGCTAGCCAAATAAATTTAGCTAATCAGATCCCCAAAGTAGAAATGGTGAAAAAGTTTCGGAAAAGTTCGTTTTCATGGTAAAAAAATATATTATGAAACGCCATCAGCCAAGTGGTTCAAAGATCTAAAAAAGAATGAGTTTAAAAGAATATTAGCACTTCTATCACGATATTTTGTATAGAAAGTAGAAAACTGCTATTATTATTTTATTTTAGTTTTATTTAAGGGCAGAATGTAAAAGAAAAAGTTTTGATGGATTTTGTAAAAGAGGACTGCATTCAATGAATGTGATCATTTTCCCCGTTTTAAAGAGCAGTTTTTCGATTAAAGGTGGATCATTGACAAATAAATGGTTATTGAATAAAAAATTTATTAGATTTAATAGCATTCAAAAAACATTGCAATTAAGGAAGTAATATTATTTGACAGCTATTTATTTAATAGTTAGTAATCTTATTGTATAATAGTAAAACTAGCAGAAAATACGATTTTAGCCAGGATATATATCTCTATGTCTATATATATATCTACTGAAGTCCATAGGGAAATATAATTATTTTTTTTGTTTACCTGCTTAACATTTAATGTATATAAAATAAGTGTATAGTCAAAAGTGCAAACCTGTTTTTCGTGACATTTATTAAAGTCAATTGACTCACTTAGAAAATTGTTTCACGATGACATTTCCGAATTTCGAAAATGAGTAAGCCTGCGGTGAATCTGCAGTTTTGTAAAACTCTTTCAGCAAAAAATACATTTCTGAGTTGAATCATAACAATTATTTCACTGGAGGAAAGTTGTATTTGCAATCCGTTACAAGCGCTATGAACGTTTAAACAAAACTTAAGAAATATTAAACAATTTGATACATTTAATTCATAATGTAATGTTTATTCAAAATATAAAAGAAAACTAAAAAAATGCTATTGTCATATTATGGATGATTTTGGATGTGAGTAAAATGTAGAATGGTTTCAACGAAAGGGTTATGCTTATTCATGGGAAAGAAATACACATAAAAGCGCCCCAGATTGAATTCCATAACGCATAAAACTTAATGTCTTCATTTTATTCCTGAGAGATTTTCTTTGAAACGATAAAAATCCGCCATGAAAGCAATGATCAGTACGTTTTTATCTTTATAAAAGGTTTGCGGGGATATGTAGAGATAAACTTCAAGAAAAAACTCACCTTGGGCTAAGTCAACAGCGCTTGATAATACCAGTGTTCAGGGTGATGGGAGGTGTTGGTGGGCATTGTGGCGTGTGGCAGCGGCCGAAGGTGGCTCAGAAGGGTTGGAGCGCGAGAAAGGTCGAGGAGGAAGATTGGGAGGGAATGATGACACACTCCAAGGACAAAGAGCGAATGGAGAGAGGGAACATGAGTTGAAGCGATGGCTATCGCTCAGTACGAAACTAAAGGATTTGTACCATGCCATTTACGAGGGAGTAGATGAAGAGGATAATGGGTGAGGGAGGAGGACGATAAAGGCCATTGGAGTTCGAGTGGGTAAAAGGGGAGGGAAGAAAGGGGAGGGTGAAGAAACACGGATTAATGTGATGAAAGGTATTGGGGAGAAATGAAGGTTAGAAAAGTTGGTTTCGGAGATGATGCTTATGAAGGAACGACGAAATCTGGTTAGAATACACATGAAGCAAAAAAATGGAAGAGTGACTGGCTTAAGCAAGAGATAAAAAATAATTCAGCAAAATGATGGGTTGCGCAGTGACGGCGGAAGATTTCTGGATATGCAATCCAAATGAACTGCCCCCCACTCTAACTTCTTATCCAGCTTATGGGATTTTATACCTCCGCTTAAAAAAATAACCCGCCATTATTGTCCATTCGAGATGCGGCCTTGGCATTTTCTCCAAACTCATCCTCTTTATTTAAAGGGGGTGACCTACCTCCCCAACTCCCCTGGCCGTAAACCCCCCGGCTCCCTACAAGCTGGCATTCTACTCACTTCCACTCCAACCCTTGTCATAGATAGGTTCTCCGATGGCGCTGCCGTAATTTTCGGGAGTTAAAGAACTTTTGTTACAGCTCTTGTGCCTCGTTATATCCCTCTTAATCTTCTTAGGATTATTTCGATTAAAAATAAAGTTCATTTCCTTATTACTATCCTTTTCTTCTTATCTCAAATTTTTTTCATTACTTACTTTGTATGTTAATCACTATATATACTTTGGGAAGTCTAAAATCAGTATAATTAATCCCTCATGCTCACAAATACACAGCAAGACATGCTTTGATATTTAAGAAGCTATATAAACACAAACAAACGCGCCAAAAATAATTTTAACAATGTAACTTCACTTTTTACTCATTTTTCCGCTGAATTATGCTCATATGTCGCTTTTATAAGGTTTTAAAAGTCAATTGGTACAATAAGACCGAATATAGGAAGATATTGGTATGCGAAAGTCAATTCAAATAACGAGTAAACCGGATTTCAGCTAGGGTGAGCTGAAAGATATTCATTGCTTTGATGCATGAACTAATTGTTTTTAAGAATATTTCATTTTTTTGTGAATCTTTCCTTTTTATTCAAGTTTTCTCATCGAAATATTTCCCAGTATGATCACTTTTTAGAAATGAAATATAAAACTTCTTCAAAATTTTGAATATTTATACAATATTGGTCGCATATTTTAGAGATAACGGACTCTCTTAAAGTATACATATATATTGGTTGTTTAAGTAATAAAAATTTAATTATACGTTTTAAAAATGTCCTCCCATTATACATCTAAGTAATTATATACTGTAGCTCTCTAAAATAATGTTAATACACGTAAAACTGCTGCAAAGAGGAAAATCCTTTGTCCTTAATCCTCATGAATAGTTAATCGAAAATCTATTGCCTATGTCTGCTTTGAACTTATTATTGCAGATTAATTGTGTAATGATTTAGTGCATTTAAAATTATTGCACAACGTCCTCGTCAAAGAGGATAAGTACGTATCTATAACTGAAAGCCCATCATATTAGAGGATTCCCGATTTAAGTTTAAATATAGAATACGTGACTTTTTGCGCGTGGATATCTAAGGTGGATAGCAACGATGATGCCGAGGATTAGCTCGCTTTTGTACCTTCTCGCGTTAAATCCACAAGCCCCAAATTCCGAATACTAATTGGAACTAATTTGCCGAACGGGATAGTTCCATGCGAGCCTACCACCATTCTTGAGCCAGCTTGCTCAAAGGAAAGGGATTAGGCGGGTGTGGAAATGCAATATGCAAGCTGAATGGGGCAATTAAAAGGAAGGAAGATGATGATTGATTCCCCATTTCCATCACAGTGGTTTCAGAGAGTTTAATGGGAAAAGAGAAATTCAATTAAAATTTCAAAAAAGTGCTTGCTCATGGTTTTTGTCTATTTACCTTGACATGGGGAACCTCATTTAGATGTTCCTGGTTTTTCAAAGATTTACAAATTTAAACTTAATAAAACTATAAGGAATGAAACAATTTTAAAAAGTACATATGAAATATAAAATAGATAATTGTCACAAAGTCATACATCTCCCTCTGAAGTTGATCACGAGCACTTCTGCGTAGCCATGATTAAATGATGATGTAATACAGTATTCACTGACTATTTTATTGTTCCAATTAACGAAACTGACACGAAGTACACGATCTTGTATACTATCGATTTTATTAAAGGTGTATGAATGAATGAATGAAATTGAAGAGTGCGTTATAATGGATGGAGTGCGGCGATGGACGATGCGTTTTATGTATGTATGGTGTGAACCCAGCCCATGTGTGATGGATAAGGTGCGGTGGTTAATCTTCAAGTTTCTTTGTATGAAGGAGCATTTTGCCTCATATCTGTTCTTCTTCTGTATGAATGTATGTGCATTGTAAGAGTTACCGTTGACCAGACTTGACCGTTGCCCCCAGGAAAATTGACTAATTGCGACGAGATTTATGTAATAATAATATCAAAAAGTAGACACTCTGTCTTACAAAAAACAATACTTGCTTTTAGATAGTTCAAATATTACAATAAGTGTTAATAGGCAAACTAGTAGTTTTATTTTCAAAATTTTCATTTCAATATAAAAGAATTTAACTGCGGTGCATTAGCTTAATTTCTCTTTGGAGAAGTATTTCCTCTGCAGTCAGTAATAAATAATTTTCTGGGCGATATTCTAATAATAATTCGTGCTATTCCGGCTTTAACGAGGATGAAATTCAAGGAAAAACAACAAGTATTTAACTTTAAGAAATGGCACACATAAATCCAGTTTGTAACATACACTTAAATACATAATAATAAATAAATAAACAATCAAATAAATGATATATATATATACCATAAACACAGTAATCAACCCGAAGGTCGGTTTGGTAGGTGATTGTAGAGTTCACACAGTACTAAGCCCGATGGCTTGTGAAATTCACATATCAATGTAGAGGGGCCGATTCCTTTCCCTGTGCCGGCTATGGTTTCCCAGGAAGATCTGGTACCCGAAAAATCACATAGCTTGGGTGGAGCTGCAGGCACCTGGAGTGCCTTGCCCGGGAATCGAACCCGGGCCCTCCGGTCAGCGGTTCAACGCTCTACCCCCTGGACTACTTCGATCCTCTTATGGTTATATATATATATATATATATATATATATATATATATATATATATAAAACCATAAACAGTCTCTTTATATATATATATTTTTATATATATATATATATATATATATATATATATATATATATATATATATATATATATATAAAGAGAAAGAGAGCTGATTGTTGGGTTTATAAACACTAAGTTTCTTCAGAGACCTTTAGTAAATTTAAAAAAAATTTCTATTTCAGCTATTTATACTGCAACTGCGACTGAAACATGTGAAACCATCGGAAACAGAAGAGGTAAGAGGGGAAAAGGAAGATACAGGTTGGGTTCGAATTACACAAAGGGAACGGAATACGGGGAAGGGTGCGAGGACCTTGGTGTCCCTCGAATTCTCCCAGCGAACGGGATTGATTTCGCTGATTTAACCATTCGATTTAACGAGCAACTGGAGTTTCCCTCGACGAATCGGGACGAGACACGGAGGGTGGAGGGCCATTACGTGGACAGTCCACCACTCCCTCACAAACCTTTAATTCCGAGGGGCTGACCGCGGTCGAGCCACCGAGAAACACACACGCTTGGGTCGAAAAGCCGGAAACGTCAACTTTCACCATGTACCAGCGAACCCCCTCCGGTCATTTCGCTTTTAGGACCAGTCAAGATGGATGGGTTGGGGACGGGTGTGCGTTTGGTGGCGGAATGGGATTGAGCCGTGAATTTAATCGAAATTCACATCATGCCATACTTGCGCGATAGGCCTGAGTAAGTCCGTGGACACACCCCTACTTTAAGGAAGAAATCAGCACAGTTGATTACGGAAGTGCAAACGTATTGCTGATCTACTGGTGTCGGAAAGGGAAAACTAATGTGATTTATGAATAAAAGGGGTTTTTTGTATCATTGCAAAAACATTTAACTAAATTGTAAAACTTTATCCTGCTTTAGCTTGTGTAAATACTAAAATTAGATATGACAAAGAATTTCAGTTTACGTAAAGTAATAAGTTCATAATATATGTGATATATCCGAAAACTATCCAGGCATGCACTATTTTGAGACAAATAGCCTTCTTGAAACGATGAGGCCTTAGTTTTCCCCACTGAAGCACTTTCCTTGCGATCTCATACAATTATTCCAGCGCCTCTTCCACTTTTCAAAACAATCCGCGAAGTCCTTTTTCACATGGGCCACCACCTGCCTCGTCGCATTCTTCTTCATCTCGTCAACCAAATGCTGAGAAGAGTTGCCATTTGTTTCAGGGTCATAGCGGACAGGGTCATAGCATACTCTGACTCATCTCCAGTTATGACCTTTTTAGAAAATCTGAGTTTCGCTCGTTTGCGGCTTGGAACAAGTCCCCTGCAACTACACCACAAAATCTTAGCGTTGGCAAGATAAAAGGGAATGCGAACCACCAAAAAGGTGTGTGGAAGGGGTCACATGCTCTAAATAAAATACATTTATAAATATTTGCATTAAACCAATAATATATACTTTGCGACAGCCATATTCCTTATTATCAACCTTGTATGAGCATACTCACCATTTAATGCTCGACTACAAAAAAATAAATACAGTCACCATGGGGCCCATAGTACATATTTACTAGATTAAGTTCTTGTATTACTCTGTTCTTTTAATCCACATCTCCATTTATGAGTTAAATTATCCTAAATCAAGTCATTCACCTAACAAAGGTGATCTTCGGTAGATGCGCAGTGAATAGACGATTCTCTGTGTGAAGGCTCCAAGAACCTGTTATCTGACTTTCAGTAGCTCATCCCATCCTAAGCATTTCACAATTGTATCTCTAAGGACCGACCAAGCGTTCAAATCTTTCAAGAATTTGGAGTCAAATTAACCCCTTAAAAGCCAGTAGTTTCGCCACATTAATGTTAAGCGTAAGGCATAAAACCAAGGGGGGAGCAATCTTGCATCCAATCTTTATTTCAGAAAAGCGTCACTGGGCTATTTTGTCTATCGCATTTTAAGCATCTTATTACCGTGTTGAAACTTTATTTATAAAAGCTCTAAACCCCAAATTCGTAAATTGGACAGGAAATTCCAAGGAGATTCTATAACGCCAAAAAGCTTACAGGATTGCTAGTGCTCTATATGGAAAAAAATTATCTTTTGATAACAAACTTCAGTAGGCTTGAGGCGCACAAATTGCAATACCTGATTTTTCATCAATAACCACGTTTTTTTCACCATTTGGCAGAAAATAGTATGGACGACATATATTTTATTATAAGCTAAGAGCGAGTCAATGATTATTTTTTTTCTTCCGAATTAGCTAGAATTCCACAGCGATTACTCTTTGGGTCTTAGACATTTCTTTTTACATTGAGGGGCTTCCATGTAATCAATTGATTTCCATTGAGGTATTCCATCGCTTAAAGGTAGGACTTGGACGGTGCGTAAAGAATAATTGGTCCAATGTATCAAGAGAACATACTTATGTGTGAATCGTTCAAGAAGTCTTTGGGAAGAAATAGAAAACAAATATTTTTGGTAGATGTATTTTTATTTCCTACACACTCTTTCTTATCTATATAATCTTAGACTCGATACACTCCCCAACGATTCTCCAACTTTTTAATGGCGTCCAAAATATAGGTTTTCGGAAGGTCCTCAAAATAGGCATCGGTGTTGGTGATGACCTCTTTTTTCAACGTGAATGGTTTTCCGCCGAGGCATTTCTTTTCAAGTTTGGGAATGAAAAAAATCGCTGTGCGTAAAATCTGGTGAATACGGTCCGATCTTGTAATAATTTGAACTCTAATCCCATAATATTTGCTATAAGAACTGCGCAAAGGGTGTGCGCCAAAGGTTTTTGCATTCGTGCATCGTCTTGATGGAAGGAATTGAATTTTAATTTTTTTTGTCAAATGAGGATGTTAAATTGAATGAATGAAGTTGTTACTTTGGATTAATATTGCAAATTCGATCCATTGAGGTGAAGGGGCAAATCAAAATATCTATATTTTCTACATTCTCTCTCGATTTACTACAAAACCTCTTTCTATTCCACATTTTCTATTGCACCAGTATAAAAAACCCTCGCTCCCTTATCTTCTCCGCCTTCCCTCCGAATCTCCCAGAAGGCAGCCCATTTCAAGGCTACATTTCATGCGAACCAATCTCTTGCTTTATGACACATCTCTCCTATATTCTTCGGCCTCCCACGCGTCGGTGTTATTTCATGTTTCCTCCCTTTTTTCGTTTGCTCTTATCTTCCTCAGGATCGAACGAACGCTACCCTATGCCTAGCCATCACGCAGACTCTCTTTTTTCTCATGACTAATTCAGAAAGTTCTATATCGACTTTCGAACTTTGGAATTAGTACTTTACTATTCCTATTTATGAAAGAAAATTTATATTTCCTTCTTCCCGAAAGTTTTGTTTGAAGGAACCTCTTGGATTTTGTATTTGTTTATGTTCTTCATTCCTCCACATGACTAGCCGTAATAATGTTAAATTATGTCAAGTATGTTTAAAAAAATTAACCACCTTCAGTTCTAGAACTATTTCCATGATTACATAAATAATAAGGAAAAACATTTTGAAGGCGTTATAAACCTATACTATATACATGGGGTTTTATTGTATTTTCCGAATTGTGCAAACTGGTTTGCGAATTAGACAGATGATTTGGCCGGTGGAATAAAGATACGGTGCTCAAAACTGAGTAAATCTTTCAGTCTCGTAAATAATGTTTTTGCAATATAATGTGTATTCTTTTTGGCAAATCAGAGTTCATAGCAGCCCTGAAACATTGTCTCGAATAATTTTTGCGGTCCGCCTAAAATTGAGCCGTGGTAAGGACTAACGCAATCAACAGTTGACCAAGTATCGCAACAGAATCGAAGTTACTCCAAAACGTACGAAAATTTAATAAAATTTCGAATTAAATAATGATAAATAGATAAAACTAGCAAATATTGCTTAGATATTTTCATGGAAATAAGAAGACTATTTTATTCAAAACATTAAAATGTCTAAGTTACGCTTTGGCTGAAAATGGAGTTATATTTTTCCAAAAAGTTTCTTTTAAGTCCTAAACTCTAAAAATCCTGAGGCGTACAAAGCAGCGCTTACTGATGATTCATTTAACATACCAGCGCTCAGTGTGACCAGTAACATTGGGTGAAAAAGGTGTTTGTGTCTTGTTTATGTACAGTCACACTGGAAAAGTAACACCATTAAAATTGCTGAGCAAATTTATAATTTTTCATGACGGGTCACGTCCTGGGCAAAGCAAAGATAAAATCACGAAATTCATAGCTTGTGTAAGCATTATGAATCTTTGATCAAGGTTCAGTCTACATGCCTAATAACTTAGCGCATATAGAAATGCATAATACCAATAGTAAGTATAAAACCAACATCCTATATTGGGATAGAAACTGTGCTGTACTTCATTTCCATAAATTATACTTCCCTACATGAAACGAGATTACCGACTATTTATCATGGCACTGACAGATATTTGAATAAAAAACGTTGACGAGAAAATTTGCAAGAATAAAGAATTGATGTAACTATGATGGGAAGGGAATTGATAGAGAAAGATATCTCACACATTACAGTAAGAAAGCAAATTATTTGAATCAGCACTGACATCTGCGAGAAATCAATATTAAAAGAGTGCGATGATTAGTATGGCACGTTTTTTTAAATTACTTAAAAAGAGTATGGATATTTAAAATGCATAGTGCTATGAAATGATTAACATAACATTTTGGATAGCATGGAAAATACAGAGCAGAAAATTCAAGTCAGCATGTATGAAGTAAGGCTATTAGGATATGTCCGCGGTTCACACATGTATTTAAACCAAAAAAACGTCATATTCTATGTAAAAATAGTCTTCTATATGATTCGTACAAGTCACTGCCCGATGTTATCCGGCTTATGATGTAACTCGGTAAACTTTTGTGTTAAGCTGTCTATGGATTGCAAATATTATCTATTTTCAATAAAATATTTCCCTTTAGTATCGGTGAAGGTCAAAGAAAAAGAAAGTAACAAGAGATAATATTGTTGCAATGGTCAATTTATCGTCAGTAAGAACGTATGCATCAAATTAACAGTAAATTACAAAATTTGCATATTAGCCTCTTAGAAATATTTGAATATTTTATTAAGATAATGGGAGATAAGACAAAAATTAAATATCTGGCTGGAGCGTTGGATTTTATGGTCTTGCCCTCTAGGATTATAGTAGTTGTTTCAACTGTTGTTTATATTGCACACGAAAAAACAGAGTATATGTTTAAGAATATATTGATACTTAAAACTTAAAGTTCATTACGCACGAACTGTCGAACAATCACGTACCACAGCATCATTTTCTAATTAAACACGGCAGTGGTAATTACATGGCCGTCGGTTGTAATACAGGAGTAAACGCAAAGATATTAAGGGAACATGGTATAAGGCATATCTAAAAACGGTTACGGATTTTATTCTGGATCTAGAAACCCATTTCTAACAATAAAGGAACGGAAGAATAACGTTTTTCTGTGAGAACCAGAGTTTGAACCGATTCTTCATTATATTTTTCGGGAATTCCTTTTTACAGACATATAAATCTATGCATATCCGATGACTGGAGTACTTTATGAGTAAAATGAAAAACTATAACGTTAAAAAATGTATACATATTATATATATATATATATATATATATATATATATATATATATATATATATATAATTGGAGTTCAATTGGAAATTCAAATGATTTTAAGTATAAAAAGATAACAGCGAAAAGGTATAAGTTGAAAATGGGCTCCGCCTATGTTAGTATAGAATTTTTATTGCGAGGAAAGGCATAACAAATATTCACCTTAAATTTGCAATAAATTTGATGGTACATTTTCGGTGTTGCTTCATGGGACACAGTAGATATATTCAACCTTCCAAATGACTTACCCCCTAACATTTTCTTCGATAGGCTTATCGCCTTAACCTGCTCCATCATAACGGGATGCGATCAATAACCACCCTATGAAGCCTCCCAAATTGTGAGTAGCGCTGGGTCTGACCTTGCACAGGGAGGGAATGATTTTCCGATACGTTTAAACATTTAATATTCATCACACGTATGATATCCGTTAAATAAACGAATGAAGAAAGTTAGGATACATATATCTTTTTTCTTATTATTACTTGAAATTTTTAGCATTATTTCAATATTACTGTACATTACGTATTTTAATACGTAAATAGCTATGATTTTTGTGAAAATATGGCGGATGAATCACTGTGTATAGTAAATACAAAACCTCTATTGATAAATTCAATGTGCACTACGCGAACACATAAAATTACCATCGGATGTATTTTATTCTTGTTAAGTTGGAATCAAAATTAAATTTTGAGTTATTCATCCGAGCATCTCAATAAAAATTTTGGACGTAGTACTCCAACACACGCTATGCCAAAAGTCATGGTTTTAGTCCCGCCAAATGCAAATGTTCTTTGTAGCTGTGGAAGTCACTCCCTGGGGGAATCCTAACACACCACATAGATCGGATAATTAATCGTTCCACTGGCGACTTCCTTAGACAAAAACTGTAATAATACTATATCTATATATTTTATTTATTTCGGTGTATATACGTTAGGCACAGAGTTAATATGTACATCCCATTTATAACACTTCCAACTTAAATCAGTGACCTACTTGTCTTTTCATTTGCATTCCAAAGGTATTCGACAGGATCGAAAATGAAATCCTGCTCTATACGCGTATTATTGAATTACCATTAATTATTTCGTATCACCGTAACTCTGAATGATATCTACACTTTAAATGCAAATTTGTTCGAATAATTCATCCCTAGGAGCAATAATCTAATGCAGTATCAATATACTCTTCATTCTCGTTTAATCCCCTGGTTTTAACTTGTGGATTATATTATATTATATTATATTATATTATATTATATTATATTATATTATATTATATTATATTATATTATATTATATTATATTATATTATATTATATTATATTATATTATATTATATTATATTATATTATATTATATTATATTATATTATATTATATTATATTATATTATATTATATTATATTATATTATATTATATTATATTATATTATATTATATTATATTATATTATATTATATTATATTATATTATATTATATTATATTATATTATATTATATTATATTATATTATATTATATTATATTATATTATATTATATTATATTATATTATATTATATTATATTATATTATATTATATTATATTATATTATATTATATTATATTATATTATATTATATTATATTATATTATATTATATTATATTATATTATATTATATTATATTATATTATATTATATTATATTATATTATATTATATTATATTATATTATATTATATTATATTATATTATATTATATTATATTATATTATATTATATTATATTATATTATATTATATTATATTATATTATATTATATTATATTATATTATATTATATTATATTATATTATATTATATTATATTATATTATATTATATTATATTATATTATATTATATTATATTATATTATATTATATTATATTATATTATATTATATTATATTATATTATATTATATTATATTATATTATATTATATTATATTATATTATATTATATTATATTATATTATATTATATTATATTATATTATATTATATTATATTATATTATATTATATTATATTATATTATATTATATTATATTATATTATATTATATTATATTATATTATATTATATTATATTATATTATATTATATTATATTATATTATATTATATTATATTATATTATATTATATTATATTATATTATATTATATTATATTATATTATATTATATTATATTATATTATATTATATTATATTATATTATATTATATTATATTATATTATATTATATTATATTATATTATATTATATTATATTATATTATATTATATTATATTATATTATATTATATTATATTATATTATATTATATTATATTATATTATATTATATTATATTATATTATATTATATTATATTATATTATATTATATTATATTATATTATATTATATTATATTATATTATATTATATTATATTATATTATATTATATTATATTATATTATATTATATTATATTATATTATATTATATTATATTATATTATATTATATTATATTATATTATATTATATTATATTATATTATATTATATTACACTAAAATATCTGGTATCAGACTGTTACTTGAAATAAGAGCCCCACACAGTAAATATGGTTGCACTGCGTTAACTAATTCCTCATAAAATAATTGAAAATATTTTTATACTAGAGTTTTTGGGGCATTAGTTTAATTTTCGATATATCCGAGTACTTATCAGTTTGAGGTAATAATTGAGCAAATTGTGAATGACTTATGAATTAATTAAGAAATTGTTTATTTAACCAATCAACTTTAATTGCCCTTAAGAGCCAGTCTTGTTATTGTGTATTTTTTGAATTTACCCTGCCAGTCTTGTTATTGTGTATTTTTTGAATTTACCCTCATTTATAATTTAAGAATATTAGTAAATCCATCTAATAAATTTCGTTTACATAAAGATAAAAACTAATCTGTAAATCTTCATCAATACATTGACATTCAACAACGACATATAAAAGACAATATTCAGCTACCTTAGCCAAAGAGATCCATATCTTTCTTAAGGCACCACTTTAGAAGCAATTACAGAATTCGGAGTAGCCTATTTAGGGAAATAAAAATAGCTGTATTTTACTACAAAATAGCTCGTTTATCTCTGACAAAAAATATGTGGTTTTGCTCAAATTCATTGAAATTGGAAAGCAGAATGAATAATGGCTCTATTTTGTTTTAATTTTGTAACGGATTGCTAGTCATCCTCTGGCCAGGCCAGCTAATCCTCTGCATAGATTTCGCCTGCAAATATTTCAAATGTTAATTCCATTAAATAACTATTAAAGATATCGTTGAATCTTCAGTATCATTTCTCTTATGACGTCGTTTGTGAATTTTGACCATGGGCTCATTATGTAAAGGATGATAAAAATACACTGTCCACCTACTTATTTATGAGGTAAACAGTTTCATCAATATCTCTTTAAAATGGAATACTTTATTTTCTATTCAATCATTTATTTACACGAAATTAAAAATATGCAAGATATTGTGACTTTATTACTTCGGGAAAAGGACGCAAGGGAATTAAAGTGATTTGCCCTTTAATTGTCCACTCTATATATTACTCTTCGGTGAAGAAAGTACACATGGGACAATTGCATGAACCTTAATATATAATGGCCCACACATTCTCCCTGATCCCAATTGAAACGAACATGATAAATTGAGGGACTTGAGATTCGATACAAATAGACTCGGAACGAATAAATGGATTACTCTGAAAAAATACGTGGAATGGGATTTTTAGAAATAGACTTTTGGAAAGGATTTCCCAAGGTGCGGGAAAGGCTTTTCGAAAATAAAGAAAAAAAACTTTTAAATAGTGATTTAGGGTACAGGAAGAGTGAGTAACTTACATGGCATTTAAACACAAAATACATAATGCAAAGTTTCACTAATAAAGAATAGACGCATTATTGAATTTTTCATAAACCGGACTTATTTATATATATATATATATTTAAATAAAATAAAATTGAAATGAATATCATATAAATAGCTCGAGAAAAAATAATTTTAAAGTAATATTATTATTGAAATGGGATCCATGCTCGTTGTCAATGTCGTTCGAAGATATTGTAACTCGCAGTCATTTTCACTCCAATATAATTAAGCGGGTAAGGATTATGAACGTAACGTATCTTTTTTTCATGTACTGAAGTGAAAACAACGAACGAAAACAGCATGAGCGAAAACTTTACTAATTCATCTGCATAAAAACTGCTGGTCAGCTTTGCCAATTTCTGAATTTCAAATCCAGATGACACAAATAGATGCAACGACAAAAAGCTGTCGCATAATAATTCACTCGGAAATCCATTGCGCCTATGAAAACCGAACGATATAAGTAGATCTTAGGCCAAATACTGGAAATGAACGTTGAATCCACGTTGAAAAAATTAAAATTTTCTCACATGTCCTAAGCTGCCCTGAATCTTTTCATATATTCGAAGATGAACACTGTGACAAAGGTCGGAAACATACGTTCTCTTAGCCCAACACCATCTTTTCATCTTCCTCCAAATTCATATTCCCCCATTCTCACTATGCGTAGCTTCCGCAACCCTCGTCCATGCCGAAAATTACTGACCATAGACGTAGGGGAGCGAACACCGAACAAAGTGAAATAGAGAAAGGGCCGGCCTTGCGAAAGTCCTAAGGGTGGATGAAGGAGGCTTCGCCAAACACACAAACGCAAACGGCGAGTGTGTGTACACGGTCGATACCCGACGCCGGAAGCACCAAACTCTTAACCCACACCCGCCCCGACCTTCTAGCCGCCAGAACAGGAGGGGGGAATTACAAAGTCGATATGGCAGGCGTGGTAGGCGAGAGGTAAAGTTTGCGGTTGATATTCCGTGACTCGCTGTAGCTCCAAAATGCCAAACAAATGGCAGGGAATTGGTTGAAAATTGTTGGTCGACTAAAAAAAAAGTTCTTAAATATATTCCGTTGATTGAAGAGAAGATGACATTTATCCCTGTCAACACGTATTGAGCGCAAAGAAAGGCGGCCTTCTAGTAAAAAGGTGAGGCATACCTGAAGCCTTTATCAGTCATTGGCATTCCTTTTCCCAATCCTCTTTATACATCCTTGACTCTCTCTTTATTTATATTCATTTCATTTGAAACGCTGGCCTTTATTACAGGTTTTTGGGTCTTACGTTTCTACGGATTGTTTTTATAATAATTCCCCATACCCTTTTCTGCAATTATCAAAGCCAATCAGCAAATTTCCAAATTTATATATTCAACTACCTACCCCGCATTTCTTAAAAATGTGTCTTCTATGGACAAAGTGTATGACTTTTATCTATTAATTCCTTCTTGACATAAACTTAGCTGCTTTTGCAGTCTTCCGAGCTTTTTTAATTCCATGTTGTCCTTGTTCCAAGGAAGGTGAAAGATCCCTTTCACGCTCTATTGATTCGTTTCTTAGTCCTAAATCTACCTTAAGGATTACTATTACCTACCTAAGTGATGCAGTTCATTTTTTTATTCGAGAAGGATATCGCTTTTTTTATAGGAACCGCGGAAAATCCTAGGGTTTAGATGTTTACAAGAAACTCACTCTCGTCTACTATTTTTTTCAATGCCCTACTCAATTCATTAATGCTTTCAACCAACGTAGTAATTGATGGGAGTTTTATTACCATTTCCGTTATCTTGACTGCATCATTTGATTCTGTCTCATTCACTGGTTCATGCACGCTTTTCTGCTACGGAAACTTCTATTTTTTTAACCACATCCATGGATTTCTCGATCTAACTCTTTTAAGTAATTATACTTCTCTCGCATTTCTTTCAGGTGATTTGGCCGTTAACTTTCCAAAACCAGCGTGAGACTCATCTCGAATGCTACACTTCTATTAGGATTTAATTAACCTCTAGTCGGCATTCATCCTTTTCCAGAAACACATTCTTTCACAACTCATTTGAGGTACCATTCTCTATTTAAATTAGATCCCTTATTACACATATAGATCTTATATCATTTAATAATAGTTTAATCCTTCAACTATTTCCTCAAAAGTTTCTTTCATATACCCTCTTGTACGCCTTATCTAATTTGATACATGTACTACATATTTTCTTTTGAAAGTCCATGAATTTTGCATGCACGTGATGAATAGGAAATATCAATTCGTACATTTCACACTGGGCGTCGAATCGCTCTACACCCTCAATATTTTACTGTTCATTACTTTCCGTATTCTTCAATGAACATTTAACGCGGTAAATCTTAAAAATTACCCTATTCTTCTCTATTTTATCATTTAATTCTTATACAAAGCGACAATTATTATCTAAAGTTTGCGCACCTAAATAGCTCGATTGGCACGTAGAAGTAATCAATATTTTGCACCCACATATAAATGTTACTTAGTATACTTTCTCACAGCTGCACAGAAACACAGCTGCAGTTTATACTGAATTTAGTCTGATTCCATTCTGTATTATTTATTTGTTTATTTTTCTATTTATGTCAAATGCTATTGTATCTTAATCCTCAACACTACCCTAAGATTCACTGCTGACATTTGAAATTGTATATCTCTTTCTTATTCTGAAATGCTTTATATCCCTCATATTCACACCTTTGCAATGAATGCATACGAGTTGAATTATTCTGTTCTAGGGAAACACTTATTTTGTCATGGATACACTCAACATTTTCACCTAAATCGTTCAATAAGGGTTCACAAAAAACTACTAAAATTATTCTGAGGCATAACTTCTAATGCCAACGCAAACAATCATGCCTACTAATTTTTTATCAGAGACATCATATTTTACCAGAGATCTACTCATATTTTATCAGAGAAAGACTCAGTAAAAATTTCTCTTAACTGTCCTCGGTGTTATTTCATTATGCTTTCGGTCTCGCTATTTCATAGGGCATAAAAAAGTACTACCCTAGCTATGTAAGAATCCACTTTCATGCAAAACCAGAAATTCAAAACGGCACTAACTTATATTATAATGCATGTATTCTAGCCGTCATAGGCAGAATTAATTCAACATTCGACGACCGTGCATTCTAATATTCTCTTGAACAATGTTTCAGGGTCACACTTAGGGTGTCCATTCAACCCCGCGAGTATTTCATTGGCCGATCATTATCTCTTTTCCACGCACACATCAAAGCCGTATAACTAATGGTTCATTTATTAACAGCCATTATAATCCAATTTATTCACTCCGTGCCACCCTATCACTGATTTGATCGTCTATGGCTTTTTGTTAACATTCAAACGAAATGAAACTTAATAGCAATAACTTAGAAAAATTCCCTGCTAACAGTTACCAAAGGAACAAAATCCACAGTCGGATTTGGTTCCTTATTTCTGACGCACTATCTGAAAAGTCTAAGTAAAGTGCTCTTCACAACTCCTTTGATTCTTCTAAAAAGTTATTTTCATTTCTAAAGGGACTATCTTTAAAATTAGCATACATTTTCCTCCTCCACACCTTTAGTACATTGACACATCAATAGACACATTGCTTACTTTTTGATATAATACGTAAACATCTGATCGTGAAAACTTAAATTTCCAAAGATATGAATAACCTAATTTCCTTATATAAACAATTTCTAGAATACATGTTATTACCATTAAATGCGTATATAGATAAAAGATGTATGTGGCTATACGATTCAACTATAAATATCATACTGCAGTTGACATAAGTGTTGTACTGCGAAATACTGCAAGTTAAAGTGTGAATAAATTAACGTTTTTCCATCATACCCATAATATTCTTGTCCCATTATTCAGAATGTTCCTTTTTCTTTCCTTATCTACCTAGAGATTAGTTTATATTCAGATAATATATAAATACATGCGTGTTTTCATAAATAACCTCATGAATATATCAAGAAAGAGTATTCCTAAACAGTTAATGTATACAAATGGAATATAATTTTATTTATTCGAGGATGAAACAAAGTTATTACTTATCCGTAATGGATAAATGGAAAATAATGGATAAATGGATAAATAAATAAATAAATGGAAATCCGCAAATTGCAAATGCAAAATACAACGTTGGTTACGGTAATTTCCTAGGAAGGAAAGTGATAGGAAGAATTTCCTATCACTCACCCCTCCCCAGAATCTCGTCTTTCCGATTTCTTATTGCAGACCCTTACAATCTAATCCCAGAAGCCCTCTTCTGTGGGTGGGATAGCCTATTTTTCCACCTGCTCAATCCTATCTCTCTTCACGACCCTGTCGAAAGCTCCTCTCCGTCCCCAAAACCTTACAACATCCTTTCCCCAACCTTCGCCTCGCCGCCTCGCATTCGTACTCTCGCCATCCGACCAACCAGATCTCAAACTCCTTCGGTCTCATCTTTCTCACATCTCCCGCTGCTCACCTCCCCTTCCTTGCTCATGGTGAGGGAAAGGTTTGCCCCTCCCACCACATCCTAACCCTGAAACACTCGCAATCCCATCTCCCGCCCTTTCGCAAAACTCTCCTGTAATACGCGTCGCGCCCCCTTGTCTCACGTGATTTACTCAACCACGATTCAATCGTTTCTCCTTCCCCTCTCTTCGCGGTTACAAGCAAGGTTTCTCAATCGACGCGATTGAGCTAATTTTACACCAAACACCTTCCTACGTGTACCCAAAAGTTTCAGTGCTTTGGACTGCAAATGGAGTGCACATCGAGGCATCAGGAAGCATGCATTGAAAGTTACAAGTTTTTATCCTTGGCATGTCGTTTCTTTTAATGTTTATACATCGTAAAAAGCTAATCGACAAAAGACACTGCTCCCATAAAATGCCTTTGGAGACATTACTAAAAAAAATCCAAAATAATTAGCGCAACCGAATAAATGAAGTTTCCCTTCATTCCGTAATACTTTATAAATACTTGCCTGCTACATCTGTATAAACTCTAATTGACACATCTTTAGCTAAGCAATGCATTTCATCCAATAGATTTAGCTCATGATTTCCCCTAATAACACTACGAGGCAGATCTGACATACTTATTCAATGAGTATACGAAAATTTAGGAGACATTGATATTTAAAAATACTGTAACCAAAATATATCGAAAATAAAGATAGATTTATTTCATACGTATCAATGTTGAAATGTACACAGAACATCAGAAACCCAAAGAAATATCTCCAACGAAGATTTTAATGTAATTTTCGGGGAGGAATTTTAATATATGAACTAAATTAAACCGTTCGTTTTTATGTAAGCAGATGATTGACTTCCTTTCAAAATAGTTGTTAGTTTCAAAATTTGAAATATTAAAACTTGAAGCACCTATTTTTTATCTGAATGAGCTTTCACTATTTCTCATAGAATTAGTTTTTAAATAGCAATAGAAGAGGAAAAGTAAAGTTAATATCCACAGAACCGAATGTTGAATAATATTCCTCATCCTGGTATTAAATTCCACTACCTGGTTCTTACCCTCATGTCGGGGGCCATGGTGTCATCGCGTGAGCGCGCCTGTGTGAAAGGCCTCCTAAGGTGTGGGACGCTTCTCATTCTTCCTTCCATGTTTTCATAATTCGGGTCCGTTCGAAAATATACCGTGTCATGATGTGGAAGGAGCTTGGGAGCCAAAAAAAAAGTAGTAGCCCGCCTCCATAAGCATTGCGAAGAAAAATATGTGTGGGCTTAACACCAGAGAATTCCGTGGTAGACGTGCAACGGGAAAGGAGTAGAAAACGACGGTTATGATGTGACGGTAAACGGAAAGAGCTTAGATGGCGCAGATAAACTTAGACATGACGCAATCTGGAGTCACAGTAGGCTGGAGAAAAACGGGATATGATGGGCTAAAAGAGCTATGAAAGGTAACGGGGAAACATGAAAGGGAAAATGAAGAAAAATGGAGAGATATTTGGGGAGGCGGGTTAACAATGGTAGACTGGGAGCCATAACGGAATTATTTAAAAGAAAGTCGCTGGATGGATCAATGAGAAGACAAAATGGAGTAAAATGGAAAATAACGGGAAAAATATGGGAAATGTACCTTCGTTTATTTATTTTATTTATTTATTTAGTAAAAATTGTGCACATACAGCAGGATTGGAATACTAAACACGCATTATGAAGTATGAGAGCCAAGTCCTAGGAAACTTCAACCCCACTATAAAGTCGAGAATCGAAATTGCTACTCATATATTGACAAGTAACCCTGCAACCACGGAGTACAGCAAAATATTACCCTCCAACGCTTTGCTTGCCACGTGCTGATGGATTATTGATTACGCTTGTGACTATAAATGGAAAATTACATT
The DNA here is from genome assembly GCF_022747635.1 of Hetaerina americana. Classification (NCBI taxonomy): domain Eukaryota; kingdom Metazoa; phylum Arthropoda; class Insecta; order Odonata; family Calopterygidae; genus Hetaerina; species Hetaerina americana. Next base: position 9,516,596 of record NW_027286874.1, on the reverse strand, counting down.
TCAAATTTAGTCGAGATAAAGAGTGCTCTCGTATAAAATCTCGACCCGATTGTCAGAGAACAATTATATACACGTTTATTTCTGCTTTAACTAAAAATTCAATTTATCCGGAGTTACATCACAACAACAAACTTAATAGTAGCATGCATATACATTTCAATTTCTAAAAACATAACTTAACACACAATGTTAATATGTAAGTGCCGGATGCTCAACGAAGAATATTTTAAGATATATTTCATATGCAGATTAAACAGGCATGGCGGAAAGGAGATAGATTTGATTGGAAAAATACAATCAAGGAAAGATACATAAAATAAAAATGGGTACAGAGTATTATGATGGCGATGGAATGCTGAATGCGGTGATACAGTGGAGGACGTTAGGCACGAGAGGAGGGATAAGAAATGGATAAACATGTTGGACGAAATGAGAGGAGGCAGAATTCACGCAAAATCGAAAAACATTTTATTGTAGAGCAGAGAGCCTGGTTGGGTCTAGTAAGTAAACGCTTAGAAATGAAATTTTCCTCTGCCTGTATCCATCTAAAAACTAAATTTAACCATTGACTACGTGCTTATTAATTATCATTTATTAGGGAGCAGCAGAGAAATACGAATTTGTTAATAAAATATTTCTTGTAATCTTTTAGTTCGTCGGCAATCAATAAGATGATTCATTGAATATATCTTAGTAGTAGCATTGTATAAACCTAAAGACAAAATGGTGTGATTTCCAATAAAAATTATGAACATTATTTTAGACCATGTCATCGTTACAATTTTTTATCCTTTCCATCGATTTTATCTGTTTGAGGAAGTAAATACATTATTCATCACTCTTTACTTCATACACATTTATTTTACATGATTAGCCGAATTTAAAATTCAAATATAACTTTATAGTTACCTATTTTCAGCAAAAAATGTTTGCTAAAATTAAAAAACACTTCACGAAAAGATACATTTATCTTAAAAGAATGAATCAGTGAAAGTCATATCATGGGATTGTAGGTTTATAGGATTTCGAAAATAGAAAATCGGACCGCGATAAAGGGACACATCAACGCAAAAGTTTTCCTCGGGATGATCGGACTCATATACCTGATAGGAACTGCCGTGGATCAAAAAGAACGCATTTTTTTTATTTTCTCGCCAAAATCTAGCTCCGAAATGTTCCTTTCTACTCACCTCCTTCCATCTTCTCTGCCAGGTAAGGATTACGAACCAGGAGGCCACACCAGAATGGGAAAAAAATATTTTTGTTTCCTTGTACCTTGACCTTTTCCCCAGAGTTGAAAACTGGGATAAAGAGAGATAAAAGGGACGAGAGGTGAAGGTGGGGAGGAATGACGGTGGTCGGACGAGCCCCTGTGATTGGTCGCCAAGATAAGCTCTCCCAATATCCTGAACGTGAGGGACTTTCTGCATGCATTCACATTTTCTATCTCCCCGCGCGTGAGAGGAGATCGAACATTTTTGGAGGTTTGGAGCACGCGGTGATTAACGGAGGAAGTTAGGTAGGCCTTAAAGTTTCCATGCCATTCCTATTATAACCATCTATTTACTGTTTAATTCCTTATTTAGACTGCAATCCATTGGGCGTTGGCTTTTTATATTCTTTTCTTAATAGATATTACCTCAAAGTTTGCTGTTTCAGCTTGAATCATCAGTTTTAATACCATGTTTGTTCCATGAAATTAGTTTATCTCTAAGAATTTTTCATTTGATAGGCAGGCTATAGTTAGTATGCCTAAATATCTATGCTACAAAAATTTCCAGTTTCAGGGTGGATAACATATATTAATTGATATTTTAAATGTCTCCAAATCATTTCATGCAGATTCTAATACTCATTAAAACCATGTTACGGAACTCACATCGACGACGGAGTATGCTTACCATCCAACGAGCCATTTCCTAAGAACTTAATTTCCTAATTATGCATCATTCAATAGTCCTAAGATCGACATATATATATTGTTTACATAATAATTATCTGTAAACAAATAGCTACTAAAGATATATTACTTTTATTCTAGAAAATATTCAAAAATAAAAGTTACTTAAAAGATTGACAAGGAGCATTACATTAATCTAATTTAAATATCACTTATCTTCGTGACTTGGGTGTTGATCGTAAGCAGGGGATTTTTGACGTTTTCCGAAAACCTATCGTCGAAGTTCATGATGCACTATTGTATAGTAATCCTCAAAAGTACAGTGCATGAAAAATATTTTGTATTCCTTTTTTTCACAGTTTGGAGCGGGAGATGTAATTAAGACAATGACTGACAATGATTAACAAGTTTGTGTGACTATACAGCACACAAATAATCCATCACTAATCTAATAGTCTATCACTGACACTCAACTTCCTTAAGGAACACGCCGAATTCGATGAGCTTCGCGTCAAGGAAAACATATGCGTAATAATACCTATAATTATAAGAACACTCTGGCAACGGTGAATTTCAATTATATTGTAGTGATTTTCAAAGTTCACTTTCTGGATTTTAGCCGACAATGTATCGTACCTATTTGCTTAGTTTCTAAAATAAAAACAATCTGAATAATCAATCAAACATGATTAAATGGATCAAAGTTTTATTAATTATCCAAATGTGATTACTATGTCTTTCCATATTTATCCCATGCCACGTAACTAACGTAAATGTATAGGTAAAATGATAGGTACTGAAAACAATAAATTTTACCCGTACTACATATCGTACCATTGGCTTGCAGGGTACTAAAATATCATAATTAATAAAATGCAGTTTAACTTTCAAAGAAGGCTTCGGACAGTCTCTAATGCCTATTACATATCTTGTGTACCTAACTCCTTTAACATGTGTCATTTCAGCAGAAACATTTTTTTACCATAAACTATTTTCTTCTCTATACTTTTTACGTGCTTTCATACCGTACAAAACCCCGTTCTTTTCCTCTTTACGCTCAAGATGACGCATCAAGCTCCCCTTCACCATGACCTTTTGCTTCCCAGGGCCTCTTACCTAACCATAATTCCTATCTAACCTTATCATTCTACCTTCCTCGCATTTCATTCGGCGAATTCTTTCCTTCACCGATTATTTCTTAAATTCCCTATATAAAATTGTAGATAAATATTTTATCGGTTCATTTTTACATCGTCGTCAATACTTACTATGTAGTGTATGTATGTTGCGAAAACGATTCATCCCGGGCCAACATAAGTTCTCCATAAAATATGCTACCAGTTATAGTCTCCAATAATTTTTCTTTGCGTATTTACTTTAGATATTATTATACTTTTTTTCATTCAAAAAAGCTATAGTTCAAAGCGGAAAGTTTTACTAACTTTCCTGCTAATTTCCTCGTCTTCCTATTCAACACCGGTCAAATATACGAACTGTTCCATCTGCCCTAGTTCGTTCTCTTCTAGTACTAGCATTGAAAAAAGGAAAAGATTTGCTGAAATTTATCCACGAAGTCTAATTTTTATGCACATGAGGCTTCGACAATACGAGTAGGTGAGAAGGAAAGTTTAGAAGCGACGGAGATTTGTTGTTTTAGACTAATTCTGCAAACAAAATCCACCTATTAGAGTGATAAACGAATTAGTACTTAAAAGAGTTGTCGAAGAGGAAACCCAATGGAGCACAATAACATTAACAATGGGGATCATCAAATGGGCATATCCTGATTCACGAAAGATTACTGAAGACTACATTTGAAGGAAAAAATGAGGGAAATAATTATGGAGACTTAAGGTCAAGCTGTGAACTATGAGAAGCAGGCAATGGAAAATGCCGGTGCAAGAAGTTATGAGGGAATGCAGATAGCACAGTGAAACTGGAGAGTTTTAGAGAAAGACATTCATACCGCTCCTCGGATTTATAACCTTTTACGACAGCAATAATGTTTTACTTGACCGTTCTGATTTTTGAATATCTCGTCAATTCGGCTGTCCTGTGATCGTTCTTCATCCCATAATTTTATCTGGGTCCTGTGATGCGTACAAAAATAACAGCAATACTTTGGTTGTGCGGTCGGATTTTGCTTGAATTCCGTTTCCCTTTGAATTAACAAATTAACAAAAGAGTTGTAATAAAGAAATTTATAATTAGGGAAGTGGCCGAGAACGGGACTGTTCATATCACGCCTCAAGAACTTTACGTAAGATGGCCCATGTTTATCTCTTAAGTTTAAATCGAAAAGTTACCCAATCACGGGCGATCGGGTTCTTAATCTCTCGAGTCACGTGCGATAATGGCTGTACACTGCAGCGCCACGAGTGAGTTAAACATGCAATATTGATATAGAAACACGAGTAATTCAGTATGGAGACGAAGTTCATTGTTCTCGCGTGGGAAGAGCCGTTTTTTTACGATAATTTTATTAATAAAATTAATAAACGAGCAAAGTTGTAAATCTCCATCATCTCATCATTGTCCATGCTAACGCACAAAATGGCATCTGCATATAATTGTCGACCTTAATTTATAATTATTTACTTCATTTTTTACTTCTGCAGACCTCAATGAGCCGGCATAGACCGGGTGATCGTATTGGTGAACTTGAAAAGAAAACATATCACTTGAATGGCTGAAGTTCTTAGATTTACGGTCAAGTGAACAACACAACGATACCTGAGTGAGTTACAGCTAAGTAAGGTTCTTAGACTCAAACTGAACTAGTTTTGATCGTGTGACTTAAAGTGATTACAAGGCTTGTATAAAAAGTATCGGAAACAATTTTTTTCTAACGTGACTGTACGTCACAGCACGCTCGCACCGCGCAGGCTCGGTGGTGGGCGGCTGACCTCCGACGCGTGCCAAGCGCCAATCGCCTGCAAGCGTTTGTTAAGGCTAGGTCGTGTTTTTAATGGACCCCTGTCTAGTGAAACAGTGTAGACATCCCAAAGTTCGTCACGGACGACCAAAAGAGGCAAGAAAAAAAAACTGCATCGCGAGGATTCACCAACTCCCTTGCAGTTTCGACTTGGCAAGAGTAGGCTCTTTCCTATTCCAAAAAATGAAATACTCCCTCAAATGACACCACCAAAGTGCTGTCAAAGAAGCTTGCACGCCCGCGCGCACTTACGTTATGTGCTCGTATAAAATCCACCAACCGGAGAGCATTCGAGGCATGGAAAAGGCGCTGGCTAAAGTATGTCAACGCTCAAGGGATGCACTTTGAAGAATTTTTAAGCATTTTAGCAATATCTGAAATAAATCTATTTTTTCGAAAATTTTCCCGATACTTTTTTAGAGACACCTAGTAAAATCACCTCTCAACCCAGCATCGTGAACAACTCAAGCCACCCCAATACCACCGGGAAGATCTCTTCTAACTGAACGCTAATTTAAATGATGAAAACAAGATATTCGATTTATTTTCTATAATTCTTTCTAATGCTCCTCTAATGGCAGTGACATTCAGTGTAGCCCTTCACTTCCTACAAGTTCTCTTTAGTTATTTAGGTTTATAGCTATTATTTCCACTTTTTTATTGAAAGCCAATTCTACGCGCTTACTCTGCTGAAGCAAATGTCTTTTCTTATGAATGCAAAATTCATACCAAGAGGGTCAGATAGATGGGTCAATCTGTGGAGGCAGAATTTTCAGTGAATGGGGAAAGAAAGGCTCAGAGAAACCTATTGCCCGGTATTAGCCTACTCTTCACTAAATACTCCGCGCGTTCCACAATATAATGTCCCGTCTGACGGGTGGCATAGTCCACTAGAATGATGTTCGAGGATGTAAAACAACCAAGGATGGAAGCGGACACCACCGAAACGTTCTGCCGCCGCCGGGAGTTTTAACCCGGTCCGCTCCGCAGCGGTGACTTGCGGACTGGCTCAGAAAAGCCATAGCGTATGATCATCTGTAAGCAATTCCTACTGTGAAAATGCGTTGTTACAAAACCTCTCCTATTCCCTATTACACCATTTTTAAATGTATCTAAGTGCAGACATTCGCTAACTTCAAACTGTTATCCGCATAAATCGCGAAATGTTCCACCTTATTAAGGCATAAATTAGTATATTTTAAGGGATCGCATATGAAACAAAAATATTGCTACGTAAAATGAAAAAAAACACATTTTTCCTGTATAATATAAATGTACGTATAAATGGATATAAATACCAGCCATATTCAGAATGTACGCATGAGAAAACTGATTTTATTATTTGAGAATTTTGCAGTTCACTATTCGTAATCCCATTGGAATTCTTTACCTTTAGAGCACGGTAAATGAAAGCCATTTTGAAGTTGCCACACAAAATGCATGCACATCGGAAACGTCAAATTGCACTCGCGGCAGTTCAAATGCATTCAATCCATTCGGAAAAGCGGAAGCACGTCACAGCTTTTTAGATAACCCACTATGAACGATCGATAAAGTTAAATAAAGCTCCTATAATGTGAAAGCACCCGAACAAAAACTCACCATAAATCACTTTAAATCTCTCTCTGCTGCCAGGTAATCGATTAGATGTTATACATTCTGGAAGAAGCTAACGACGCATAAAGCCTTTTTTCGTTAGCATCCATATGCTTTGCGCTATAAGCCAAGCTCTGTTAATCCCTCTTTATTTAGCGAAGCATCCAAGGGATCCAATTTATGAGCACAAACCTCCATTTGCTACAAGGCCACTACATAAGCCACTCACAAATGATAATCTTACCTTGCACTGTTCGGGACACAACGTCACCGGAGGCAACCGAGAAAAATAAGAAGAGAATTAGAAGAAGAAGTCAAACATAGTCACACATACTTTTGAACATTTGCTTTCGTAGAAATAATATGGTTTGAAATCCGGTTTCCTGCTTTTAACGGTATAGTGCCTTTGTCTCTGAAAGAGCTATTTCTAGTCTTACGCGAAATTGCTATACCTTATTTTGTCTTTCAAATAACTTCTTAGGAGCAAATAAAACAATTGTTACATGCTTTTCGCTCGGTTATGTTCTGAGTAACACCATTAAGGAGAGGAAAACCAATTATTTAACTGGCCTAAAAATATGCAGTTTATAGGCAAGGTGATATAAACGTTGAACGACTAATTTAAAATAATATGTTTATGCGTAAGCGCAACGAGACAGGAAATCAAGTGATAGAATTTTAACTAGAAAGCCGCAAATTTCTAATATCAATGCACTTGATTAGTTAGGATATTGTGTAAATTGTGGTAGTTAGAATATTTCAAATATTTTGTGAAGAATTTTGGAGTTTAGCTCCTATTTAATCAAAATGCTATACATAGTAGTTATATTAGCTTGATTTATGAATATTTGTTTCAATGCAAAAATGCGAGTGAATATTGCTAATAAACATCTAAACGGACATAACCATAACTCATTTGGCAATTTCAAAGACCCAAATTTCATTATTCCCTATCAAAGTTTAGAAAGGAATGATTCAGCGGACGTTACATTTAGAAACAAGTTCTTTTATTTAAGAAGAATTCAATTTGACAAGAAATATTAAGGGTGCACAATGAGAGTAATTTTATATTATCAATTCTTTCAAAACATACGAGGGTAGGCTGAAAAGTAATGCTCACATGCTTGCAGAGCACGAACAAAAACAAATAGCAAGATCGGGCAAAAAGTTCAATTAAGTACAATTCTTAAGATTCAAAATCATTTATTTACTTTCCACATAGTCACCGCTACGCCTAACACATTTCTCCAAACGTGTAACAAGTTTTCTCATTCCGTCATTGAAAAACTCTTCAGAATTTTCTCGAATTCAGGACTTGAATGCTGCATTCACCTAATCGTCCGAGGTGTAATGATTACTCTTGAGGTGTCCCTTGAATTGAGGGAAAAAATAAAAATACCAAGGCGCAAGATCGGGGGAATAAGGAATCTGTTCAAATTTCAGGTTTCGCAGAGCCTCTCCAGTTGCAAGCGAGGTGTGTGGACGAGCGTTGTGATGTTGTAAGATTATTGTCGCCAGGCTGCCTTCAAAACTGAAAACTCGACCAATATGATTTGGGATGCGATTTTGAGTGATTCGCCTTTCTTTTTTAATCAAATATTCCACGAGTTTGCGATGTTTGTCCTTTGTCTTTGGCGGTGATCGGACGTCCGCTGCGTGTTTCATCAACAATTAAGGCTTTTTCAGCTCGCAACCACTAAAATTTACTACCCATCCATTTACAGTAAACCTATTGACAGCGCCTTCACCATAAACAGCCTTTAAACGATAATGAATCTCAGTAGTAGTCAATTTTTCAGCAGCTAAAATTCGATAACAGCACGCTGTTTAACTCGCCTTGACATAGCACTAGCAACTTCTTCATACTTCCGCTTCTCAAAATTAACTGAATAAATGTAACAACCTCAAACCTGCGCATGCGTATTTAAGGGGAATGTTACTTCCATATGCCACCAGGAATGCTTCTGAAGATCATTTTGTTTGTGGTCAACAAGCATGTGTATATTAGTTTTCAGCCTACCCTTTTCCCTACCTCTCATTACGATTTCCCAAATTGTGCTCACAAATATTGTGACAAAACCACTGATACTCTGTGAATCAGCTGACAAAGTTATGAATAATAGATCCTTGTATCTCATTTTGAATGTACATGAGGGACAAAATTATCTCAGTAAAATGGCAAAGAATACGAGCAATGCCGTAAAAATAACCACGCATTAATCCCTTCTGAAACATTATAAACCCTTAAAAATTAATTTGATACAAATATATATATCTATATATATATATATATATATATATATATATATATATTATATATATATATATTATATTATATATATATATATATATATATATATATATATATATATATATATATATTTTACACTCAACTAAGATCTAACTCTTATCAATTCAGATCAAACTAACAACATATGCCTAATTTTCACTGAACTAAAACAATATTTGTAATAAACCGCGGTTTAAGAAATAAAAAATAATGGTTGGCGGTGTAAAGACAGAAATGCTTCGATTAGAGGAAAAATGTATGATTTATCACTGCCCAATTTTCTTCAATATTAATATAAGTGTTAAACAAATGTTTTCTTTTTGACGAAGTTTTAGTCGTTTGTGTCAAATTGTTTCTGCAGTGGCACTGGACTCCTAATTTAAAGAGAAACCTAGAATTTCAATATTCTAAAATGCAATAATAATGATAGAATGCCTTAGTGCTATTTGTGAAATTCGGCCAGAAATAATGCTTGCTGCAAAGAGAAGGAAAGAGGAAGTGCCGCATATTGTCCACATCAAACGGAAACATTACATAGTTTCATAGAAAGGACAAAGGAGAGGGGAATGCTCATTTGGACGCAATTGGGGGCGTGTCGAGCGTGGCGATAGAATGAGAAGGCAAAAGAGAATGGGAGAAGAAATGGGAGCGCGGGATGATGACGTCTTGTACTGCCGCGGCGCGGCTCGGGACCAAGGACGCGGGGCTGGTGCTTAATGTCACTCACTGTTACGCCGTCAGCTGTTGACGAGGGCCACGGAGGGGGGGGGGAAGAGACTGAAAGGGTGAGGGGGTGAAAAAGAAGAGGGGGTCGGTAGAGTGACGGGGAGGTGGTGGGAGTAAACATTGGGGTAGGGGCAAGGGAAGGAGCGGTGGTTGTGAAACTTGAGGAAGAGAACCAACAAGGAAAAAATCGGAGGCAGATGTAATTACGACGGCAGTGAAAAGAGATAGGGGAGGGAGAGGGAGAGAGGAAACAAAGCAATTGAGTAGGTTCTAGAGATGGGGTGGGAAGAGGGAGCAAAACAAGCTGTAAATCTTGATAAAATGGGGAGAAGGCCGTAAATCCTGCAGGCCAGTATAGATATATTTGCTTGAAATTGCAGGTAAGGACTGAGGTTTAAATACATCCTCAGCAGGCTTTCGTTGAGTTAGTGGCGGAAGATGAAATATCGGGCTCAAGTGATAATGACATACATCATCTTACTACTACTCTATTAGTGTAATTCTGTTTCCATGAACACAAATACTCCAATAATATTCTCCTTGGTATTAAGCAATGAAGGGTTTAATTGTTTCAAATATTCTAGCCTATGTCAGATACATGATAATTTATTACTACTATTCAATTAAGAGTGTTAATTCTGAGAAATGCGAAAGGTAAATTGACTGTTGTTGCGTACATAATCCTTACTTTACACTGAATAGTTATGCTGTTAACTTAACTATATTAAACGTATCATGAAATTAATGATACAAAATTCGTATTAGCAACAAATTTACATAAGACATATTTGGGGAAAATGCTCCGATAATGAGCTTCCAGAAAATGACTTAATTAAAATAAATGATTAAATTTTTATATTTTCCAACGCAGAGAGCAACTTTAAGCTATTAATGCTATTAAACTATTATTGATTTAAAATTAGAATAGCTAAATGTCCTATTTTCATTACATCACTCCTTTTAATGAGTACAGTAAATTTCCAAAGAGCAGACATTTTTTTCAAACTGTATTAATATTTCTATGTGATCTTGAAGCTAAGTTTTAAACATAAAAGTACAAAGATGTGGGAAGGTCATGTGAATATTTGTATTTCCAAAAACTATATTGAAAATCGTCGTATATTGATTCTAAAATAAAAATAACTTACATTACACCTTATTATTCTATTTTGGACCGAAGGCGTTCGTTAATGTTCCCCGATGCTGTACGAAAACGACTCTCTTCGGGGACAGCTTATTAATAAAGATAAAAAATGAGGAAGATTGAACGTATAAAAACACTGTTAGATAATAATATACCGCATCCTATCATCTAGAATGCCCACGTCTATATATTTAAAAACCAAATGGTTACGTCAAGAATAAATTAATAATAATAATAACGGTGTTAGTCTTGACGAAAGCTGAGAAGTATTTCAGTGTACCTTATTGCATTCGATGCGAAAAAAGCAGACAAAAAAGAAGCAATTTAAAGTATACGCATAAACATAATTTTGCAAATTTCACGCTAATTCATTATAAGTTAAGACTATTTTGAAAAGTGAGCATTATTAAAAAAATCGCTGAAATTCAGCGTGAGAATTTTACTTACTTTAACAGCATTTCCAACAGAACCTTTTGATAAATTCTTTTAGGCAGTTATATCACCAGGCCAACCTAATTCAGTTTGAATATTCGCGAGCATTTATGCATGCTGCATGTTAACGCATACACCCCACGGCGCTGTGGAAAGCTTATTAAGCCAATGTCGCAAGGGTACAATTATGCATGAGAAAAGAATAAAGAGATGACTCATGAGATTAATTTATAGGGAAAACCCGGCAAAAAATGCTCACGATAACTGGAGTAATTTAAAAATGTATTGTCAATTTCAAAGAATTTCCGGTTGTAATCCAATTCACATAAGTATTAGAACATATAAATATATGGCAGCTTCAATACTCTCTCACAAAATTTTATTTAACAGCCACTCGATCTCGAATATTTGATCTATGAGAGGAATAACTGAGTTTAAGAGTAAAAATAAAGTCTCGCGTCTGGAAACTGTATGCATATACCGAAGAGAAAAGTGCCGAACTTATATAAATAAATGCTGCAGGTCACGAATGAGGGTATCCAAATATATTACGCATGAAAATGAATAAGTTACGATTCTAGGGGAGATCGTACAAGAGCCGAGGAGTTTACAAATAAGTCATTTTGGAATGCCTTGAAGAAGTCTGAATGGTGCTTGTACGAAATGGATGTGAGGGAAATAGGTCTGCAATTACTCGGTTCCTCCTTTCGTCCGTTTTTAAATATTGGCGTTACGTCAGCCGTTTTCCAATCTCCTGGAACCTTGTGATCTACCAGTGACTTCTTAAATCTTATTTCTAGATAAGACACAATTTCCGAAGCTAGATCTTTAAATATACGAGCATGTATTTCATCGGGCCCAGAGAATTCATTAGGCTTAATATTTTTGAGCAAACGTTCTACTCCAGTATATGAGATTCGAATTTTGGGCATCGGTTGACCGGCACGATTTGGTAAGCTACCGGAGGCATTCTCTAAGATAGTGGTGAAGACGCTTTGAAAGAAGGAATTTAATAAGTTTGCCTTTTCCACAATGCTGGTTACACTTTCGCCTTTATCATTTTTTAGTGAATTGACAGTTGGCTTATTTCTCTGGACTTCTCTGACCTATTACCATAATGCTTTTGGATTCTCTTTCAAATTTTCCGCTAACGTTTTCCTTATGAATTCCCTTAACGCTTTCCGTAACTCAATCTCGGTATTCACACTAGATTACATCTTATAATCATTAGTAATCTCATTCTTTTTGTCACTAGAGATATCATCCCTAATATTTTTCATCGTGGCGTGACATACCTGTAGCCTTTGACGTCGCAATGCCTTTCTAACATCCGCGTTCTACCATCTTGGTTCCGTGCGTTCTGGAATAAACTTACTCGGAATGAGCCAAACTAATTCTGTAGCACGCACTTTAGACCATTGTAGTCCCCTTCTTAAAACTAGTAAATATTCATTTTAGGCTTCTAATTTTGGACCACATGAAGCGAAAACTTAGTATTTACTGCCCTGTGGTCATAATTTCTAAATAGTTTCTATAGTTAAGACATTTCGGGAATAATATTGGCTAAAAAATTAAGAATATTATCGCCTCTAGTTGGTGAAGTGACAAGTTGATGCAAAGAGCTCAACGTAAAAGAATACAATAGCGATTCGCAGATATCTTTGTCTTTACCGCTCTTTTCAAAACGATATGCCCCAGTCAATAGATCAACATGGACATTGAAATCTCCACCGATTATAAATTCGAGATCATTATTTTGTGATAAGAAACGTTTGATTTGCTGATCTAATTCTAGTATTGAATTGTCGCTGTTGACTAGCGGTCTGTAAAATGCGCATGCAAACACTATTTTGGACTGAGGACTTTTAATTGAGCACCAAACGCTTTCCAAAACATTGCCCGGATTTACCACAGCCCTGCTGACGCAGGAGTTTTTAACTTCAATAAACACACCCCCCCCCCCCGATTCTATTTGTTCTGTCATTGCTGTATACGGAAAAGGATTTTGGGAAAATCTCACCGTCGGCAATATCAGTGATCAACCAGCTTTCTGTCCCAATATTTTTAACTGCGCCTGTGATTTGAATACGGTGATTGAACGCTGCGGCTTTGTTTTTTTAAACTTTGGCAATTAACTACAATGCAGATAATGTTTCCTTGGCACTACGGTATTTTTTAAATTTCCAACGAGGATCGTCTTCTTAGTAATATTGAGTCCCTTATGAAATATTCCTTCTGATACTATCTGATTCGTGTTAAAGGAACTATTGATAGCACTGAACCTCACTTAATTCAAAGCTACATAATTTGACAAGGAAGATGTTAGAGACTCACTAATTGACCTACACGCTGACCTACAGTTTAAATTAAAAAAGCCCTGCAGTGCTCGAATACTCTATCCGCTACACACCTGAAGGCCTGAGACGCGTTATAAGCACCAGAAATGTTCATAGGGTTCCTGCACGATTGGATCGCCGGCTGAAGGTCGGCGAAGGACTCCCCGATGTGCCTGCAGAAAGCACGCAACCTCTGATGGATGCCTTTCACTCGACTCCAAATCAGAGGTCCGCGATCAATCCTCGGGACAAGGCTGCAGATGGAATGTCACATCAACCCCCTCGACACCGCCCACCCATAGGGTGAGGAGGGATTAGAATTCATTCAGTCTCATATGGATGAGAATGGATAAATACAACAGAGTATAGCATTGACATTTTCAAATTATAAGAAACTGCGGGAGATGCCGAAACAGTAAATTTGAACGGAGTATTCCGATAATGCGCATTATAATGCAACAAAGCGTAAAAAAATCATTCGTTTTGACCGGAATTTAAATCCAAAACCCTTGATATCCGGCTTCGAAATATTAAGTAAAATTTGAGAATTGAAATGTGTATATCAGAAGCGAAATTTTGGCGAAGAGGAAAAACAACTGAAAACTATTTTTTATTAATTATCTATTCAAAGTCGTCCACAAAATTCATACCCAAATTACTGACACTAAGTAAAAATGACTTTTTTCCAACATTTTGTGCTTTGGCTAGTAAAACTATCCCTTAAATGTGTGTAAAGTGATGAATATTGAAAATATTTGAATTGTTAAGAAGAGTATTTCATATTTAAGTAAAGTTTTCTTCCAAGCTCAAATTTATGAAACTTGTCCAAATAAGAATGGATAGGATAGGAACAACTGCGTAGACAGCATTGAGTTGAAATTTCGGTTTAGAAATACAAAATATTTCTCACCAAAGGCAGGAACTACGATTCACCTCTTCTGCTTAATACTGAAAGAATTAGCAAGTTTGACCAGATTCTTGAATGGAAATTTTGTTCATCTATTTTGCATTTTACTTTCATCCCAAATATCTTAAAATCACCATATATAGTGAACTAAAATAAGCGAAATTGCTAGAATGACTCACCCTAAAAAACTTTTATGCTCGAAAGTCCAAAAAAGTGAGTATTTTTATTGGATTATTATTATTTCCTTTGTTATGCCGATTAGCATATGGTAAAACGGTGGCGGACAATACCTTCTTCCACTAAGAAACCCAACACTAAATAGATCTTCAAAAATACCTGCCATTATTCATATATTTTAAATTTCATACTTGAATAGTTTTCATATACTAACATTTCTTCAATTTTTACTGCCCATCCGTGGCTAATGCAAAATATCACCGTAGTTGCTCTTCCTGCTGATAAAATACTCAAGATAAAGAACTGAAAGTTATATTGTTTTAATAGTTTCAACGTGTGTTAGTAACACAACTGCAAATATGTGAGTTTTATCTGCTAAATTCTCTAAAGAAAGAAAGGAATTAACTCTATTCTCATCTGGCTGAACGTCATTTCTACTTTAGAAGTTATGCAGCAGAGTAATGTGGTTATCAGACATTCCTTTTCTTACACATAATTCATATGGCAGCAAATTAACAGTAAATAATACATTATATATCACAGATCTTTCATCTATTTTACAAACAATACTATTGCGCTATATGATTACACGAGGGACCATTAGGGGGAGCCATTATTCTCACTTTACTTCCACTGTTGCCTTGGCTCCTTTCCAGAAGTGAAACACCTGTTCCATTTCCGATTTAGAGTTCAGAGGTGCCGGGGATAGATGGATTAGATGAAATAAAATCATCCAGTGTGAATATTGATCGGATAATAAAAGTGATGCCCTCCTCCAAAAACGTAAAACAAGAATATAGTCTAGGGCAGGTTATCAAGAGAAATTATCGAAGATTTTTATAATTAGTGCCACGGAAAAAAAACGAAAAGTTAAAATATGTGATCTCAATATTGTTAGAGACAAATTAAATTGCTACTCAGGGAATAAAAATGCTTATGCGTGTATGGCTATACACATAACGCTCATTGAATGTAAAAAAACTGCCATGTTATTATAGGAAAAAAAGACAACGGATTAAAAATCCTAAGCAATGAGATTCTCATAGAGTGGGTAGTCATGCGTAAGAGCAAGTCAAAATAGGTCCCTACGGATTATTGCTACAGTTTAGACGGACCTTCGAATTAGAGAGAGAAGAGCGATTTCCCAAGCATAAAAAGTATTTTAAAATAGTGGAGGACTATGTACTGGACAGATGCACATAATATTGATCTAACCTCTGACATGGTGCTCAGCATCGAGTAGTCCAAAAAATTATCTTTATAGAAATAGGAAGACCGCAGATTAGAAATATTTGAAATCGGAAATGGAAAAGGATGAAAAAAAAACAAGGTGGATATAGTCGGAGGCAATCGACGATGGGTTTGTTATGGTTGAGAGGAAGAGGAGCTTGCCGAGGGGATATCGAAAAATTGAATGGAGGAGATGCTGAGAGGCAGCGAGATGTTTGAGTCAACCCGAATATGTTCGATAAGCGGGTCAGAATGAAGAGCAGATAAGACATTTTGAATGGAATGGGAAAGTTGGAAACTATCATGAACTGAAAAAGACTATTGAGAGTGTACTGGGAAAAATGTGTTAATGTTGTGACGAATCATTTCCCAAGTCCACAAAGATTTTAATGATTTCCAGGCAGCTTCCGAAGCATATCTCAATTCGCTAGTCTCACTACCATAAAAACCGTGAGCATGCATGAACTGTTTGAGAATTTATGTCTACCTCCATACTTTTCCCATTCACTTTTCGAGGTTTCGAAAAGTAAGAAATTTCTCTGGGCCTTCCAGATTTCCCGTGCTCTTCACGGCAAAACAAGGCAGTGAAGTAAGCCTCTTGAAGGGAAAAATGGGTTGTTTCGAGTGTTTCGCTACGGCGTCCAGTTATGGTGTCACCGGTGGCATTTCCTGAGACTGTGACGACCTGTCAATTTTTTAGTATGCCTGGGAGGGGTATGTTTCGGGCGGTAACTAAAATGTGGTGTGGCAAAGAAAGATTGTAGTGGTTTCCGTTCATCGCTTCGGGAGTTTCATTTAATCAGATCCTACATTTCTCTTTAATATGTTAAAGAGTTAAATTTTCCATTGCAGTTAGTTCACCGCCGTTTATCTCTGTCATTTATTTACACATACACACACACAAACACAAATGTCACGCACACTCATTCCCTTTCATATATTCTATATCTTCCCTTGAATGTTCACTCTATCTCTCTCATTTAAAAAAATTGGAGTTTATAAAGAAATTTAAAACAAAATTTCTAAAGGTTCAATCACTACATATAGAGTTAAATCGAACTTCCTCTGGCACAAAATGCAAGTTAAGATAGTTACATGAATTCAAATTGCCTGTTACAATGTCGGTGACGAACCTGCACTCTACCATCGTTACCGCAGTTTTCTCTTTGCCATATCCACCTAGCTTACAGAATATATCACACCCGTTGCGCGAACCCCATGGTACGGAAAGAGCTAGGCCATGGAACCTTGTGAGATCGAAGGTTATGTCCGCTTTCTTTCATTTTTTTGAAGCCAAATAATCTACCTCTGGATGAATTCAAAGTGTAAAAAAAACGAAAAAATAAAAATTCCTCTGCTATTATGAACTCATAATTTAACTCCTAAAGATTTACCATAGTGATTCGACCATCAAGCTAGTTAAATTATAAGCACTAAATAGGCAATCCTTGATCTTGCCAAATCACTATACGATTACGCGATTCGTATCATCATGATTGATGAGGAGATCGTGGCCGAGTAAGCAAATGTGCGGCCGTTAGGCCGTTATGTAGTGTCTGGGCAAACGGGCCCGGAGCATGCACGTGGTGCTGGGGAAACAATCATCGTACTGCACACGCAGATGGGCGCATGGGCTAGATGAGGGAGCTTGGTAGGCGGAGAGTATGGATGGCGGATGGATGGATGTGTGTAAGTGGATGAAGGTACGACGGAAGGAGGGAAAGGGTGAACAAGAGAGATGATCAGAATGTAAAAGTGGGGGCAACCGGATGCTGAGTATACGAGCCAACAAGAAGGGGAGAGAAAGGCGGAGTGAACAAGGAAGATCGATGGTTTTTAAAGACTGAGGGGGAGGATTACACGAGAATGGAATTTCAGGAGAAAGAAAAGGAAATGGAGTGAGCGGAGCGGGTGGAAAATGGGGGAGAGAAGAAAGATCGCTGTGGATAGTGATAGCGGTGGTGAAGTGGGGCAGAAGAGAATGGAAGGGAATTTTTTTAGCGGCTGCGGGAGGGGAAGGTTTCAGAGAAGATGGGGCGCAGGAAGTAATGGAGTCTGCGGCTACTAACTTAGAGATGAGAAATAACGGAAAAATAGCAGGAGGAGGATAACGTTGAGATGAGGGGACCAGAGAGAAAGGAATCCATTGGAAGAATTCCACGTAGGTTGGAAGGGATTGGGTAAGACCTAAGTGATCTTAAATGGCTTAAAAGGAGGAGCAAAGGGAAAGATATTGCAAGGAATAACCTGTATTAGAATACATGAGCCATTTCAATATTTGAGAAAGCGTTAAATTCGAACATGCAGTGATTAGAGCAGAAGAAAGAGAAACCATCCGTGGGATATCGGGCCATAAATGTTCGAAGATTTTAAGTAGACTTTTTATGGGATGACGAATACAATGGAATAATAATAGAAGAAAGTAAGGAATTTTCCAGAATTGAAAAAGGGTAGCTAATTACAGGTTTAGGAAAACTTGGAAGGAAAAGTTTTATGAGCAAATTGATAGCATTGATGAGAAATTATTTCAGCCGGGAAGTTTTATCAGATCATTTATAGTTCCTTTCCCAAAAAAAAGAGCGTCAAACGCATGAGAGGACTAACAACAATAATTTTATTCAACATAGAAGAAGTGGTACTTAGGATTGTCAAAAAGAGGAAATAGAGGTAACTTATGAAGAGGGATTATCAGTTTTTGCTCATAAATGAAAGAGTTGCACGTGATAAGAGTACTGGGGTCACCAATAGAAAGGTACTACAAATAATATAACCAGGATGCATTAGCTCGTTTTAATAATTTCCCGAGGCGTTTTGAGTAATACATTGGGTAGAATTAATGAATGTACTGCAGTCGATAGCAGTAAATATGAGAGCAAGACGACTTTTCCGACACCTGTAAATGTGTCAAACTGCTCAGGTGCGTGTAATACACTAACCCGCAAGCCGATGCAAGAACATGCGGTATCATCAGCCGTACTAAAGCTAGTCCAGCACTTAAAAAAACACATGGCACCCCGTGATACACATAAAGAGCACCGGGAATAATTCATGCAACAATTATTACATACATAACTACTCTTGTACTGCTTGTAACCATTCCACTAAATAAACCAAAATCCCAAGCAAGAAACCCCATTGAAAAGAAGAGGAGTACGACATGAACGCCCTACAACGTGCTTTTCAACGTATATAGGGTATGTTCCAAAAAGTAAGTGAAGCGATTTTTCCTGCTGAAGCCGACTACTGAAGTGGGACGATTTGTGGCGGAAAGAATGGTGAGAGGTCTTGAGAAAGCCACACGGCCCACGTCAGTTGTCTGCGGGCCGTTACAGTGTGCGGATTGCTGCTAGGCAGAACTCCTGTTCGACGGTCATGTCACGAATTCACGATGTCACTTTCTATGGAGCAATGATATGCGATACAATTATGCATTTAGCTTGAAAATGTTGGTTCGGAGAACATGACAATGGTTAAGGATGTTTATTGAGATGGAGGAATGCCCTAAGTGATGGTATTCTGCTTGCAGAGTATGTTCTGGGAGGGCAATGAGGAGGTTGACGATGAGGAATGCCGTGGATATCCATTAACACACAGTTCGATGAAAATGTGCAAACAAGTGAGACATGCTCAATAATCATTAACACCCAAGTGTCAGGATGTTAGCAGAAGAAAGCAATATTCAGAAAACCAAGGCGTAGTGCATTCCTAAAGAAGATTTAGCCATGAAAAGGCGTGCCAAGATGGTCCCCAAGGTGCTGTCGGAAGACTGCTAGTCTGACAATCTTAACTTGGAACTCTTGGACCACTGTAAGAGTGACTCAAATTTTTTAGATTGGTGGTTACTGGTAACGAGATATGGGTCTTTGAGTATAACCCAAGTATAACCCCTTTGAGTACCATCTTGAATTACTGGATTATGTCAAAGATGACGCGTCGAGGTGCCTGAACGAGACTTCCGTCGACGCTTCCCAAAAAGCTTACCAGAAGCGTGGTAAAGGCACTGACATCAGTGTGTTGATGGCCAAGGGTGCTGTTTTGAAGAGTTTTAGTAATTTGTGCTTTGATCTGCATTAAAGTGTTCCGCCGATTTATTTAACTTATTTCTTGGACAAATCATGTGCGTAGAGTGAAATGCTAAAAATTCCAAATGAGTAACTGGAGATAGGAATAGAAGCCGGTGAGCAATTCATAAAATCAGTTAGTTTAGTGGATGATTAAACTTTAATTAACCAAACAGATAAAGAGTTGCCGGCATTGGGAAGTTAATGCCACAGGAATGGAAGGCGAATAATAGTGAGCATAATGAAGGTTATACTGTTGCCGAGGAGGAAGGCTGAGTTTGGGGTAAAATACGTGGACAAATGGTGGATGCCTTTACGTATCTTGAAAGTGCTTTGGAGTAAGATGTCACATTACAGGGATATAATAAGAAGAACGGCGAAACGGAAAACAATCTTTCACAGTATGGAAGATATCGACAATATGACCTTCAGGTAAGGAGGTTAGAAAAAAACTTATGGAAATATTAGCACGAATAGTGGTTTTGTTCAGTTCGGAAACTTGCTGAAACAGATCTAAAATAGGAAGTAAAAGATAACATGGGCGGATAGGGAAGCAAACGAAGAATGAGCATAGCGAGGGAAGAGAGATTGCTTTGGGAGAATTCAAAGAAGGAAGGAAAGATGGATGTGGAGCATTTTGATTGCCGATGGAATGCTGAAGACTGCATAGATAGGAATCATAGAAGATAGATAGAGCATTATTAGGCTATCGAGGGAAGGGTAGGAAAAGGATAGCGATGTCGGACGAAATGAAGGGAGGAAGGAGGTATTCGGAGGTATCTGAAAAGGGTCTTATTTTAGAGTGGTATGTAAAGTTTGGCTTATAAGGTGAGACTAAGTAATTCAAGACCGCATGCACCATCCAAAAGCCTACCTTATCCCACCAAATTGGATGGGCGGAATAAAAGGAGTCAGGTTCTTCAGGAATAGGGGTGAGAGATACCCGTATCTACTGTAGTAAAAAGACGCTACATGGGAACGCGCAATAACAGTGAAGCAATGAAGAAGCAATGGTAAAATGTAAAAGAATAATAGAGAAGGGGATGGGAAAAACATTTGAAAAGTGAAATATCAAGGCAAATAAAAAAATATATTTTTGTCACGAAATGGATTTTGAGATGGAAATGAAAAAACGTACAATTTTTTTCCTATTCTTTTGGAAAAAAATAATTAATGTACAATCCAGAATGTATGGTAAAATGATCTGTTCGCAAAAAAGATAAGCCGAACCAATATGTATCGAAATATACGTACCAAAACTATAATTTTAAGCTATTAATAAATTAAACACATACAATATTGAAACAATGTATGCATATTTCAAGCATAATTTAAATTTGGGAAATTAAAAAAAAACTAGTTGTTGCACATCGACTTTAGCGCCAGGATTATCACCACCTTCAACTACCCTCTCAACTTTACTCGCTGAAAAAATGATTTTCTCTCCTCTACCATAATTTGTTTTTAAGCATTAATAATAAGTTAATTTTTTTATTTCCATGTTACACGTATGGTCAGCAATAGACAAGCTGGGTTTGGCTCACACGTGGAGGTGAGGGAGAAAAGCGTGTGCCTGGAGGGGGGGTGAGAGGCGAGCGAGGGAGAAGGGTTGGTGGAAAAGGAATAGTGTGGTTGGTATATTTTGAGAGGCCGAAACGGGGGTGAGGGGTCGGGTGAAGAGGGCAGAAGGGGTTGGGAACGGGAAGGTTGAGCAAGTGGGAAGGGGCGGCAGACGAAAGGCGATGTAAGGGGGAGAGGGCGAGAAGGTAGCGTGGGGACGGCGAGAGGGTGGGAGTCGATGGAGAGCGGATGGAGATAACGAGTGGATATCCAAGAGGGCGAAATGATGGTATCGGAGGTGGGAGGAGTGCAGGGGGGGAGGGGGCGGCGTCCAGGGGGAGGGTAGGAGATGAGGCTTGGAGAACGGGTTAGCGAGGGAGGGAGAGTCCGGAGGCAATGGGGGATTCATGGAAAGTTTGAGGCCATGGGATGGTTTCATGAAGTGGAAGAGAGAGAGAGGGAGAAAGTGAGGGAGAAAGAGCTGGGGGAAGAAGGGATGGCATTGAGGACGGGGGAGGCAGAGGACGTGGGGGAGTGATGGCGAGGGGAAGGAAAGAAGGGAGGGGTGGAGATGTGGGATGATGATAATGAAGTTGGGGAGGAGGGATACGGTAGCTTACGGCGGCGGAGAATCTGGACAACACGAAGGAACAGTACAACAAGAATATGGTAATTTAGTTATAACCTTATCTCACGGGAAATTGCCTCGCATCACCTGCCTGCATTCCACCGCCTTATCGTAGTAAGAAACAGAGAATTGTGACTTGAGGCCGAAACAAAGACATTTTGAGTATTTTATAATTAAGTACATGCAATTCTTGCTGAAAACAGATATTATTCACCTTGAAATAAACCACTATACCGCTGATTTAAATTGAAAATAATTATTTATTACCCTAAGGTAAAATACGAGGGTCATCCGGAAAGTAGTACCCGTTCGTGCCGCATGAAGTGCTGACGACGCGAGTAGCCGCTGGACGAGGTCAGATAGCTTCAGTGGCTTGTCTGCCTTCTCTGAGCCAAGTTGCGTGACGCTAGCATTGCCTGTGTTGTTTCTGTGATTGTTTACAATGTTTAAAAAAATTGAGAACGCCGCCAGTTGTGAAGTGAGGGCAGTGATTAAATTCCTCAATGCAAGAAACGTTCGCCCATGTGATATTCATCGCCAATTAAAGGAGGTGTATGGAGACAATGTAATGGACGAGTCGTCTGTTCGGCGGTGGTGTCGCAACTTCAACATGGGGAGGGGGAACACACACGACGATGAGCGTTCGGGGAGACCGTCTGTCATTACAGACCAACTGGTGAGCTCAGTTGACGAATTCGTGAGGAACGATCGGCGCGTCACAATTGATGACATCTGTGAGCATTTTCCCAATGTTTCTCGAACAATTGTTCATGAAATTGTTAAACACCATCTGCATTATGCAAAAATTTGTGCAAGATGGGTCCCTCGCGTATCTCAATGAGCTGGCGGCGAAGGACTATGCAGCAGGAATACAGAAACTTGTCACACGTTATGACAAATGCCTTAATTTGCTTGGAGATTATGTTGAGAAGTAGTTTAAAGTATCCTCTTTCAAATAAAATTTTTTATGTTTGTTAATATTTACTTTTGTGTCTTTATTTCACGAACGGGTACTACTTTCCGGATGACCCTCGTATACTTACATATACTAGGTTTAATAAGTTATATTAAATTTTCAGCCTCGGTATTCTCCGCAGAAAGAGAGAAAACTAAATAATTACATTATTCAATAGATATAAAGATTGTATGAAGCTCTCCATTTATTAAGCAGCCTAAAGTACAAAGAGAAGGGACGACAAACTACGGTTGAGAGAGACGCTTTGTTCGAAACGTCTGACGATTTCAACGCCTAAGTAAGTTATCCTCTTAATAATTGGAGTAGGTTACAGGTATTATGAGACAATTTCAATTTGAAAATGTGAGGTTTTAGATATTTAAGCTTCATTCATTTAAAATTTCTCATTGAAATCAGCCAAAGAACGCATATTTTTAACAGCTCACTCCAAGTGCTACCTAATATGGTCAATAAAATAATTATATAAATAATTTATAAGTTAAATTTAACGCATGCTACTGAGATCTAATTCACCAAAGATCGTGAAAACGCGTTAATGAACATAGAACTAGCCTAAATCCCCGAGATTAGAGATCTCCCAGAAGAGTATCCACAAAAATCTACTATTCAAGCTTTTTCATTGATAATTCGGAAATTCTATTGCGTAACCACTAAATCTGTACATATGATCCGATCTCTGGCATTACACTTTAGCACTCCCGGTTTATGAAACCTTACGAAAAAAACCATGAAGATGAATTTTGAAAGAATCCTCTCAATATCTGGACCCAAGACAAGGAGTGGTAGCATTAAAATATCAAGTGGTTTAACTAGGCTACTCGAATAAAATGAGCCCTATGCGTGGTGCATATAGTCTTCCAAATGACTTGGAACAGGGTTTCAATTGAAACATGAGAGTTAACATGCTACTGTGTTGAAAAAAGATCCTTGTTATTAGTGCAGACTCAAATAATATATTCCACTTCAGTTGCAGAGCAAGAGCGAGAATATACTATATATGCTACAAGAAAGGATCCATATTATTTAAAAAAATAAATTCAAAGAAAATTCAACTATAAACTTTTTGATTAGTATAGTCTATGGTTTCGTATTAATTAAATCAAATTCAATTGCTGTGGAGTTGATAATAATGGCCCCATCACCCACGATTAGGGTTATTTTTTATTTTACAATAAACAAAAATTTGGTATTAAATCAACTAAGAATAATATGTTTAAAATTTCTCAGTGCCTTAGAGTCTATTTGATTATGACTGAAGTTAACATAAACCTATCTCTATCAGATGATAGAAAAAGTGTTAGGGCGTGCCATGGAGGTTATTTGTGGTTTTCGGCTAGTAACCACCTCAGATTTTACAATACTCAATATCCAATAATGGCATCCAATGAGATGGTTTAAAAATTACTGGTGTCAATGGTTCACAGAGGGTCACAGTTTATTATTGTAATTAAATACTACAAATGAAGCGGATATTCCCATGATTTGATAAGGTTACCTTTATTAAATCATTATTTGTGCATATGTGTGTGTGTATATATATAAATATATATATATATACATACATATATATATACATATACATACATATACATACATATATATACGTGTAATATATAAATAACAGAGTAACGAATTCTGAAAACTAATGACCCTCGGAAAAACAATTCATCCGTGGCGATTACCGAGTTATGGCTAAATTAAATCAATGCGCCCCAATCAACTTATTTTTCTGCCTTTCTGCTCGGTAAGGGGAACGGCCATTTTCAATAGGCGCCTCAAAATGTGGCTCCAAGTGAGAATAAAATAAAAAAACATCGACATGGATTCGGATCGTTTCCTTTTCATCTAATATTCATGGACCATGGAGAATCCCGCCAAGAGAGTGGATTCCATATTACTTGGGGGAATATTCATTGGAGGAAGGATAAAGGGCTGGGTGTATCTGAAGTAGGGAAATAAATTATGCGGGGTCCGGCGGAGTCTGCGGAATACCAATGAAGGAAACATAGTGCTGAGACCAATCCAATATGACGCGTGGAAAGGAAGAAACAACACAAGAAATATTCACGTTTGCATGGGAGAGCGAGAGGGAGCGATCCCAGCTCCTACCATTGGCTGTTTTCTTCTTTCGGTTCGGTATGATGCCATTATTCAAGCATAAAATATTAAAAGACGAAATAACACCATACAAAACACTCATTTCTATTCATCATATCTACTCATTATTTCATTTATTTGTTATAACCATAT
The DNA here is from genome assembly GCF_022747635.1 of Hetaerina americana. Taxonomy (NCBI): domain Eukaryota; kingdom Metazoa; phylum Arthropoda; class Insecta; order Odonata; family Calopterygidae; genus Hetaerina; species Hetaerina americana. The sequence continues at coordinate 9,491,448 of NW_027286874.1, read as the reverse complement.
CCAACTGCATTGCAACATTTCATGGGTGGAATGGGCAGAATGATGAAAGCACAACTCAGTAGTCGGATTTTGAAGTGCATTATATTTTCTGTTGAAATTATGGTCAACGGTAGATGAAAATTTTCGCGAAGTGCTATAATCTCAGATTTATTAAAAAGTCAATAGCATGGTAGTTCCCACCAGACGGTGATAAGAATCTCCATTGATATTATTCCTCAAATTTAGTGGAATATTAATTCATATTCGACTACTTTAAACTGTTTGAAAGCTTTGACAGAATAAAAGTAAGGCATTTGTATGCTTTAATGCATGATGTGTCGGCAAGTTCCAAGTTTAAAATGTACGTAGCCCTAATAATACGTTTTTGTCGAAGCAATAAGAAAGCTAACACCAAAATTGGAAAAAAAGGAAAAATTAAACAATAAATCTTTCTCAAGAAGAAAGATTAATTGTAATATAAGTAGAGGAATATTACCTTATGCTTTCAAATGGAAAGGTTTTTACAGAAAAGAGAAATCAGAATTTTTCAAAACCAAAATAAGAAACATTGAGTAAATGAAGAAGTGAAAAAAATATTTATATTTTTTTAAATCATGACGTGGCTTAAGGTCATCTTGGTTTATACGAGCAAATTTATTTTTGCAAATACGTAGACAAAGCTTTTCATTGCAATGGTGATCTCTCTTTTGAGAGATCAGTATACTGAATACTGAGGTATCTCATGAATAAACTCATAAAGCTTTACAAATCTATTTGATTATTAAAATTAATTTGGAGACCTTTTAGCTTTAATTGATATTTCTTACCGATATGATTCTAGGTGTGTTGATCAATATCAAAATACGAGTACTACAGTCTATATATCAGCATCCATACGTATTTTAATGATAATGCTTTTTTTTAATATTTGGAAAAATTCCTAAAACATGACCAAAATGAAAGGATTTATATAAACGTACGTCGCAAATAGAAAGGTTTCTGGATTTAATTTGCCCGAAAACTTGGTCCTGCAAGGAAAATACAAATTTTCCAGGAACAAATTAAAACAAATAACACTACGCTTCTTTAAAAAGCTATGAGACGTAATTAGTTAATAAAATGTGTGTGAATGTGCTCATTTAACGAGTCGCTAGTTGAAGGCAATTGAAGGAAAACACGTACAAATGCATTATGTTGGGAATCCAATTACTTTACTCACAAGCTCACGAGAGAGCTCTTCCAGGGGCGATAGTCAGGGAGGCAACAGGGGTCGGACATAAACAACAAGAAAACATCTAGACTAAATTCACTCCTCTCCTACACCATAATTTTGCCTGATTTTCAAGAATCGTAAAGATGGCGGAATACGGAGTATGTGCCGGGAGGAGATGATATAAAAAGTAAAAAATAAAACGACCGGGGTCAAACCACGCCCCTCTCCATCTTCTCTCCCTTTCGGTGGCTAGGTGACGAGATGCCCTAGAAGTTTAAACCGCCGAGGGTGGAGGAGGGGAAAAGCATTCACACCAGCATAAAAGGCGGAGGGGAAAAGAAATTGAGCGGAAGGCTTCTCTCTATCTATCGTGTGTGTCGGTGCGTCTGTGTTTGTTTCACAACAAAACACGCTCTGGTGGTCTCGTCCATCCTCTATACACGCCGCTCAGCGAAACTAGTCCCCTCCTGCTCCCACGCTCCCTGTCCCATCCCCTCTGATGTCCCCTTCCAAAGTCCCGCAACGGACCCACCCCCCGCCGCCCCCCTCCCCCCCAGCCCGGACCGGGGCGGCCATGCCATTTTTCGTCACCGCACCCGCCCGACGCCCCATCGATTCATTCCGAGAAGTGTGCGGGGGGAAAGAGTTTATCGATGCAGCCACACAGAAGCACACGCACCGTGATGCGGGGGGTGGGGGGAGTGAGAGGTCCTCTCCTCCTACTTGGAAGCCCGTCTGGCTTCCTACCCACCTTTATTAACCACCCCCGATTCGATGGTGCCTGAATCAGGTGACGAAGACGGGTACGCTGCCGGAGCGTCTCGTGCCATCTCATCTTCTTCTAGCCCTTTCCCTCTCCTTTTATCAATCGATCTTCAGGAGATTACTCGACTTTATAATGGCACCTTATGAAGTTCACCACGTGAAATAAAAAAATATGAATGAGAATCGATGGGCAATAAGTTTCGAAGGAAGCGTTAGATATACAAAATTTTGCCTGGAAATTCCCGTCATCCTCGCCCCACGGCCTTCGATGGAGATATGCTTATAGTCGATACTGCCGCTTCGGGGAGGAAATGTTTTCTTTTGGTTATTCAGATCGGTCAGAACCTATAAATTACGAAAGTTTTCTCTCCTCTTCCGTAAGGAAGTTCCAATAAATCTCCCTATTCCTCATTCCAACTATTTTCAACTCCTTCTTTTTCTCTTTTTAAAACTTTCCGTTTCTCCTCCTGCTATTTCACTCCTGCTTCAGCCTATGCTTGAGGGCCTCTACTAACTTCCAACTATACCTCCATAAGTACCCAGGCTTTATTTTTCTCTACATTGTGCACATAATAAAATACAAATGATTAATATTTAATTTTCCATAGAACCATATACAAAACAAAATAATGAATTATGTCTCTGCGGCTAATTTCAAACAATAATTACACCAGCAACAGAAACAGAATACCATCATACTCATTAAATGAGCACCAAAATTGTCTCGAATGCAATTTCTTGCTTGGAATACGCATAGTTAATTCCTGAAATAACCACTAAATAAATGATGAATATGATATTTCCAGGAGATAATTTTACTATATTCATAGCTTGGAATAAACTGAAAAAACTATTCCACTGGATTGACTCAACTTTATTCAAAATCACTCAAGATCATGTAGGCAGGAAATTTCTTCAAGTTAATGCTATTTACAATCAGTGTGATTCCTGGGAAAACTTTGGTCTACGTTCTTAATCATTATGTTTAAGAGGCCTACTATAGAGGTAATTGTAATTACATAATATTAGAATGGAAAGTTTCATAAGCTAAAAAAAATCTGTTCGGAAATTTAATCACGCTATATAATAGGATTTGGCGGAAAGAGATAAAGATATAAAGGATACTAATTTGGAGAACATTTTTTTAAAAGAGACTACTTTTTTATAATAGTTTTCAGCTTATCACAATTTCCAAAAGATTCAATTTACGTCGCCATAACCACTTTGGATAATCAAGGAAGCGAGATCCTCCGCATAGCAGGATATTCTGATAACGATTTACCATAAATTATGGGGAAGGAATAAAAAAAATGTAAAAGTTCTGGCGCAGAGCAAGCTTTGCGACCCACGCTTACCACGGGCTCACCAAAGCGTGCTCTTTTAACTCCTTTTTTACACAATTTTCTTGCACCCACGTAAAACTTTTAAAATTAGCCGTAAATCATTCATAAAGACTATTGCAAGAAAGCTATGAACTTGGACTGTGTTTGCACTGGGATCGTAACCCCAGCCGAGGTTGAACGAAAGATATTTTTTCCTGTTTGAAAGAAAAACACTTAGGACGCTCAAGCTCTTAGTACTTCACTCTTGACATGCAGGGCTACTTTGCATAACAGCAACAAGGGTAAATACATGATCATTTAACCGTATCTTATTTTGAATTCATTTTTCATTATAACGTCAACTCTGTTGTGAATTAATTTCAAAAGTGGTTTTTAATTTAGATTTTTTTCTCAACGTTTTTACTTTAACATAAATAATAAAACAAACGTATAAAGTTGACTTTGAAATCTTAGTAAATATATAATATTGAATGGATATTTTGTAAAATTCCCTTCTGTTTTTTTATGAACAATTTGTTTTGAAGAATGGGCAGATGTCAAAATAGTAAGCGATCCTACATGAGTGGGTATCATGCTCACAAAGTGTTCCTACACGTACTTACAATAACAGCCATAGAAAATAAGTTTAAGTTAACAAACAATACATTAATTAATTAAACTGACAAATATTTTCCTACAAATTTAAGGAAAAAAAGGTATTAATTAATAATAGAGTCCTTCGATGTTTGATTAACTGTATGAAATTTTGCCCATACCCTAAGGAAGCAAAAAAGGTCTCGAAGGAATGTCTGTGGTTATTCCCTCAAATAATAGTGCTGATACTCACGTAGAATCCTTTTTATTATTCCTTATATTAATCTGAGTTTTACAATTTAAAACTGCCTTTAAAAATGATTATAAATATTGAAGTTAAAATTCTGTTTAATTAAACTCTTGGGGACATATTATATGATTTCGTGAAGGGTATATTAGAATGATACATTAAAAAATTAATTAAAAACTCACCTATAATTATAGAATGGCAAGATCGAAAATATACACGATAATCTGGATATCCATTGTTAAAAGGATAAATAATGCCATAAAATTGATTAAGGGGATAGGTTTAAAAAAATTAGAATGGCATTTTTATAATAAACAGTGCTATTAAGAGATAAGGTTATAACTAAGCAAGACTGAATCAAATACATTATAGAGATCATTTAAGAAAATAATTTGAAATGTGGGAATAATAAAAATTAGACTATATATAAGGAGTTATCCTTCAATTTAGCACATACGTGGAGAAGTACATTGTATTGAAAAATCTTCAAACATCCAATTAGAGAGAGTGCAGAATTAAATTTGAAGGAAAATAGAAACTGCTATTAAAATTTGTACTAATATGATATATAAGACTCTACCCTAAATCATTTCTGGGAGTACACATGTAAGTTTAATATTGATAAGAGACAAACCATACCAAAGTTTCGCTCTTTATACCAGCTTTCATTTTCACTTACTCTTTCTTTGCTAAAATCGGCAAGGCGCTTGACTATCTTTTGATCTAAGAGCAAAGGCTGGGATCCATAATATCAAGTATGCATAGCAATTTATTTCTTATTTTTCTGAGAATAATTTTCCGAATAGAGGATTTTGTTTCTCTTGCGAATTACAACTGTGCTACTCGTGTTCCTAGAAATATCAAACAATTAACTCCGTATACCTCGTGATGGAAGAAGTACGACTGGCCTCAAGCGAAGAATAGCTCAAGCTATGAAGACGCTCATAAAAAGAACTTAAGGTCGCAAACAATGAAGCGCTTGTCAAAGTATTCGTATGGAGCATGGCACTCTATGTATCAGAAAAATAAAACAATGAAAATATGGACCAATTATGAATCGAAGTCTTTGAAACATGGTGCTCGGGGAAAATGCTGAAAATTAATTGGACAAAAAGTTAGGACCGATTAAGTAAATAAAATACGAGAGGAGTAAATCCATATGGAGAATCCTACATCACATAAGAAAAAAATGGATTAAGGTAGAATGGATTAGTTAAAATGGATGTATTTTCTCTCCTATGGAAATTTCAATGAAAGATCTCGCGAGGAAGGCAATGAGATGTTGGAGAAAGTAAGACAAACATATAACAGATAAGTTACCGGAGACTGAGTGGATTTCGGTTGATTAGAGAACAATCTAGACCTGCAGCAAACTAATAATAGGTTTAAATACTAATGATCATTATGAAGAGGCAATAAGAAAAAGTAATTCCTTGTGTTCCCAGGAAGAAACATTTGAAATGAAGGTGGATTCGAACGTAGTAGGAAAAGGTGATGGGATAAGTAGGTTTGGGGACTTGAGTTTGGGAAAAAGGAATGACTGGCTGGGGAAAGAAACAGAGTTCTGTAAGATGACTGTTTCAATCATAGCGAATATTACTTTTAAACACCATTGCAGAAGCGTAGTAAAAGCTCGGGGACTCAGGAAAATATCAGTTAGATCAAGATATGGTTCGGAACAAATATGGGAAGTTTAATCAATTAGCAGTTTACCAGAAGCAGAGGCAAATTCAGTGAATAATTCAATATACATTTAGTGTAAATTGAACAGGGAAAACGGATGAAAAAACTGTATGCAGAAGTATTCATATAACGTAAACGATAGAGAATCTAGTTGCAGTAGAAACATTTTATCAGCACAATCAGAGAGACGAATAAAGTCGAAGAAAGATTGGAGCATTTAAAAAAGGGATATTAGAAACCTCAAACGAAATCATAAAAAGATCAAATAAGAGCAGGGCAAATAAAACATCGATTACAGTCGACACGATTTTCCTAATAAACCGAAAATTAAATGGGAGAAAGTATATGAATGAATGAAGCGTAGTGCAAAAATATTTAGACTAAACAATGGAAGGGTGCAATGGGTGCACTGTACAGGAAAAACTATCAGGGATTATAAAGACAATATCCGTATTCATTATCAAAGATGGTGCAGGAATATTTTACTTGACCAAACCAATATTAAAGAAGAATGAGATTAATAGTTAGACGTAACGAATGGCAAAGACATTAGGCCAACAAGTTTATGCATAGAAAGAAAACGATGTCAATAAGGTTAACATGAGTTTAAGCATACATTTACACGAGGTGGAACAGGGATTAAGGGAAATAAATTCAAATAAGTCTGTCGAAATCGATTGGATCCCAGCGGAACTTGGTAGGGTTAAGAGAAACGCAGAAGAGTTTTACGGGCTAATTCTTGGGGAATTATTGATGGGCATTTATGGAGGTATTGGGCCGTACAGCTTAAATGGAATACTTTTATTAAGAATTTAATCTCATATATTACGCCTCAAGCTTTTTTCAGTAGTATATATCTCCCCGACCAAGTTTAGCGATTATTAGTTCAAACTATCTTTTAATACCTTCGGTTAATTTCCTCAGTAATAATTATCAACGTTTCATGCATCTGAGCTTCCCACCTCCCACATCCACATTATTCTCTCAGCCGCTTCCCTTCCTCCCTCTATCTCTATGCCTCACCCCAACTTCATTGGAAGGCTCTTTTCTTCTCAAGCTTCTTCCATATTTCGGCGGCCATTACTTCACTCCATTCCCTTGAGACCTTCTGGAGATTCCCTTTTGCTGGAAGGTTGAATCTTACGTCATCGGCTGGTGGTCTCGTCCCTTGGGGAGTTCTCAGGCATTGGGATCAGCACCATTCCTTCCATTAGCCTCCTTTTTGCTCACACTCGCAAGTCTCCGCACTCCCATTTGGCCTCTCCGCGTTCGCCTCCCACACGCGCCCGCCTCCATCGCCCGCCCGCCCGCGAATACCCGCACGCAAACACTCACACGGGCTCACAGCCGCGCTCACTCACGTGGAGAGCATAAGCCCGCCCTTTCCTTCCCTCCCCGACATCCGGCACCTCATAAGCCCTTCATATTCCCCTTGCAGAGCCAGCCAGCTCCTGGTTATGGGGCCACATGTCTGCCTCTTCCCCTTTCCTCCCAAAGCGCTCCCGCCGTCACCATTCCCTCGACCAGGGGCACTTCACAACTTCCAGGCGGCACGCAACGGACGTCTCAACACCTTAACTCCTCCTGTGTTTCCCTTCCCATGTTTTAACACATCTAGGCTGTGATACAATAAAAATAGCGGTGAGAATTCACAAAGTAATTTATTATTTACAAATTTTCGCCGTGTCCTATGATGCACTAGGTATTGGTTTAGGGTCCTTATGTACTAATAACATGTACTTGTACCTAAATGACTTCTTAATGCAATAAAAAGCGATATGGTCTCAAGTGACGACGCATCTTGAAACCCAAAATTAATCGTTCCCAAAACATGTTCGGGTAAAACTTACCATCGATGGCTAAGTCCTCTTACCAATTTCTCATCATAAACATGTTTTTGGGGGATTTATTTTGCTACCCTCCTTTAGCACTTAGACAACAGATTATTCTCCGTATGGATAATATCGTTAGATAGCATTCATAGACATGTGGGGAAACTCATTATTATGCCATAAAAACCATTATGCCTAAACAGGGGCTGTATTATTCGGTGCACAGAGCTGGGATTGCCTGATTTCCTGTAAAATAAATTTCGAATACATATCGGTTCGTAGCAAATTGATTGTGTGTGTTTTTATCAATATATATATATATATATATATATATATATATATATATATATATATATATATATATATATATATATATATATATATATATATATATACACACACACACACATATATATATTTACATCAATAGATTTTCTTTGGTTAAAATCAAATTTCTAAAAGACATCGGCCAACAAAACAAAATTGTATTTGCTTTATTTTTTTCCAAGGCTTTTTTCCTCCTAGTCTGCCATTCCAAGTAGTCACTGGTACGTTAACAGGAACGTTTTGCGAAGGAGATGAGGAATGAGAGAGGGGAGGTACAAACAGATGCAATGCACAGTGCTCACCCTCACTGAATTGTAGTGTGTGTCTGAATACATGTAAATATATATACATATATTTACATATGTAAACGTAAATATAAAAATATATGTATAAATAAAAGAATACATATATATATATATATATATATATATATATATATTTATTTATTTACATACCTATATTTATGTTGAAATTTTCCTATCCTCCCCCTCCCCGAAAACCGATGGCAGAAAAATGCAATATTTTATTTTCAAATCAGTCTAAATTTGGTTCAAAAATTTAATTCTTAGCTCAATGTTCATATATGTGGGAGACATTATGTATACATATTCGAAAACAGGTTCTTTGATATGTATCGATAAACTAAGTGAAAGCTATTACATTTAATATGGAATAGTGGGAAATAATACATGATTATAAAATAATACGAATATTAGGATTCGACGTGGAGGTCATTTTATCAGAGCCAATTATGGGTAGTAAAACACAGTAGCATATATAAACAAAATATAAAACACCATCGTAACATCTTGATAGAACGTAACAGAAACACGTTTCTTGTAAGCAGGTTGCAACAAACTGTTTTTATATTGAAAATTATCCGAGAGTACTTTTATTGTGTGAAAGTGCTAAACAAAGATAGCACATGTATGAATTCACACCGAAGGAAAAGTTACTCATTTTAAGTTATTAGCCTAGTAGAAGAATGTAATAACCAAGTACTTAGCCAGTTGGATAACCGAGGTTGGATATCGGTGGTCGGATAGAATTCGATATACCCAAACTTAACCAAGGATATACCGACTCAATGAAATCTAATATAGAAAGTAGTTATCCATGATGAACTGTCGTAATGAGAATGCAGCTTTTTTGCTGGTAGCATGAATATTTAGAACTGAATACAGCTCAAGGACACAAACAAATTAACTTCTTTATATAAATGTTCTTGTTCTCAGGACGATTTGGAAGCATGCCAGTTTCTTCCCAACAGGACAGCAATTTTGGAAACATTTCTAGGTATTGGGCCGTTTTGGCAAGGGAAAAGTGCGTAGCTATATTTACATATTTATGTTTGAATTGAGCCGCGTTTCTCGTCCATTTCTTAGATTTTACGCATTGGTAATTTTGTTTGGCCCATACTCAAAGTTATAATTTCCTTTACAATGAATTTCTACCAACATTTGTTGCGAATGATCAGATTAAATCATTACTATTATAATAAAACTGGCAAAATATATACTTCAAGGTTTAGTTGATTACCACTTTATGGTTTGCATTGTATTCTGATTAACGTTTTCTCATAATAATGAATGTTGTCTTTAACAATTTAAATGCTCACTTTATGATCTTAGTATGATAACTACATCGAAGCATAAAGCACCCACGACAATATTTCAGTATCAAATGAACAGAGTTAATTCATAAAAGCAACTAATTCGGCCTTCTGAAGTTTGGTTTTGAAATTTTTAAGTGGCGCATTATAGAATGAAAGCCTTCAGAGGCATTATGAAGTTTCACTCCCAAAGATTGTCGCTGTGCCACGAGAGCAAGGGTGAGCTTCATAATTATCCTTAATTAGCAAAACTCGGAAAGCACATTAGCTGAACTATTGGCTGCTCGCTAGTTATAGAATATGTTAACGTTCAAATATCCTAATAATATTTTTCCAATGATTGCCTGAAAAGAATAAAAGAAGGCAAACAATTACCTAATTATGTTTTCAAAAAAGGTCACAATATTTTATTTTGAAACCATGCCGAATTTTTTTTCCAAAACTTCCTGTTTCAATCTATAGATGATGATATTTCATTTTAACATTTTATTTTATGAGAAGAAGTCATAAAGAAATAAGAAGGGGTCATTAATAAATCAATCGAAGTACTATGATACTCATCACTTCCGTATGAAAGAAGACTACTAAGTGAAAAGGAAAAAACGAAGTATCTAGCATTAAGACGAGTGGACAGTTTCCCGAGGGACCCAAGTAAGCAGACACCAAACATGCGAGGGGATAATTAGGATCTCCCAACTACAAGTCCGACTCTACTGGGAATCGAAACTTAGGCTTGGAGGCGGGGAAGAAGACGATAAAACCCCACAAGTGCTGAACCTCAACACGCCGGCACAGCTCAGACAGGCCTCGAGGGTCGACGGAATGAGATCGAGCGTGAATCAGGGATGAGAGGGAATAAATGGCGGAGGCAAAAGTGAAAGGGATCACGCAGCACGGCGCCAGCGTGTTGCCCCCCACCGCAGATCTAAATCTGGTACATTTCGTGAAAAGAGAGAGATCTGTTTCCAAAGTTTTTTTCCAGAGAATAATGGATGAGGACATAGTAGTCTTACAATATACCAAGGAACTATTTTAGGACCCAGTATATGCAAGCCGGAATAATAAAGGAGAGGCCATACCACGGGCATCGAAAGACCTGAAAGAACGATATTCTTGTGTCAGGAAGTACTTTTGGCGAACAGTGAACGGACATCACCCACATACTCTAAAAAACTATTTAACTCTGTGGAAAGGTACCGTTTGCGCAATGGGTGTACTGACACAACAGCAAATCATGATTATGATTCCAAATATGTCTAAAAACGTGTTATTTCATTGTATATATTCATTGAAAAGTAAAATAATAGAAGCGGTTACATAGTATAAATATAGCACTAGATGTATCAGGAGTAAAAGGTTAATGCCCAAGCGAAACACCATGGGGCTAATTTACTGTCGTTTTTAATCGAGAGGTTGTGATTCAGATGGAACGGTTAAAGGCAATTTTTTTTTATTTTTAACACGATAGAAGAAATCAATATTCGTGCATATTTAATTGTTGATTTAAAGCGTCGCATTACAATTTTATACTTGTTCAGCATATTCATTTGAGAGAAACAATTACAACACTCATTTTAAAGGGTTGTATTTCAAAATTTCAGCTAAATATTTAGACTAAACTACTCGGTTTACTGTCAAGAAACTGCGGGAGATGCCGCGACAGTAACTTTTGACGGAGTCATCCACTAACATGCATGAACCCGGATCCCTCGATGTCCGGCTGAGTGCTTTAGCCAGTTAATCTATCGAGGCGTTCTCTTCCACTTCGAAATTTCGGGGGCATTAAAGGAACATGTTGTGAGGAAAAACCGTACTCACAATGTCACAGGCATTCGTAGTCGTGCGCGATGCGCCACAGTCCACGAGGTTACAGCCAACTCTTAACACAGGTGGTTTATACTGTGCATCGCGCAATACTACGAATGCCTGCGACATTGTATGCACGGTATTTGTTTAATTTATTTATTCATATTTATTTATACCCTGCAAGCCACCACCGGGGTGTGTGACAGGTGGTGAAACACACCAGAATAATTTTACCCAACATGACCCTGCCGTGGTCGAACGAGGTTATTATGACCCCCAATCGTTCGTGGAAAAAAGATATCTTAAATCCATCTGTTCTACACTTAATCTGTCTAATTGTATCAACACTACCGTAGTAAGATGGGGGTAACAATGCATTTACAACATCACCGCTAAAGAGACCTTCCAATTTATGCAAGAGCTTCAATCTGTAAGTTAACCTTCGCTCCGTGAGGGATTCCCAGCCTAACTGCTCTATTATTTTGGATACGCTACTAAGTTTATCATAACAACGCTTTACAAATCTAGTTCCTCTACGCTGCACGCGGTCTAATTGGTCAATGAACAAAACTTGGTAGGGCCCCCATATACTTGCAGCATTTTCTAAATGAAGCCTAACCAACGACATATGACATTTCTCTATGACCTTTCCGTCACAATTACCAAGTACTCTTCTAATAAATCCTAAATTTTTGTTAGTCTATCCACATATTCCCCATATGCATGTCACCCAGGAGAGATCGTCAGTCAGAGTAACGCCTATGTATTTTTTTTTGTTTAATTCTAATATCCAAGTGTTGCAGCAGCGTTGTATAGCATTAAGGTCATCTGATAAAGCTGCTGTGTCCTCATAATCACGGCTATCACGGTACATAACTGTATCGTCGGCAAATATACGTATCTTGCTGGTGACTACGAAGTCAATGTCGATAACGTATTATGCAAAGCACTTCGCCGGACATCGAAGGAAATGAGTTCGAATACCGGTCAATGCGAATGGTTTTTACGTTCTGAAATTTTTGCATTGTACCAGGTAAACTATTGAATGTTTAGTAAGCTGACAGTTAAAACGTAATTATATTCGTATATAATTCATTTAGAAATTTAACTATTAAAATACTTATTTTACATGGGTTGAAATTTTAAGCAAGTGCCCAAATATTAATTAGTCGCAAATCGTAAGTGCGTTAATTGGTGTGATCAAGGAAAGCTCTTTTAACACCTTTATGTTAGAACTAAGCTCCCAATAATAATCTTTTCACACACTCTGTCATTGACACTAAAACTTGGTGAAATAGCGAGAAACGGTGTACGACGCAAAAGAAAAAAAGCTGAATTACACAATGACATATTGAGTATTTAAGTTGCTTAGGATGGCAATCGTTACCCATTCTCTCACTTAAATGACCCGTCTTCTAGTTTTTTGAATTGGAAAGTGAAATAAATCCCAAAATAAAGGTTTTATCACAACCATTTAATCCTTTACGTTCACTTGGGCTTATGTTTGAAGCAAGATTTTTCGTGGCCACCGATGGCTAACGGGAATGAAAGAGGCATTGGCGGGTGCGACCCGTAGGTGTTGCTGGTGGGGGAATTCATGAATGTGGTCAAAAGGAAATGGGCGGGGTGGGAGAAGAAAGGCACGGACGCGAACAGTGTGGCCATCCGGAGATGAAAACATGGTACGCCGCCCCGCTTGTGCCCGCTCCTAATTCCCTGTTTACGGAGGTCACAGTCCGAGGGCGAATTCTGTGAGTGGAATATTTTGCCCGCCATCGGTCGCTCTATCCATAAGGCGAAGAGAGAGGGCGGGAGAGGAGGGATGGGTAGGACGCCGAGGGGTTGTCCCTGGAAAGCTCGCCGCTTTTATTTATTAAAGTTTCACTCGGGCAAGAAAGACTTTTTAACAGTGTTCAAATAATCAAATTTGTAAATATTGGATGACTACTTCCTAAGGCATTTGTCTCGTGTTCCATTTTCTTGGATACTGCTTAACCTTAGCACTAATATCGTAAAATTCATTTTTTTTCAGGCATTTGCCACTGGCATTTTTCCCCTGCTGTTCCATCGGAAGATCTGGAACCCAAAATATTATATAGCCTGGGTGAAGCTGAGTGAGACCAACGTTGTTACCCGGAATCGAGCCACAGGACCACAGGTCAGCAGGTCAGTGCTCTTCCCACTGGATGAAAACGTCACCTCCACTGACATCAGGCTCTATTTTTATTCTAGTTTCATTTTAGAAACTGTAAATATGGTTCGTTGTTTCATATCAAACGAAATCTAAGTGTTTGATTGGATATAAACGAATAACAACTAAAAATTAATAGTATCAGTAAAATCGATCGTTTTAATGAATTGGAACAGCTTTAACTTTTGAAGGCAGTGAAGGACACCATTAATCATCGAAAGGTTGGCACTACGTTACAGTAGTGCGCATCCAGATTTATGGTTAGTTCACATATTGTGTTTTAAATGAGGTGCTACCCTTAAATATTTACCATACAAAATATTTCCAAACAGTAAGTTTCAAGAAATTTACACTTAGAAAATAGGTTTTTTTTTAGAGGAATGAATGATAAAATACGTAAATGTCACTCCAAGCGCATTGCAAGATATCGGCAAGAAATTTAAATGGCATATCTCTTTTGAGGTTATGTATATTTTTTAATATGTAATGAAGAACGAACCGGTGACGTTGATGGTTCATTTATATAATTAATGGGAAGCGCGCAACCAAATTCTTGTGTTTTAAATTATTGTATCTAACATTACCCTTATTATAACCCTGCAGGCTTATATTTTCAAAAAACGAGAGAAGATGTCCAATTAGCAAATCCCTTTGGAGGGTAGGAGTATTTACTGACATTTCTTCATTTTTTCCTCATGTCTAGGCAGGCAAATGAACAAAAATACATAATCGGTCAAGGTAGCCATATTTTTCCATCTTTTGCCATGTGCATATTGATAAAAATTATTCTTAACGTCTAAATATTTATACAAATTACCGTTACTAAATTTAGGGTTAAGATCAGGAAATAAAATATACTTAGACATTTTTATATCCTGACAATGTAAAACTATATAGAAATAAGACACCATAAATAAGAACAAAACATTCCTATTAATACTTTCTCAAAAAAAATTTTCCCCCACGAGGTCGTAAATTTGCAAATGAATTCATTCAAACTTCTGGAAACTTTCGTATCTTCAGTAAGCTTGAAGAGGAAAGGTTAAACACATTATCCAAAGGAAGGAAGGTGATCTGTTGTAGAACGTTTTCTCCGAACGGCAGCGAGCACGCACATACAAAATAGATGAGTGCGTTCACAAGTCTACACGCGGGTCTTTAACGGCGCGCTAGGTTTAATCGAATTAATGGCAGCCTTCAACCCGAATTGAATAGGGATTTCTTTAAATATATTGGACGTGGGGATATCTAATCGACGGGTTAACTCAAACACCCTGATTTGTATTGCTTTGAACGTAATTCCTATAATAAGGCATTCGCGGGGGTAATCATTCTACACTGGATTTTCTTTATTACGACCTAGGTTTTGTTACAGCGTAAAATCTTCAGGTTAGCTCAGGTATCTGGAGATGTAACGCTTTTACGAAACCTAGATGGTAATGAAAATAATCTAAGCGTAAAAGCAGAGTCTTCTTTCATAATAATTAATTAGACATTAAATCGAGAATATTTCTTAAATCCTGAGACGTAGAATTAAAAAAAATTTTTGACTTTCAGGATTTTAGGTCACCACTATAAAAAGATAGAAGTAAAATGTAATTAGAGCACTTAAAGGTAATGTCTAGTAATATTCAAATGCATCTCTTTGCATTTTAATACCACTGTATATGCATGAAACATTAATAACTCTTTTACTGCACCAAATATTTAAGGAGCTGGACTAATAGAATTAAATTACGAGAATATGAGTTAGAAGAAAAGATCAGGAAACTAAAGAAGAGGATGCAAAATAGGGATTAGACCGGGTTTAGAACCCATTATAATTACGCACCCACGCTCCGAAAGTTCAGTGAAATAGAATTAATTTTTAATTGACTAACAGAACTTTGCGGCGAGAATTAGAGGATTGATGATAGCGAAAGAAATATTTAATTGACCGTAAAATACCCTAAAACGGGATCAATCGCCTGGGACCCCTCAGTTTTAACCTAAACTAAACAAGGGGGAGGAGATTTTTGGCAGAAGTTGCACCGCAGTGGATTTCTCTTACTGTCCAAACGTGACAGAAAGTACGTGAAGGAATGAAAAGGAATGGTAATTATAATGAAAACCCCAGGGATAGGTTAGGCTAACATAAAACGAGTAGTGTAAATCAGAAGTAGCTTAACCTCGAGTCAAGCTTAGGCTAAGAGGATGTACATTTATTATTGTCAGGATAAAACCCTAAATGCGCACACACATTTTATTTGCATAACACATTAATAAATACTTGCCATAAATTCAATTGTCTTAGCTCATAAAAAGAAATACTATAATTGCTAGGAAACTATGCATTATCTATATTCACATTTCCGTTAGTCCCAAAACGTTTCTCCGGTTAACTATTAGTGGTGACTGGTTATTATTATATTTATTTTTACTCTGCGGAAAAACTGTGCGGTTATAAGCACAACTGTCTGGAATGTAAATTCTTACTCAATAAATTTAAAAACTAACTTGTATGTGTCATTTTACGCCTACAATGAGATATTTGTCCTTAATTAACGATTGTATTTCATCATATTAACAATAATATATCAATAGAGGTTTTACACATAATTTGCAGAGCCACTAATTTACGTTATCTTGAGACAGAGAAACCTATTGGTAAACCAAGTAGGAGAATCAGAAGGACGCATTTATTTTGTAGCGAGGTACAAATTTACCCATTGGTCATAAATCACCTCAACTAAATCGTTAGTTGTAAACAATGACTTGATTTTTTAAATTTAGACAAAGCTGAATTACGGAAAGAGCTAACAGGAATTAAAAAGAGAAAAAATGCGTCAGATTATTTTCTAGACTCCAAAATTTTATACTCAATTTTTGGTATTTCCGATTCAAATGTAAGTAAAATCAATTTTTTACATAAATAATCGTTTGCATTTATTATCTCAAACGAAATAGTTGAAAATATCAATTAATTATTAACCATCGACATTCTAACCTCATAGTCTAATCTCCGTCAGCCGGTATAATCGCGAGTCCTAATTAAATCCGGCCTCCCATCATCGGGTTCATCCGTAAATTTGCATAATAGCCAGAGCCTAACCTGTTGACGTCCTTTCCCTAATGACCTCCAACCATACCTGCACCTTTCAAAACTCATTAAAGTAATCTCTCGTTATCTTTCTGATTAAGACATTATCTTAAGCTGACACATTATCTTTACATAAATATAACGGATACAGAACTAATTTATTGTTAAACCATAAAATGGCATTCTCACTATAATGTAAAGTTGCACTCACTTTCTTGCGTCAACCAGTCAGCAAGTAGGTCTGAATGAATGAATAATTACTTATTGCACGGCTTGTACTATTATTTTTTTATTAAATAAGATTTAATATCACGCAATGACATTTATTATTAAATATTATCAATGGCGAATCTTGAAAAATATCCAAAATTGAAAATAGTCCGACAATTCTACTCCTCTTCAAAATGTTATGTATTTACCAATTATGAAAACTATATTTTTTTAAATTATAAATGGTAATGAAACTTACTGGTAACGAAAAAATTTATTTTGACTCGTCCATGATTACTTGCTAGTACGTATAGGACACTTCAACGATTAGGTATAATCAAAGCAGTAATGGTTATGCAATTCAAACTATTCGGTTTCATCTTCTAGGTGCCAGAAGGTTTCCGTGAAAATATATAGGTACACTGGAGGAGAAGTGCTCACTAGAATTTAAAAAAGTCGCAGAACCTAATTAAGGGAAAGTTTTAAAGAAGAAAGTGGGGTTTTTTAAAGTCCATTCTATAATTAAATTCTGGCAAATTAAAGAAAGAGCTGTGAATCCTCAACGTGTGGCAGGCCAAGAATTTTTTTTTAGAACGGAAAGCCGCCTTTAGAGCCTGTGTTTAAGCCCACCCCAGTTAAGCTGCCCACGGAGCACGACGATTTTAATGGACGGAATATCATTTAAAAGGCAGTGCTCTCGAGATAATCTAGAGGCTAATGGAGATTTTTGTGCGAACATCAAGCTCAGCCGTCAGACAGGAAGAGAGTACCCTCGGAATTTACTGTAATATGTAACTCACAGTGAGAGAATTAGCGAGGTAGAAGGCATGAGTATAATATAACGGGGAAAGGAAAATGAGAGAAGGTAATTGCGAGAATGGTACGAAAGTATATCTCAAGTTGTTCACTGTGCGTAGAAGAATCAACATATTTTTTGGATCGTGAAGGTGGAAATTTGTGTTAACAATTTATTTTAGATTTTCAAAATTACCAATTAGTTTTGGTCATCATTAGTGGCGTTAAAATGTAGATATTCTATTCCGAAAGATACAAAAGACGTATTTATTTGCTTTCACTAGCATCTGTATGTATGAATGTCAAAAATTAATGCATGGAATACTAGGATGGAAATGGTGTAGCAAATTAAAAATACGTGTTGTAGTAGATGAAAAATACGTGTAGTAATTTTTCATTAAATATATGTTCATCAATTCAATTTATAAGTTGGACTACAGTTATCTTGATCTATACAGAGCATACTGAGCAACAAACAAAATTACAATGATGAATGATCACATTTGTGCTGGGTCAATGACGCTCCCCGCGCATGAGGAAGATAAAAGACATGTAACGACCATGTGCACGCCAAATGATATTCTTCACATGATACATATTTAGAATATCTATTGTCTCAAACCTTCATCGCCTTCTTAGAGCAGAGCATCTAAAATAATTATGATACATTAACATGAAATTGAAATAATATGAAGTTTATAGGTAGAAAAAGTATAATCATAATCCAGCTAAACACCAAAAGAATTGCTTCGGGTTTGTATCATACTAAGATACTTGATTCAATTTTGTAAACATGGATACTGAAAGAATATACGACTGTTTATTTTGAATGGAAAAGAAAGCACTTTCATTGTTTATGTTTCATTCAGAATAATATAAAAGCAGGAAGCAATAAACTTATCTTTACTCCAAGCTAAAATTTCCACAAAATAATATGGAGACAGGGAATTGCTATCTGAGAAATCCTAATATCCGATAACATCAATGTTGGTTTCTTTAGATCGCCTCCACAGGTCAGAGAATTAAAATACAGATATTTAATCTCAAATTCATCATTACCATGGTTAGGGCCTAGTCTAGTGAAACCCGTGAATATGTCACTAAAGTTTTCAATTATTGCCAATAAAAAGCAATGAAAGACAGTGATGATATTCCTCAGAAAATAAATTTTAATTTAAATGTACATTTAAAAAAGATAGGGAGGGTGTGAACTTCATTTTTTATATCTGTCAGGCAGAAGGCTTGCGATAACTTCCATTTTGATCTGTAAATGGCCTGCTGTCACGCAAAGCAAGGCGTTGGCGGCAAAATTTGTATTAAGTTCGCACCCGCGGAAAGGGTGTCTGAGTTTCACGGAAACTATCAAGCTCGTTCTCTGAGTATGAGGTATGGCAAACGTATATTCAGGAATTAATATTTTTTCAAAATATGTTAGAACTTGCTTGGAACCATAGTTTCTTATTCCCGAAACGGACGTAAAACTAGTTCCAAGTCTTTTTAAGGCGAAAATTAATATACAAGTTCTCAATCGTTGTCGAGACAATATATGCGACAATAGTAGCCCAACAATCGGCCAAGAAAAAACTAAAAATGCGGCTAAAAATTTTAAAATAAACGTTGAAATTGTTGAAAGTTGTAGCGGTTAGCAAATTATTAAAGCTAGATTAATATTAGCAACCGGAACTATGAAGTCTAGATATGCAAAAGCATTTTCTCGGAAAGTAAGATCCACCTAAAAAAGGGATAGAAACTACTATACAATAAAACTATTAAACTTGTACTAAATAATATTACTGTAATTCTGCGAATAAAGCTTAAGCAATAAACGCCAATAATTCTATCTTCAATGCATTTACATCACAAAAAAGAGTAAACCCTACGCTAAAGCACATTTCAAATACTGTAGTAATACTTAAAAACTATAAGATCATTTTGACCTTCAGAGTTCATACCTATTCCTGAGTATAAATTGAATTAAATTAGATTGAATTGATTGAATATGAGAGCTAAATTGGAACATTATATAGCTATTTTAATGGTATCATTATCCTATTCAATGGAACGTGAATTAGAAATGGGATGAATGAGAAAAATAGCCTTAGGGCCCAGGGATATTATATTGGCAGTTATACTGTTCAACGTCAAGATCCTATGGATTGAGAACAGATGATTATTTATACGATATGCTACTAGGGTATGCGCGTTAAATCCTATCATACATAGGTTCTCCTCTCATTACTCATATGTTCTTGTAACATCTCTATTATTTGTAAAACATATGTATTTACAATTGAAATCACGACCATGGGGAAGATACGATATTTACTTAAGGCAATAAGATTAAATAGATTACTAGCAATAGATCAGATCGTTATGACTTCCGTCGTATTGATTATTTAAAGGTTTTATACGGCAGGTGAGAGGCAGCCTTAGTACACCCGTAGTCTCTTTTATTACGTGCGTCAAATACCTGTAGTAGTCAGAGAAAATGTATTTAACTGGAATCTGTAGAGTGAAAATCCTACCGATAAACATGAAGCTCATCTCAACACCCGATTACCATTTTAAATTCAGTTTTAACAATCACTAAGGGAAAGAGTGGTGAGAGAACCGGGGTCGGTATTTTCGTACCTACTGTAAACAAGAGATGCCTGGAGTCCAACAATTTCTTGCCCCGAAAATATAATTCAATTGAAGTGTTTTATACTGGGTACACAAGTATGGATAGGAGTATCTCTGTAAAATGATGTCGCCACCGGGAATAAACGAAAGCCCTCGGAATAGAAAAGCCAGTTCAACAGCCATCTCGAACTTCGTATCCATTTCGTTTGAATTTCGGTATCAATTCCAAACATTCGCTATTAAAGAATTATGTTTTTAGGGCATTACATCTGAGGAAACCTTCCACCCAATACGCACAAGATGTGAAAACACATTGTGCATCGTATTTTGTGAGCGCAAACTCTGAGTATTTCGATTTTAAATACTAGACATTCTCGTCATATTTTACCTTCTATGAACTTAGAAAATTGTTTTGCATGAAAAAGTACCATAGGGATAAAAGGGAACCAAGATGTTCGGTGAGAACGATATGCTTCCGCCATTCTCTTTGCTGAATAAAACGCTTGGAAAAAGCTCTGGATCAAGAGGAGTTTTCGTAAATGAAGAGCCTCTATTTGCCGCATGTCACGTCATGTTAAGCAATGATCGCACGAATAAAAAATGCGGGACAAACGTTTTTGCCGATTGAGAGGAAGAAATTAAAAGTGCTTAACAAAGAGGAGTGCAAGATAGGTTGGTGACGGGGCTTTTGGAGCATCAAAAGAGAGGTACGCTGGGAGGGAACACCACTCCCCCGTGTGTGCGTATATACATGTTGTGTGTGAGAGTCAGGTGGGTGGGGTTTCGAGGGAACGTGGATGGGGAGCATGACGCTTCCCGACATTCGTGGCGGAGGGTTTGGGAGCAGTCAGTGTCGGAGCTTTGAAATCGTTCGGGATCGATGTGAGAGAGTGAGATGGAAAGTGAGAGGTGGGAGACGGGGGGATGTGGCGTGAGAAGAAGAGAAAAGTGAAAACGGTAGGAGGTAGATAGGTAGTAATAGAGGATGAGAGGGAGTGAGGATGTATGTGATGGAGGGTGGGTGGAAAGGGAAGGGGGTGAAGTAGAGAGAGGTAGGGAGAGAGGTAGAGAGAGAGAGGTAGGGAGAGAGGCAGAGAGAGAGAGAGAGGTAGGGAGAGAGGCAGAGAGAGAGAGTAGAGAGAGAGGTAGAGGGAGAGGTAGAGAGAGAGGTAGAGAGAGGAATTTGACTGAGAGGAGAGGAAGGAATAGGAGAGAGAGGCCAGAAAGAAGGAGTAAAAAGGGGAGATAAAGTTGAGGCAGTTAAGGGAGATGACAGAAAAGAGAGAGGAAACAGAGGAAGGAAAAATAATTGCAAGGAGAAAGGGAAGTATAGAGAGTATGCGAAAAAAATAGTGCGTGCGAAATATTAAGTGAGAGGGAGAAAACGAGAGAGAGAGAGAGAGAGAGTGTGTGTGCTTCCCGCCACTCCTATACCATTTTATTTTTCAGCGCAGGGAGAGAGAAATAAACGGTGGATCCCTTTTCGTCCGCCTCTCTACTCTCTTTCTACCTCGAGCCCCCTGCAGGACCGCCTACTCGCCGGGACCCGGCCATCCTTTCTCCGCCCCTCCCGACGAACTCACGCTCCCTACTGACACTCACTCAAAACGACGACCGCAATCACCCGACACGTACGTACCAAATCACGTCTCTCTGACGCGCTGATTTTTCATTCCTTGGGTCGCCCCTCCCAAACCTCAACCACGCCTAACAAACCCTCTTCCCACAGCCCCCCCCCCTTCACTCCACCAACGACTAACTCTTCCCCTACCGCCCCAGACCCCTCTTGAGCGGGAGGAGAGGGGGAAGAGGAGGACCATATAAATTGACTTGTCAGAATTGCAGTCCCAGACGAGGTGCTAGGCATTATTGTATTTTTTTCCTGTCTCTCCCTCCTTCCCTATCCACGCCTCCTCTTATGCCCCCCACTCTCTCTCTCTCTCTCTCTCGTTCACTAAAGAGATCATCCGAGCGCAAAAAATAGCGCTGTGGGCTTCTCAGCGGTCAACTTCAATAGCACACTCGAGCCCATTCCGCCCAATTTAACCCGTGCTGAAATTGGACGTGTCGGGATTACAAATTACCTTTTTAATTGCCTTTACTTTTCGGGTATACTTTCCACCCTTTAAGCTCAACGTGCTCTCACTATAACTTTGGTCGCTTTTTTTTATGCTCTTCATGCGTCTTTGAAGCGGTTCTGCGGCATTTATCACTCGTAGATCCTCTCCAACATCGACAAATATATTGTTAAACGGAAAAAAATTAACATTATGGGATATATTTTAGTGGCAGACCATATCACAATGCACCTGTGTAATTAGGCTATTTAGCACATTTTTGACTGCTAAATTTTCTCGAACCTAACGCTTACGCATATGCATCGTCCCTAGGTAACGATGAAACGCTTTGCATGCCGAAGAACTAGTCGAAAATAACAATTTTATCATTTCACATAACATGAGATTTTTATGACCAACAGGATGATATTACAGCGCTTTGAAATTGATTCGTATATGGTTGTTGAAAAAGAAGCATTTCTTGAAGTCCTTTTTTATATTTCCTTATAAATGACGTTAAATTCAATATATAGCTAAATAAAAATATGATTATGATTTCT
The DNA here is from genome assembly GCF_022747635.1 of Hetaerina americana. NCBI lineage: Eukaryota > Metazoa > Arthropoda > Insecta > Odonata > Calopterygidae > Hetaerina > Hetaerina americana. The sequence goes on along the minus strand of NW_027286874.1, from coordinate 9,468,551 downwards.
CCATTAAAAATGCAATGATGCCAAAAGTATACTAGTAAAACCTTTCATTCTTAAGGATCGGTTGTTTTCAAGAATCAGCCTTAAAGTTTGCTAATTCAATTTCCGTTTCGCTTGATTTTCTCTCCGCGAACTTTCACAGGTCGCCATTTTGCTGGTGCTGCGATAATGAATTACAACTCGTTTCAATAAAATACTAGAAAATATTTCATCATTGCTATGTACCCAGGACGCTCGGCAAACTGAATGGACACCCCATTTTGTATCATGTCTTGACAGACGTTTTTGTTATGGATGAACTAACGTTGTGTAAAAAACAAATCGCTAACGGTTGAAAAAAAAGTAATGAAAATCCATCCAATACACCCACAATAATTATAATTCTAAAAGAATTTAGAAAGTTGAGGACCAGAAAAATCCACAAATAAAGAAATACTTATTTTCTTAAAACGACTAAAGATATTTGAAAATATAGGGACGGGTCATTAAAAAACACAGCATTTCAAATTGTAAAATATAGATAATTGTTTCCATACGTAAGACTGAAAATAATTTGTATCTTCCAAGTGAATTCTCTATCGCTAATCAAAAAAACTCAGATCTACAACAAATATACGTATAGCGTCCACCTCGACGATATGTGATTTAAGTATTATTAACTAAAAAAGGGAAATATACAGTCTTGCAGCAAGACTTGCCCTTTAATATAGTTATCATTTCATCATCTATTTGCTAAAACCAACCAATTGGGGTAACTCGACAATTACTTTTAATATACATAATATATCCAGAAGAAAAGTTAAAGATTGTTAACTTATTTGAGTGTCTCCACTCTAATTGATTTTGCTAAAAAACCAACCGAAATCCTATTTCATTATCATTTTACAAAAGACAAAGAAAATTTAAAACATATCCATCATCGCTTCAAAACTTAGATTCGAAGATGTGAGCTAACCGGCTGATGGTTTAATGCTAAAAAGAAATCATTTCACAAAATTCAACCAAACTAGATCTTTAGTTGTCGCAAATGAAACTCATCCACTGTCATTTAAATAAACGTATGACAATTGGTAAGTGGGTATATGATGCCATGCTGCAAATATTTTGAGTGAATATTTTTCAGGTTCTTCAGAACATGAATAAATAAAAAAATCGTAAACTTTAATATTGCACTCGTATAATGCCACCCCCAAAAAAAGGCAGCTGTCACACATTCTAAATGTGCAAGATCTTAGTTAAAGAAGGTCTAAGAATAATAAAAATTTCACGGCTAAAATATATTCGTGAGCTGACACCAAAAATTCAGCTTAGAACTATTTTGGGCAGCGACTGACTATCTCCAACATGATGGGTAGCGTTTCCCGATTGGTACACGGACGAGAGGAATAGTTGAAGCAAGGGTACATGGAGGTATTGGTCTGATAAAATTATTTTCTACATTATTTAATATTATTCTTTTCACAATTTAAAAAGTGTATTTTTATTAATACTTTGGATTTTTCAAATACATCCCTGCGTAAATTTATACATCAGTCGCTAAAGGCAGAGAAGCTTTCTCTGTAGGATCAAATGTCTCACCAAAGCCATCCAATCATATCATCCAGTGACAAACGTACGCTTGATTGCTATTGCTCTAAAATCTCTCTTTACGGCTATCTGTTCATTGGAATGGATATTGTACGATCAGCCAGAATATATATTTATGAGAGTAGCTGATATCAATAGGGACGACCAGGGCAAATTTAACAACATGCCTGATGGCTTGCGGATAAAATATGCGATGGTTTTCAACAGGCCATTTTCGTTTGAGGGAACATTAAAATTGTTCTCCAATGTTTCCGAAATCTCTTATTGTGAGGATATCAATGAGTAATTAAATAAAATTTTCATTAATTAAACAATGGAAATGTAAGGTTTCTGTGCTATTTCTCAAAAATCCTATTCATATATCACCAATACTATTTACGAAAAAGACAGTGGCTACAACCACCGAAAACTCAATATCAACAACTAATTCAAGACATAAAAGTTCACGTTTGAAGCTGGATTCGATATTTGAAACTGAAAACGTAAGCTGAAAACCTATTAAGGTAACTGGGTTGGATTTAACACCGATTTGAACTCTAATCGCAATACATCCCTTAGATTGAAAAACTTCCGCGAATTTCATTGGGTAAGAATAAAAAAGAAGGTAGGATAAAGTCACACCATCAAATCTTTTGGCGTAAACAACATTATATAGAACGAACTTCGGAAAAAAAACCCACATTTAACTGCGAAGTGCTAATCTAGTTACACAACTATTGTTAAGTTAAACACGAACATCAGTAAAATAAAACAAAGATTTAAGTTTGATGTTCTTTAATGGAGAGGTATTTTTACAAATATTTACTGGTGTACCTGTCTACACCAACTAGTGATTTGTACACCAATGGCGTTTATGAACACTTTTCATGTACATATTGTCCTTCAAATGAACCGAACAGGGGATCGAGATGGTGCGGGGGCTAACGTACTGGCTTCCCACCCAGAGGGCCCAGGTTCAAATCCCGGCGGTGTTGAATATTTTTCAGAGGTATCTCGACCCCTACTTGAGGTGCCTTGTGGAGGGCACTTTGAGTGAGTACGCCGTCCGTCGGTTGGGACGTTAAGGACCCCTTGGCCCCTTTCGTAAAGAGTAGGCTAATACCGACGCCGGGTTTCTCTCCACCCTTCATCCTTTCCTATCCATCCCCTATGGCGCAAATGACCTCAGCTGTCGGTCGCCTCCCCTAAAAACTACTACTATGAACCGAACAGAAAAGGTTTACAAAACACCAATGCTCAAGTTAAGAATCGAACCCACTATCTTTCAGTTTCGAAGCGGATGGGCTCTCCAAGAGAATATCCTGTGTGCATATGGTTGAACGCTGATGCAAATATATTTACTCGCGAGGTGATTTTTATCTTCAAACCTTATTTAAAAAACAGTTTTTTCGCCATTGGCACCGTACTCAAGTGAAAAATTATGTTCACCTAACCCTCATCCTCAAAAAGAGTCAACTAATACGGCTCCAAAAGCCATCTAGTTGAAGTTAAGGCTATTCGTTATTTCGGCAATGTATTACAAATATTGAAAAGCAAGTTATCTTTTGTATGGAATTAGAACTGCTTGACATAATGAGAACGGTAATACTATTTAAAATACCTTCAAAATATATATTATAAGAAGAAGAGGAAAGGACCATGCAAAAGAAGGGTACGGCAAAGAAGAACCAGGTGATTACCACACTCCTAACGCGAAATAATAGTTAGAAAAATAATAGGAGGAGACTTTAGAGGGAAAATCCTGCAAGAAAGACAGAGAGGTGACTATATGGGACACATTAAGAAGCGTTAAACAGAGGGTAAGAGAAGGCACAGAGAGTGTTGATGAATGGAGGGCTGCAGTAAACCAATCATAGGATTGAAATACTAATGATGATTAAAGATTGAGGAACAGCGTGATCAACTCACAGAGTTGGCTGGGAGCAAATGCGGTATTGTATTCAGAAGACTAAGATGAAATTAAATATTTGTGTCATAAACTAGAAGAGAGAGAACGCTTTTGCTGTGTTACTATTGAAGTAGAGTTTTTGGCGAGAGTGGGGAAAGTATTGGAAGCATGCAAAGAATTTTGTTAAGTGAGGAAGCGTTCTCGGAGAAACGCGAGTTGGTGACAGGAACCTTAAGCGCAGATGTAATGAACAGACTAAGGAACAATTTAATATGGGGCGTAGCTTCGAATGGCTCAAAATGTTTGAAGGACGCTGAGGCAGAAAAATGAGTGTAGATTGGACGCATTTGGGCGCGTTTGTTTGGAGAAGAACGAAGAAAATTAAATGTAAAGAAAAGAAAACTAATAATGGAGTTCTAGGCACGTTGGGAAGAGAGACGGCTGGTTGGAGAAATTCGAAGGCAGGACAGGTGGACGCATCAGATACCGAGAAACAATGGGGTACCAAATGCGGTAATAGTGGAGAGAATGGTGGGAAATTGGAACCGGGAGAGGAAATGAGTGTAGACTTTACGGATTATATTTAAGGTAGGTAAAAAGTATGCCGAGTTAGGAATGAGCTATTGCAAAATGTAGTACGAGATGTAAGGATATTTAATGTCATGCTAGCCTGAGCTTACGAGTCCGGTCTTGTGTAATCATTAAAATCTTACACCGAATTAGAAGATAACAAGTATGTAAATGGAGATTTCAGCTTGAACAGAGTGTTTTTTCTACGTGACGGTATTATAATACCTTTGTAATCACAATCACACAAAAGATGGAAAAATAATGCTGCATTTGCTAAAACTGAGCCGCTTTATTGCAGTGTACCGTATTTAATGGGCAACTAAGATTCATTTTACCATATACTATGCGCCTTTGTCGCAGTCGGCGATTCAAGTTCGCAGTGGGGCATATTTTGAATGCTAATTATGCAGAAACAGTGCTTATTAAATCTGAAATAACGTCTACTATTAATCTTTTGACAAGAAGGAGAATAATTATCAGGAGTAAAAAGTATAGAGATATTGATTTACCCCTTGCCAATTATTCAAACTGCAGTCTATGGTGCCATTTATAATGGTTTATAAGTAATTGTGGAAAAAATAGGCAAATCATCATGTCGGTTCATGAAAAGTGCTGGATCTCTCTGTCAAAAATACGTGGAGTCAGCGAGTTGAGAACATGTAAACATATGTAGAGACATCAAACTTCAAAAAGTGGAACGAAGCGATGACGAGCGTGAAATTTGCCAATATTGTTAACCCAGTTTCATTTTTATTTCGCAGAGTGCGCGTTTTACCGGACGGTTGGTTTCCCTCCGCTTCCTAAATGGGACTAACATATTAGACCCGTCAACTGCGAACTCGAGGAGATAAAATTAATCCTTCCTAGCTAAGACATAAAATTAATGCTGTTGGCTTGGGGAAGCTTCGTCATAATTTCAAGTTCGTAAATAATTTTAGCACAGCAATCTCCTCTTTATGGCCTCATTTTCTCGAAAAAAATACAATTACGCTGTCATTAAAGAGAGCCTAAAATAATTGGGGTGATAATAAGACCCTATCTCGAGATTATCCAAAAAGAAAAGCGCCATTAATAATTCCAGGTGGCAACGAACCTGTATAGACACTGAATGACGGATGTTGTGTATTTAGGATTTAAAAAAACAACAATAAGTATGATTTATACCCTACGGAAACACTAATAGCTCAAAAGAACGGCGGCGGGGACCTATCGAGGAATGGGAGAATAAAAATTTAAAATTGCTTAACTATACGTAGTGAAAAAGGAGAAATAATTTACATCCGTTGAGAAAGAAATGTTTTTAAAACCTGCCATATGACCGTCGCTTCTATTATATAGCTAAAAATCCATGTGATTTGACTGTGATTAGTTATCCAATGGGACAGGGCTCTGTCAACTGTTTTACAATCATTAGAATCATCTAGTATCATATCTAGTATACGTCAACGTGCCTAAAAGTATAAAAAACCTCTACCAATAACAACTACAAGTAAGGAATAATGCTTCCTTTGCCGGGTAACAACTTATTAACAATTTCCTTGAATAAATTAATTGAGGCAAATAAGTGTATTTTAATACAAAATTAACTGGAACTTTTCAAGAAGTCTATACACATAAGGGAAATAATAAAAGCAGTACAAATGAGATAGAAACATTTCTGATAATAATTGAGGATGACTTGATGTGAAGTGACTATTGTTACCACCAAGCGAAGGGGAAAGAACCTGACTGCCGACGGAGTTGATGAAGTAGAAGGGAAGTGATTATTTGAAATATCATATAAAAGTAACAACTCAAACATTGGGGTGGAAAGTGTACTTAGGATTAGAAATACATTTTTCAAAAAATTTAATGAATCATCTTATGATATTAATTAAAATTAGCATTCAAGGTTTCCGTCGAATATTGTAAAACTAAAGTCAATATTTTTTGCTGATATACGAAATGGTGGTTTATTTATTCTGAGATAAACACTAGCAACTGAATTTAATCATGGAAAATTAAGTTTAACTAATATGCCACCTTGTGAAATGCGGGTTTTTCAATTGCAAAAATACATTTTAGAAGTACGAAGCGAATGAATTGCAGCTTTTACCTCACAATGACACGCACACGTACTGATTAATAGTTTTCATTCAGGAAGAGTGACCTCATGCAATAGACCTTATTACTTTACTCCGAGGGTATGCAACAATTTTTTTTTATATATGATTTTGTCGTTATTGCATGCGGTTTTTTTTTTCTTTTTCTTTTCTAAATTATGGGTGGTGTCCTAGCACCCCCCGCCACACGCCCTTGCGGCGGCTTGCGGGGTATTAAGTAGATGTAGATGTAGATGTAGAACAGTGTAATATCAGTATAACTTTCTACGCTTACAAATCGCAAACAAAAATAAAAAATAAAATTTTTCTTATACATTGTTTCTCAAAACCTGTGATATACAAATACAGTTTAAAATAAATGCATTTTAACTTTATGATAAAGAATTAATACATCATATAATTTAAATAACAACAATTGTATTAATCAAAATGGTTATTCTCACATGCTTTACATAATTGCGTGTTTTTATTGCATTGGAAATGATCACAAAATAGGTAGGATCATATTTGCATTCACAATTAAGTATTACATTTGAAATATGTTAAGAATTATTTATAGTTAATCACAGAAAAGATGATTTTTTTCCTTTTTACCTTCTAAGGTATACTTTAGTCTTCTATAAGCAAAAAAACTGGGCATACGATTATTTGCAATGACGGTAACTACCACATCCATATAAATTGAAGACATTATTTTGATCATGGGTAACGAAGAAAATCAAAATTTGTCGGTAAAATTGCATCGTTCAATCGAGATAAAATAATGCAAATCTGTATTTGAGTTATACCTTTATCATCCTGTTTTAAGAATACTTGCTTAAAGAAAATATTTCTCTGAAAAGAGATTTACCATTTTGTTATGTCAACCCAAAAGTTGTCTGACCAGAGGTGGTACGACACCCCGTAGAAATAATGCCGGCGGTTTAAATCCAGAAATAATTCATTTGAGGGTGTTCAGTACCATCACCTGTATATATGACTTCTGGTGTATATCAGACCTTTCTCTAGGCTACAATTAGGTATTTAATAAGTAAGCCAACATCCAAGGTATCTAAAAAATGTCTAATAACGCAAGGCTGTTTTGCCGCAAAACGGTACTGTCCCTTGGTACGACTTTCATGTACCTACAAGTATTTTAATTTTTCGTAAATTATAAATATGTCCTCATTATTATAAATAATTATGAATTTACATGCAAAAACGGATTTAAAAAAATATTATTTTTTTAATAAAATTTTTCAGATTTTGTGTATTCTGCTGATTTTTTTTATTTCAGTATCTAAAGACTTTTTGATAGGGTTATGTGTGCCCTCTAAAAACAATGAAATACCTAATGGATTTTTAGAAGTTTCCTTTTTCCTCTCATTACTTTTCTTTATACCCTTAACACTTTCTTTATCTTTTCATGCAGTCTAAAATTCCTATTCTTTACTTTTCTCTTCCACAGTCGTTAAATCCTTGAAAAATAAAACACGAAAAAAGTAAGTTTATCGGGATTTTATATAGAGGAATTAATTGAAAATTTGGAAATACAGAAATTGAAATAGATTTTACTGAAGAATAAAAAATGGAAAAATCCCTGCGAGTGTACCTAAACCACCAATCCCCGCCAACCCACAGTAATCAAAATGAAGTTCGGCTAGAATGAAAAACAATACAATCAAATTAAAAGGCCAATGGGAAGCCATATACAGGATCGAAAACAATTGGACAAGAGTAATCGAACAACCTTTGCCTGCAGCATCCATAAGCACATCGATGACTTAACGAATGGAAAAAGTCATCGATTGACTAAGTCACCGCATAATGGTTTAGAAAATGTCTGTAGGCTCGTATGGGCGTGAGTAGAGGAAAAAAGTTATAAAACCAGCGTGGAAAAATACCAAAGAAAACAGGCTCAGTTGGATCAGTGAGAAGTCGAATAGGGAGCGAAGGACTGTGGAGTGAAAACAGGAGAGGAGACTCGAGGAAAAGGAAAGCACTGGAACGAGAAAAACAACTTCAAGAAGAATGCGAAATTTGACAGCGATAAAGGAACGTAAGAAGGGCGGGGACGGCGAGGGAAAGAGGTCGTGTGATGTCGGCGTCGAAAGGAGAGAAGTGAATATGTGTGAAGGAGAGTGAGTGAGAGAGAGGCAAGAGGGGACTGGGGAGGTTGCCAGATAGGGGCGAGCTAGCCCTGTGGGAGCGAAGCGGGAGGAGAAGTGTTGAAGGGACGCGGGCGAGGTTGAGATGGCGCGGGCTCGGGAGACCCCCAGCGGGAAAAAAACGGCCTTCGTCCGTTGGAGTGAGTCGGAAGCGCGGATTAAGGATGAGCAGCGAGGGGAACGAGATAAGGAAGGCGTCGAGGGGGGCGGGGTCAGGAAAAGGATTACGGAGAGCACTCTTCGTGGCGGAGGGGGATGGGGAGAAGGGAACGGCAAGAGAGAGAGAAACAGGGATGGATGAGGAGGAGGCAGTGGGCGGCGGGGAAAGAAAAGGCGGCAGGAGGGGCGGAGAGAGGCAGCAGACGTGTACGATTGTGGGAGCGAGCACGTAGCGCAGCGTGGCGGCTCCGAGTTGAGGATTGAACGGTGTGGGCACCATTCCCTTCCCTCCTGCGCCCTCTCACAACCCTTCGCCCCCCCCCCCCCCCCCCGGAAACCTCCCACCATCGGAGAGCGAGACGGGTAATGGAAAGAGGGAGGCACTCGGTGCGCGCGTTGCGGGATTGCACAGCACTGGGGATTGCCGGGATCGATTCCAACGTCTCGCATTGAAATTACCATCGGGACCCCGTCTATCTCTCTCTCTCTTTCCCACCTCTCCCTCTTTTTACCCTCCCCCGAACCCCCCGCGCCGCCCACGCGATGCTTGCAGTGCAGGGGTTCCGTGTAACGAAGAACGATTTGGCGGAATGGGAACTGAGCACACGTCTCCCTGATAGTGCGGGAGGTGGCAGAAGTATGGCCCGGCGCTACACGGAATGTACTCCAAACAGCGCACTCAATAGCAGTGTGGCTGTGGATATTAATTTAACTGGGCTTTTTTTTCGCGGCGATCGCGAGCAAAGCTCTCATACATGACTAATTGGACTCTAAAGCCTACTAAATAATTCTCCCTTCATCTTGCTGAAATAACGCTTTAATATAAATATCTGCTGGTGTTTTCCATCTTCAAATCGATGAAATTCTCCAATATCGAGCAAGTTCTGGTTCAAGGAGTTCAGTTTGGTAATTTTTTCACATAGAGAAACACATTTCTATTCGCGATCTTCTCGATTCAGCAGGATAAAAGTCAGATATTTTGTGCTTTATGTCGCCCAACATGAGCAACTGACACCACACCCTCCACAAAAGAAGCCGATATCTCAAGATTGGAGATGGCATATTTGAATACCAGAGGAGGGTTGTACGTAATTGTGAATCCTTGGCACAATCCTCGGCCCCAGCCACCCTCTCTGTATCCGACTTCCCTCCTCACGCCCACTACTCCGGCTCCTAATTCCAAAGCGAACTTGAGCAACGGGAGCAATATCGATCCGAGGAGAGAGAGTCTATTTTTCGTGCATCCGGAAACGGAGAGCTTTAATTACGGCGGCTGGCAACAAGTACGCGGCAGATATCTGTACAGCGTGCTGAATGAGATGCACTGAATACTCCAGGAGCCGTTCCGTGATAATGGACGTCCAGCAATGTATGTGTATTTTATGGATCTGGGAGAGCGCCGCAACAGAAAAGTACCCCGAATGCCAGGATGTGCAGTCAGCAGGCCTCAGATGGAAAATATTTCCGTAATAGGTTTCAAACGAGGTTGGTTTTTGGTTCGATTTCTTGACTTTTAATGAATCCCAAACTTATAAGTCGACTGCTAAGGAAGATTTTACCTAATTTGAAAATGTCAGAGGTTTTGAAAGAGGAAGTGGAAAAACATGTTATTCAACATCATCGAAATGCATCCATGCGGTAACATTTATTTGGAGACGATTTATTTGATGCTTGAATTGATAAAATGGAAGAATATGAAAATGAATATGTAAAAATGATGTTTTCTGATCTGAAAACCAGTTGATTACACTCTTATTATGGCTGACCCTGAGATATGAAAATTTTATTACTAAAAAAATCCCATTATTTTCCTTACCTTCTTGAAATTCGATTTTTCCAAATTCTACAGACAAGAATAAGGTCTATCATAGTTTGAAATTTTGTTTTCAGAAATCAAAGTTCAGTTAACTTCTTCGAAAAAGACGTTGCAAATCTAACGATTTCTCTCAAATTGACAAAACATAGGATATTGAATTAGAGTTTTCTCCGCCTTTTAGAGTGCCATTTCCATGATCAGATAGAATAATACTCAAGAAAATTAGAACCAAATGTTGAGCCGCTAGAGGGATATTGGCAGTGTAAGTATGAATTTAAATATTTAAATTCATACACGATTAAAAGTAGTTAAGGTATTCTAATGCTTAACTATTTAGTTAATTACAGTTAATCATTGCGACTGGTCAATTTATTACGAATTAAATTTAGAGCAATATCATTTTAATTGTGTAACATTAAGGTTATTGTATATTTTATACACAAATATAAGATAAGCACTTGGCTTACCAACATTTTAAAATTAAATTGATCAGCATGATTTATTTTTATTCAGATTTGCATTGACACAACAAAACATTCTAGCAGTGACTGCATTTTCTCTGCATCCTACCTTCATCCAGATTCCAAACCAATAAAAAATTCCCCTAAAATGTACTTGTACAACATTTTACGTTTATTTGTGCAGTATTTATATTTGCCCTGCTAGCTTGAGATTAAAGTCGTGGCTAAAGGGGAGGCAGAGCCCAAGATAAATTCCAGGAATACCACTACACCCGCGGAAAGCCGTTCTCATAAGGCTCATCAAGCTTAAAGCAAAAACTGCGAGAAATGAAAATCTTCTGTTCTTCACGGTTTTTTACCCGGCGGCAATTTTCAGGCGGCGCACCCGAGGCAGATGCGCCCTCCCTGGCGAGTGGACCCGGCAGGCGCAACTGAAGGGGAGAGCCCGCAGCAGACGCCGTCTCTTCGAAGCGGCCTCTCAATTAAGCCAATGAAAGGCGGCGCGAACGAACGAATGACGCGTGCGTCGGAGTGAGCTCGAGGTCAAGCCCGAGCCGTAATCGCGGAGCGTAACCGACGAATGCGTAGTCGCCCGTCTTCGTCTCGAAAAGCGCGGGGATGATGGAAACGCGGTGCGTACGCGTTGAAAGGGAATCGGAAAGAGAGCGTGGCACCTTAATGAGACGTTCATGTGAGAATACTAGAGGAGGGGACGGTCCAGGGAGCTTTGGAGAGCACTAAAGGAAAAAAAGTTATGGTTTATAACAACCCCTGGCACTCTAACTTTTCATATTTCTTGGGAGACATGCCTATGTGTCGTCACTGAGTGCTGGTGAAGTTAATGTTAAAATCTCATCCTCTGTGTAGAGGGCGTTCCGTTTATGGTTATAAAGCAGAATTTTTACTAAGGTAGGATGTATGTATTTTAATTACTGCATCTGGAAACTTTGTCCTTGAGACATGGGAAGTAGCACATTTTGGAGGCCATTGAGATGTGGGTCTGGAGTAAAATGAAAAAAATAAAACGGTAGAAGGGAAACAAATGAAATGACAAAAGAGGGGATGAAGTTCCTAGGGAAATGAAAGGTAGGAAAATTGTTGCGTGCAGGGTATATGCAGCGGCAACAAAATGATGAAGACTGTGATGGGGAGAAAAGACTGGTTTACCTAGGCAGAGGTATTGAAAGATATGCCCGCGAGACGAAAGGAAGGGAGGTATGAAGTATGAGCATTAAGAGTGGATAATAGTGTTTCAGTGTTTACTCCCATTCTGTGAAGTGTTTTGAAATGTGGAAGCACTTTTCCATCAAAACCTATGTTGAAAGGTGGACTATGACTAACAATTCAATTGCGAGTAAAACTATATGAAGCAGCAAAATGTATACAGGTATATGCTAAGGAGAGCGTGTGATACTTGATACATTTGGCTAACGGAAGAAAACATAATGCTCGAGTTTCGATTGTGTGTATGCTTCAAAAACAAATGTCAAGCGTTACTATGGTAGATTTTAATCTCAATTACTTGCCACAACTTAAGTCATACCAATCTCACAAATCCAAATATGAATAGATATTTCTATTCAGATCCTCAACGCAAATTTTCTGTGTGCGGTTTTCAAGAGAGAATGTTCATTCAGGATCTCAAACAATTGCCTGTATGTTGATAACGCAGAAGTGCATTCTAGGTTCCCCACGCTTTCGAAGCCTCCACATCCGAGACCACAATGCGACGCTTCGTTGGGGATGACTGCTCAGCCTATTCGCAAGTTCTCAACAAAACATTGGGGAAGGATTTTGATTCAGGTGACACACTTCGCACGCCGCGGCATTTTCGACGGGAATGGACGAGAGGAGGATTCGGGGACCGTTAGAGAAAATTCCTGGGTAGATAAGGTGTGGGAGAGAGAGAGAGAGGCAGAGAATAAGAGTGGAAGGCGAGAAAGCTAGGCGAATTTAGTGCCAGTCGAGATGAGATAGGCGTCCAGCTACTGCGTGAAAGATACACTTTCTTTCTGTCTCCCTTTTCCTCCCTTTCCCTTTGCACCCTATACCTCTCTCACTCTTCCTTCACGCTCTTATCACTCTCATCTCCGCTTAAGAACCCACTCCGCACCGCATTTACTGCAATCTCGCGCGCTTGACAACAATAAACATGAGAGATAAAGCGTCTGTACTGTAAATCTCGGAGACTGTTGAAAGCAGAAACTAAAGAAGAGATGCGGGAGAGGATTTTCGCCGCATAAACAGCTTTCTCAAGGCTTCGAGCCTAACGGGGCGCCATGATAATGGAGAGGACAGCAAATTCATGGCACGAGGCTTTATTTTGAGGCCGGCCGAAATTAAAGGCCAAAAACTGTTCTTATTTTTTTTTGTTAACCATGAAATGAAAATCCCTCTTTAACTTTTGAAAACATGAAGACTGTAAATCATACTGTAGTGTAGGGCGAGAGAGGCTAGAGTGAATGTGCAATGATAGAAATGGAATATTAAATGAAACAATATGTTAAATTACTTCCGGTAACAACTCATTGACGTTGGCAACATTGCATTCAACTGAAGCTTATTTTGTGTTGAATTGGTCAATTAAAATAACTTGAAAATATAGACTCCGGTTTTATTCCCGGTATAAAAATATGCTATTCCCCTTTACCGCAATGATATTGCCACTTTCAATCGCAAAAGTTAATAACTAATCACACGGGAACAGTGAGGTGTACACGACATTAAACTGTTATTTTATTGCATATGTCACCCTTCTTTCGGTCCGAAGGGTCCAAATGAATACCTTTTAGGTACGAGATTTTCATAAAATGTTGACATTGCTTCCTTTTTCTTGCAAAATTTGTATATTTATCCGCAAATTCAGGTAATATGACAAGTGCATTGGTAACAAATTTCACCAACATAATACCTTTTATTTTCGGGCGATGTAATTTAAAAATAGGTAAATTTAACTTACATTTACGGCGTAAAGGCCGAGAGTAGTGGAAACTAATTCTATGCAAAATCGTGTCCTTAACAGACTCAAATGCGTGGGTGTTCTATCAATGTCATATGTGTTGACGCTACCCGCCGTCAACTTTGACGGCGAAAGGTGGGTTAATTTGCTCTGAGAGCGAAAGCTATCAATATCTTCCGTGAGATTGCTAAGAGAAACTAGACGAGCAGCACTACCACGAGATACGACACAGTTCTATCTGTATCACAACTCAATCTTTCGTGTTAGAGACGGTGATATCTCCTGTACTGTCTCAATTCATACAATACTAATGTATCTACAGCAGTTGCAGAGTTTTCATCGACGGGAAATGAGAACTACAATTCTCACCTTGCGGTATTCCCTACGCTGCTGAGCACTAAGTACAGAGCACTCGATATATTTGAGGTCACCAAAAATTGACCTCGAAGGCTCTCGACAACATCCTTAAAACAATTTTATTTCCCGTCACTAGGAACCTACACATACTTTTGTTCTCACGGTTAAAAGAGGTAAAAATTACCTACATGTATGTAAAATACGTGTAATACGCAAGTAACTTAATTTTAATATTTTTTACTGAGGGCAATAACTTCTCCCATTGAATAACATTTCCTACTGAATTTTAAAGCTTCGAGATTTTCTTCGTACTATCTATCACTGAATATGCAATGGACATTAACTTAAATGTTCTGTTGTAAGTAACGACATCATTGAGCATTCTACTACCTTTACCTTTAACAAAATCTTATCACCCTACTAAAACGTCACATACTACTCTTTTAACCACATGCATGTTCCTAGCAAAGAACCCTTTATACTTTAAAAACCATCCATTTTGAAAAGTGCGAAAGTTTGAACAACGGCCAGAGCGAATGGATTTCATCGGGACAAGGATCTGAAAGGAGGGAATAATGCGTGGCTTAAATTCAAGCATCATTCCCTTGATTCATTTTTCAGAGACACCAGTAGCATGGAGAAAGGTAGGAAAACACGTCCAGCATGGTCATGCATTATACGAGCGTTTTACAGGCTTTGGTAGCTTATGGGAACCCGAGCAATGCGTCAACCTGTCTCTCTTGAGGCGGTGGCACGGGTTGAGCCTTTGCTCCCCCGGGGGAGCCAAAGGGTGTCCAGGGGGAGGCAAAAGCCGCCGTTATGTGGGCCACAGGGGTGAAACAAACTTGGCCTTGCTGTAATCCCGCCGCTTCCACTCCGCTGCCTTACCCCATCCCATCCAGGCCTGCTCTCCTAATGGGCTGTTCGCTTCCAGGCATTAAACGCTCAAAGCAATTCTCATAATTTTCTAATTTAAACCGTTTACATCATTCCCTCAGATGCAAATGCGCCTTAAGCTGTCATCTAGAGGGCAAGCGGTTGGTATTTAAATACTCGGGAGGTCTTAATCAACTTATAATTCGTCGATTTTTCATGAAGTTCCTCGGATTTATTCGATTAGGTAACAACACAGGAGATTTCGTTAACGAGACCGTTGAACCGTACAGCAGAAGTAGTGCCATTCATCATAATGTGGTTTCCTTCTATTAATAAATGTATTGAAAGTGAAATTTAAGAATTCCTGCGACATGGATGTTATGCTATTAATCCGTTAAATGATTTTCTTTCGCGATCTTTTCGATCACCGATTGTTGTTTGGAACCATTTCTTCTTCCATTCGAAAATTTTAATTTCCTCAGACGCCATATGTCATCTCTCACAATTCCCACCTCAGAAAGCAATTATTCATGATGCAGAGTCAAGGTGGAAATACCGGTGACCTTTCGCACGAGAAAAGTCATTCTCGAGTATAAGTTCTTTAATAAATTCAGGTGCATTTAGTGCTTTGATTTTAATATGTTCCATAGGAGAAACAAGGGAAATATTCATTCAACCTAAATACATTCGGAATTAAAATAAGGCTACATATTCCTAGTTTCAAGGGTAAAATCCAAATTGAAAAAAAACGGACCGGCGGAAATTCGTTGGATTCTAATACATGGAAAAATATTCAGTTACCGCATACAGCGAGATGGCTAAATATACCTAAAAAGTACTCTAAGGGATACTAAAAAGAGATAGGTTGACAAAATAATGAAGTATAACATGGAAATTGAAGCAAAGACCACCTCTATTTAATTTACAGAACAAGTGAGAATTTATAGATTGAAGTTAAAAGAGAGTGTGACGGAAATATTATTGGATTCATGGTCAACATAGTGCACGCCAAGAAGAAGAAGGCATGGGACAGGTCAAATCATGTGCATTAATGAAATGAGAACTATCGACTACAACTCTTTGAGAAACATAATTTACTGGACTAGTTTCTATTTATTTACCTCATTGCATAAATTTCGGTGCCACTGAACTGAAAAGCTACTCTGAAAACGCCCTGTAATCTAGAGTCAGCAGCAGAAATCTAGGGAATTAATTCTCCGGAAAGTTAAATTTCCTCCAAGTCAGCTCCATCTATCAAAGTGAGGAAGATAAATGCTTGCAAGTTCAAGGGTGGCTGAGATATCTGCCCCCAAAATGGCACCTGATTCCATTATGGCCGCTCCGCAGGAAATCCTCGATTAAGGAAGAGATGAGTACTCTGACCACTAAGTAACCAAACCCAAATATTCATGGTCAAATATTTCAACGAATGAAAGCTTAAATCTCGTATGATATAAAAACTCGCAACTTTATAACAACGCGTGAGAAACGCTACACGGAGAACTCATAACACCATGATAACGCTCACTGTTTGTGGTTACAATTATATAATAATATTAACTTATAATCAAGTATAACCTCTCGTTTATTGACTAAAAGAGTGACACCTGTAATTATACTAATGATACCTTCTGCGTCTGCATTTTGTACTTGATAATTTGACTTCGAGTGGAAAATGACCTTTTTTAGTGGGAATAATCACGCAAAACTATCACACTGTTATCAAATTTAAACCTATGTATCAAAGAAAGGATTACGGAAAGGAAATCAGTTATGTAATAAAAAATATTAATTTCCCAGCATACATTATAAAAGAAGAAAAAATAATTTTAACTCGCCTAGATTATGATTTCATGTAATTGGATTTTAATATAGAATGGTATAGTATATTATTTAATATAGAATAGAATGATATTATCATAGTTAATAATTTGCGTGGTGATACATACGCGAAATGATCATGTCCATTTCGAATATTGCTTGCAATAAAGATATCGCTTTAGCACTCATGTTGAAAATGTGTTATTATCCTCATCGTTTTACGGTAGGAGAGATCATGTTAGTAAAATTTGAGAGATGATGTGCGGAACAGATGGATTTTAGATGTCATTTTTCCCACGAACGATAGTGGATTAGAATAAAATAACGTTTTTCCGACCGCACTGAGAGGGAAAGGTGCTTTGGATCAAGGGTAGTCTGGTGTGCAAATACCCCTGCCACACTCTTTAGTGGTGGCCCGCAGGGTACTAAATAAAACTAAAAAAAACCCAAAAGACGGACAGTTAAGCTCGGTTAGTCATCAATATGCCTTATTTCCCTTTAAAAAATGTTTCATTTTTATTACAGACCTCATTACATATTGAAAGAAATTGGCAAACAGATTTTGGTAACTACCTTTAGTACCTAAGCACGCACCCAAGTTTTGGTGCGCTTTTCGTATCGCAACATAGCGTTTCCTTTAACAATTAAAATGGAGTAAATGGCAAAGGTGGGATCTCGGTGGCCAATGGGATCACTTGTGATATTTTTGGAAACTTTCTACGTTCAACAGTGGTACCCCTTTCGTGAGAAACAGGAATGCATCGTTGCCACTGGAAAAAATGTGGTAAAATGACGTCATGGGTGCGGTTCACCCTCATGCGCAAAAGGATTAAACGGAGGGATTATTGATTAGGAGCGTGCAAGAGATAAAAGAGGTGCCAGGTTGAGAAAATTAATTTTTTGTTTTTTTAAAAATTTTGGAAAGCTCATTAATTGTAAAAAAAAGGTAGCGCACCAGCCCCAGCGTCGTTATACATTCTGAGCAAATTATTATAGTGCTTCCCCTTACTTTATTCCTCATTCACACATCTTTTTTATCTTTTACTGTCAGTTCTGCTTCCCTTACGGACATCTACCCGTCTTCTTGAGCTAACGTGCAGAGAGTCTGGCCAAATGTGTCCCATGGCCACACTCCTCCAAGTCAACCGACCGTATGCTCTAATGCCACGACACTTGACCATCATTCTAACTGGACCCGAGTGTCTCACGCTTTCCCCTTCATCGCCCGAAAGTATAAACCAAAAGTTTGGGCAAGTGTGCGAGAGCGCTGTTCATGGGATACGTGAGCATATCAAACTTAGCAAATGTGTTAGGTCAAGGGATAGGTCGTAGATAAATATGAGGTAAATATAAACGTTTTTATAAAAACCACACCCAAAATATTCACTTCATTAAGTACATACATATGTAGAAGACCTTTCTCGTAGTGTTAAGATTATTAAAATATTATTTATACGCTCAAATAGCGAATTTAGCCAAAAATTATGAAATCAAAAATAAACAATCGGGACACACGTCATACCTGTCCTGTTTGGCATATTCCTTGGAATATTACATTTCTTCAAAAAAAGATGAGACTGTTTAAATAAATACTTGATTTTATTAGTTACCCTTCAATCATGCTTATTTTCTTCAAAATAAATCCTTTACTTGCTGCTTATACAAATTTCCCAACGTTTTTTCCAGCATTCGAATGCCGCCTGGAAACTTTCTTTCGGAATAGCCTTTGAGTCTGCGGAAGAATTTTGTTGAATGTCTTAAATAGTTTCAAAGGAGGGCGTCAACTAAGGAAATAGGAAAAAGTCTGCAGGGGCAAAAACCTGAGAGTAGAGTGGATGGGAGACCACAGATGTGCTGTTTTTGGCCAAAAACTCGGCAGCAATCAAATATATATGCGCCGATGAAAGCACCAAGACTTGTTTTTCCACATTTGTGGTCTCTTCCGCAACATGGCGTATTTTAACTTTCTCATGACCTCTATTTAGTGCTGCTCATTTAATGTTTGTCCTCTGGGGACATACTCATAATGAATAATCCTTTCCCAATCGAGCAAAACGATCACATCACCTTCACGTTTGTTCGCGACATCCGAGCGTTTCTGATCGTGATTTAAAGATGGCCCCTTCCACCCGCCCTTCCCCAAAAACTGAGCCCGACTCATGGATTCATTGTCGAATGCCTCTTAAATCATTGCATTCGTTTCCGTTGCAATTTTCCAGAGGTTAAAACTTTTTAGCACAGGCACGCAACAACATCATTCTCAACGAAAAAACAATTTTTACAGCAAGCATGTGCAAGGTCAGAAAAGAATCTCTGTTGTGCAAAGTCAAGGTAAGGTCACAAGCAAGGCGGTGTTTTACTTGTCACAGACGCCGCTAGAAGGCGACATCTTACTAGTTGTGATCCGTCAAGCAGTCGCGCAAGACCAGTATCATCTCTTTTTAAACAGATCTTGTACACCCAAACTCTGCCTTCTAATTAGTAGTCGGGTATAATCGGGAAGGTTATTCACAACCGAACGGTCAATTTTAAGTTTCATTCCACTTGCCACTATACTCACAAACTGTGTTATATTCCGCCCCAGATGTAGTTTTAATCAAATTGCGGCTACCAGCTGATGATCAAAGCATAAAAACAGTACCATAAAGGCATTTAATTACCGATGAATGGTCTTAACTTTAGCTTAACACAGTAATCCACCCTAAGGTCGGTTTGGTAGTAGAGGTCACTCAGAACTAAGCCGAACGGCGTGTGAAATTCACACATCGGGGTAGGGGGGGCAGTGCCTTTCCCTGTGCCTGTTATGGTTTCCCAGAAAGATCAGCTACCCCAAAAATCAAATGGCATAGGTGGAGCTGAGGGTACCCAGAGAAGCTTACCCGGGAATCGAAACCGGGCCCTCCGGTCAGTAATCCAACGTTCTACCACTGGACTACCGCGACCCATAATTTTTGCGTATAAATGTTAATTATCAAATAAACATGCATGTTACTTTACACTAGGCATATGTAAAAATGTTCTTTTAACGGGGAGGCTTACACGCAATGGCTTCCGTCACAGGTTCCCCGTGACATTGTTCCACTTTAATTGATACGCGCCCGTGGCCTAGTATAGTTACCCTGTCTTCTCGGTCGGCTAAAAATCTCATGTTGCAAATCGCCTACTGTTGCAACCCTCCTAGGTCTCCCTGAAATTGTTCACGTAATTACAACCTAACAACTTTAACTTTAATATCATGCACGTTCATTGCCAGTTAAGAGTTCTCTTTCACCAACAATAAAATCAGTTACGACGAGGGAAACACCGCATTTCAAATGAAACTTCATGTAAAACACATTTAGTTATTTTAAAAACGAAATGCATGTACACTTAGATGCTTTCCGTGGCTGGAAAGGAAAAGAAATAGAATATTTCATAATTCCACCAAATATTATAACACTCACAACCAAGATTTAAGCCTTTAAGATGGCGCTGAGATTTAATAACTAGGTCCAACGAATTAAAATAATACGCGGAATCACAAGCTGTCTCTTTATTTCGCTCTTCAACCAATTAACACCTTTTAATGCTAATGAAAAAGAATGCCCAAGAGGAAAAATGTCATATATTTGAGATTTCAGGAGGAGCTACGGAAATTCTCTCTGAATAGAATAATATAGCTAATAGCATTTTCCTATACAATTGAGGATGTAGTATATTTTACACCTAAAATAAAACTTAGCCTCTTTAAGCAAGTTACAACAGAACATATTGAAATATTGTTAACAATTCTACCTGTTACATTAACAAGAATCAATGAAAATATACTGGATATTATGGAGAATGCCACAAGTAGGAAACAAGAAATATTAAATAAATTATCGCGAATATTATCGGAAAATTGTTGCGAGAGAAAGAAAGCGCAGAGGAGTTATCGCCGAAAGTAGGATTAAGGTCCTACTCCACCGTGAACAGAAAAAATGTAAATAGACCATTATATGCATAGGGTCATCAAATCACCTTCTCCAATCGGAAGTAGTTGTCAATATCCCGGTATAAGTTGGCTGATAAAGACCATCCAAATTAAACAAAAAGATGGACACGGAAATAACTAGGATATTGTATTAGTTTCCATGCTTCCTTCGTGAAGTTCGCAACAAGACCAGTGATTATTAAGCAAGCTGAATCAATGACCTTCATTACTAATTTTATTGAAAAACACCTTATTTTCACCCCCGTCATTTCTTTCTCGAATATTTCATATCTACCCAATTACAGAAATAAAAATGGCCCTCTGATATCCAATGAAAATGCTCTTCGGAAGGCACGTAGGGTACGATTTCAACGTGGTTGTGGATAACTCTCACTTTGTGTTCAGATGAGAAGGATTTGTTGGGTCGTTCGAGAGAATGAGAATTGTGTGGCGAAATGAGTGGATCATCTGCAGTCCACCCGCACCTCGTGAAAAGGGAGGAATTCATGCCCCAAAGGGTTGAGCCCGAGCAAGAAAATTACGTGGCGTCGACGATGCGTAAACAGCAGTTCTCTCGGGTTAAAACTTAGGGAGGAGAGTTCTCGCAAAACACCCGCAGGTATCACCCGTATTACCGAACGAATAAATTAATGACCGCGAGGGCTATATGGTGGGAGCGAATTGTGCATTTAATTGAGCAATACATCTTACCTATTGCTATGTCTCGTTCTTTCCATTGAAATGAAAATGCATTCATCCTACACTATGCACAATAATTGTGATTAAAATAGATTAGCGTTAAAGTATTTATTTCGCGCCAGCGTTGAGTCAACTATAACAAAATATAATAGCTATTCATCATGCCGTGAAATTTTCCATGATTGGATGATTTGAAAAGTTTGCCAATCTCTCGAAAAATACGCTGGTTTTCTTCTATGGATCCCATTAGCATGAGCAAAACGATTCTGGATAAAAATGTTGTCCAAATGCAAAATTTAAGTAAAAATATTAACTTCATGAAAAGCCTTTCCATTTACTCATTTGCCCAGCCATGTTCACATTAGGAAGCCCATTTTTCATTACAAACAATAAAACTTCAAATGAGACACGAAAGAAATACCTGTCATGCACAGTCCTTAATAGAAATTGCTCTGAAAATAGGTCACTCTTTTCGGTACCGTCTGAGACAATTCTATTTTGACCTTTTATTGAAATCATATTTACCTAACACTACCAGCATTTTCCCTCTCTCAACATAGTGTAATATTTAGCATCGTTCAAGGCTGTAAATGCAGAAAAGTTACTTAAGAAAAGAATAAGAAAGGGAACCAATTTTAATTTTATTTTTTCTATACTTCCATAATGAAAAACGATCACCAATTAAATAAATTAACATACTTCATTCTTCTCAAACACTAAATTAAAGGCGTTTGATAATTCGTTTACTATCAGGAATGGTCCTATTTGGGTCCCATTAAATGTTCAAAATTCTTCTCTTTGGCTTTCTAATAGATGGACCCGGTGATTATAGCTTCCATACTACTCCCGGAAAGCCTCTTAACAGATGACGGCCATTCCATCTCACCATTGAGCGAGCGCCTCGTTCAACTTCTCCCCGGCACGCCTCTTCTTTAATGCCGTAAACTCGCTGCTCTAATCGCTTCCACTCGGTCATTGCGCAGGCAGTCCGCCCACTCGGGACTTTTATCCCTTACTAGCTTCATAAGTGCGGGCACCCTCGAGCGTAAATGGCCGAGTGTGCTGAATCACACTTTGCCGTCCACTCCGAAGTGCTCCTTTGGAATTTCGATGCAAAAATAGCTATTACTCCATTCTAATCACTTTCCATATTTGCCAGCTTCAGCTAAAGATTTCCTCACTCTGCTCCACACCCTGAGAGTTTCAAGTCGTCCCTGCGTGGGCGACGTCTTGAAACTTCCACTTGTGTGGTGTTCTTTCAAGAGGACAGACGGCGGTAGTTTCTTAACTTTTTGGTGCGGGACTAGAACACGGTGGGCCATCCGTACATTTGAAAATACCATTCTCGAGAAGTTCTTCCTTGCACTACCAACTATCGTGGCAAACGTCACCCCAACAACTTCCACCAACTCTCGACACACCACCTACACCCTCTTTGCCTCTTTCTCATGCTGTGCATGCGCTGTGAGGTGCGGCGGCGCGTGAGAGCAGCAGCCGTGTATGGTGAAGTGGGTGGAGCCAGCAGAAGAAAACAGTGTCGTCGTTACAAAGAGATTGGAAATAGAATGAGAATAAAGAATGCCAAGGAATACCGAGATAGGGAAAATGGATTTAAATAAAGAAGCAGGAAAAAGCAAACGGAAGGTAGCGAAGAAAACAGGAAACGGCATAAAAATGAAGGGATTCGGAAAGCAGCATAGAGAACGTCTAGGGTTCGAGATAATACATGCAAAGAATATGCATAAATCGATTCAAAATCGATTGAAAGAGCAAGAGGGGAGACTTCAAAACGAAAGGTACACAGATATTATATTGGCGAAGAGTCGCCAGGGCAGTAAAGAAGGAAAAAAATAAGGATAAAATTAGGACATGGGACGGAGAAAATAGAGTGTAGAGGGAGAAAGGGAGAGTCAAAACACGAGAAATTCCAAAAAGAGCATCGAAGAAGAAGATTCCGATGAAATGACATCGTGAAGAAAAGGAACTGAAAGAGAGCGTGGGAGGTTGGAGGGAGTGGATATGCGGAGACGCCTCGAAAGGAAAGGGAAACGGGAGGACATCTTGCGTGCCTGGCATGTGAATTTCCGGGAAAGGGAAGTGAAAAGGATCGATACGAACGTGAAGTCGGTCTCAGTTTAAGCACACTTCCGCTGTGTTTCCTCAAGATCCGTTTAAGGAATGCATGCTGAACTTAAGCGCATTCCAACCGAATTCTCTTGCAAAACCCCATCACGAAAAGAACACAGCGATCATGGGAAAATCACGTTTGCTTTCAGCAGTGATGACGCATATCATTGCCTCACAAACCCGAACAGACTCGTGAATCGGGAATGAAATATTCAAATTTGCATGCCAACTAAGTTATGGGATTTTAACCTGTTCAAATTAATATTTAATAAACTAAATAGTCAGCCTAATTTAGCAGTGACGAGCAAAATTGAAAATATTTCATTACCGAAAAAATAATTCATTTGGCTCCATAATTAATTTTCAAATTTGTGTTAATTGGGAAATTATGTAGGTGAATGCTGAAAAAAACGGATAATTATTTTATGCATTCCACAGCATTGGGACTCGAAATTCTATGCTGAATTATATAGTACAAAAGATAAAAAAAATATTTTTCCCAGTACAATAAGTTACAATTGTTTTTTTTCGGCGTTTCTGCTATTAAAAACTCAGACTGCGATAAATGGCAACATACTATATAAATCTATGAAGTTCTGCAATATGCAAACCTTAAGTTTGTGAATTTGTTTTCGCTGACTAGCAACTTCGACAGGCCAAATTAAAAGGAATACCAGCTCATACTGTATTTACACACACACATATGAACTATTTTCATAATAGCAATTCCTCATATTTAAGTATCTAGATGCATATAAAAATTCCAGACACCAAAGGATGACTAGCTTTTATGATTTGCACGCTATGCATAAAATGAATACTATTTTAACTGAGGAACAAGCCCGCTTTTGAATACTAAATACAAGGTTTACAAATATTAAATACAAGGTTTTCTCATGAAAAACCATTTAATTAAAGTATTTCCAGTGGATGGCCGGTTATATTAACGATGATTATTCATACGATTCCCAAAAAAGCAGGGGAAAAAGCCCAACTACATTTGTCTTAAAGAAAACAAATTAATGCCGTATTTTCTGGGGCTTGTTTCATGTCTGCAAACTGAACACACGAATCGCCACCTCTTTTCGATTGAAGGACGATTGGACGAAGGATTGCCGAAGAAAATGTTGGAAGTGGTTTGGAGAGATTAGAAAATCAATGCAACATAAAATATTTTTTTTATTAGCAATGGAAAAAAATCCAAATACATATTTAACGTCACTCTGGCAAATTTAGTGGAGGTTAGCAATAGTGAAAATATTCTCACCTCAAATTTACTCGTGTTATGATTATGAATCCTACAAGTAGAAATGACCTCCAAAATTGGTTTAGTATATATTAACTACTCACTCTGATCATGCCTGCTAATGGGTATCAGTATTAATGTTTCTTTGCCATGGTTAAACCCTTACGACATATATTGACCCAGAAAAATAATTTTTTCAGGCTCTGTGGGCGCATGAACTGGCTTCCATTATCGACATGCAATTGTTACTCTACTTGATCACATCAATTTTAATATCTCATATGAAACATAGTTTATCTTTTTTAAAACCCTGGATTCATAAAGGGGTTTTGAGATTAAGCAAAAATTACGTGAATATAGGCAAGAAAATATTGTCTGTTTAACATAATTTGTTTTATAAAGTATATATTATGCTATTGAAGATATTCGACAGGCATGCTTTCAGAACCTGTCCCACCCAAGGCGTGATCTAACTGTACAAGAATTTTCTTCTAGAGATAATTTACATGTATTTGTAATTTTCATATCTGAAGATAATTTGGAGATCCAACGTGCGACAACAAGCAATTATATAGCTGAGATGGCTCGAAAGAGCATAATACCTTTCATTACATATGCCTCTTTCCGTAACTGTATCATGAAGGAATAACCTGTTTTCTGATTATTTAAGAATTGGCTGATGCATATTAATGATAGAAGGGATGCAATTATGTCTCCTTGAGGAAGTATAAAGCTATTTCTGCAACCTTGAAGCCAAACCCATCAACTACTGGCGTTTGCTATGATTCTGAATCTTATTCTAAATCCTCATCATCCACATTTACAATTTCTATTAATTATATTTTAATGTTGTTCATTCGAAAATTTTTACTCACACTTATTTTCAAATATAGTTAAATAATGAAGCTTAGTAGTTTGCGCCCATTTCTTATGTTTCGCAATTCCTATCCTTCAAAAATACCTGGGCAAATTATAATGGAATATAACTATCCTTAATGTAGGTATTTTTTGAGGATTTTAACCATTATCTATTTAACCGTGAGTTTTTCTAGAGGGGGGTTTCAATACTTTATATTTGCAACAGAATATTATCCAATGGCCTATTTATAAATTTGGAGGGTGACGCTTCCACTGAAACGACATATTAATTCAGGATAAAAATGTACTGAATACGCTATCAGCCTAGAGTATTGTGTTGAATCAATTTGTTAGACTGTTTCATGAACATCGTAAAGATTTCGCCATTTTTTTGATTGAAATTACAACGCTTATACCTTGCCTTACAATTCCCTAGGAATGGCCAGAATGTATTGGGGCTGTAGTGAGTGACGTCGCTATTGATTATTGTGATTATTACTGGTTCCTGTTTTATACCATTAGTTTTTAAAACCACTATAAAAACCCAAAGGTTGGTTTAATAGGTGGAGATAGAGTTCATCTAATAACAAGTCCAACGGCAAGGGTAATCCACACATCATTGAAGGGGACTAGTTTCTTGTAAAGCTATGGGCGCCCAGAAACGCCACTAGGGATCAAACCGCCTTCCAGTCGATTACCCAGTGCTCTAACCGCTGTGATTCCACATTTTTGTTCCTCTTAAGGCACAATAATACTCTACAACAGAGTTTAGCTCATTATTTTGCGTAATTCCATTCAGTTAAAGCTTCAAAACATCTCCGCTTTACCTCCAAAATCTCCATCTTTTTTAAACCGTTCGATATGGTTTACAATAGTTAACTGCAACTTTCGTACCTCGTTATTTACGTACAGGCAATTTTTTTTCTTCGGTCAATGCGAGGCAAAATTATTTCAACCATATAACTCTAAAAACATCCCACTACGGAACTCGAAGCTCCATGCCATACTCTAAGTTCTTCACATTTCTCGTTCCATTTTGAATGGCACTCAAAACCACCGCCTCAAAAAATTACTCTGAGTTAACGGCTGAGGGCGGGATTGTTTCAAATTAAAAGCATTTATGCCCTCTTTCTTAATCTGGCTCACAATGTCTCTCCCTTTTCTTTTCCCTTCCCATTTACCTTTTTACAGAAAATTAGCCTATCGCCTTCCACGAGTTACATTCTTTTTTTCTTTTATATTTATAAGAGTGCATTTAGAATTGAATTATAGTTTTAACTCTATTTTTTTAAACGGACTTTTGAACTTGCTTTGCTAGATTGGAAATAATAAAGAATGAAGGAGAAAAGAGAACTTTTTGCACAGGAAACGATGTTAGCAACGGTCGTGTCACCCTACAGTTTTTGTTCAAATAATGCCCGTTAATGCTATACTCTTGATGAATAAATTTCTCCCACTACACCCGGAGCGACAATGGATCGTAAATAAGGCAAGTATTTTTATTTATATTTAGGCATGCTCTTCTGTTTTGGAGTATTTTCTATGTTTAAGACGAAAATCACGGTCCAATATCTACCTAAAATATCATTTAATTCATTTACAGTTCATTTTATGGTGCTAGCATTACTATTTTGAAATGGACAAAAAAAACGATACAAAGAGAAAATTCCTTGCCTCTCCTAAGAAAAAACAAAATAACATTAGACACTTTATAAGTTCCTCTTCATTTCCTCATATTTCGTTTCTCCCATGATTCAGTTCAACATGCCTATTCAATTGCTACCCTTCCTATTTCCAGTTCTTCCCATTGCTTTAACCAATTCCTCCATATATATGTTGAACAGCACAGGTGATAATGAACCCCCCTATACCACCCCTCCTTCTTACACTGCCCATCCGGACTCTCCATGCCATATTCCTCTCTATTAGTGACCTCATTACTGCAATGACATCACTCGTGGTTCTCCCCTTCCTGAACTCAAATATTATTCCTTAAGTTATTTATTTCAATGTGATAACCTGTTTAGCTGCGTACGAAATCAAACTTATTGTTCTGTCCTCACAGAACAAAAAGTTTTATTGGATGAATAAGTTTGATTGTCTAAGTCGTCACATATGCTGGCATATACTTTCTCAAATATGACCTAACACTGATCTGACGAAATATTAAGACCATAATACTTCTTCAGAAATGCTACAAAGTAGTTCATGAATCTTCCTACCACCTTTTACTACACCTTTAAGTAGTTATACGAGAATGCTGTCTACTCTCACAGCCTTATTTGATTTCAATTCCCCCTTTGCCCTTTCTACCTCGCTATAAATTAAGCCTGGAAATAAGCTGTCCTAATCTACCTCATATGCTCTCTATATACGTCATATTCTCTCTATATCTAACCTGGCTGGCCTAATGTTTTTTACCGTACAGTTCTTCTATATAAAATTTCTAGTCTAGTCCTTGTTTCTATCATTGGCCTGGACGCCTTATCATCACAGCTAAGTAAAGATTAAGATATACGCACTGAAAATAAATCATCTCCAGCCAAAACTTATTAGTTGTCTTCATCTTCATAACAGTAAAAAAAAGAATGTTTAAGAGAAAAAAATGTGCAAACGTGAAGGTTGACACTTTCATAAAAAGACTGCCATCCTTTGGCAAACATCCGACTCAATCTAAGAAGTCGTTAAAGATCAGTAGCCGGAAAATACAATTTTCATGCGGGGAAAATAGGCCTGCTGGTCGCTGGCGCTTGACGCTGCTGTAGGTATGTTAATGCGAAAATATTCTATGTAAAGCCGACACAAAGTAGGTGTTTTTAGAATCCTATATTTTCGGAGATATTTTCCAAAACACAAATAACGAACGTAATAAAATAATTAAATACAATAAATACTTCTTTAATGAAGTAATTTTAATTGCTCAGAAATATTTTCATCAACTTGCGCCCCTTATTAATTTTTTCTAGGTAAAGAGATTAAACGCAGACATCATGTTAAAGACTAAATATATTATTTAGTATTATATATATTTTTTATGGACAAATATATGTATGTATATATATATATATATATATATATATATATATATATATATATACATACATATATTAATGAAATGAATGAATTTCCGTAATAAGATACTTGTATTTTAAACACTCAAAATTCCTTCATAAAATTTCCGTATTTGAAGTAAGTAAAATTAAATTTTTAACCATCGAAAGGGCAACTTCCAGAGTAGTGAACAAAACCTGTTCTTATTGTCTTCTTATTAATACAACTGCTTTAACACTTTTTATTGCACGAGCCATATTTCTACCGTCTTAATCTCAAAATTAATGGAACATTTGTCTGTTTGCTTAAGTTTCAATTGATTACACGAAATAGAAATATATTCACCCGCCATATTCCATTATCTACAAAAGAATCAGCTGAGAAGTAAAAATGTCAAGAAACGAAAAATAGCTAATATGTCATTAATTAATAAAATTCTTTCTCAATTATATTGAAACCTTTCAAATGATAATTTAAAAAATCATCATTTGCTTTAAATGAGGAGTGAATTTGCAATTTCTTTTAACCATTTTACTTTAATATACATTTCCGTTCCGAATTATAGTTATCCCGATTTTTAAAGAGTCCATCTACATCCAACACCATGCATATAGGTGATTGTATAAGTATGTACACACGAAAAGTTCCTACATACCTGGATGGAAATTATGAAAATTATCTTCTTACCCATATTACATGCTATATTACAGAACTTTCTTAAATATCTACGAGACAAACACTTAAAAATAAACAAACGTAGTTCACTTAACTGTTCATAATATTCTGCTGAAATTTTGGTATTTTATCTGTCTACCAATAAGAAATGGTAAAATCGTGTTCTTTATGACAGGTGTACTTAGGACACCTAGTTCAGGATAGGTGTATCAGTTTTTCTATTCCTGGAATATTCCATTAAGAAATATACCTATTTATAGAAAGTGAAAGGAGTGAAGCCTACCTTACAGCCGAAGATCATAACATCATTTTGTAAGATGTTGGAATTTCTCACCACCAATAATTGACGGGGGCACGATTTGGTAATGAGAGGTGAAACTAACAAGCCGAAATCGAAACACTTTTAGCCCTTGTTTTCCAGTATGTGATTCAATGTAACGTTGACACCCTCTATCCAGACTGTTTAACGTTTTTAATTATTTTGTAGAAATTTTCACTGATGGGAAAAGAGGAATAAAGGAAAATTGAAAAATGACTCATACATAAGCTTACCCATCCAACAAGTGTAGGTGGAGATGAAGGGTCACTCCCAGTTAAATCTCAAGTTTAATGTCACGAGTACTCACCTGTAAGAAAAATAAATACATAACTAATTAGTTGCTAGATCAGTAAATACACTCGTAAATTTTTAATAAGAAAACATTGATTAACATGTCCGATAAATATTTTTATTGGCTAGCAAGATGAAGATGAGCCATCTAATAAGTTGCATCTGCAAGGAAAGTAATATTATTTCCATTTGAGAACATTTATTTTCGTAGTTTTTGCTTTCTTTTCCCTTAAAAAATTTAATACGAGAAAATAAAAAACTTTGAGAAACCATTCCTTATTCCATTAGTTTCGGGCATGGTAGGTGGTTTTGAAATTTTGGATCATCATTAAGGTTTCTACTTCAATGCACGGGTCGAATTCACACATGCCGTTTTTATGCGATAACAAATCCAATGCCGCTGACTTATACATAATGTAGATAAAATGAAATTTGGTTATAAATTTTGATTTCAAATAACCTACCTCTATGTACGTGAATATCTCAATAAGTCCTTAGAAAAAAATAAAAACAAATTAATTTGATACATTATTTCTATTTTTCAAAATAATTTCATTTTAGCTCGATACTCTTTTGAAGGTCCTCAAAATTGACTTCTGTGTTGGCGATGACCTCCTCGTTCAAGGTAAAGCGTTACCCGCGAATATGTTTTTCAACTATGGAAAAAAAAGTCACTGGGTGCCGAATCTGGTGGATACGGTAGACGTTATAATACTAATTCGACTCTTAATTACATCCGTGCATTGTCTTAATGGAAAAGAATTTTTTCTTTGCCAAATAAGGACGTTTTGTCTTAATGTCTTTGCTTAACCGGAGTATAACGACGCACAATACTCTCCGGTTATCGTTTGTCGTTTCTGCAAGTAATCGATGTGGATGTTTTCGCGTACTTCCCAAAAAACTATCATCTTGTCGGCCTATTTCACCGTCTTCGACTTCTTCGGAGACGAATCACCCACTGCTTTGACAGTTCCTTTGTCTCTGGCGCGTATTAGTGTATTCATGTTTTTTCTACAGCTATTAGTAGTATCGATGAATAAACTTGTCAGAATTGCGACGGAAAAGCAACAAACCAGCCCCCGAATCAACTACAAGATTGCGATTATTATTCACTGAGAAAAAACGTGGCAGCCATCTTGTCGAAATATTTTTCACACCCAATTTTTCGTTCATTATTGAAAACACTGCATATACCTTGCGATGATTCTGTGGCCATTAATATTCAGCGAACCTTTAATTCGCCAATCACTCTAAGTCGTTTCTTGGATTTTGCCAATCATTTCGAAGTAATTCATTTCCACTGAACGCGCCCCGGATATACGACCACATTTAAACTAATTTACCCAATTTTAAACAGTAGCAAAATCAGGAGCAGATGTGTCATGAGCTTCATCTAACTTATCTTTCGGGGTTAATTCTTTTAAATAGAAGTGCTTAGTCACCACACGATGCTCATTTTCTAAATAAACAAAAGTCTATTGCTTCATTCGACCATTAAAATGAAACCACGTAATGGATTAAGCTAAAAACTATAATAGCAGTCTAGTGAGAGATGAGACTTGCTATACGCAAACCTTTTCCGATATTAATTCCGCAATCTCTTGGGTTTTCTGTGAAATTATTGAACGATCCACGCATACTGTAGATGGTGAAAGCAAAGGTGAATGGACGGTGGGGGGTGGAGAAAATATTTAAGGATAGGCAATAATGAGCAATGGAAACCTTAGAGTGACTGGGATCTCCTGTATTTCAGTTTCAGTAGGAGGCCTCTGACGGCAGGGTCTCATATTTTTACATGTCAAAATTAGCTCTTGTAAAGAAAATCAATTTTAAAGCAAAAGTGTTAATGCCTGTTCATTCAATTCGTTGAAACTTGAAGTGATACGGAGACAAATAAAAAATTATAATACATCGGCTTAGTAAAACAGGAAATAGGAAATGAGCAGTCAGCGACGAATAGTTCGTTAAAGAGTAACAGTTCCATGAAAAGGAAATCCCTTTTTCATCCAAACATAAGATATTTGAAGCTTAATTTTGTTTCCTCACCTCCACCCTAAGTTTCATCAACCTGACTCTAAACGCGACATCTATTAAAATTTAAGATAACAGCGCTTTTTTCACACAATACCTACTTGTTAACAGTAGGTTATATCATATAAAATAATTTATTCTCTAATATTTTGAAAGAAGTGGAAATTTTATTCATTAGCTAGGATGCAAATGCTGCTATATTCTTTTTTCGCTTGTATAATCAGCTCCGTATGTCAACAGTCAAAATATTACACATATCCTAAAACCTGTTCTAAAGTGCCAATTAAGAATCTTTGAAATACGCAACGCA
Organism: Hetaerina americana; assembly: GCF_022747635.1. Classification (NCBI taxonomy): domain Eukaryota; kingdom Metazoa; phylum Arthropoda; class Insecta; order Odonata; family Calopterygidae; genus Hetaerina; species Hetaerina americana. The sequence continues at coordinate 9,436,252 of NW_027286874.1, read as the reverse complement.
GCGATAACTAGTATTCGAACTCCCATTGATTTTCATGATGATGAGCATTTTTTAAATGATAGGTGTATCAGAATTACAAATTGGAGATTAATGATACGAATGACAAATCTAAATTTCCGATGACCGACAAGTAGTTACAGCTTCGGCAAATGGTGACTTCGCTTCCAAAAGAGGACTTTTTCGATTATATGACATCGTCATCAATAATTATTGGCCTTCTTGGTGGCTTTTTATTTTTCATGTAACGGAATTCCATTTGTCACGGCCGCGATGCACAAAAGTCAAAAGTTTTATAACTTCTGGAGTTTGAATCCTTATGAAAAAAACCGATGGAATTCAAAATTCTTTTTCAGACGAGATAGATAACTATTTTTATTGTGAAATTAAAAAAAAACGGTTTATTCTGAAAATATCACGGGCCGTAACAATGACGCAACATAGCACTCGGCTTAATTCTCCACAAGATCTCTCCTACAATTGTGGTGCAGAGTGAGAGTACAATGGCGATCTGTGAATGATTAGAAATTTTAGCAGCCTTGATTTCTCTTCACCACCTTTCACGATCACATACCCTTTTCATGGTGGTGTCTCTGCCTCCCACCGCAAAACGTAAAGAGACATGTACAGAAGTATATGCTATTAAAACCATTATACTGGATGTAAATGAATTCGGAGCACCTTAGAAAGAGGCAACACAAAACAAGTTTAGCTACGAAAAGTTTCTTTTTTACCACGAAAAATCTTCGTGCTACCAAGTGATATAAATATCCAAGAATAATGTTCTGAATGACTATTCGACATGTAACTAGGAATCAAGTGTTATATACTTGAATGTGAATTTTTTCCCAATATATGGTAGTTTAATGGTATTAAAACAAAAATAATCCGCCAAAAAGATATCACACTATTGTTTAGACTTTAATTCATATTTGTTCAAATAGTTCAAAAATAAAATTTCCAACATTTAGATTTGAAGGAACTCATGAAAATTTCATTTTATAACCGACGCCTGGGTTTAAAGATTCCTTGAGGTCTAGGTTCAACACGGCGGAGAATTAATGGTGTATTTCCGATTATTTCACAAAAAAGGTGAATATTTTCAATCATAAGGATTTTATAACAACTTGATGCCTAGGTTAAGTTTAATTAGTAAAATATGTTTATTTAAGTAGTAATTTCTTTAAATTAGTATAATGCTGAAATGAAAACAGCCGAGCGTGAAAGACTGCAAGTAGTTTAAATTTCGCAACTACAGTAATTTGACTTTCGCAAACATATAAAATGTTTTAGACATTACATAACTTCTCCCAACGCGGAAAAGATCATCATAAAAATTAAAAAATCAAATATTTTCTACACCTATCAAGTTTCCTGATTATATGCGAAACAAATTTCCCTTGGCGATTTTTACATTTGCTTGCGAGACGTTACGCAAATGCAAGGTAAACGCAAAAATGAACACATTAGAAAATTAATATATTTTTTGTTTGAGTTCTACATCTACTTAATACCCCGCAAGCCGCCGCAAGGGCGTGTGGCGGGGGGTGTTAGGACACCACCCGTAATTTAGAAAGGAAAAAAAACCGCATGCAAGAACCACAAAATCATATATCCACAAAAAAAACATGCCATTCATTCATGCAAGAACACTTACACCCCACACACATGCAAACACTCAATCTACGAGTAATCTCGTACATCTTACATACACATGCACCTGAAAGTATACCTACAGCTTTGCAGTGTTTAACTTTGCTCCGACTAGTAAATTCAGTGTTTTCAATATTTCTAAAGTTAACAATAAATCGGAGAAATTATAGAATCAATCCACCAAGGCAATTGTTATACTCGTTTTTTGCCCGAGCCTTCGATTTAATCTCTCCATCAACCCTTCACAAGCAATCGTTCTTTAAATAACGCCTCGTCATTAGATTCAACTCGGCTGCTGGTTGCCCCAGGCACAGGACAAATGGAAGCGGGAATGACCACCACCCATCCAAATAGACTTCAAACTCGTCTGACGTAACTGAAATGCGTAAACAACGCCCGCAACCCACTCTCCCTCCCCTAAACAAAACCTTGGCTGGCTCTCCCAATGCCTCCAAGGGAAGTTGGGTTCAAACAATAGGAGTCCCGACCTTTCTCAGCCGTATCGTATTCGTCCAGAGGATTCCGGTTCCCCGCCCTCGTCACAACCCTCATCCCTTCCCTCCCCAACTTGCATAGCCGAGATTTTGCCAGGGTGGCCGGGTCCGCCCCTTCGACTGGCGCGAAACCCAGGAGCGGGACGGGGCGAGTGGGGTGCGCAGTAAGGGTGCTGCTCTCCTCCCCCTCCCACCTTTACCGGGAATGCTCCTCCTCCGTCTACGCTCCCATGCGATATCCCCGACGCGTGCGCACTTTGCACACGTAGGTGCCCATGCGCCACGAGAAACAATGCCAACTACCCTCGGACAAAATGAGTCTTTGACGTCACGCGTGCTCTCTTGCTAAGACTGGGTCCGCCTAATTCCGTCTTGTTCAAGGGTGGAAGGCCTACAGATTGATATGGTCAGGGGTCTTTTTGAAGGCACGGCACGGTAGCAAGATACTATTGATTCAGTTTTGTGCATCGATCAATTACCATTACCGCGACTATTGTCTCCCCTCCATGAAGTGAGAAATCAAGTGTTGAAAAATAGATAAAATCTACACATTTTCCATCGAAGAACTGCACGGAACGGACATCTCATGATTTCGTTGGGAATAGGCACTCAAGTTATCCCATATGATACCTGAGTCTTGTCTGATCAAGACATCAGGATAAATTTTCCATCCTTCGAAAAAAGTCCTAGAATTGCGAATGAAATTTAAAATATTAAAAATATCTAAATCCCCACAGTCTAAGGTACCCTATGTGAAGGTATTTAGAAAAAGAAAGAAATTTATCTCATAAATCGTCAAACGACGCTGTTGTATGACCGTTTTCGCCTCCAGTGTTGAACATTAAACTCTCTAGATACGGTAATAGTTGGTACTAATACGGTCTCATACGGTGTATACGGTGAAAATACGTTTGGGTTCAAAGAAATGGAGACAAAAATATTTCATGCCTGAATACTTTCACCCTTGCTCCAAATTAAAGTGGATCGGTAACCTTTGACTTCAGAAATGGAGATGAATATTATGAGTATATCTTTTCGCGGAGAGACTACCGCCAAAATGGAGATAAAAAATGAAGGAACCACGTTCCTGTGACTTATTCGATCGTGTGGTGTGGCCACATTGGAGCATGGAGAACTGTCAGTATCCTCTCTCCTCCTTCCTATTTCCATCGCTTCTAAACTCCTACGCTTCCACGTGTCTTAAAATAGGAGGCATATAAATATGCCACTTGACTAAACGAGTGTTCACAGGTGAGGGCCAATGCTTCCCACTCGAAGTTGCGAAATTTTCGGGAGTATTTACTTCAGAAAATTTATTTACTCATTTCCACATACATTTCTTTTCATACATAAAAAAATTGTAGCATTTTCTGTTTTTAAATGTGTGAATGATTATAAGTCATTGGGATGGAGTTACCTGTTTCGATGAATTGGGGAAACGAATTAGGATAAATACAAGTATACAATATATATTAATATTAGGATAATTAAATAATTGTATATTTCAGAGCAATCACAATAGACAGTTCATGGACATATCTTTATTTTTCTAGCAATTTGAATTCCGGTTGTGTAGCATTTTTCAGGTACTAAATTTCTGTGTCATTAGACTAGCCCACATTGTCAATCCTCTATTTCATCTACCAGTAATAAATTATTAAATTTATTTTTAAGCTGTTCATTAGGTATTTTTATAATTTATAGTTTTAAACTATATACGAGCACACACACTCCTTCCACCGAAAAAAGTGGTAGTGCCGCCAATTATTTTAAATCAACACTCGTGTGGTTCCTTTCATTTGTGTTTTCCTCGTTTTTTTACTTACAATTTCATCTTACACATTAATATTCTTATGCATACATAAACCAGGCAAAAGTAAAAACCTAAGTAGGGATGACTTTAATAGGATAAGAAATAGTAAAAGATGCCAACTATTCTCAACATGTGTCACGTATTTTACTTGAAGCATTCGCAGGTTATTGAAAAATACTACGATGATTCAACAACAATGAGAAGTAAACCGAGGGTCTAAAATTATTCCAAAGCGATGGCGAAGGTGGTTCAGGTCCAACTCCCGTCTGCCAAATTGATTTGTATTAATCATGAGCTTACTATCCTTGCATGAAGGACATGATGCTCTATTTTGCCCGCTTGGATTCGCCTCATTATACCGAATCCAAAGGCCGTGGGATTGAGTGAAGCGCCAAGTAGGAGAGGAAATAAGGGTGGCAAGCGGGACAATATCTGACTGAAGACCAAGCGCCAAACGCTCAACACCCGATTTATTTCAAAAGGTGGACTTTGACGTTAATGAATCCAAGTTCATTCTTAAGCTTTTTAGACTTATTTACTCGAAGGCAAGCGAGACGTTCCCAAATGACCGTGGTATTTTTACAGTGTCCTTAAATATCTCGCAGATCCGAATACGATGGGCGTGTGTGCGTTGGGAGGGAGTTCCACGTCTTAAATAAGAAGAATCTTATTTTTAGATTTTAGGAGGTCATTTTGGATTTCAGGAATGCAAGTTCTCTAAAATAAAAGTGCTTGTCAACAGGCATTTACCATTCCCCAGGATTCATCAAATATTCCAGTGTGTTTACTCACATCAAAGCTTTTCCCATGGGTAAAAAATATATTAACAAATTTGCGATTGATGATGGAATCATCAGTAACATTCTAATTGGAATTTGTATCACTTTCAATGATACAAATATATCTTTCAACTATCTTCTCATTAATGTACCCGAAATGCGCATTACAAGACTATTGGAAAATACATCGTAGGATTTTTATAGAATAATACTATCTCATTGAATTTGCGAAGATAATTTACTTTTGACACTTAATATCAGCCCCCTATGCATCTGTTTATTCATAAAATTGAAAAGACGATGCACTTAATCACAGCACAAATACATAATTAAATCAGGTATTTTAGTAAAGAAGAATAGGAAAGTTGTCCAAAATTATTTTGATAATAATAGACGGTGAAAACATGAAGTGTTCAACCTAAAGCAACGATTTATCTCACCAAGATTAAAAAATGATACAAACATCTATGAATTTCAAATAATACAAGTAAAAAAGTTCAAATTATATTCGTACTGTGTCTTTTTACTCATTACATATGAAACGTGACCAGCGATAACATTTTATTGCAGGCATCACTTAAGGAAAAGCAGATCTTTCAATTAAAACAGACAGAATAAGTTTAACTCTTGTTCTGGTATATTAAAATAGTGCGGTATATATAATGCAGTAAAATTAGAGAAAATTGAAACTAGTTTACTACTGAGGCTAATACTAAGCTTTTAGGTTAATACTGAGTATTATTCTCTAAAATCATATCACACGTTGCCTCTCTCCCAAAAGGCAATTGTTACTATGGAGTTACTTCAGGTTTCTAAGGATATATAGTCCAAGCTATGTTACAATGTAGCGAAACTAGTCGACAATTCTTTTAAATTAAATTCTTTCCTGTGAAAATGCTGTCTTTGATACTGTCTTGGTACTTTGCAAATGGTTACTATTCTATTTTGAGCAGATGATATGCGACAGTTCTCATACGTATTGTACAATAGAATACATTATTCAGAGGAAAACTCCGAAAAATATTTTCCAGTTATTCTCAAAATTAAAGTGAAGGAATTAGAGTCCTCATCGTCAAGCAATTCATCACAAATACTGAGGCAAGGGATATCCAATTTCTAAATCTTTGTTGACACTTTCAATCAATAAATATAGAGGAAACATTATATATATATATATATATATATATATACATATATATAAAGTATATGAATATGTACGTAAAGAATATAAAAGCGTAAAATACCCGAGATGGATATAAAGTGACAATTTTATTTTTGGGGGCCATAAATCATAGCGGGAAATATTTTTTCCGTCAAGCAGAAGCATACCGTTTGAGATAAAAGTCCTGCGGGAACGGCTTTAAAATATATCAACGAAAACTCGTATGAATAGAGAAAGAGGGAGTGGTTTTTTGTGGGTTAGTGGCAGGTGAGGGTGGGGACGACGACCGAAGAGGGAGGAGAGAATGATAACTCCGAGAAGTCGAGGGGATACGGGAGAACGCACTGGCGAAGACCCACAGAAAATTTTACGCTTCTCCAGTTCATGTAAAATCACCGAAGAACAATGTGACCACGGTCACCCGGAAGGTTGACCTACACGCGGGGATGTAAGACCGTAAAAAGGAAGCAATCTTCATTATTAAACTTTCGACTCCCCCTTTCTCTCCCTACCCTTTTATGGGGACGTCAGCTCCTCCCAACACCCATTCTTTAGAGGTTAACAGGGCCGGGTCTCAAAAATAAATCATAATGTGTCCGAAATTGATGAGAACGGCAAAAATATAGGGGGCAACATTGTATTTAACCTCAGCTATTGCCATTAATGCTGTTCTAACGGGAATAAAAACTTTAAGATGACTTGCTTCCCTTCACGGCACATAATTAACTTCCACCTCATCATTAATTTGGACATGGGCTCCGTATTTTCATTCAACTCCTCTCTCTCTCCCTTCCCCTTCCAGATCATGAGCAAGAGAGAAGGGGGTGGGAGGGACTGTTTCGCGGGCTCGAGCGGACTCACCCGCATATCCAGGAGTGTCGCCTCCGTGGCACGCCACCCACAGTGCCGCAGACTCCCAGTTGGTGGTGCAGTGGGTGCAGGTGGGGCACGGAGAGGAGGCAGGGCCGATTGGCACCCAGGAGGAGGCTTCCTCCTCCACCTCCTCCGCCCTCCTCCTCCTCGTCCCCGTCCGGCCCCCCGCCGCCCCCCTCGGACGCCAGCCGCAACTCGGGGACCTGCAGCCTGCCGCTCATGGCTCCCGGGGGCAACGGCGGTTTGCCGTCCCTCCCTGTTCCGCTGCTCATTCGGAGACCGTTATTTGGTCAGTTGATGGTCGAAACGTGCAGGGGCGTGGGCAAGGGGAATTGCCCAAGGGGGAGGAAGCGGTGGGGTCCGCAGCCCCCAGGCCACGAGGCGGGGGGAGGGGCCGATCGACGGGCAATCCGCAGGGTAGTAAACTCGGAAACCGACACTCTCCTCGGTGGACAATCAGCGTAGCCCTTCCTCCACTCCACCCGGCCCTCCCTGACGCAACACCAGGGAAAGGAGGAAAAAGATACGATGACTAGCTCACACAAGAAAAAATATCGTCCCCTTATCTCGGTACTCCTTGAAGAAAACGCTTGAAAGAATTTTCACTCCTTTGGGCGGCCTATTATATCTCGCGCGCGCAAAACTTGCTTCCCTACGCGCCGAAACCTCGAGAGATTGCGGAGCTTATTATTTTCCTCTCCCGAGGTATCCCCTGGGGTACTATCTCGGCCGATTTTCTATTTAACCACTTCAATGCTTGGGCGTTTCTCCGGAGAATAAAATCCCTCAGTCTCGATTCATTTCAACGGTAGGTTACACACTTCCAGCCGATGATATGAGAAGCCAGGCACTCGATGAAAGCATTGAGATCACTCTTGTTCCTCCTTTTATGAATTCAAGTTGAACATAACCGGAACTCGAGTGCGAACACCTCGTAACACGTGTCTCTCTCTCGTGAAGTAGGCTCTTCGCCCAATTTTATTAAATACCTCCCGGGCCCTTTCTCTCTCTTTCTGTCTCCCTCTGCTTATCCTGAACGAGGAGAAGGAAAAGAGTATCCACGCACACACGAGTCGCACGGGGAGGAGCGGGATATGAACGTGCGAAGCGGAAAACAACGAGGTGTCTTCTATCCACGGGGAAGTGGCTGCGTGGGCGGGAATCCCTGGCAGTTTTTATATCCCTCTCCCCACTTCCCTCCCGCCTCACTCCTTATCGTCGCGCTCCTCCTCCTCGGGAGTGAAGGCGGAGATGACACGTCGTCCGGCGAAGACAATTTCGTGCCTCCCGCTCTCCGTTGGCGAAAAGTAGGGACAGGGGGGACACCCCTGTTCACGTGCGTGAGAGAGCGCGCGCGTATCCGTGTGCGGATGCCCAACCCGTGCGGGAACGTCTGAAAATAAAGTCTCGCGACTCGCGGAGTCCTCCCTGTCGCAGGGCCACCTGGCGGGAGAAGAGCAGGCGACACAGTGGAGACGGACGACCTCGCTGCCGCGCCCGTGGATCCGGAGTGGCACGCAACGTTGGGAACGGAGAGGTTTTATATATCTCTCGACGTTTGGTCCAACCGTGCCATCGTCACGGGGCCTACCTACGCTGGGGAAAGGGCCATCCCGACAGCCTCCCTCCCTTCGGCGAAACCTTTCCAAATCGTCTCACTCTAGTCGGTTCTCAAACCACCTTCTTCCGAATGCCCATCCTGTGCTCCGCCTTCCCTCACGAACCGACCCAGAGTCCACTCCCTCTCTTCCCTTCCCTCCGCACACTGTTTTCATTCACCCCGAAGCCGAACGCATATCATCCCACTTCAAACACTCCTCTTCTTAGCCCCGTTTTTTCCTTGAAAAGTATCGCCGACCAATGAAAATGGCGCTCCTCCTCTCGCGCCTCCCTAACTTTCTTGCGGAATCGGGAGCCCTTGCTTATATAAGTTGGTACATACAGCTTCCCTCGCCACCTTCCTCGGACTAATCGGAGCGGAAGAGTTTTGAGGAGCGCATACCACTTCGGCCAAAAGATTTTTCCAGGAAACAACTTAGACGGTGAAACCACTCGGAAGAAAGGGAAAAGCGTCCGCCGCCTCCCTCCCGGCGAACGGAAGGAGGTGGAAAAGATGGAGAGGAGGTGGCCTAAGTATTGAAGACACAAAGAGTGATTGCTCAGGTGAACCTTAAAAGTGGACAAGGGGTTGATTAATATTTCTGAAAAGTTGGGGTATCAGCGACGTGATATCCTCGTGATCATATTCCGCGAGGCCTAGTGAGTTGGGTAGTTTTGACGACCCGGTGGATTAGACCGAAAATGTCACAGCAGCTGCCCTCTCAGGCAGCGACGCACATTCCTTCCAGAGAGGACTTGATTTCTTTTGGGACGTGATGACTTATTAGTGGAGGAGCAGGAGGGTGCGTGTTGTCCAAGGCCACTGAGGTTGATGGTTTGGGGTTAGAGATGGGGGAGGGGGAGGGAAAGAAGACTAGAGGTTAGGAGGAGGGATCATCTCTTGAGGTGCGTAGGCGGGCGAGTGAGTGGAAGAGGTTGTTTTTCTTGAGGGTTTGAGAAGTTATTAATGGACAGGGATGGAAAGGATGAAGGAAGTATGCTGAGGTGGCACGTGCGAAAGAGAAGGAAGAGTCGTGCGGGTGAGAAGCTTGAGAAAACTGAGGGGTTTTTTATTGGGAGGGTTATTAAAGGACGGTTGACGTATGGAAATTGGGTGGAGTGAGGAAAAGGGGTAGCGTGGAGGATTTAATACGCACAAGGAGAAGGATTAAAAGGTAGTCATTAAAAGATAAGTGGGAAAGGGAAAGTTTTCAGTCGAATTTCGATTTGCGGAATGAATCGGAAATATTCAAGAAAGATACGTGAGAAGAGTGTGGAGGTGAGCGGAGGTAAAGGTGGAAGAAAGCCGACGTGCGTGATGAAAACCAACTACTGCAGTGAGCAGATGAGTCAAGGTGAAAAAATTGGATGTGATAGGACAATAATGGAGAAAGGAGAAGTGTAAGAGGGCAAATTATAGATTGAGAGAGATGAGAGTGGTACAGAGATGGGACCCAAGTTTACCATGAGTTGGGGGAAAGGGGAAAAGAATGGGTGCTCACAACTGAGGTTTTGGTGACAGTGGGTGACAGCGGTTTGCGGGTGGACGTGTGGATCTAACACAAGGTCGAAGACGGCAAGTCAAATGCGTCGAGAGAAGAGAAAGTCGATGAGCGAGCGAAGGCAGACTGCGTGAGTGGAAGATGGAGATTTTTGCCGAGTGGAGACGACAAGGGAGAAACTTTCGGAAGGAGGAAAAGTGAACCGAGAAGGAGGGGGGAGTGGAGCCTGGGGAAATAATTATAGGAAAACAAGAAACAAGTGCGGAAGTACGAGGGGGCGGGAAAGAGGTTTAAGAGTGAGGAGAGGGTGCTTAGGCAGAGACGAAGCGGGGAATGAAATGCAAATACATGGGTTTCACCCTAGGGAATGAAAATAAGAGTGAAATGGGCTGCGAGTTATTGAGGGGGTGAGAAAAATAAAAATTCAGAGTGGATGGTGTATTGATGGGGCGAAGAAGAGTAGACGTTAAAAGAGGAAGTAAAAGTGAACAGGAATGCAGAAAAGAGACGGAATTAAGAGAAGGATTAAGGAGGGGGAAGGAAACTACCTGCTTCTCTGCGGTTTGGCCTACCGATTTTACGTGGGTCTGAAGGGAAAACGGATGCTGGTTGCTTGTTTGTTTAGTTGGTTGAGCCTAAGTGATACTCGAGCCACAATTATGAATTAAACAAATATTGGGGAAATCATCAAAGAAACTGAGGAAGTACACTTCAAAAAGGAGACTGAAGAAAATACGACTCAGGTGAAGGCAATCGCGAACAAAAGCCTCTCGAAAATTGTCGAAAAAAATTATGATTAAAACTGAATAAGATGCAGGAAAAACAAGTGTTATACTTTCACTGCAATTGTCTATACTCAAGAAGGTGATTAACACTCAATTTTAATTTTAAACTTATCCCAGTCAAGTAAAAATTCGCACAATGGACAAAGATAATTTACCAAAAGTTGCAGTAAAATCACGAACAAAATATACGTGAAAAAGAAACAATTACAGCACAGTAACACAGAATCTTATGATTTACTATGGTTCAATTCACTACCAAGAATTAGGATAGAAGGCTAGGCAATAGTTTTTCGTAGACAATTAGCTTAAGGTAAACGCCGGCCGTTTAATGCAAGGAATATTACCAAATAATTCTTGAAACACGGAAGAGCACAGTCCCTTTTACTTCGTCGGCGCCCAATCAGCGATTCTGGATGAATGTACAGAGAGAGACTAAATATTCTTCTGATAAAAAGAAGTTTAAATTGTTGGGTAACTCGTGGAGATCCAATCTCAAATCGACCAGAAGATCAGAAGAATAATCTACTCCATAACCAATCACTTTACCTTAGGCAAAGAACAGCTTCGGCCGTCAGAGAAAGGTTGAGGGGGAAAATTATTCCACTTTGAAAGAAACGAAATCGATCAGAGACGAGAAAAACGAGTGGGATAATTTGAATGGAACTTTGCCAAAAAACTTGCGATTCCTGGGTCCAAGAAAAAAATGTAGGCGGATGTAAATCGTGGGGGATAAGGAGAGTGGGAAATGAGAAGAGTGGTTTGTTGATAAATGAAAAATTGCATAAACAAGAAATTCGCGGGAGTAGGAAAGAGAAGCGAGAAAGAGGGAGGAGAGGGCTTGGAAAAAAACAGAGCCTTGTAAAATGCTGCGGCAGAGTGCCAAAAATGTTCAAAAAGATTCCGAAATACTTGCGGGCGAGAGGAAAGGGTAAAATGGGGGGGGAATAAAAATGGAGGAGGATTTGTGCGTGAGTCTGCGCACGTGTGTGTGTATGTACGTGTGTGTGTATGTACGTGTGTGTATGTACGTGTGTGTATGTACGAGTGGGAGGACGTGGTCGAGGAGTAAAGAGTTGAGCGAGCACACGCAGATATAAAAAAATTAAAAAGACGAAAGAAGTGAGGAAGTGCAGCTGCGAGTGTGAGGGGGATGTAAGAGGGGAAGGGGCGTTGTTTTATCGCGACCAAAGGTGTCTCTTACAGTGACACTAGACCGGAGAAGAAGAGCTTCCGAGGAACGAGGTCTCCTTTTTAAGTCGCCTAGGCGGTTGTAAAAGCTGGGCGAGCAACACCCTGGGACCTCGGGGGACGCCTGCGACGTAAACGGCCCCCCATCTCCACACCAAACCTCTCCCCTACCGCGGCCCTCCCCTCGCCACTCCTTAGGACTTTCCTTTCTCGATCCACGCCTCACTCTTACCGGGATTCGCTGAACGCTCACCAGGGAAAAATTCCCTTTGTACCACGCAGCACCACAAACGAACACGATTTCTTTTCTTTTCCTAGTCCCTACAGGGAACCCGCACAGTTTTCAGGGTACCTCGGCACCCTGGCGTGCGATCCCAACGCTATCGTGAGCGATCCTTAACGAGAGAGGGACGAGTGGAAGGGATTTCTTAGGGCACCGCGACAGGTGGAGATAAGAGGTCGTTGGGAGGAAGAATGGGGAGTGATACTGACACCCCAACTCCAGATTGCGTAACGCCCTCAGATTAAAATTACGGAAGAGGAAACTTTGCTTTCCCAGGAAGAAGCCTTAATGATGCAGGCTCTCCACAACCCTCGGACCCTGGGAAACAACATTATCCTCGGCAAGGCGCTAGAGACCTACGCAGAGTTTTTCATTCCATTGCCCAAATGTTATTCCCCCACTCGATTGACGCACTCGGCGCTGGGGAACTCTTCGTTCCTTCTAATTGGAGCGATTTGTCGTAATAAGGTAGCACTTTTCTCGGTGGCTTTCTCTTCTAGCTTGAATTTTAATTTATGCTTGACAAAGCGGGATAAACATTCGCCACACCACCGAACTTATAATTTCATCGCGGGAGGAGTCATGTGACCGCAGTAACTCTCAGCGTCATTCACTGCCCTCCCTCTCCTCTCGCTGCGCGCCGACGCCTGGTGAGAATGGGCGACCACCAATTATTCTCGACTCGCCACTTCGCCAGCGCGATAGGTCAAGCAGTCACATCACACTCCGGCTACTTAACAGCCCGAAAAAGGAAAGAGCAAAAGAAGTGTAATGGGGAATGCTAACCGAGGGCTTAACGAAGGGCTGTCCTTGAGTCCAAAGGAGGAAGAGGTGGTGGGTGCCTAAGAAATGGCTGCTGGTGTGGACCAAGAGTGGAATATGGGGGGGGGATGTGTCGTGGCAGGGGGAGGAGAGGTTGGAAAGAGCGACGGGGCGTAACGATCTCCTGCTTCGGGATGATGCGCTTTTACGAGCGAGTCTGATGGAGTACTAAAAACAAGTTGATTTGCGAGTCTGAGTGTGTTCGGAGACGATAGTGCGGGCTGAGGGCGGGGAATGGGAGAGAGAATGCAAAGGAGGCGAGGGGCGGATGGAGAGGTGGAAAGGAAATGAATGGATGAGTAGAGAATTGGAGGAAGAATTTTATGCGTCGAATGCCGTGGAGTAGTTGGTAGTTGAGATGGGAAGGGGGAGGAGCATAAATGAGGGCGGAGTGCTTGGAGGGCGACGGGGGTAAAGGCTGTCGAAGGAATGAGTGAGTTTCCCCCCGTGAGGGAGGTGAGGCGGACGGTGAGAGAGCGCCAAGGGGTGGGGTGACGGACCCCTCGAGGCAGATCCAAGGAGTTGACCGAGGAATTAAATGCAGGGGGAATGTTTTACGATCCCTGTTAATCGCGCGAAATCGGGCCTTTGAAGAGTATGAATGTGATTCTCCCGCCTTAAAACGACTGCAATATGAGGACGGTTGGGACGCAGCTTAAGGGAATGACTGACGTTTGGATAATGCCTTTCCGAAGAGTGAAAACAGCATTATCACCCCTAAGAGGGATGAGAGAGGGGAAAAATTAGCACCAAACCTTCGTAAAACGGGAAATCAGAGTTAAACACTTTGAAACAATTCACACCGAGCTTGGATAATCGCTTACACATTACCCAAAAAATGCGAACTGCTAGAATTATAAGAGATAAAATTAATTTACATTGTAAAAATTATCACTTTCGCTGATATTTTCCGGTGTCGTTAGCTTAGTTTTATCTCAGTGCGATAAGAAAAAATATGCCCTACATAAAGAGCCAGCCTGATAATCTGGGGGGGGGAGGTAGTAAATAAAAATCAAGTGCCGGAATATGTAGTGGTTTTTACGATGTTTGCGGACTTCAGAGTTGCAAGATTGCGCGATATTTCTGGGCTGCTTCAACCTTTGGGTGACTCCTAGTGTGCGGTTTTCTAAAAATAAAAATCAGGAATAATTTATGAAGTTTAAATCTTCCGCCACCACGAGTCGGCCAAAATAGATCCACAACCACCCGTGGAGAAGTAAATCGCTCCAAAATAAACTCCTTAATTTCTAAACTCTATTGACGCCTTCATAGACGTCGCGGAAAGAACAGAAGACGCGGCCAGGAAATTAGAATTGGCAGAGAATTCGCTTTCACGGACGGGCTTCCAGGAAGCTTTTACTAATCCCCATGAAATGTGAGAAAAAACTGAGAATATGATCTTCGAAATGTAATGGATGAGAAAATTATGTCCACTTGCTAATGGATACCAAGGGACTGGAAATCAAAGCGTGTAAGATGAGAGCAACTCACAGTGCTGATGGGAGAGAGTGAGTGGGGAGGGTTCCTGCGAAAAGAAAAAATTAAATGTGGAGGCATAGAAGGTTAAAGGTTGTTCCCTGTCACTCCGGGAACTCAAAGGTCGCGGGAAATGATCCGTAGTAAGGTAAATGGGGTCGAGGAATGATGAGGGATATGAGCGTCGCCCGAGGACGGCGTGGGTTTGGTGTAATTGGTACCCTCCCTGAGGAATGGGAAAGGTATATTCTAATAACAATGCTTAAAAATACGATGATATCGATTCAGAGAAAACATGGAAGAAATGCCGGAAACAATCCCTGGATCACTCGTTGGACGTTTATTTGAAACTAAATTCCCAGGGTCTCCGAGTCACGCACGCTACTTCCAAGATTCGTCGAACTATCGTATATTAAGTTAATATTTTACTTTTTTCTTTGTTTCGGCACCATTATAAAGCACGGCAAATTTATTAGGCGACATAAAAGAACACAGACGTCTCACTTACCCAAGGCGACACCTGACGCTTTTAACCTCAACAGACTGTTTAATCTCCTAAAAGAGAAACCTCACGTTGCCGTTTCAGAAGCCATGTATAAATCTAGTTCTCCCACGTTGTCCCGTCCAGCAGTGGAGAGTTACGGAAGGATTCTTCTAAAAAGAGGAATATATTTCACACGGAATGGTGGACTTCAGTTCTTCCAAAGGGCAGAAGACTCCTCAATTTCCTTCCTGCCTAATCGCTCTCTTGTCGTTCCAAATGTTGGCGATGATATTGCAAGAATAAACACACGGCGGAGGGACAACAATTCCAACCAGTCGTCGACCACTTCGCTAAGCTTCCAGCTTCAATGAAAATCACAAGGAAAAACATGAGACGCAGCCTGCTATGATATTAAAACGTTTCATATCCGTCGATATAGCTTAGAAGTTAGTTGACAGACATAGAACTTTGGCCTGTACCAAGGCGTCAATCACATTATCTCGTAATCAGCTGCTGCTTAAACTATCTATTTGAACCGCTCAACTTTATCCTCGGTCCAGGTCACTGACAAAGATTGAACTCGTTTTTTAACTCCGGTTTCTCGATGTTTTCATTCATTCCTTTAAAAAAATATCGTCCTCAGAAGCTGGTACGCGAAGATTTCTCAAAGAAATGATGATGATCAATTGAATCGGTTTAAATATTCTCGTTTCACTAGTACAGCCAGTAAGTGGGAATAAAGCTAATAAGTATCAATAATTGAATTTGAGATGCTTCTAGTCGAAAAAAGAACAGTCCAGGTGGAGTACCATCTCTTATCAGACAAAATTGTCCACTGATAGCGGTGACACGCAAAGTTCTACTTCGGTAGTCAAGCTTGTGTAGTAAACGGTTCTGCCACGCGATAATTTTTTTAGTGTATAAAAAATTTATCGCGTGGTTTATAAGGTCTTCAACAGTCTCTTCGTATCCAAGAGTACAGTTTCTCATCGGCTACAAATTGTGACCACAGTGGTGTAGGAGACTTTCTCGGCTGACGAGAGAGAACCTTACGAATTGGAAGAAAACTCTCGTAGCTCTTCACACCTGCACGTAAAGTATTGACGCGTATCTCAGTGACAATAGTACATTCTCGTGAATCGCATACACCTACTGACTAGCACTCGGTGGAAGACGCCAGACGACGTAAATCCGGGATTCTTTTTCGTCAGGAGTGAATAATTTACCTCTATTATAGACAATTTTCACAGCACAACGTAGGAAAAAATGAAAGGATGACAGAACAAGCTACACTTAAAACTCCTCGCTTTGAATTCCTCTGCTTGCTCCCTCACTCTTCCGCCTTCTTTCATTTCAATATCGCTCTTCGATCTTGCCTTGACCTCGTGAGAGGAAGAGCTATTATTCCTTACGGTGGATCACAATGAAAGGAATTCCCATTTACACTAAGTATAGGCCTCGAAAACACGACCTTCCAACGGCACTCCACCCCACCTTTTGGGTAAGGTTCTTTGTTAAAATGGCCGCTGGGAAAAAATGCTGGTTCCCTTGGGGAATACCACTCTCCTCTCCCTCGCCCACTTCGCTCATTCCACTCTCCCTTGCCAAAATATGAGTTGAGTTGAGGAGAAGTTTCTTTGTTCTTGCACTCCTCAGAGAGACGCTCACATTTCTAAGATAGCCTATCCTGTATAGATTTCCATTAACATAAAACACGGACTATGAAAGACAAGTGGTCCTAACTTGGAAAGAGTTATGATCAACAAAATTTTGTTCCTTAAATGACCATTTAGTCACCACACTTTTGATGATTATCCACTGAGTTATTTGCGTTTTATTATCTTGCTTACTTTGGAAATAACATTTCTGAAAGAACTTGTTGCATTGATTAGTATTCCGTTTCTATGGGCTCAACATAATCTCGTTTTCAAAGAAATAATTCTCGTTAACAATAATTTACAAGTGAAACTTAATTAAATCTAAATATCCCTAAATATCATAACAGTCACGTGATTAGCACAATTAATGACTTTACTAACATTTTTAAACATACAGTTTTATAATATGTGGTATCCGGATTTAAAGGTTTTAAATAATGTTTCGATTTAGATCGATCGACTCCTCAATATATGTATTGAGGTGAATTCATGGAAAGGGAAGTGATATCTAACTATCAGTTCCCAAGGGAACTTCAAAGTAGTCGAACCGCTGCGATCAATTATTAGAAGACACACTTCCCCATGGGTCTCTTGAAAGTAAAACGCTCCGCCGACCACGGCATGAATTGTCCGACCTTTCGATAACACCCATTGAACGCGCGGCACAACAGGAAGCGGTCAGTGGGCCGGAAATAGTGGCGGAGGAGGGGAGGACCGCTGCTGCTGAGAGCGGTGAAAATCGCGAAAACAAAGCACTGTGAACTTCCATATACCAGCCCTTTATTTAATTTTATTCAACTCGGGAAGTTTTTCGTTTCCGTTGAAAGGGGATGGGGGGGGGGAGGTTGCGGTGAAAAAACTGACAGTTGCTCGATCAATCTGACGCGCGTCTTGCTGATCGATAAGCAGTAATTTATTTTTTTAAATTTTAAAGAGTTTGCGAAAGAAGCACATCCTTTTTCTCTTCAAGGTTGCCTACTGATGAGAGTAGGGATAATAGAAGTTTTTAAAAGTCAAGACTAGGCAACACTTGGCAATATGACGGCCGTGTCAAGGTGAGAGTTGGTGGAAATGAAAGGAAACAAAAGCCACAGCGCTCCCACTTCCCCGTACCTTGACCGTGAAATTGTTCGCGAAAATTTACTCTTGACCCCTGAAATAAATGCCGATTACACCAACGATCGGCATGCGGTGTTTCTCTTTCGATCCCACCGGAGGATATTTTTTCCGCTCGAAAGATATTTGCTCCGCAGTATTTTCTTTCGGTTCCTTCCTCCTCTGGGTTTAGGAAAGGGTTTGAGTGATCCAAAAATGTTAGCAAGACGGCTGGGTCGAGCGGGATATCATTCCAGTAATACTTCGTCACGGACACTCCTCAAGAACGGGGGGGAGGGCACGCACGGCACTGGATTCAGTTGCCCCAAGGCGATGGGGCATGGCTGGGGCCGGAGCGGCCGCTCATCCCGTTCGCCGAGGGCGAGGCGGTCGCTGCTGATCGAACGCCCTGGGGAGGAATGGTTGAGGAGGAGAGGCGGTGGGGGCGGAGGGGAACACCGCCACTTGCTGCAAGACACGTAAACACGCGCGGGGTACACACGGCGACACTTTGATGCGGATGGGAGTGGAGGAGGGGGAAGCAGCCGGGAGGCACAATGGGTACTCGGCCGCGACGAGCGACATCCAAGAGCTGGAGTTCACACAGCGCGCACGTTTGACTCGCAAAAATCTCTCCCTGCCTCTCTTTAAATAATCCTTTCACGTGGTCCGATTCAGTTGAGTCCGTGAGGCATTCGACGAGCGAAAATATTTCGCCCTTTCATTAATCCACAGGGGAGTGCACAAAGGCCGGAATGGCGGTCCCAAAGAGACACCGAATACGGCGTATGACGACCCGTGCCCATCAAGTCCGTGTTAAACAGGAGTGTGCATGGTGCGAATGTGCTGGAGAGCATTAAGTGTAGGAGGAGGAGGAGGAATTGGGGTGGGGAGGAGGGGGATGAAGTAGGAGGAAGAGTGTGGAGGGGGTGACCACGCAAACGCTCGACGTTCGCAGGTATCGGCTTATCTCTCTCCCCTCCCCCACCCTATGCCACACAATTTACCAATATGCGGGAGCAGCACCCAACAAGAACACTCAACTGAGCAAACATTGTCAATTTAGCGTTTTTCCATACTCTCGATACAGCACTTGGGAAGGGCAGCGGGGTCGGAAAGGAAAACCCCTTCCCTTCACATCCCTTTAGGGGTTGGTGGTTTTTCTTCCTCGAGTCTAATCCCGAAAAGGGTCGCGCCTCTGGATATTGCACGCGGCTCCACACGCACACACAAGCACACAAGTCCTGGATCCTCTCCAGAGATCGCTTCCCTCCACTCCCTCTCGTGAACAGGAAAAATGTTTATATATATATATATATATATATATATATATATATATATATATATATATATATATATATATATATATATATATGTTTTGGTCAAAGAGAAGCGCGCGCGTGTCAGGCCTCCTCGTGCCCTTCCCGGAGGCTCGTCGCCCGGTTCGGGGGAGGGTGGGACGCGGTCGTCATGATCTCAGGACGACGCACTCTCCCCGATTGTTTTCCTCTCGCCAAGCCAAGAGCGGCCGGCCGCTCGCCGCGTCGCGAAGCCAAACGTACACTCCTCTCGTCCCCTCTTCTCTTCCAGTCGCCCCCCTCTGGGAAAGATGAGCAACACTCCAGCAGAGTCACCCGTCGGTCTTCTTTCTCCTCCTCCTCTATTCACCACCCACTAACCCCTACCCCCGCACCGTCAAGGAGGGCCTGAAGACGGAGGCACGCCTCTCTTTCCTCTTCCCCCCGCCGCCCCTTTTCTCTCGAACGGCTGAGAACACGGAGCCCCCTCGGGGAGCGCGGACGCCCCTCGGGTCGGCCGTCGCCCCCGCGTGTGAACCGACGAAAAAAATCGGCGCCTCGCACTTGTCACCGCGTGCGTGACGGCGGGGAGAGGGTGCCGGGCAAATCGCCGATCGCTTGCGGGGCGAAGGACCCACGCGGCGAGCGAGTGAGTGGTGTGGTGTAAAAGGAGGGAAGAAGGGGGCCGGTTGACCCGACCCGCGTCGAGTTCCGTACGTAACTGCGCGCGCGAGAGAGAACGAGGGGATTCCTGAGTCAACGCGGAGGAGGGGCGGGGAGCGCCGGGGGCAGGAGGGGTGAATGGGTGCGGGGGAGCGAGGGGCGGTGAGGGGGGGGGAGATCGGGGGGGGGTAGTGGGGGAAGGGGCCGGGTTGGAAGAAAGACCGACCGCCCGGCTCGAGTATCATGTCGGGAGAGCAGAAAGATTGCCGCGTTGAAGTTCAGATGTTGAGAAGGGTGTTGTGGGTCGGCGAGCGAGAGCGCGGGACTCGGGAGAACTCCTTGCTCACTCCCGCACCCAAATCTCCTCGCTAATGCTCGAGGGCGAATGAAAAAGTATAATGGGGCAATCGAAAGCTAGAGGAAATTGGTAATGCCATGCGAAAATGTGGTTGCAGTGATGAGGATACCACGTGAATGAAGAATTTTTCCTTAAACCAGGAATGGAAAAAATATTACGTTCGTCATCTTGGTAGAGTAGGAATTTAAATTTAACCCTCTTATCCTTACTCTCCACTGAATTCTCTCACTTATGAAAACCCCAGATATGATGACGAAAAGATTACTTATACTCCCCTTCCTAATTATGCTGCAAACCATGCATGTCATGCTTGATCCATGTCGCTTTCCTCCCAAAAAAATAATACGATATGACCTCAACGGAAGTAATTTCTCGTAGTTCCCAGCCTTATTGTTGCAATATGAGAAAAAAGCAAATCTGTGCCTAATGCCCATGAAGGAAAAAAAATCAACACCTTCACACGCTGGCTCTCCACGAGACTAAGAAGAGAGGTGAATTGAGTATCTTCATTTATTGCAATGAAAAACAATAAGTTTGTCGTTTAAAATCGTACAAAACTACCTGTGACGTCAAGACGCACAGTTTTTAATCGGATGTGATGCGTAAAGTATGCCAGAATGGAAAATAAACACGAATAAATGTTTTTTTTCCGATCTTTGGAATGCATAAAAGAAACGTCATAAAATTTAATAATCTGTAATGGAAAGATTAATATTATTGCCAGGTCTATCATTCATAAGTTTGTTTGCAAAAGTAATAAAATATACAAAACTTTGTCGACGAAACAGAATTTATCGGTTAAATACGTACACAGCCATTCAAATAAAATATTAAGCGCAGGATACGAAAACAAATGCCGATTACCATTAATTAGCACTGAGTTGTAGAAAATAACGTGCTCATATAACCATGGTGGACCGTAATGGCTATTGTAAATCTGAAAATCAGTCTCTAACTACGTTTCAGCAATAGGATTTGATAATTTCACCCACTTTATCATGTCGAATGTTATAATGTGGACTATGCCCAGCACTCCACGTCTAAACTCCCATTATCAATCTTAGACCACCGTTCCATCGTTGAGGTGATTGATTGTCTTATCAGCCCGAGAAAATCAATAATGAACAGGAATGCGAATCTGAGGGATGAAATTTAGATATTTTATTATTCAGATTATTCAGGGATTTCGTTCGAACTGTTTATTTTGTTTACAATTTATCTTCTTTATTCATTCATATTTATTGTAGCTTTCATCGATTCGGTATTTGATTGATAGGGTTTTACCGTTTTACATAAAAATAATGCATTATGCCTTTAAAATTCACATACGCCTTTTAATGTTCAACTTATCAACTCTAACTTTGCTTTTAAATTATTATCAGAATGCTACTAGGGGAAGATTTTTTGAAGCACGATTTTTTTTAGCTACCGAATTAATGTTTGAAAATAATTGAAGGAATAAAATACAAGCGGTTAGTTATCAAAAGCGATATGTTTTGTTGTGATAAAAGCAACGATAATACTTTCCAATTTTCTATAAACCACAAAATGAAAAAAAATTGAAAACAATATTCTTATAATTTAATGTAACTTATTTATTCTCAGTGACTTTTATATTATGTATACTTTACATGTATTTTATGAGTTCAGCCTCCAATGAAAATTGTATACGTGATCAATCATTAAAATCTCTTTGCTATAGTTTTCCGATCAACGCCAAGACGAACTTAATAACAAAATAACCTTTCACCAATTAGCATTGGATTGGAATATTCGCGATAAACTTTGCAGTAGTGCACTCCAATGGGCACTCTTGGCCTCCCGTTATTCCGCAATCGTCACTCGCTGTGACCTCTCAATATCTATCTAGGCAAACATGGTATTTTTGTCCGTACAATGGAATATTTTAGCGCGGCAATGAAAAGGAGACGCTGGCGCAAGCAATCTCTGTAACCACAGCCGCGCCGACAATTTCTAACAATCCTCTACAAAAACCACTAATAACTTCTCTCACCAATCAATAAGAGAAAAAAAACACAGTCGGTAACTGCGTCACCAGAAACTTCAAGAGAGAATTCCTTATCAAAGCATGCTCAGGTCGGTAATGAAGCCGTGCACATAATTGTTTCAAATTTGAGAAAATTTTAAGTGGTGTCCCTTCGCCACAAGCATTTATTAGCCACCAGAAATCAAAACTCACGCACGAGAGAGAGAGAGAGAGCGGTCGCCTTCCCTCACTCCCCTTCCCAGTTCCTCTCCCTCTCCGCCGGTCTTCCCTTCCAACTTGGCCCACAAACTCCTCTCCAACCCCCCAACAATCATTTTACTTCCTGTGCTTCACTCAAGTGCGTGAAGTACCTTGAGAACAAATCTAAATCACTCCGGCGTAGGAACTTGTCAGCTGGGGGTGGGACGGCAAAGGAGTGAATATCAGAAAATGGGATCGTGTAGGTAGAGGGGAAGGAATGGATTAGGGAAGCAATGAAAATTCTAGGTATCATTCTCGGACGAAGTGTAGACAAACACATATATGCGTGTATATATATATATATATATATATACATATATATATATAGATATATATATATATATATATACACGCATATATATATATATGCGTGTGTATATATATATATTTTATATATATATATATATATGTAAAATATATATATAATACAGGGTTCGTCCGGAAAATAAGTTTACTGATTTTTTCCCGCCGCTCCAGGCGCGCCCAGCACCGCTCTGACTGGCTGCGATTGGAGGGGGGTATGTTGGCAAGCGACGCTGAAAAAGGCAGTCGGCTCTGAGCTGTGGTGCAGTGAGGAGCTCTGTTAACGCGAACCTCCACGCTCGACCCACGTCACGGAACGCGATGCCGAAGTTTTTGGAGCAGCGTTATTCCATCAAATTTGCGGTAAAGCTTGAGAAATCGTTTACCGAAACTGTCGGTATGATTAACCAGGCTTACGGGGAGTCAGCCATGTCCAGAAACATGATCTTTCGGTGGCACAAGATGTTCGTGGAGGGCAGAGAAGAGGTCGACGACGAACCACGGCCTGGACGCCCATCAACGACACTCACCGACGAAAATGTGCGAAAAGTTCGCGATGTACTGAACTCTGATCGTCGTCTTAGTGTTCGGATGATAGCAGAGCAGTGTAATGTGCCAAAAACAATAGTGCACGAGATTAAAAACATCTGGCGAGCGATCACAAACATCTGGCGGCTGCATCACGACAATGCGCCGTCTCACACCGCGCTTGTCGTGTCGGACTTCTTGGCCAAGCACGGCGTGGCAACGCTGCCGCACCCGCCCTACAGCCCAGACTTGGCACCACCGGACTTCTTTCTGCTCCCGAAGATAAAGAGGAGTTTGAAAGGAACGCGATACGGGACTTTGGACGCCGTCAAAGAGGCCGTGACGACGTGTCTTCGAGAGGTTCCCGATGATGCCTTCGCGGGAGCGTTCCAGGAATGAGAACGCCGCTGGAACAAGTGTATCGACTCACAAGGGTCCTATTTTGAGGAATATTAGCTTAAGATATGTAAAAGTGTAATAAATTTTTTTTCCTGAGCTCAGTACACTTATTTTCCGGACGAACCCTGTATTTATATATATATATATATATATATATATATATATATATATATATTTATATATATATATATATATAAGTTTAATTTTCTAATTTTATGAGGGAGTAAGGTTATAAATATAGACTTCAAGAATACTTGTAGTGTCATTTGAAAGCTCAGTCACCCTTATTGCTCCTAAAAGTAAACGCATGGATTTCCCCCTTTGTGGTAGAAGAAACCCCCATTCCAATTTACTCACTGACAAGCTTCCATCAAATTTCCACATTTTATGGAAGCCGGTGAAATATTTCACTCACTCCATTTTTATATTGTTAGTTGACAGCCAAATATGTACCTACTTTTCTATTTGGTTTGACATTACCTTTAATAGATTAATATATTGCTCTTCTATCCGTATAACATCCACTCTACACTCACTTCTATCCTCCCGGGATATGAATACTGCCATAGATAGAGCGCTACTCTTAATTTCCGAGGATACTATATTGGTTACCGTAACAATTAACGTAAAACACGTTACTTTATTACTATATTCAATATAGTTATTTATATTTCCTCCAAAAGATCACAGATGCATATCTCACAGTTCAAGTAAATGAAAAACTAACTATAAATATAACATCCAATTTTCATCGTATTACAAGAGCTTACTTCCTTTTTAATAAAACCAAGAGGTTGCTTCCTACCTCGTTTTTAATAAAACCAAGGGATAGCATAGAGGAGCTAGATTTTTAAAACGTTGTTATGACAAACTTAGAAGCGTAACCAAAACATGAGAGCAGCTAGGCTGAGAATCACTCACGGAGCGAAGGTTAAATTACAGATTGAAAGTCTTGCATAAATTGGAAGGCCGTCCCTTTGGCGGTGATATTAAAAATGTATTATTTTTTATTTTTTATTTATTTAATTCCACATGTTCTGATAGACAGTGTCAGGTGGCACACAAGTCCCAAGAATCACATAAGATAATAGGTAAAATCAGTCATTAAACAAAAGTACACTTAAAGAGAACTTCAAAACAAATCTCTTTCACAAAGTAAGACACTCCCCATCTCATTAACATCAATCAATCAGCAAGAAAAAAAGGTAAATTTAAAAAAATTAAGCTGCTACATATAGTTTTACACCACACATCAATCAAATAATTGCATATATTCTTTACATCTTTTCTTAAAAGCATGCACTCTGTTATTAGATTTCCCTCTCGAACTCCCCCATCGTACTACGGTAGGAGAGATAATGCCAATAAAATTAAAGAGATTAAGGGTAGAATAGATAAATTTAAGATGTCATTTTTTCCACAAACGATGGGGTGTCATTCTACCGCGGTTGGGTCATGTTCGGGTAAAATTATTCTGGTGTGTATTCACCCCCTGCCACACACCCTCGTGGTGGCTTGCTGGGTGTATAAAGGAATATAAAAAAAGAGTGCGAACTCATTCAATATATCTTATTGCCTTTGGACCCGAGCGGACGGACTGGTACTTGGCTTGTCATATTTCAAATGTTGACGTTTAATTTATAGCATATTCATATATGAAACCCAAGATCCTGAGCACAATTCAAATAAAAGGTCATAACTTCAATTACATTAGTAATAGACAGCATTTTTATATCCCGTTTCGAATAAATATAGCTATAGATGAATGGAAAGGAGTATGAAGTAAGAAATATTGGGTCGCAAGAATGCCTAAGCGGTTATCAAGGGAAGTTAGCAGCCGCAAGAGAAATATGTCGGTTCGGCTCTTGACAAGTTAAACTGAATAACATCCTTTTAGCCAAATAGAAAGTGTTTGGAGATATTTCTTCGGACCAATGACGATGATATTAGAGAAAAGGAAACAGTGACCACATGGTATAAAAGAAAGAAATGAGAATTGGAATGGAATGTAAGTGACCTGGCATCTTATTATGAAAGATGAGCGTGAGAGAATCAAAATAAATCTGCGAAAGTACAAACCTATTAAATACGAGTACGTGGAAAACATGAGAAGTAAAAGGAGTTTTCCTTTCGGCGAGAGACTATGTAGAAAGTTGTTTTGGCCAATACTAATGATAGACTATTCAAACAATTTCTGAATTTTAAACAACAAAGAAAACGATGTTGTAAACTGTGCCAAAATTCGCATGCTCAAAATGAAATTTGCTTGAGAGTTTACCGTATAAAGCAGTGGTTCCCAAAGTGGGCACTAACGCCCCCCGTGGGGCGGTGGTCTAAAATATGGGGGCGGAAAGAGCCAAGGAGGCCGCAGGGGGATGCCGGATGGTCCTGACAATGTGATATTTGCGAAGGCTCGGTAACCTTTCTTTTATCTCCATTTTTAAGCTTCGGTTTTAAAGTTAACATTGTTTCCCGCATTTGGAAGTAATTTAAACCATATCTGTGCTTATATTTTACAGTAGGAATGCTTGAAAAATATTTCCAAGCCTTTCCCACACAAGAGAAACTTTTGAAGGGGTTAATTCTCATTTGGTCTATCGTTGGAACAACTGCGCGACACTCAGTACTTTGGTAGTAAGGTTCCGTGTGAATAAAACGGGTGTGAATCCAGAGAGGAATCAGCTCATCTGATAATTAAATTCGGTGGTTTTACAAAAAATATTTACCTGGATAATCATTTTCCAAACTATTCGGTTCCAACGATATTATCAAGGCTGTATTAGTAAGTTATTTTTCACCCATCGCATGATATCATTCTTGTGATGGCACTATTATGTAATTTTTTTATTATTTAATATTGGTGAAGTATATTACAAAAATAAACGGCCAGTATATTGTTTCAGTTTTCATGAAATGGTAATATATAGCTCAAAAAGAGGACCTTTTCTCTCATAAATCGTATATATACGATTTAACTTTCCTTTTGCCGGCTTGATATTAATGAAATAAATTCCCGTTCCACTGATCTCAAACACAGTGTTGCTGCCATTGTGCATTTCCTTCAAGCATAGCTTTTTTCAAACAAAGGGTAATATTCACAATCATTCTTTGAATAAAAAGAAAATTTTTGAAAAATTCGCCTTCTCGAGTAAATTTAGTAGTAAAAATACTTCTTCACAAAATTCATCTTAATAGAAATACATCATCAAATGAAAATGTGGCCTTGCTATGAAATAAACTCATGTTGAAACAACGAACACACAAGCATCCAAAAAAATGAACCAATTGATTGGACAACAAAATGACGTTGAATTAAAACCAATGTTTAAGATAAATTAACAAGAGTTTTGATTGCAGAAGAAGGTTTCCGATCGTCATCCTACATTACGGATGGTGGTCAAAAACTCCTCCTTGCATTTCCGACTTCACATTTAATGGAAAATGTTTTTTTATACAGTCATTCAGCTTATTTCCAAGCAAAGAAACAGACTTCAGCTTTGTGAACGGGGTGATTTAAGACCCCTGCTTAGTAACGTTAAACCGGACGTTGGAAAACTGGTATCAGTTTATCAAGCCCATCCAACCCATTGAAAGTTTATTTGATGGAGACATGTTATTAAATTAGGCAATAAAATCTCCTTAAATGACTTCTAGACCATGAAAACTAAAATCAATAGTCACTTAATTGTTTAACTAATTTTAACAAAACATAATTGGTCTAGTTCTATAATTTGAAAATTTTCATATTATATGATTGCTTAATTTAAGTAAAAAAAGGACATATAAACTTCTAAAAAAAGCTTTCTCAAAGATATTTGTTTTGATAATTTAATTTTATGTAAAAAGTATATTCTCCCCTAAGTTCCTTCTATTGTATATTATTTACCGGGTTCATCGTTTACTGAGAACAAATTAATGCTCAGATGGAATCGAATAATTTTGTTTCATAAATCGTCCCTGAAAATACAGAAATAACACTGTACTATGCAGAATGTTTCAATCTGTGAAGAATGAAACGGTAGGGAAAATGTAATCTTGTAATCTTTATAGAGAATGATTTTTTTGTCCGCCGACATGGTACGAGTAAGATAAGGTTTCCGCCCTAAAGCTTTTCTTTGGGTTAAAATGGCAACAGAAAGAAGGTGTCATGGATCTTATCGCAAGGAATATAAGAATTGGAAACATTATAAAAATGGAGATAAGTTTTTAATGTGCGCTTATTTTCCCTTTTTTTAAATCTAGTTTTGAAACTAATTTAAAGTTTATACAACGATACCTGTCAGAAGTAAAGGAGAAATTAAAAGCCTTATCTATCAATAAGAAATATATGATGTTTTCCTATGCCTTAAAATTAAATATTCTCGTTAAGTTGCTCTTAAAAAGAATACTTTTTCTGATGTAGCAATCAATATTTTCGACTGTAAAGGCCCGTTACGTATCCACTACGTCATATCGGTTAGTACATACATAGCTATTTAGTAAAAAAAATGACTCTGATCTAAGAGTTGAAAAGAACAAATATGCGCTTTCTGTCATATTTGATTTCAGCAGGGAGTAATTAACACTCACGTGTAACTATCGGCCACACATTAACATGACCAGTCGGCACTTTTGCTTCCTTATAAACTTCCATCCGCTTTACTTGAAATATCTAATAATCTTTCCATTGTGTATATTTATGCCAATCAAATTTTGTACGATCGTGTTATACATGTCTACACATAAGCATGTACCAAAACCCCATCCAAAGATGATTAAACTTCCCTTCTTTTAGACTTGTAATTCCTTGCGTATGAAGGTTTTTGGCTGCGTAATTTTTTCTTTGTTTTTCTACTTTATAGGAAAAGAAGCAGCGATGAAAGGGAACCTTAAGTAAAATTGATACCATGCATATATTTAACTATAACACTGGAACATTACTCGAATAGAAACCAATACCCACGACTAATATAGCGTCATATGATCAAACTATCTAATTTCAGGGACTTAAGAACATACTAGGAGTTCAGTATTTACTAAAACTCCATTCAAAACATCAATATAAATGATACCAAGCTCGCCTTAAATGAATATTTTCACGAGTGAATTTCTTTTAATTGTGGTTCTAGGTCCGTTAAATTAAAAGTTAATCATACAACATATTTTTGATAAGAATTAGGAACTGGGCATATATTTAGTTTTATATTATTTCTAACTTAATTTATAATCCATAGGGGATATATCTTTCATTTATTTGACCCCAGTATTGCGTCAATGGCAAGTTAAAATTTGAAACGTCTACATAAGCGGCGGAGTTGAGGCGCGACGCTGCATTGAAATTTGCTTCGGCTTGAACAAGTCTTCAGCCAAGGCCTGTGCATTGAAAGAGAAATGAAATATTTCGTCAATAATAAACAGTCCAGCCGTAATCACTCCTATCACTGCTCATTCTTGATTTCCCCTCCGCTACCCATACTCGTGTCGTATGAAAAAAATGCACATTTCTTATGAATAGACAAAAATATCAGTTGACTCATATCTTCCGCAATATGTTTCTTAACTGCACCAAATTTACTCTGTTGAAAACCCTATTAAAAATTAACGAAGCCAAAATATAAAACCCGATATAGAATAACGGCTTTTCCTGAACACAAACTCATCATCATTAATGTAATTTTTTCCTCTTCTACATCCCTCTGCTGATAATTCTTGATACTACCTTCCCTTCGTGCGAAATGAAGCTTATAAACTTATTGCCCCCTAGTTCTTACAAACGGCCGCTTTTCCCTTTTTCGTATACTGGCATGTAACTTATGTCAAGCAGCGTTTTTAGAGTCGCAATATCCAAAACGAATATATACGTAAAATATAATCGAAGGTTTCGGAGAGGTGATATTAATGATGGAAACCTAAGCAAAGTGGTCATTATTATTTTGCAAAATAAAAAAATCTTATATTTTTTCAGCTGTTAGAGTCATAATACATTTTTCTACGTTATAATATATTATTTAAAGCCATGTGCACTTTATAGGCAATTACATCATATTAGTCTCACTCTTAAACATGGCTGTCAACTCCCGGACATTTGACGGCCAATGCCTATAATGCTGAACAATAATTTCGGTGTGCATGAATGTTAAAAGCACTCCAAATAATAAACAAATGAAAATCTTGCTAGTACGTTGGTTTTCCAACACAAAATAAAAACGAAACAGACCATTTTTTAATATTTATCAGTTAATATGAAATAAACAGAAACTTTGGTTATGGTGTGAAACGAAAGCCTGATGAAATTTGATCCGGACCAATAGATAACCAATCATTTATAATTCTAAATGGTTAAAAGCTTAACTTGTAACTACTGTGATATTTCAGAATGATGACTTTGTAAGTCAAGACCCGGGTCGTGTTTAATAAAAAAATATATGTGGAATAACCAAGTATTATTTTCTGAAATGAATCGCTTCCACAAAGTGATAACTGAAATCATTCTATTACTGTGATATTACTGAATATTTCGTTTCAGAAATAATGGATGGCCAATTGAGCTAAGCGCAAATCTTAGATAACAACAACTTTTTCATTAAGACTACGTGTTTTCCAACTGGTACAATACTCTGAATAAAACTTTGGTCAGTCTTAGGCATCAACCTTCATTGGAATCTAAGAGCAGCCGAACTATTCCTTTTCTGCCAGCTAAATCATATCAGAAGAGGTTCCCCAGTGAAATAATTCTCATTCACTCAGACGTCTTCGAATGAATTCCAAGCACATAGGCGGAACAAAGCTGGCTTAAGGAAGAGGATTAGCCTCCATTGACGATAGGCAGACGGGAAAAAAGGAGCGACAAAAACCTTTTTGTCGGGAAAATAAGGCAATTTAGAAGGACCGGGAAGGAAGTTGAAACGAAAGAACAGTGCAGCAATAATACCTAAGAAATAGTGTGAGGGATACCTTTAAAGAGGAATTTAATTTGGGCAATACGTACATTTTTGAAACTGGAACCGTTGAAATATTTCTCCAAAATAATAAGTAAAAAATATATATAAATAGCATGAACGGCGCAAACGAAAAAATTAGTTTCTCGATGAAAATGTCCAGGATGTGCAATTCATCATCATTGGGTAAACATTGACAATTTGCATGCAAATGCGGTTTCAGCGGCCTATATGGACTGAATTTCAATGCATTTTTGAAAAGAGAAAACTGCCGAAAATTCCTCGACGAGGACATAATTATGTGCCCGAAATTAAAATGAATAGTTTTTCGGCGATTAAATTTCCTGACTTTTACTGGCTATATATCCAGATAACTGCTCCAAAATATATTTTAAAAATATTTCTTATTTGCTGCAGTTTTGGGAGAAGTGCGTCAGTAATTTCTGAGAGGGATACGTGGATTTTATCTGCATTGAATTTAAAAAAATGCTTTGTTGTCAAAATGTATATTATGCCCTGCACAAACTAATGTCGCTTGAATGCTCGGCTCTTTATGGAGTCCTCGTATATTTTCAGTAACCTCACATCGTAAATGACTAAGTACGTATATGTATGCGTCTGTATTTATACTCACACACAGTTCTGATATTAGAGTAATCTAAAGAAGGCCTATGTTTTTTGCTCTCGTAAGTGCTTCTACATCATCGCTTTCTATGTTTATATACACGTATGTATGTATATGTGTGCGTACATATATATATATGTATTCATGCATATACACACATATATATATATATATATATATATATATATATATATATATATATTTGTATTTATATATATATACACGGGGTAGTCCAGGGGGTAAACAGTTGGACTACTGACCAGAGGGTCCCGGGTTCGATTCCCTGGCAAGTCTCTGGGCACCTGCAGCTCGACCCAAGCCATAACCGGCACACGGAAAGGAACTGCCCCCCCTACCCTGATGTGTGACTTTCACACGCCGTCCGGCTTAGTATAAGGTGAACTCTATCATTACCCACCAAACCGACCTTCGGGTTGATCACTGTGTTTATATATATATATATATATATATATATATATATATATATATATATATATATATATATTGATGCTTTCGTCGAAGTA
This sequence comes from Hetaerina americana, assembly GCF_022747635.1. Lineage (NCBI taxonomy): Eukaryota > Metazoa > Arthropoda > Insecta > Odonata > Calopterygidae > Hetaerina > Hetaerina americana. Next base: position 9,404,726 of record NW_027286874.1, on the reverse strand, counting down.
ACATGGAAGTGCTGAATAAAAACTTGGAAAGTAACAAACAATAAAAGAACACATAAAGAGAACATTGACACGTTATTTCTAAATAATTTCGACCGAATTTAGCTCCGTCTTCCTCGGAAGAAACAGGAGTACTGAAGTACAGAAGTACTTCTATTTCTTCCGGGGAAGACGGAGCTAAATTCTGTCGAAATTATTAAGAAATAACGTGTGAGTGTTCTTTTTATGTGTTTTTATATTGTTTGTTGCTGCCCAACATATATCTATATATATATATATATATATATATATATATATATATATATATATATATATATATATATATATATACATATACATATATATCTGTATATTGTGTATATTCCTCCTCTTGAAATCAAAACAAAGTTAAACGGAGTTTATAAATAATAAGAAAAAAGTATAAATTTTGAATCCTAATCACTTATGACGGGCACATGGTGGCAGCTAAATTCGACTTTGAATAGCAGAACATCGCTAATGGTGATTACGGGAATGGCTTGAGTAAGGGGATTAGGAATTCAGCACATGGTCTACGACTGATCCTTTCATTTAATGCTTTTGAAGGGTTTGATCCGCATGCAGAGCCTCCCAAGTAAATAGCTGAAACGCCGACAACTTGAATGCTTCAAACTGCGCAGTTCTCAATGGCATTCATTGCGGGGCGGAATAAGAGAATCGCGTCGCGGTTCATTCCACATTGTATAACAGTCAAGGCGCACGCGGATGGAGGGAGCCCCCCCACAGAATGCTCTGTTGCCGTCACATGCAGGAGGCAAGCGTGAGCAAAATACGATGGCAAAGTTGATGAACTGTGCATCGTCTGCATGGTGCAAGATAAGAATAGGTACGTCTCTGATAAGGATTCAACGGAAGGGGCGAGCGGGATTGCGGGCGGCAACAACCGGTTCGTTTGGCCCGATAGGAAAAGGAATAGGTAACGATGAAAGAGGGGAAGTGGAAGAGAAGGAGGGTGAGAGAAGGAGGCGGGCAACTAGAGGGCAGCGGGGAGGAAGGGGGTGGCGGAGAGAGAGACCCGCTTATCTGCCTACGTCACCAGCAGGGATGCGGCCTCGACCGCAAGGTCGGTCACAGATGAGAGATAGGGGAGGAGAGCGATAGGGAGTGTGTGGAGGATTGAATTATGCGTGAATAGGGAGTGAAACGAGAATGCGCTGAGGGAGGTCAGAGAGGATTGCATAAGAGAGCGGACGATATTGAGAAATATATCCAATTTCGAAATTTCAAAATAAATCATTTTCTCGGAGATTATTAAACATATCATAATTATGAAGTTTGTGCAAAATTCTTAAATCCCGAATTTGGAGGTTAAAATTAGCAGTGGCAGACCAAGAGCATTTTCATAATCTATTATATTTCTATCTGTGCAAATCAATAATGTGACTGCGCATCGCTCAATATAAAACAATCGGCAACTTTCAATGCTTTTAATGCTACTGATAATGCTTTTAATACTATTGGCGCGGATTTATTAGAATTAACATTAAAACCTTTGCTCTTTTGTTAAACTGATAAAATTTTATATTGGTTACGTGATTTTTATAGGGATAAATAATATTGGCGAAAAATAATTTGAGGCGTGTTTTTATCATGCATATGAATTACATTTTTCCTCGAAATATTTTTAATCAAATTAAGTGTTGACTAACTATGAATAATATACCTATGTAATTGTGAGTCTGCGCAGGCGCCCTAGGGTTTACGTTCATCAAAAAGTATTCTGTGCTCCTCTTCCATTTAATTGCGTCCTAGCAAGGAAGATATTCAGGTCCTGAGAAACAAAATGGAGAAAAATGCAAGCTCGAAAATAGCGGTCCGTATCAGGGCAAAGGTAAAACTATGATAGAGGAGTTTTATTCCATGTGGTGTAGATTATTTAAAAAATTCCAGGTTCTCTTTGCCGTATAACATTAATATTTCCTACGGCACAAAATGAATATCCGTGGAAAAGACTACGATAGGTATTGAGCCCAATCTTTTAATGGTTCAGTGGTCATAAGGATAATTGTATGACATCGTATGACAACTATTGAAAGATTGACGCATTTGTAACACATATTTTCAATTTTTTATAGTTAAAACTATCAAGAATTATCAAGGGAATACAGCGACCACTATTGACCATAACACTCTGTAAATAGCATTTCCTCTTCCAGAAAATATATACATTAAGATAAAAGTACGGAAATAGAATTTAAAATTGAGATTGCTATAGTTTTTGGACGTTGAAAACTTCCATGCAGAGAATTTCATAGTAAAATCTCCTCAGATATTCGCAGAATCAAAACCGAAATTAAATCCTTGCCTGTTAAACCTTACAGTGAGTCACTTAAAATTTAAAATAATTTTTAAGAATAATTTACGTTTAAGAGTGAATTTACAGTCACATTTTAGTATATTACGCATTCTAAGGAACTCATAACTTGTATCATACTTACACAAAATATGAATTAAGAGTTAAAATAAATATAATTGTAAAATAAAAAAAAAGTCCAACTCAATCCGAGTATTAGAATTTATGGAATTTAAACACCAATATTAGGAGGTTCTCCATAATTTTTATTAAGAATACCTAACAAATCAATGGTCTCATAATTGCTAATGCACAAAATCAGTCCTCGGCTACAAACCTCAAGACATATGCTATGAAAAGTATCCAGATTCATCGCAGTAAGAAAAGAAAAACACTAGTTCAAGTGAAGGGAAGTAAACTGAGTATTGAGGGAATACGTCTATTGCTTTTGAACCACAGACGTCCAAGGTGAAGCCTCCACACCCCAAGACACACATTCTAGCTGATAATCCCATGTTATAGATCCCACCACCACTTGACTCAGAATATCAGATGAATACTTTGTCATTTAGGTATTTCTCCGTTTCTTCGACGATCTACTTGTTTCCAATCCAATTTACTCTTGATTTTCTTATCCTGGAGACTATGGTGACAGACAGATATCATTTTGTCAAATTACTAATAACTGTTAACATTAAATGCAATTATTTTATATCCTCATAATATTTCCCTTCTTGCTGTCGAAGCTTAATATAAGCAACGGTAGCTACAACTACTGTATCCATCAACGGAAATATTAACTGTGGCAGGAGTCCGTGTGCTTAACTGTAGCAGGAGTCCAGACTCCTGCCACAATTACATACAAGGGAGATTCTTACAAAATATATATTAAATAAAAACGGGTAACCTCAAACCTACTTTTTAATGAATGGACTGTAACCAAAATATCAACTGGGAGCAGAATACTAATCATCAACGACAAATTAGCATAGAATTGACGCCCACTATGGCTTTTACCCTCAGCTACTTGCACTCATTTAACAGCAATTATCAATAGATCCTAGATAAAACCAGACAAGTAAAACCCAACTCTTTTCACATTTCCTGCTGCTATGATACTCTAAACGTAGCCATGCATATAATTTATTACCCTTTTCGAACTAACTGGCAATTGACATCGGCATGGAGACATATTAATGCAAGGCTAGGTAAGCCCGACAAAAACTAAATATTTTACTAACATCGCACATGCAACTAAAACAGCTTAAATATTTAATGACTAAGGTTCAAAGTTAAGATATATGGACCCACATTTTTGTAGGCTGAAGCTGAACAATACTAATAATACTAATTTTGTGGTTTTTGTGGACCAATCCCTTCCCACATGACTGAGTAGGACTGAAACATATCTAACTTAATGCATGTTATAAACCTCTCTAACAGTCTTTCCCTTTAATGCCATGCTCCCCCTTCTACCCCTCGTCCCTCCCCGTGGGAGTGATGCCTCATGCGGACTGCTGTCAACAGCAGGGTGCCACGTATCCTACCTGCGGCGTCAGGGGTGGGGACCTCAAGTTGCAAGGCAGCACGTTAATAAAATTTTCCCTTCTTGCTTTCCAGTTCAGCATGACTTGCCTTAGTATGATGGTGGCCTATCGTATCGCGGGTAGATGTTCATTTTTATTATCTCCTAATTAATATATATGAGAAACTCTGTGGTGAGTATAATTAACGCTTGTATACTTGTAAAGCTTAGTTTTCCGCTAACATGTATATATATTGACCACCACCGCACACGCCCCTTTAAGGGATCTTAAGAGAATGCTTTTTCCCTTTTCCTAAGCCATCAAACACCCTCCCTCTCCCTTATCCGGTACACTTTCCATCTGGCGATAGCACTTCCTGCCAAACACCTTTCTGGTGGTTTGCGAGATATTTTCGTAAATGTGTGGATGTTGAAATATTACAGCTTCGATATGGCATTGAACCTCCCAAGCCTGGAATTGAATGAATATGACTGATATAACCTTAATATCACGGTACAGCCTATTCCCCGCTCGTTTAGTATATCTTATGATTATCACCAAGTCACGAGCATACGCGTTTCATTACGTCGGACTTTATTTACCAGACCTCGTTTTTATTCATGGAGAGTCGTACGCTGTATTTTCCAGAGTTACATCGGAAGCCGGGTTAAAGGTACAGGTACTTGCGGGTTTCACACATTGAAATTGTTTTCATGGCAATCCATTTTATGCAGCAGCTGGCGTTTTCTGCCAATTGTTACAAACATCTGTATGCTAAATTACCTGGCAGTCACACGTAACGCAAACTGGCTAACGTGCCTTTCATTTTCCTTCTATGAGATTCAATGTGCTCTAAAGGTATTGTATCATAGGTGGCTCAAGCCTTCTTGTGGTACAATTGGCATTCTAAATTTTCATGTTGGTGTAAGTATCATAATAGATTATAGTAATCGTGAAAAAAATTAAGACCTCTCGAACGTATTTAATTATTAAAACCATCTGCTTCTACGTATACTGCAACGTGAAATGTCCTATTCTCCCTCTACATTATATAATTAACGCTTTCATTTTTGCGCAATTTTCACAAGCATCATTTGCTAGATTATAATTATGAGTATATAGGCATGGGTTTTATTCAGCTATTTTAAAGCTTTAAATGGCATATCTGCAAAACGTTATTCAATCTAGTTAACTGTAAAATAATTTTTTTATATTGAATAATACAAACTTTATGTCAAAATTGTAATTTCAAAGTGCTCTTTCACGCTGAATTTCGACGGGCATAGTGAATTGCTTATTATGAAGTGTTCACTTTTTCACGTCAACGTGCTTTTGCTTCGGCGCTGAAACACATTTCCTTATGTTAGAGTTCCTTTTGATTTTTCGTCATCACCATTATAAAAGCCTTTTCCAATTGAAATTTGTAGTATATGTAAATCTGCAACAACTTTTATTTCTCATCATAAGTTCTTCGATGAATGGTTCTAAATTTTTTAGTGTTCCACTCAAACTCCTACATGATACATTCGTTCTCCCAAATTAAAAGTAAAAGTTAGTTTTCATTTGATGGAGTGCTAATTTATACAGAATTTTAAGACAATATTCGATTTTGAGTCCGGAAAAATTACTTTCGCATGAATGATGTTTACCAATCAATCACTGAGATAAACCCCACACTGGGAGAAAATCGTCTAAACTAAAATATGGGATTTTGTATGCTTAGGATATCATAATTAGAACATGAATTAATATCTCATCAGTCAGAGTAGGGATCCGTTCGTGATCTAATGACAGTAAAATTCACACATATGGGTATGGGGGCTAGCTCCTTCCCGTTGACGTCAATATTTTCCTAGGAATATAAAATATTAAAAATAGTATTCACTCGAAGTAAAAAGGGGGTGTGATCGGCGTCAAACACACTTGGACCACAGTCTTCCGTCTGGTAGCCAAGCATTCCCATGAACGGGCTAACAACAAAAAACATCACTTCACAAATAGAGTGAACGTAATGCATGCTAATTAACTTGATAGCCAATTGACTGGAAAGAAAAATTCGTAGAACACAACTAAAAATGTCTCTGATGTTCATTTCGCGAGGCTGCAACAGAGAAGCTGAATAGCTGTAACAGGGAAGTATCTTTACATTTGCCAATACGAATGCATTGGCATATGAATAAATGAAACATGGTATACTGGTACGAAACAAGTTTCTTTATCCATTACGCATAAAAAGAAAAGTAATATTTAATATTAGCCCTATTTCAAAGTGTTGAGGAGACATCGAATCTACATCGGTTGGAGAAATCAAATGGAGGATCAACGGTCGAAAAACTTAAATGAGCCCTAAACAATCAAAAAAGCAAACCGCGATAATAAGATTAAATATTACTTCTACCGCCCTAAAAAGAGAAAGATAATTCTATATTATTATAAAGTGGTCATAATAATAAAATTGGCACCAATGCTAAACGGTTCTTTCACTTTCTATGTGATGCACTACGATAAAGTTCTCTTTCAGTCTAAATAAAACAAGGCGCCATTGACTGCGCACCGGGGCACGTGAGAGTAGCCTGTATGCTGTCAAATGCAATGCTTGGTGGAGTGTGCCATCCAACAGGAGTACAGTACACATGCCCTTCTTTTATAAAGGAATGCCTCTTTTGAAATATAAATGAAAAGTGAAAGAGACACATTTATATTCCTCAGCCCTCTTTGATTCAGCTCAACTCTTAATGTCATTATCTTAATTAAGGAGTTTGTTGACACTCCAGAGAGAGAATGAACAGAACAAAATAATGAATCTGACACAGGATAAAAATGTATTTGGCTCAGAGGTGGGGCCAAAAGGAATGGGCCTGCGGTCATCAAAAATTTCATATATGAAAGTGTAAGTATATGTTTGTGCATGTATGTATACCACCGCAGGCAAAACACGACATAATTGAAATACTTTTCGAATAAAACATGAGAGAAACTTAATTTTTATCCTTATCACTGATAATAATATTCATCACAAAAGATACTGCATCAGACTTCGGCCTGTTGAAAAATTTTCATGATAGAAAGAAGAAAAAAAATCTTCTTATAGTGAGTTAGGGAATAACTTTGACTACAAAAGATAATGGAAACAATGGCCAGAGCCGATCTCGGCTATCAAGAGTGAAATATGTATTAATATATCACATATATTGTGGGAATAAAAAAATGCTAAGGAGAAAGTGGTCAATGGTTTCAAAGCAGTTTCCGATTCAAATATAAAACTAATTTTTCTGATCCAAAACTTAGAACTATCGGCTCCTTAACTATTTCACGTGTATTATAGCGGTATGTCTAGAAGATTCGGTTTTTTTTATTAAAGAAGAGTCTAGATCCTCAGCAAATGCTGCGATTCTTTTTCGATCTAGCAACAAATTACGTTCTCACATGTCTTGCCGACAATCGCTTTTTTAGAGACCTCCTCAACAGTCATCTCATTTCTCCGCTTCCCCAACGAGCGATTCTCGGATCGAGCCAGTCAAAGGAAGATGAGGAATGAATAAAGCCAGAGGCGGCACCTGGTTGGAAAAGGACCAGAAAGAGTATGAAGAATATCTAGAGGATAGTGGAGTAAAAGGAGAAGGAGACAAGAATGGAAACCGTCATTCGACGAGATGAGGGAGGCATAGATTGTGTAATTGCCTGGAGAGTCCGCTTGACTTCTAGACGGAGAACAATATCCTCCTGCCACCTTGAATTACCTTCGACGTCCTGCTGGAGCGACAACGGATCTTCTAGTGGCTTCGATGAGGCAGTAAAACTGTGCTCTCTTCGATAGACGAGGTTAAAGTGGGTACTGGGGAGAAGGGGTGGGGAAGGGAATTCCCCCGGCGTGAGAAACAGCGAGCCTTCGAACGAATTAGGTCGGATGGGGGGCGAAGCGGCGCGGAGAGGCGAGTGGGATGGAGGGGTGTGGGAGGATGAGGGAGGGTGAGAGGAGGATTGGATGTAATTGGGCGACTCTTCCCACCTCCCTACCACCACCCCCCCCCATCCTCCTCCCGGCCACCCGGTTACGCCGCGCGAGGGAGCCCTACCTCTCCCGGCCTCCGTTGAGTCCTCCGCTCGCCCCCACACACGCCCCCGCCCGCCGGCGCCCCGCAATGGAACCTGCGGTCGATCTGGGCACCCAATAATCAAGCCCCCAGTACTTGCGGGACCTACCGAAAACTCTGGGGAGAGGGGTGTGTGGAAGAGATGGAGAGGGGAAGGGCAGAGTGAAGGCGACGGAAGATGAGCGAGTGGGATGGGAACGGCGAAATCGCATTTCCCCTCTTTTTCATATGTGTGCGCGCGTCAATGTGTGTGTGGGTGTGTGTCCTCTTCCTCCCTCTGTTCCTCTCTCTCTCTCTCCAGTCCCCTTTTGGAATATCCTTCCTCGCGACGTTTTCATCGATCCATCCCACGTCCACATTCCTGCACCGACCCCGACAAACCCGTTGAAAATACTGGTGGGACAAAAAAAATCGAAATGTTTTTATGGCCAAGAACATGACATGAATGAAAGTTTTTCGTCAATTACGTTTCTTTTGGGTCACTTAATCTGAGCCGTTACAGCGAATTTGCAGTTCGCTCATATTAATCTACCACCACTTACACACCAATAGCGAGCTAATATTTATAAAATGAACTAAAAAACGACAGTATAAAGACCAACCACAAACCTCGTTGGAATTAATTGATTTTAGCCTTAGGTTCACGTACTCGCCCTGACTTATTTTAATTCCTCGGAAAGTTTTAAAGTTCCGTTTCATGATCACGCATACAAGGGTAAAATGCCAATTTCCCTTGGATTGCTGCAAGAATATTGTGAAAATTTGATTCTAAGAATATTCCAGAGTGCTGCAAAGTCTTCATCTTGATTTCAACGTGAGACATATTTTTAATTATTCACTGAATTCTTAGAAACAGGTGAGAAATCATTTTTAATACTCATTATATTTAGTCTCGATTTAATAGAGAACGTTTTGCCTATTTAAATTTTCTTATATTCGTACTCCATTTATCCAAACTATTATTTCTTTGTTCATTCATACCTTATACCTTTAATACCGAAGACGTTTACTGAATTTATGCGCTACTGAATGAAGGAGATGTTTTTCCATCGATGCGATATGTCAAATGATGGAGAATATAAAATATTGTAGTTAATTGATAATGCCATTACGTAATAATATTAAATTGGGAGAGTGCCTCGATCTAATGCCCTCTTTTTCCTAATCTATTCTTAATACTCCCTCATTGCTACAAAATTAATTCAGCTAATTACAAAAACATCTGATAAAATGGATTTCGCTACCTTTTATGTGATGAATTTGAGATGATGAAATTTCGATATTTAGAACTAATAAACTACAGAACAATTTCAGAGATAGCCGAAGGAAGTGCGCCATAGTGTCTGTCTATTTTACCTAATTTTTTCATTAATATTTTTACGATTTAAAAATAAAACAATATAATGTGGGCAATGAGAAGTTATTACAACTTCTCTAGCAAAATGTAAATATTTAAATAAAAATAGGAAGAAATCAAATAAGATGGTATACAGCAAATTTACTTAAAATAATTCATAGTAATGCATTAATTGATCTAGAGAAATGTGAAACCAATTCTAAAGTTTTTATAATATACATATAATTTACAAATAAATCTTTTATAGAGAATATGTCAATATTTACCATTAATTTTAATAGAAAAATACACCCCATAAAACGATTTACTCAAAGGATATTGCAATTTTTCGGGACTAGAAATCATTACATCTTTTGAAATAACATGAAAGGGTAGTGAGTTTAATTAAAAGAATAGTATACAATATTAATCAAAACCAGAATGTGTAGCATGGGAATAATTTTTTCATCGTTTTCTGTTATATTTCTTTGAAGCGAAAAATTTTCTGAAGATCATCTACACTTGTTAATCAAAAGGAGTTTAAATGAGAATTAATGCCCTATATATATGAAACGGAGGTCATTCAGTTGAAAATTATTTCGGCCTTTGACCAGTTGAGCGTATGTAATCTCCGAGAACCGTTTCCACGTATATAATCGCATAAAAGTGCAGAGAGGCGATAAAAATATTAGTCGATTATTCAAAACTAAAAACTTAAACTAAGCGACCTATAGGAATAAGGTTAGTGTGCGTCAGGTGCAGTTTGAAAGCTAGAATACTCCATTGTTATGAACATTATTGAATTGTTTTAATGAGTCAAAAAGCCACAACGTTTGGAACCATGATGAATTGAATTTTGAGACCAGTTTACATATGTTTCCAACTAACAGAAAGTGGTAACTTTAAGATGCATGATCATCAAGACTAAAAATCATAACTTAACAACACGTGTTCACTTCTTGAGTTAACATTCCTAAATAGCATAAAATGCTAGTAGTTGCACATTACTCCAACTCTCTTTTTTATAGATAACCTGTTTAGGTTATGTTTCGGCATAAAAAGCAACAAGAATAATAAGAATTTAATAAAGAGTAGCCAATGCAGCTTAATTTAGGACTGACATTCATTCAATAGTTAAATCTCATATCATAAGCTATTATCTTAATTTTGAACTTAATTCGTTTGCTCAGATTTGCCATGGTATGGATTTTCTCACAATGGAATGAATTGAAAATTATATTTCTTGTAGAACACTGTCTCAGGCTTAACTATGTGGAATGTCCCAACATTCCAAGGAATGGTAGAAAAACCTATACGACTCCAGAATTCACTCATGAATTGTGGAATTGCACAAGTTTGTTAAATCATTCACCTATTATTTTATCTTCTATCTTTCAATGAAAGGCTGAAATAGTTATCATAATGTTTGTACAGGGTGCGGCAACATAACTTCCTTATTTAAGGGGGTTTTGCTTTATAAAAAAGGAAGTTATGTTGCTGCATCCTGTATTTTTTGGCTCTGATTTCAGTGGTAAATTTGTTTTTCATGCACCAGACATTACATACCGACTAACTGTGTATGAGGTCATATTAATAGCGCAATCATTGAATAGTTTGTTTCATGTAAAATCATCATAAAAAGAGTATTTAGGTCAATGGAGTTACATTATGCATACAATACGAATGTAAACTTACGTGGACGAATTACAAATTAAGTGCCTTACCTAATTAATCTACTTCATACTTTGCAATGCTATATTAACTCAAATCCCAAATGGAGGCCTGGATCCTTTTCTGAGCCCTTGAATTTCCCTCCCTCCTCCTGGCTGAACCTGATATAAGCACTGGTTTTATTAATTCAGGAAGATAAAGATGAAGAAGTGCCCTACGTTAAAAATAATAGCATCAATGCTTTTTTAAACGCGAGCTACAATAGAGAGACCGAAGAATGGGAAGCAAGGAATGCGATTTGCGCATACATTTTCGCGACGGATATTTTTCCTATCTCCCCTTCCCTTACTTTGGAGGAGTGGGGGAAGTGCGCCTTTCCTCAGTACCTCAAACCTTCTTCCCGTCCTATCCTCATCTCCTTTCTTTCTTTCTCTCTCTCTCTCTCGTGAGCCACGTTCTTTCACTGATTCATTCCATTGTCATGCACTTCCACATTCAACCGGTGTGCGCTTAAAGCGAAACTCTACAAAACCATTCTCCCTACAATTCCAACCCCCCCCCCCAATTACTGCCACTTGCAATCTACAAATAACACCTTACTCTTGTTTTTGATTATGTGCACACGACGTATTGTGCTGAGATCGTGCCGGTTTACTCAACACTCCCCTGTGCGAGCATTAAAAGTTTTGCATCAAAATAGCCACCCCTAACCAGCAGATCCCGCAAAAAAGAGGCGAGAGACAACGGTTGAAAGAAGGAGACTTGGAACGGCTTCACATTGTTTTCTTTGGTTTTTATCTTTATATATTTCATACCTCTTCAACAACAAATAATCTTTTTCTTGATGATTTCAACGGTGGTAACGTGTACGTAAGTAGCCAATGATTGTGGATAATGAATACGCTCATGGAAGAGATTGCGGACTTTTCTTACTACTGACTAGATAGTACAGATGACTATTCCAACTTTGGCTCAAAAGTAACCTGAAAATGGTAAGTACATCATCATCAAACTTATTTTCTCTGCTCTCACCAACCTCGCTCTCTTCGATTTCGCTGCTGACGTCACTGGAGTTATGACGTTGAATTTGAAGTAATATAAGTTGTATGGTTTTCTCTGTGCCTTGCGATTAGTTAAATTCTGTTTCAAATCCGAGTACAAAGATTTGATTCCGAAAATGATAATTCTTCATTCCCTATGATAAGTCTGTATAATTCAACTAAAATTCTTATTCTTGATTAGTTTAAAAAAACATTATTTTGGCAAGAGTAGGATAGCTTCCGTATCCGTTGCCGAAAAAATAAGCCTAAGGACGCAATCTATGGACAAAACATAATTCATAGTAAGGAAAAATTTCCACGAGGGATCTTAGATTTTTAATGCTGGTAGGATTACGGTCATCAAGTCTTTTTTGCAACATTTTACATTTGGATTGATTTCACTTTATTGGTCTACATATTTTAGCCACCCAAATGGCTAATGAGTCAAGCGTATAATTGCATTTAATGCCATCAGTAATTATTGGATAGAATCGAGGTGGAATTTTATTTATTAATTACTGGAATTGGATGGGAAAATGCTCTCCCGAACCCCACGTACTGGCTGCCACTGCAGTCCTCACAGCTTCGCCTTGCACTGCACCACTCGTCATTCGGTGGGGGCCGGGGTGACGGGAATGGAGAAATCCACGCACCACGTGATCCACTGAATATACGACGCGCGTGCGCAGGCGCCCAAGAATGAGCCCGTCACGCTCCTCATACGAAACGAACCACCACCGTCCGAAAACCCTGTCCCGCCCCCGCAGCCGTGGACCCCCGGACTCAATATATTCGGTCTGTGGGGGTGGGGGGGTGCAACGGAATGGAGTTTGCGGGGGAAGAGGACCGGCCGGTCCGTTTGCGGGGGCGTGCACGAACCCCCCTGGAATCCCACGCGACCTAGCTACACCCAGGGGGAGGAGTTCGACCGAGAGAGGGATGGTTCTTTCCCCACCTAGCATTTAGTTCGCTCGGACCAACTCGGGGGCCCGGGGAATCCCCGTGCAACTCGCATGTCCATGTACTCGCGTTTGGCTGGAGGAGGCATTGGTCGTGCACCTCCCTCCCTCCACCCTCACAACCCACGCGCCGCACCGTTCGCTTGCACCGTTCCCGACGGCCCTCGTGCACCAACACCATATCCTCTCCTCTCCGTCGGCGGCCCTCACTCTCCCCGTGCTCCGTTTCCCACCCTTCACATCGATCCGCACCCCGTCCGCCCAACGTCCTCCTATCCCCGTCTCCGGGCAGGGGATTACCCCATCTCCTCCTCCCTCTTTCCAAGCCTCTCCCCCAACCCCCCGACCGTCCCCTTTACCCACGCTTTCTTTTAACCCTCTCTCCGAATCGAAACCGTAGCTGTCTCGTTCTCCGCCACAACGCAATTTTTTCTTTAAAATTTTTGAGTCAAAGTGTATGATTTTTTTTCAACTTAATGCATTGTGTGATCTAGCTTCAGTCCCACGCTAATGGCAGAAAGCTGCCTTATTTCCAACATTAAACCGGTAGCATATCTCAACACACAGATGAAACATGGACAAAGCAAATCAACACATTTGGACGAAAGAGGAATAAATTAGACTGCGGCGAACAGAAGTTATTCCAAGCGTGTATTATTCAATCTATAGTTTTTAGCTTTCACCTTTTTCACTCATCACGCATTTATGACTCATAAATATATATAAATATAAATAAATAAATAAATATATATATATGTATGTGTATATATATATATATATATATATATATATATATATATATACTTCTATATCTTCAGATGAAGACGGATTGAAGGACACACACCATGTATTTGTGAGTCACTTAAGGAGAGCATTCTATTCTGAAGATTCCTGGGTTAGATTCCCGGGCAAGGCACTCTGGGTACCTGCAGCTCCATCCAAGCTAAGTGATTTTTCGGGTACCAGGTCTTCCTGGGAAACCATAACCGGCACAGGGAAAGGAACTCGCCCCCTTACCCTGATGTGTGAATTTCACACGCCGTCGGGCTTAGTACTGGGTGTACTCTACCATCACCCACCAAACCGACGTTCAGGTTGATTACTGTGTGAAGATCGTGCTGGTGTGTTTCTTTGATTGGCAAGGGGCTGATTCGTGAATACATCTCTCAAGGTCAAACTGTCAACAAAGATGTAAAGGTCATGAAGAGGCTGAGGGTCCCAGTGATCCGAAGGAGGCCGGAAATGTGGAGAAACAATTCATGGCGTTCCCACCAAGATAACGCTCCGTCGCACACGGCGATGATCGTGACAGAGTTTTTCGCCAGAACCGGGACTTCCGTGATCCCGCAGCCACCTTCTCTCCAGACGTGGCTACATCAGACTTTTTTATGTTTCCATAGTATAAACAACCTTGAAATTGCGCCGATTCGACTCTATTGCGGACATTAAAACTAATTGTACGACGGACCTGAAGAGGATCTCTAAGTTGGCTTGCCAGGCAGGTTTCGATAGGTAGAAGAAACATTGGCAAAGGTATGCCTTCAGCCAAGGCATGTGCTATGAGAGCGACAAGTTCGATTAAGCTGAATCCGTCGAAATAAAAACTTTAATAAATCAATCCTTTCTTTTTTTATCACAACTTGTATAGGAATAAAACGGCACGCGTTCTTAAATAACTCATAGCAATAATACCTTTGGCCCATGTGATTAATGTATTAATTGAACAGTAGTTTATTTTTTCAGAGAATTTTGAATCAATTTTAAACTAAACTAAGGATTGTAACAGGATGGCTAAATTATTACTCTCGTTTTTGCCCAACAGAACGATGGTATTAGAAAAATACCATAGTAACATCAAATATTTAAATAATGGAATCATTCCTTATATTTAAAGGGGAAATATTTATCATTATTAGAGACAAGACCGATACCGAAACATGAACGCTCTTCAAAATTTACAACGCCTTAAGTGTGGCGAAGAATATCATTTGAAAAGGATTGCGAAAATAAAATAAATCGAGGACTTTTTTCTTATTTCATATCTCAGGAGCCTATTGCATTTTTCCTTCCTCTTAAATCCAAACTAAATAATTAACAAATCAATTTATATTAACTATTAAATAAAATTACTCAATATTCAGGTGGATAGTTAAAACTTGCTATCCATGATTCTAAGAGCCGTATTTAATCAACCTAAAGGCTGGTAGGTGAAACTTCATTGTTGAAAGCAATAGCAATAACGTTCTAATTCAAAAATCTTACAATAGAATAACTATTTAAAATACTTTCTATTAAAAAATACCTGATCTCCGATTAATTCGTAAGGTGATAGGACAAAAAGGATATTTCATGATGCACTCATAACACGCAATTCGAAACTATTAAGCCATAAAATAAATATTCAAGCTGTTATATGATAGCGCCAATACTGAATGTCAGCACTCAGGAAAATTAAATTCTGCATAATTAGTGGAGATTTAACCTTTGTCAACTTGCTTATAATAGGACTGAATGTAAAAAAAATCAGTGCTCAGGTTTTTCACTCGTAAAAAACATCGTTAAGGACGTTTTAACCGGATTTTAAGAAAATATCCTGAAACACACATTGTGTCTGAGTGCTTTCACTATGTATTAATACATTTTTTCGGGCTTTGAAGCATGAATTCGATTTAAATTCATCCCATTCAATTATTAAAAAAAAACATAAATGACGAAAGTTTAGGTCAGAACCACGATTTGGGAAAGAGGGCTAATGATTACGGACCTAAAGGAAATTTATTTGAGGTAAAACTGTCCAAAATCACCTTAGATACCCAAAAAATCACTTACATATTATCAAATTATTACTTTTAAGTCGGCTTTAAATATGGTATGCACGATAAATTTAGTAACTGTGGCTGTTCTCATTTTTTTATTGGCATGTACTGCCTAAAATAATTATTTCATATGATATACATAAATTGATATGACTTGTGATACCATATGTAGATATAAATTCATTGAAATCTCATTGAAATCCTATCCTGTAAATGATATCCTTTCTGATCAAGTTGTTTTTGTAGCGACTTATTTCATAAAGTTGAATTTTAGTTAAATAGCTCATTCCAATTTTTTGGATGATCAATTTTGGGACATTTCACTTCTTTTTTTAAAGCCACGCTGGAATATAATTTGAAAATGTATTCATGGAATTTGTGATTTAAGCGTTTACTACTAATTTACAAAATATAAAATGAATCTTAGATGCAACTATCCCACCGAATCACCATATTGAAAGATTTAGCAATAAAATATTAATTAAAGATGTGGTTGTATGTACGTAGTAGTAGTGTCTTGGGGAAAATATTTACAGTTAGTTAATCTTTCAATATACAGTCTACGATTTAAAGATAACATTGGTTACAAGGATATCATTTTCAATTTTGTAGTTAAATTATCATTTTATTATAAGGGTATCAACTGTATAGATAAATCTATCTTCAGAGAAAATATAAGAACATCATAAAAATATATGTAATTTTGATAATAGATGCGTTTACCATGTAACTCTAATGGAACGAAGAATTAATTCACTGCGGCGACGCAGAGCATTGAAGACACCCTCTTGAATCGAATTAGAATGTTGCGCCGGGTATAGAAAAAGGTCATTACCAACCTCATTTCCAAAGTATCGACAGTGACAATTCATGTGTCACGGAAATATTTTATCCTCACTTATCAATTGCGAAATCTTATTTGAGTTTCATAAAAAACATTTTACCCTGGTGCTTGAACTTAAATTTAGGAAAACAAGATTTCATTCAAAATCATAGTTTTACAAAACTTGCGACAGTTATAGAACATGCCTTTACTGAATGTGAGTCACATTGTTACACTGGTTGAACAAGTCAGTTCAAGAGCCTAATGACGATGATTGATTCTATACTGTAGAATAAAAACACGCGAAATATCAAGTTAAAATTTTTCAACCAGATTTAAAAAAGTGTAAATTGTTGGTTTGAAGTAAAAAAGGTAGAGGGGAAAACAAATACTCACGAAAACCAAAAACTCTAAACGAACCCTAAATCAATTAAAGAAAAGACGTGACTGAAACACTCGACCCTGGGTTCTTGTGGTTACTTTTGAAAAATAACGCAAATATAGACTGATATCTCCAAACATCCTCTCAGATATTCCGCACTCCGACTATAACAGTTTATTTTCCTTAAACTAATGTAGATTCCATGCATGTAGATTTTAATATCCGCTCGAGATCACAAACACACACATACTCAACTAGACGGAGGGGAGGAATAAATATTCGTGGAAGCAAACCCACGAGAAAATGGCTGGTGAATCGGCGCAAGTTCCAGGACGCTGAGTTTATTTTCATAACTTTTTGATCCATTCCCTCTCCAAGGCCGCTGCGTTCCCACACCAACGTTTTCCCCGGCAACATCCCGCTTCACTCGGTTTGCTCTTTCTTGTGCACACTTAGGACTGAACTTCCTTCCTGTGGCCTACGCCCTTCCCTGGGAGCGTGTATTCAAGGGAACAAAGGCGCTGCTGCATGCTGTCCCAAGTAACGCGTCGACCTCCTCACCACGAGGAAATTCCGCCCGTTCCACCACGTGCCCCGTCGTCCCTCTCCTTCCGCCTATTCATATTATTAACCACCGCAAACGAGCCTAGAGTTAAGACTTGCGTAGAGTACTGCTACCCCGAAACATCCAAAAAGATATAATCTTAATATTAATGCTAATAAATAAGTTTGGTAAATTGAAACTGACTTGAAATATAGTTCCTGCGCACCTTTGCATATCTGCATTAATTAACCTTAATCAGAGATGAACCTTCAACAACCACCCCATATAATGCCTTATGTAGATCAAAAGGCTAAAACACATGGATGTAACGTGACAGCTACCTATTATTAAGAAAAGTTGAATAGAAAAATTATTCGCTGCTAGTTATTACATTTCAGGTATGAAACAAGCCTTAACTTCAGAAAAAGATACCATATGTAAAGTCATTGCAATTCGCGGTTTATAAACGAAGTTGGTTATTCACTAGATAGGTTTTTAGTACCAGTACAGCTTTTAAATCATAAGCATTCAGTATGCTAATTACATGTACAAATGATTCAGCAGTGTTTTTGGGACGGGCACATTAATATTTAATTTCACGTCATATAGCTATCAAAATATTTGTTTGGTAGTTGTGTCCATCGAAAAACCTACCTTAACCGGTAGATTACCTTAAAAAAATAGCTATCAAATAGTGCCAAATAAAATACACGCATTATGGGCTGACAAATAGATCAATTGAAATAAAATGTGATATATTAGATTTATTAAGATTAGCATCAACTTGCACATTTTCCAATATGGTGTAGACAAAAAACAGAATCGTAAACTGTCTATGTGTATGAGAGATTGGGATCTGATATGGGAGGAATTATTGCTACAAATGTTCCCCAAAAATAATTCTCACACTTTTTTGGCACTAAGCTTCGAAGAATTTATAAAATGAAACAAAATATAAGGAAAACACATCAAAGAGTCTGAATTATTAGCTAACTAAGTCGTATTAGGTCTACCATTCATCGGATAGCACAATTGTCACTTAGACGAATTCATTTCCACTTCACTTAGGCATAAAATCATATTTTGCTTTCGTTACGATTATGGGGACATAATTTGAATACCATATCCTATCGTTATAGAAAGGATCTAATGGATGTTGATGACTTTTGTTTAACCGGAACACTTATATCTTCGATTTTATGTATAAATATAAAATGTATTTGTTTCTAGATAGACTATTCACACACCTATTTAAATAAAAAAGTTTAAAAGAAAGTGAACCATTCAATTTTGAGTTGCCTTAATCGCCATTAAATATCAGACCATAGTCAACCATGCTTCTAAATGACCAAAGGGAATATATAAATTAATGTTTTAAGTGATAACGGAGGCACATGGAGTTAGAGATACTCGTGGAAGATGTGAGGTCCCATTATTGATTTAAGAAATACCAATGGTATAAATGACTAGTATAATTCCTTGGGAAACAATCTGATGGTAATACATACATATTATAACATAATGTTTGCGACACTTAAATAAGTAATCAAAAGGGTTTCACAAGGGAAAAATAAGTGAGTAAAACCAAAACTAAAAATATAATCCAGTAAATTATTCTAATACAAATTTTTAAAGTGTTACCTAATAAGGTTTTAAACTCTGCTCCAACACGAGGTATGGGTTTTTCATGGGTTTTTGAAAAAAGACATCATTGCGCACAATATTCATATTCAAAGAAAATAACTCTCATAAAATTATAGTATCAATAATCATTGGTGAGAATGATAAACTACTGTTAAACCAGTGGACGTATGACCTATCTTGTCAGCTGTCTGATGTACTGAAAATGATGATCTAGTGAGAAGATGTTATTCAACTCACACTATAACTCACATTATCGTCTCCATTCAATCTTCTGCATTCTTCTCAAGAACTTTTTCTCAAAGGCTTGTAAGTATTCTTCGCTGTTTCTCCGTGATTTCTTCCGCTCCTCTCTTCCACACTCTAGGATTTTAGTTTTCTGCATTAGCTGATGTTCATATTTTATCACCGAAGTACTTTGTCCGTAGCATTAAAGGTTTCTTGTAGTTACTCTCGTGTTCCTTAAAATACGACGATGTTGTCGCAGTTGTATTGTGCTGGCAAGAGATTGAATCCTTGCCTAACTCTTTTGTATATTTTGGTTCTAGTTTCCGTCTAGTTTTCATATTCAAGTTTGTCACCTGTTTCTTGTAGATGTAATGGATTTTTCTTCTGCCATTTAGTCCATTCCAAGCGCTTCGTATAATGAACATCTTGTCCTATATGACGCCATCGAAGACTCTCTCGAGGTTTATGAATGTCACACTTAATGGCTTTTTTACGTGAATCATTTTTTTCCAGCTCCTTCAATTCTACTTTTCCTTCTATTTTATGGGTAATCATTCGAGTAAGTACTTTCAAAGCTTAAGATCTCACGTCCAATGTTCTTTGTTCTTTACATTTGCCTTTGCTCGGTTCTTCCAAATTGCAATATTCACACCCTTCTCAAATTTGTCTGGTAGATTTCCACTGTCTTAGCTGCCTTTGATTATTCCACGGAGGGTATCCTTCGCTTTGACCCGGAGTTCTTCGATTATTTGCGCGTTTATATTGTCAACCCCTCTCCAATTCTTTCAGGATTCATTCTTCTTCTTTTATCTAGATTTCTTCTTTAATTAAGTCACCTTAAAGTGTTTTGGCCCTTGGGGTCTGCTTGAGAGTGCTTTATTGCATTCCTGCTGTCTTTTCCTAATCTGTTTACCTTTTATTGGTATTTTTCTGCTAGATTCTCTGCCGTTGTAGGATTTCATTTTTCTTATTCTGAGTAGATATTTTACAGAAAATATACTTAATATTTCCCACGAAATTATTTATTTTGGAATAAAATGAATTTTAACCTCTGATGAAATGGCAATATTTTGATTTAGAACTAGATTTACTCATTTAAAATAGTCCATGAGGATCGATTTAAAATGAAGGGGAGAGCATAAGCAGTGAGTCATGAATTCAAGGAAACCCAAACCAGAATGAGGTATGATAAATCACCCTCATGTACCCGGCTGATCACGCTAATGCATCCGTGAAATATGTGGACGTCCGAGGATGGGTGATAAATATCAATTTCTTGTCATCAGGTAAACAAGACCATTCGCTTCAATCCCCTGCTATGGTAGAAATTAATTCAGGATTATAGAACCGTACTCGTTCACAGAGAAACTCGCCTTGAGTTGTTTTTTTTAAATATCCTATCTGTGAAGAAATATTCCATTTCATAATCCTATTGCAAAAATAAAAATTTAACATTCTTTCAAATGTTACAATCCAACGCCCAACTACTCTGCTATAATAATTATTACTCTTATAATAATATATCTATATCTCTCTATAATAATAATCATGCATCGATATGAGGTTAGAGCCATTAATCCTTCACCCGGGTTTCTCCGTACTCTCAAAGCGGTCACGAAACAAGAAAGGTAAATTATACAATTGATTATGCCCATCATATATTGAAGTAAAGAGTTTCTCTAGACTCGAGATCCCATTGTCCTCTTCTTTCCTAGTATTCCCTCATAAGCAATTTTTTATCCAAAGAAAAATTATATTCTGACCTAGGAAATATCAGCAAAAAGCAGAAAAGATACCAGTAATCACCCTTCACAGCATTTTTGACTCTATATAGTTCCATACCCAAACAAATTCATTATTGATTCATTCAATTTTCAAACTCCGCTTCAATAACAGGTTACATTGTCTCAACGCTTGAACCAAGAGATCAAACCTTAAAAATTATCACGAAGAGTGATATATAGCGTAAGGTATTTTGGAATAACATAGAAAATGACTCATTTGGAATATTAACGAATACCGAAACAAACAACAACCAGTAATTCAATCAGTATAAGCAATTTTTGTAGTTCAAGAGCATACTATTCTCGCTATTCTCTAGATTATTTTAATAATTCCCAATTTCAGTTGTATGCATGTGTTTGAGCTATTGACATTTTTACAGTATTAGTGATAAAGAATTTGATGAATCTTAGTAATTAACCCAAAGCAATTTTTCAGATTTCGTTCTTTTTGCACATTTAGATAAATCATACGCAAAACAATTTGACATATTTATAATCTTAAAATTAATAGATACTTAAATTAGTGATAAAATTATATTTAAAATCAATTTATTACTGAAGTGATAACAAATTGTTATCTATTAATTAAACATTATATCGAGAGGAACGTGGTTTTCCTATTGGTTGAGTGCCAGTCACCACTGGTACTGCTCCTGCTACTGCTGATAGACGTGACGTCATTTCACATATGTATATCAGCTTCACTCAATTACAGGTGTAATTTTTCGCTCTCCAGATCATCTTTAGAAATCACAGGTGAAACAGAGAAAGGAACCCCCATATCCTGATATATGAAATCTACACCCCGTTGGATATCGTACTAGTTCAGCTCTCAAACCACCCTCACCTATCAAACTACCCTCCGTATTGATTACTGTGGCGAGTGGGTTTGTCGCTGATCCTCGTTTATGAAAAAAGGGAACAGAAAACCAGAGAGGAGAGCAGCGGCAGAATAATAATAGACACGTATTTTAAGTCAATATCAATGATAACACTGATGACTGGTAAGGGTGGTGTACATCTGAATAGAAACATAATAGAGACCTTTAAAAGAAAAGCACCGATGAAAACCAAAACTTAACACTAGGCAGAGGACTACTCGAATGTGATGATTGAACTTTCACAAATATATAAATCTAGTGCATGTTATTTTAGAGGGCTTGTTACATGAACAAGTAAAAAGTATTAGCTGCAATTTTAGCGTCTGAAAAGAGAATTCTTTCGCCATCCACCAAGACAGGGGTCCTCTCTCCTTTACCCACGATTTCTCTGGTACCATGACTTAACAGAAAACTGAAAATCTTCTGGCCGACCGCAATGCGACGACTTACAGACTACACCCACTCATTTACTTTGGCGTCCTTCCTGGGGGAAAAAGCCGAAAACCACCGCGTCTCCACGAGAATGTGAGCCGGTCAAACTATTATTCGGTCTTTTCATTTTATTCCAATTGTATGCAGAGAAAAATGAAACCGTTATGCACTGAGAGGATTCGGAGAGGATAAATGAATAATGGGGATAATGCAGTTCGGAAATTTATCCTATTTTCAAGTGTTATTTCCAATATAACCGAGAAAGGAAAGTTTCTTTCGGGTCGAGAGTCGATAGTGTTTTCATAGCTGAAAATATGACTACATTGGCGTGCAGGAATTTGAAATACAGCTGGAAAATGGAAATAAAATAATATGGTAAAGAGGCGGAACGAGCGCTTTATAGAGGGATAGATGAAAAGTATTTAAATATTTGAAGAAATATTTGAACAAAAATTGCGTTTGAGAACTCCTTTTTAATAATTTTGGAACCATAGTACTGTCTTTATTTCAATGGAGAAATTCATTATGAGTGCCCGAACCACCACTTAAATTACTTCTATTTTGTAACAGTAAAAAATTTAAATATTCCTAAAAATGCCACTAGGTTGGGTTAACACTATCATAAATGCAAAGCTAAGCAATCAGTTTTTAACTCAATGCGTCTGGTGGGCGAAGCTCGAATGCAAATTTTAAGACTCATTGCATAACTATTTTAAGTTTAATACAGTAAATGACTTTTTTCTTCAAAATTCAGAGATTCCTTTATTTGTAATCTCAGCATGTTCTCATTCATTCCCACATAAAAAAATCCTTTCTGCTGATACACGCTGAATTCTCTTGCCCATGAGAGCCCAGTATTCTTTATCCTACCTAAATTTTTTCAAGAATATATCATCTTTAATTGTTAGTTTTGCCTAAATATTTTCTTAGAATTATACTTTTTGGAAAATTCATTATGGGGTAATGGCACGCTCAGTCATTTTTCATAAAATTCGATGGAGATGTTGAAGAAAATTCCCCCTTATTTAATATATGCGCATTTCATAATCAAAGCTCTGTTTACGCCTCTCAAGCTCATTAGAGCTTCTTGATGCACCGAATTGTGGCACTGCGAAAGGATCAGTCTCCTTTCACCAGATCTTTCACTTTTCATACGCCTTGGAACTTAATTAGCGCCGAACTTAATCTTTGCCAATTCATTTTCATGGCTGGATGGTACTGCAATGACGCATGAAAACGGCTTTTAATTATATTTCGCATTTAGAATTACAAATATCAGACAGAGGTATCCCGGGAGATTGGCGAAGGTCACAGAAAAGCCAATACCAATGATTCGGTAAAGCCTTGTCTCATTGCTCCTTCAGGAACTTTATTTTATTATGGCGACCATATCTGCCTTGCTTCCAATTGATTTGTCTCGAGAATATAATGCCTGTCTTTCGGGTACTTGATGATTCCTAATAGATTTTTACAATAGTAAATTATTCCAAAATTGCACCTTCCAACATATTGTTGCTTCATTCCAAAATGACACGGTAAGAGCGGATACATTAATAACTTTGTGGAAATCAATTTTTATTAAATGAAGAATACAATGTATCTTTCCACTGTCCTTTATTTACGTGCAACTAGTTTCAACGCTCAAGCGTCATCATTAGGTACCCGATGATGACGCTTGAGCCTTGAAACTAGTTGTACGTAAATAAAGGACAGTTGAAAGATACATTGTATTCTTCATTTAATTAACCTTTGATTCATTTATTTGTCAGCCTGAATTATCGCCTAATTGAATCGCCTGGAACATTCATATCAATGTTTTTGTTTATTAAATCCCCATTAAGGGTTGCAACGGGAAACAACCGAGCCATTACCGATATATCCTGCTTGTCGTAAACACTGCAATATGCGAGCGGTTTATCATTGACATGACCTTCATTAATTCCAATGTGCAGAAAGATTCAATCATCACGCCAATACGTTGCCGTCATTTATTGAAGGAAATGTGAAAATTAGTGGGACTTGTTACAGATTGAACCGGGAGGTAGAGATGAGAACTGCGGAATGAAAATAATGTGGAGCACAGATTCATTGTTTCCGATTCAGAAGCGTCAAAGAAACATGGCGGTCAGAGTTATTTTTCAAAATCCCATCCTATCAGTAGAGCTGGAAAGATGGTAGCGTTTCCGTGTGGGAGAATTGGACGGAAGAAGGCATATGATTGATGAGGTGTGGGAGGGAAACGGCCATAGTGCAATTTTACCCCAGCCTTCAAAAGGACAAAAACAAACCTACAACCTACATAATGCAAGATAATAAAGGCTACACTAAGGACGCTACTGATCGTTGATAGGTAATATATTTTTCCTTTTTTGACATCTGGGTGATGTGATAGTCCAACGGATAGAGCGCTGAGATACTGACGAACGAAACTAGGTTCGATTACCGGTGATACCGCTGAACATCCTCATTTTCAACTAATCTGAGTGATTTTTTCGAGTATCAGATCTTCATGGAAATTAAGAGATGGCGGGAAGAAAGAGCTTGGTGTCTCTACCCTGATTTAAGATTTTACCATACCGTTGGGCCTAGGATGACGAGAGCTCTAACCACACCTTTAAAGCCAAACTTTGAATTGATTACTCTGGTCTTTTCACATCTAGCTCCCAATGCTTCGCTTCAGGGTAACGCAACACTTTGTGTTCCAACGTTCGCCGAAATCAATAATTTAAAGTGTTGGCCGAGAAACTCTTTTCAGCTTAATTCTCCTCATATTTAGAATTTCAACAATTAAATGGATTATGATGGGTCTTTTATCGTTTAGTTTGTCTCTTATTACTGTTTAAGTGACGTCAATTCAGTACACGCAGCTTGGAGAGTAGGTTTCTGTCCACATAATCTAACATAAGAAGCTTCTCTTTTTTTCAACACTTGGTATAAAGTTTAGGCCAATATTTATTTGCGCATGAAAGACTTTGTTAACAGCGATCTTTAAAACAATGACAACATTTGCCCTGTGATAGGAGCTAAACACAAGGAAGTCGATTCGATTTTAGATAATTTAGTCATTATTTTCATTGATATTCTCAATATAGCGACTGAAATATGCCCATATTAAAAAAAATGGTAAGGTTTTATTCGTACTTTTAAGAAAAGAATAATATACTAACTAAGGCATTTAATTTGATCGAATGCAGGAATTTAATAAAACTAAAATCAGAGATTTAATTTAACTGATTGGTGAAATAAGTTTGGTAATTAGAAGTATAATTTGAATTGTAAGGAAATTTTTCACCCTCGAAATAGTATACGTATTTTAGGTAGCCAGGAGAAGAAAAGGAATTCGCTCAAATAATTTCCATACTTACTTTTTTTGTTATTCGTTCGAGATCGACGGTTCAACAAGACGACAAATAAAATATCATCTTGCCAGGACTTCTAATAATATATTTTTTCAAATTGATTTATAAAGTTATATTTTACCTTAACAAACAGGCGAATGATTTTTACACTCTGAAATTGTTGCAATATATTTTACCATGAAGTCGGCCATCAAATGGGAAAATTTTAGTTCAAGAGGGGACATTTTTTAACCCAAATCGCGATATCAACTTATAAAGTAACTTAGGAAGTGTGCCTCATTTCGTGTTGGTAAGTTTTGAGCTTATGATGGCTAAATAAAGTGTTAGGACTTAAGGAGATTACACTTGTATTTCGAATCATTGATATTATTTTGTTGTTTGTCTTGAAGACTGAGGTAATTACTAATAAATATTGCTCTAATTTTCAAAAAGAAATCAAATATCCACATGGTATATTTAATAATATCCATTTAAAAACCTTTATATCTTTCATCCCTATTACGTTAACCCTTTTGAGCTTTTATGGCATTTTTTAAATTATTGCGTTCACTGAGAATTGAGTCACATAACATACTTATTCTTGCGAGAATAAAAAGATAGAAAAAAACAATTAAAAATTCAGGCTCTAAGTATTCCTTAATTTTTAGCGATACATTTGTTTTCAAAATTCTATAAAAAGTTAAATTTAGGTGATTTGAATAAAACTGAAATGTTATTTTGTTGTTGTCCTCAAAATATTCAGAATACAGTCATGGAAATTTGACGGATTATAATAGTGTCTCATGCAAATGAAATGGATGTTCAAATCAGAGGTAATTTCGAAAACACACTGAAATATTTCATAATACTACTTTGCAATCCAGGTAATGATTTTACCATTCATTTTCGTTAATATATTATCTCAGCATGAACTGGTGCTTTACTTAAGGGTATCAAATAAAATAATAATGAAAATGTTACTGTGAAAACGTAAATGAAACAAGTAATAAGCAATTTTGATAGTACTAACGATGAAACCAATGCGGAAATCAACACTGTCCAGAATGATAAATTCCCTTTGGATAACTGCGACTGGCATTCATTTTAGGAAGATTACAATAACAACTAGATGTGAATAATATACAATTTTACCATTCTGATACCGTCGAGTAACCGGATATATTATTAATATTTTCATATATATAATATTAAAATTTTAGTTTCATAGGTTATAGTTATGGGTACTTTTAATATGTGTATAAAAAATGAAAGTTTTACTCATTGATTAAAGGTCACGTTTTTTATATTGAGACTAAGTAACTCAAAAAAAAGATGCCTCTGCTAATTCTATAACACACAGTAATAATGGATATAATCATTTTTGGAGATAAGGATATTTTCGTAACTGGCAACTGGCCGACTTCAATTCAAAATATCCTTTGAAGAGTTACTAGTTGGAATATCGGTCGCCAATTTTAGTTTCAAATCCAAATTCTCCTCAAGCCCGAATAAAATTTAACGCATTGGCTAAGGGCCATTGATAGCAGTCCTATGTATTTGTTTATAAATTATTTATTTTTTTGCTTTATTCATTTAGCTTTGCGCGAAAACATTACTAAACCTCCTCTCTTATAATATGATAGAAAAGCAACTGTATACGGTTGAACCTCCCCCAGTTACTATATTTATTTGACGTTTGTCTCCGGTTGTTTACTTTCAACCTTGTGTTGGAGGTGTTTTCCCTTCGGTTCGCTGAAGAGGGCCACTTTTTGGCCGAAACACGCGTGTTCGACGCATCATCGGTTGCGCTCTTTACCTGTGTACAGATTCTCCCAGAAGCTGGGCCCTTTTGAGTGTGTGTTTCTTGAGTGCCTGTGTGTGTGATTGGTCTCTGCCAATCACAAAGCGTGTGCTTGAGAATATCCTGCAATCTTTAACGGGGTCTTCTCTACAACCTCGTGAAGGATTCCATCTCCATCTGAAATTCTTTAACAGGGTCTCACAGCCTCGTGAAGGATTTCAGTCAGGATAGAGTGCGTGTGGCTGTGTGCTGGTCCCTGACGCGGATTAATTTCCCGTAAACCACCACAGAGGGTATTCTGG
Organism: Hetaerina americana; assembly: GCF_022747635.1. NCBI lineage: Eukaryota > Metazoa > Arthropoda > Insecta > Odonata > Calopterygidae > Hetaerina > Hetaerina americana. The sequence goes on along the minus strand of NW_027286874.1, from coordinate 9,376,799 downwards.
TCGAGAGGTTGTGGTTGGTCCCTGACGTGGTTCCCGTTAAACCAACACAACAATTGGTCTGACGAGAGATTTGCAACTTATTATTACGGCTATTGGAGTTTCTTCTCCCCCCCTCTTATTTACCATATTTATTCATTTTATTCAATTCTAATTCTTCCCCCATTACATCTTACACTTCTATGCAATACATTAATACACCTCAGAACTAAATTTTGAAATAATATTCATATTCGCCGTTCATCAGATAATCTTATTTGGGCACAGCTTCACAACAATGTGTACATGTACAAGGTTTGTATAAAAAGTATCGGGAATGGTTTCGGAAGCTAGATTAATTTTAAATATGCTACATTGCCTCACAATGCTGTAAAGTACATCCCTTGAACTTTAGTATTATTTTGCCAGCGGCTTTTCCCCCACTCGGAGGCTCCCTGATTAGCGGATTCCGGAAGGGCCGTAAAGGTACGGGTGCAAGTTTTTCTGACGGCACTTAGAGCCTCATGATGGGGTCCTTTGGGGAAGGATTTCACTTTTGAGAATAGAAAGTAAACTGCTGGTGGAATGTAAGGGGACTGGAGAATCGTCTTGATGCCATTTTTCGTTAGCTAGTCGGTTACCTTGGAACAGACTTCGGGACGATTTTAGCTCGGATCTCTCGGCCATCTTTGAACTGCTTGGACCACTTTAAAACTGCGGTTTGTTTCATGCTTTCATCCTTAAAAACTTGGCAAATCATGCCCAACGTCTTCATACTCGATTTCCCCAGTCCAACACAACATTAGATGGTGTACCGTTATTCAATCGATCGCTGCATTTAGCGCTTGTACCGAGTCACTCGACATGGGTCCACTAAAAACACGATCTGGCGCGAACGAGCGCTCGCAGGCTTGTTGAAGGTCAGACTCCTCACCACCGAACTTGCTCGATGCAAGCACGCTGCCACGTACAGTCACGTAAGGAAACATTTGTCTCCTACACTTTTTATGCTAACCAAGTGCATACATGTCAAAAGCATCTTCATAACTATTTATTTGCATCCCATTATAATAGTAAAAATATAATAGGCCATAATTGAACTGATCCATAAGAAATGTTTATACTGTCACTACAATATTTAAACGATGAAGTTTGTGAGTTCATCCTAATCCATCTCAATATATCAATTGTTATGTAATTAGGAATCGTTTTAGGTAGCAGTAACAGAGAAATGAAGATATCAATAAATTGCAGAAAAGAATGAAGTTTTACTCAAAAGCTAGAAAATAACAGTCGCCATGGATAATACAAAACCCTCATTTAAACATCCAGAATACCTTGTGCAAGCAATTTATGAATTGACATGGATGTTCCATTTTTAAGTTAAGACTTTCATTCGATTTTTTTTCATATAAATTTACTGAAAGAGACAACTCGTGTGTTCTAAACATAGCACACAGTTTATATTATTACAAGATTTTAAGAAGTTTAATATGTGAAATAAAATCAATACCGACAAATTATTGGAATATTTAACCTTACAACCATTTGAATTCTTAAAACTATGAAAAATAGACATAAATATATTTCATTTGTAGAAGGGACTGGATACGTATTTCGCCAATTTAAGTAACAAGGTGCGACAATATATTATGAGAAAGTCAATAAAAAAGAATAGGATTTGACCTGGTTAATATCAACCTACCATTATTTATATGCCAAGAATTAAAATTTATCTGGATGGTTTTATTTGAAAGCGATCGATAGTAATCACAATTGCGCATAATAGAAAGAGCCTCGCTCTCAAGACCTACATTTCATTTATCTTCGCATAAAACCCACTGTTCAAGTGCAGGCTCACGTTGTGGTCGACGCGGAGGCTGCATAAGCCAGGATTCCTAACAAGAAAAGGCGCTTATCTCCATTCCTCAGGCCCGTCCATTTCTTGCTTTCGACTCTCGTCTTTCCTCCTATTTTCTATTTTCCCTCCGCCCCACACTTCCGAAAATGCCATTTTGAACCAAATGCGTCCTCCCAGACCCCAAAAGCTCACACAACCTTTGCCTCCATCCCGCATTCTTCATCCGATTACTCAGCCTTATATGTACATCGTAACAACCCACTCTCTCTATTTCCCAGACGCCAACTTAGCTCTTGAAAACTCCCCGTAAAATTACGGGTATATTCTCTTCTCTTATCACATATTACAAAATTAATCTTAAGATTTCATTTTTTAAACGGTTTAATGCCTATATATTTTGTGAAAGGTCGTTAATGACCATGCAGTTTGGTAAGAACAACAATTTAAATAAATAAGTTTCGAAAAAGATTTCAAATATTATCATATTTCATCAAAAGAACCTTAAGGATTACATTTTTTGTTGTCTCCGGCGTAACTTCATGAAATTTGCATAACATATTGAAATGAAATGAAATTATTGGCTTTATAATTCCACACACTTTATTAAGAAACACGTCCCAGATGGTGACGATGACGACGCTGAATGAGAGCTGATAATTACGTTCAAAGTCGAAACCTGGGTCTTGTTTTTTAAATAAAGTTTGTGGAATTACAAAGTCAATAATTTCATTTAATTTTAATAGTATAGCAATACGAAATAAACTACCATGATTAACCAGAATTAGTATTCCTGAAGTCTCCACATGATCCAGCGTTTAAGCGAAAATATCATTCATTAACGGTCATAGGTTGGCAAAATCATCATCTAGTCTCTAAAATAATAGCTGATCATTAAAACTCATAAAAACTTAACTGAAAACAACTTAATAGTAAGGACATGTTTTTGAACGCAAACTTTTTTCTTATTTTCTTATATAAGTTTGGACTCCTATAGAAATATTTTGGTTAAATAGCAAGTAAACGTGAAAGTATGTTAAACGAGTGAATGAAAAATGACCAATAGAAGTCACATCATTAAAATTAAATGAAATTTCAAATCTATTCATTCATTTTCGGGAGTTTTACTTTTGAAAATATTTTTGCTTAAAATTAATACTCTATTTTTCAAAGAGGCATTATTCAAATGGAACATTATTTTATCAATTTAAATAAATCCCAACGAACAGCTGAATATTATAAGCATCATGAAATCTTATTTGATAAATAATTTGATCATTATGACGCTACTCTGCGGTCTCGGGTTGAAACGTTACCCGTTATATGCAAAAACTAGCAGAAATTAGCTACGGATATTATCAATTTCTTGGAGCCCGTTTTCATTCAACACTATACTTCATTGCCGAAATAGTTTTAAAACGGAAAATAGCAGATTCAATGAAGCAAAACCATCATTTTATTTTCGACCAGGAACTCGTGAGTAGAAAAGGCTGTGGGAGAGTGTTGCTCTGGTGCAGCATTCATCCTTGTACCTCTAAATGTTTGCCCCGTATTGTGAAACTGTGAAAACTGAACATTGAGAGATACCTATGCTACCTGATATGTCATTTTGCTTTTCATGTCGATCTTGATAAATAAATAGCCAAACTTTATCCAAACCTTCATCTTCAGGCTTGCCAAAGTCCTTCCAGACCTTCTCCATCAATAAATGACGGCGTTCCAATTAGGAAGTGCGAGCGAGTTAACACTCAAACCATCGAGTTCAGGTTTTACCTTATTTCCGAAATCTTCACCAAACAGTCTAAAGCAACCGTTGCAGTAGTCGTAAAATGCAATCTTTCACCGTTTTGAAATAAATGTTTAATGTCGTATACTCCCTTTTCACAGGGTGAGAAAATCACATCTGGAGATCCATGGCTCGAAGGAAAAATTATCAGCAGAAACACTGAGTACGTCACCTTAACAGAATTTGCTTTTTGAATTGGAAATATGTAAATCTAGATATCACTTGCTCAAAAAATTCAAAGCAGTCCGGAAACATTTTGACTACCGCCTGAAAAAGTTAACAATAACTTCAAAGAAAAAATGGGGGAATGATTTCGTGAACAGATGGGGATATTTTTTTCATTGTCATACTGTAATGACAGGAATTTATACAGGAAGAAATAAGATGAAGGTATTGTGTTGGAGGGCTTTTCTTAAGGTTCAATATGGTGAATCACCTATATTAGCATGCTGGTATTCCCAGATAGCGTTATTGACGAGTTTTATGTCGACATCTGCTCAATAAAAGTATGAAGTGTTAACAGAATACAAAACCATATCTATAACTAAAAAAATTACGGCAATTTACTCAAAGCGGCCATTTCACCTGTTGTCCTACTTGTTAGGGCGTGAAGAAGTAAAAATGAGAGGCCGATGGGATGGATTTAAGAGGAGGATCGAAGTCAGTATGCCATGAGATCAACCTAAGAGCCTGCCTTGCTCGCGTACGCCACTTAGCACTCTCTCAACGCCGCTTCAAATCTCCTCAATTCTAGTCTCAAGGCCCTCGAGGCTCACCTCCAAGGGCAGAGATGCTTCTAGCGACAATCCTTTCTCCCACCTTTCTCCAGGCTCACCTCGATTCCTTCTTCTTTTCGACTCCCCCGCCGCCACCGTGCACCTTACCAGAATTTCATTATTCGACGGCGGCTAACCCGCCACCATACCCCCTCCTACAACCCCAGGCGAAAGGAGTGAAACCGACTTGCCGCTCACCCTATTTTTTCTTCATTTCCCCCAGCCCTGCCTTCAGTCTCAATTCTCCCCTGCAACGAAGTACGACGACCTCCCCGCCCCCTCCTCCCCGAAACACTCCCTTTCGGCTTCCAACTCCCACACACCCGCAGCAAAGACCCCCACCCACGCGGAACCCCCCAACTCACCTCTCCTCCTCCCGCCCCCATGATTCCCCTTCCCACACTCGCCTTGGCCCTACTCCGTGGTCTTTTTCTTTATCCTTTCCTCTCGGAACCATTTCCTCATCTGCATTCCACCCTCCTCCCACCCCACTTCATTTCACCGAATCCTCCTCCATCCAACTCGATCCCCCGTACCCATCCCCCGCCCACTCCTCCCTCCGCTCGCCTTCACCCTCATACGTATCCATTGTTCCATCGGCTACATCGATTCTCAAAGCACAAAGGCGTCTTCCACCTTAGCCGAGGAACTCTTTGTCACTACTCGTTTTCTCTTTCTTGCTTCTTCTCTCCTTCTATCCATCTATATCCTTCGCCCTTCTATCATTCCCTCGCCCCGCTCATTCCCGTACCCTTTCCGACAGGCTTGCTCTCGTGCAGTCTGGATCCCTGTGCGTCTCTCTTTCAACCTCCTCACTCCCCTGCTTTCTTCCTTTTCGTCCTATTTCGCTCCTCCTAAAACCCTCGTCACCGTAAACTCAAACCCTCATTAACGCTCTCACATCTCACGACCATTTTCCTTCATTATTATCAGCTCTGTTCCCTCCTTTATAAAATTGTTACCCTTTCATCCTGTCTTTTATTTTCCACGTTTTAAAGCACGAAGCTAAGTATTTTCAACTCTTCGCGATCAATTTTCTGAGGCAGAAGTATGCTGGAAATTAATTGAAATTCCACTCCATGTGGGAAGCCCACATAAATGGCAGAAAAATGGCCGACGAATCCGAAATGAACAGTAAGATAAGCATGCAAAATTAAATGTTCAAACTATTTTACTTCTGACATAAGTTTATCATAAAATATAGGGCTTTATATTCTTTTATTTCTAATCTTTTGCCATATTTCGGAACATATGGTGAACATCTCCCGCTTCTGAAACAATAACTTGAATTTAATTTCTTAGATGATTAGCAAATAGAAATCACTCGAGGGATGTTCAAAATTAATCCCCATGCATTTCATTTTCATTTTACTATATTAATTAAATTGTAGATTAATTAAAAATGCTTTTTAATTACATTTGTTATGGTAGATTTCACTTTGAGGACCGTAGACTGCAAAGAAAATCATACAAATCTCACCTTTAACTTTCTTAAATACAATTTCGAATACCTTACACTTTGGTGCATAATTATTCGTACTCCTCAAAGTTCAAGTCACTGTACGCACACCCTACACTCGGTTTCTTCGGGAAAGTGTTTAGTTTACCAATTTTTTTCGCGTCAAATTGTGCCCTTCGTTTATAAACAGATTCCTAAACTTTTAAAATTGTTTACTTCAGAAATGAAATCTTGGAAATATAAATGAAATCTCGGAAACGTAAATAAAATCTCGGTTCCCTTCGTTTAAAAAGAGAATCATCTCATTTCAAATTGTTTTCTTGAAAAATAAAATCTCCGAAATATATCCATTTTCAATCACTACTCTACATCTATTGGCATTTACTTCTCAAATATTGAACCGTTTAATCTCTAACCGTTGGCTGACCGTGTTGCTCTTGTTTGCACGATTATTCCATCACATATCTGCTATTTCTATTCCATTTACTGCTTTCCATTTTTATTTAGATCGCGCTAAAAAATCTCAGCAATGACCCAACATAATGCTCTTAGACTTTTCGTATTCAATCTACCTTCAAACTTAAAATGCAAGCTATACCTAAAATTTTGCGAAAATTCGATCTAATACTTCCGTACACATTATTTTTTTACAATTTACTTCCTTGCATGATGCTTCACTTCTCTCATCTCGCTCTGAATTTTAGACTACTGTACCAATTTCATTAATCTATCCGCCATACCAAATAAGTTAATCTCTTATCCGTGCACATATAAAACAGCCCTTTCCCATATTGGTATCAAAGATTTTAGTCATAGGTCATATTCGCATATTAGGGAATAGAAATGGATTCATATTCGAGTTAAAGATAGCACTCAATAAGAATAGGTTAATGGAAACCTTTGGGTGAGAAGGACGGGGACAAGTTTTCGGGCCCTTAAATAAAGGATGTTCATTGAGATTGGCCAAAAAATGGAGGCATCAAAATCAGCACATAAAATTGCGGCCGATTTGCGGCTTTGGTTCCATAAGGCTGTTATCCATCGGATCTACCATCCGATGGATTTTTAAATATTCATTATAGCACGAGGAATTTTCAGCCTATTACTGCGCTTAAATGAAAGTCAAATATTTCGCGCGCAGTAATTTTCTCACCATTTTCATCTACCATAATTCTTATCCTTAGTTTACAATTGTAACATTATTTTATTCAGGAATGAGTACAATTATTATATTATTCTCTCTGTTAAAAGACAAAAAAGTATAAAATATAAAAAAAACTATTTCAATTTACAGTCAATCTTTCACATTCTAGTGTTTGAGACCATTCGACGGTGAGTTAAATTGCAATACAATTTCTATTAAAACCCTGCCTTATTGAATTTGTAGGGATTTTTTGATTCGGACTGCTATATTTATTCATTTAGGGGGAAATAATGATGTTTCTTTAATTGTAAATCAAAGGAATATATTTTTGCTATCGTTTGGTATTAAATATCATATTCACTGCCCACATGTAATTTTGGCGGTCACAAAAAACCTAAATACTTGAATTAGAATTAACGTGAAAAAGTGTATTTCCATATTCTCACTCCAGCAAATTATTGTGATGAATCAAAATTTGTCCACGATTGTCACTACAGACCAGTAACGACATTTGTAAAATAGTTAATGGAAACGGTATCTATATAATGAAACACCAGAAAATTTACATTTGTGGAGGATGAGAAAAAAGGTATCTAGTCAGTAATATGAGTATTACTGACTGGACTCGCAGGGTACGTATTATGTTCCCTTCAATCGCTAAAGATTTCCACAAAGCGCTGGAGTTGTTCAGAGGCTTTTGATATTGCAAATATTAAGGTTTCCAAACATAAATTATTTAGATATGCATTAATAAAATCACGAGTACGGTTTACTCTATGCATGGCCTTCTAACTTCAGAAACAAAAAATATTTAAAATTTATATTCAAGGGTTGTTACTGGTACGAAGGTAGCGAGAAATATCCATGATTATTTCCTTGAAACTGCCACCTAGGTGAAGGTTCCTAGTTTTCTTCTTCAAGGCACCACATGTGTACATACATAAAATTGCTTCATTTGTATTAAACGAACAAAATGATTTATCCACTATTTCCATTGCATGAAATGATACCCAATTGATGCTTGGGTACATGATACATTCATGATAATTATTCTATATAAACTTGATTAATGGTTACAATAAAACCCCTGCTTTTGATGTACAGGTACGAAGTGCTAACAACTATTGCTTCTGACGGACTATACAGATCATGCATTCAACAAAACACTAACGCTTGCCGAGCGTAGGTAAAATCAAGGCACATATATGGGGGAATAAACTTTGTCAGAAAATATACTTAGGCGCTTTATGTAATTTTAAACTCCTACCTTCAACCACAAAAGAAAAAGGAAAACCTTGGGGGCTCTGCATTTACTCCACTCACCTGTAAAAGATAGAAAATGGGAAAATTGAAGTTCATAATAATTATTAGGAGGCAATATGAACATACAACTCAATGGTGGTACACCAAAGCTGTCACATTTACATCACAAAAATACATTTTTTTCTATCAGAAGAAGAATAGTTACGCTATTTGAAATTATAAACTAACACATAGGTGAGAAGAACAAAATTAAAACCCAGAAATAGTTGAAACATGGATTTGCCGTTACACATCGGAATCGAAACAACAATCCATGCGGCGGATATGAGCCAGTTTCTCAGCTTCGAATAACGTAAGACAGTAGCATCGACGAAAAGATCATGTCGACGGTTTTTTCGGATGGGAGAGGAACTCTTTCAATTGGCTAACTACAAAAATGTTAGAAAATAACTGGAGAGTACTACTCTAATCTTATAACAAAACTAGACGCAAACATTCCTAAGAACACACCCGGCTTGAAGAGTAAAAAAACGTTTTTCATTAGCACAATGCCAATGGGAAACTTAAAGGATTGGCACTATGAAGTGCCGGAACATCCACCTTATTCTCCGGATTTGGCTCTAAAAGACTTGCATCACTCCCGAAACTTATTAGTTTCCTCGCTTGTCAACGTTTTTCGTCCAATCATGAAGCAATTCCGCCTGTAGAGGAGTATGATGCATCATTACCGCAGGAAAACTTCAGAGACGGGATAATGGCAGGCTGTGAACTTTCCAGATAGCCCATATACATACATATGTGCATATATATACGCATATATATATATATATATGTATATACTTATGTTTACATATATCAGGGAAAGGAACTGGCCCCCCTACCCTGAAACCGACCTTCGGGTTGATTACTCTGTTTATGGTTGATTATATATATATATATATATATATTTATATATGTATATACTTATGTTTACATATATCAGGGAAAGGAACTGGCCCCCCTACCCTGAAACCGACCTTCGGGTTGATTACTCTGTTTATGGTTGATTTTATATATATATATATTCAAACACGAAATCCTGCCAAACGGCGAATAAATACTCATACATATAGAAACAGATATATGGAAAAGGGATAGGAACACATATAAAGGACGAACACAATAAATTTATTGTGTTCGTCCTTTATATGTGTTCCTATCCCTTTTCCTTATATCTGTTTCTATATGTATGAGTATATATATATATATATATATATATATATATATATATATACAAAGGTGATTTCTTCGAAGTAACACGGAAGTGTTGAATATCAAACTTGGACAGAAACAAAAAATATAAGAACACATAAAAAGAACACCCACACGTTATTTCTTAAAACTTTCGACGGAATTTAGGTCCACCTTCCTCAGAAGAAACAGTAGTACTCTTCTACCATGGTGTGTGTGAGATAGAGAGAGAGAGTGCGTATCAGCAAAATAATATGATGAATGAGGCCCGTCAGATTAACAGTTAAATGCAGCTCAGCAGCAGATATATGATCTGATCTGCTCACAGATGGCATGCATGGTTTGCATAAAAATTTTCAGAACAATAGAATTATTTAACACATTGCTGAAATGCGTCCAAATTCTTCATATTACATCCCTTGAGCGTCAACACACTTTTTTCAGCGGCTTTTTCACCACTAGAAGGCTCCCTGGTTAGCGGATTCCGGAAGGTCTTTAAGGATATGTAAGCAAACAACTTCATTGACGGCACTTAGGGGCCCATGGTGGTGTCCTTTGCGGAGAGGATTTCGCTTTTGGGAACAGGAAATAGTCTTATGGTACCAATTCTGTACTTTAAGGGGGTTGGGGAATCGTAACGATGCGATGCGAAAAGGTCATTGCAAGAAGCACTCAACCCTGCTCCTGGCCATCCGTTAAGACGGGGACGAGTTAAGCGCAAATATTTCGCATCCTCAAATATTTCAGTGAGAGCGTTGGGCACTGTCATCTTATCAATGCCAATACGATCGGCAATCATACCCAAACTTGACCAATGGTCTGAATTCAGCACTTCACGAATACGTCAGAAAATATTTGTTACCTAATTTTTGTACAAGCCTAGTAAAATTCTGAAATAAATTGCGTATTCCGTTTTTGGGAAAACTGCCTTGAATACAATCCCTAATTTACGAAATGTCCACCATAGATACAAGAAATAAATTATTTTTCTTTCTGGCGCTACTCACCAACAGAATGCGCAGAGAAATCATAATTTACGTAATTCAATTTAAGGCAGGGAAACCCTACTTCGAAAACTCGCCAATTAGGCAATATTGAATTTTTAAAAATTGTTTTTTTTAAGATTTTTATGTAAAGAGATAAATTATATGAACTCTGATGTTCGAACCACACAGTTTATTGAGCCCATTTAGCATTTGTGGGAACATTAGCGTGTATAATCAAAGATAATTGTCAAAATTATGTTTTTTAACATAAACATGGCTGATAAATCCTTGGTCCTAAAAGCTGCAGTTTCACTGGCGAGATATTTTAACATACTTAAAAGTTTTCTTATTTATCGTTAAAAAAGTACTTAAATATTTCATTAATATATTTCATGCATAAAAGTTAAAATATTGTTATTTTCCACAAAGTGCATAAGAAGAATGCTTTTTCCTGAGACTGCCGTGACATTTGGCGCCGCTGGCCATTAGTAGCCCCTTATCCCTCGTATTTACCAGTAAGATACTTTTGATGAAGTTACCATCACAGCTTACGGCCCGCGGGCATCCTCTATTTGAGAATCCCGTCGAAGCTATATCCGGAAGGAACAGGCACCCTACTCTCTCAAAACCGTATTTGTAAGACACATTATGTATGCACGTCGTCACCGGCAGCAAGCCTGGCCACAGCCAATCCCTGGTCCCCTCTTTCTCTCTCTTCCTGCTCTCTCTATTCCCGAATCTTCGTTCCAAACCATCGCGCAGAAAAGAAACTCCTGAGAAAAAGGCGCTTTAGGAGGAGAAGCTCTTCTCACGGGCTCCTTGTTTGTCTCCGTGCATATCAAGGCCTCTCCTACGTATTTCCCCTCACCAGGCCGGCGGTTCCCACCCGAGGCCACTCGCCCACATCTCGCATCTTTCTGCCGCCCCCGATTTAAGATGCTTCTCTGTGCTCTGTCCCTTGAAGTCTATTCCAGTTGACCAGGATTCCACGAAATTTTTGATTAAAAAAAATTGAACTGATGTAATTCGTCCGTGATTGACGAAAAGAACGAGAATGAGCGGAACCCGGGAACTGGGATGGACTCCAAAAAACGCTTCTGGCGAATGCATCAATTATCATGGACTAGGAACATATACTATGACCGTGTATTAACCATCAGAGAAGGAATGGGAAAGAAATTAACATTAAAAATATATTCTAAGCTGGTTTCATGCAATGTGATAGAATTGAATATAATGACTATAATTAATTTAGAATTAACAGAAAATATTGAATAAAAACGCTTCGTGCCTTAATATTAAAATTTTGCCGAAAGATAACTTGTGGTTCGATTAGCAGCAGTAATTACATTATCTGACAACAACAAAATTACGTTACCCATACAGTTAGTTTAACACTGAAAAAAAGAAATGACGCGTAGAGGAGGAAGAATTGTGCAACGAAATGGAAATGAGAAAATTATTACTTAAGGGTTATATATGTATATGTGTGTATATATATATATATATATATATATATATATATATATATATATATATATATATATATATATTAGAATGATTATGAAAAATGTAAATATGTAATGCCGAAAATGTATTACAAACAATACTGTTATATATGATAGCTTTACCTGATATTTGCGATTCTGGTAAGGAAAGCTATGAAAAAAATAGTTGGAGTGGGGATTCGACACAAAGAGGATCTGGATGGTGGCTGCCAACTAATTCACGGGCAGGACATGTGCTGAGATTACCCCGCTGGAGTCAACGGTGGAGTGAGTGCGTTTGCCAGCGTATTGTACCAGCCGCCCTTGTGCAAGAAATGGAAACACTAGGGAAGACAGAAAAGTGCTCGGTGAGCACACGGTTTCATAATCCATGCGATGATTGAATTAAACTTTGTTGCACTCGCGGTAAATAGTACAAGTCGATCGACGCAGACGTCTCTCGAAAACCTTTCTTGTTTTATCCGTCACTGTAAGTCGAACAATATTTGTTGATAAGAGTCCCCGGGCTATGGAGGCTTAGGAAATAATCAGAGCAACGATCAAAAAGTGTCTCTTCGCATCGAGACCGGCGGGGTGAAGGCCACTGAGCGGATGACTCGCATGCGCCCAGGGCAAGGGGTTGACGAGGGAAAGGATTGATATGCACGTGGACGTCAAAGAGGAAGAGTGCCTCGGACGAGGGGGAATTACTCGGCTCGAGTGCTGCGCAAAGCGGTGGATGGGCAGGTGGAGTGTCGGCTTTTTTTTAAAAACGTTTTGAACATGGCAAAATAGGTCAAGGTGAGCGAACGCTGGAGGCGGAGCCAAAGTTGTTATTTCTAGCGTAAAGGGCGATCGTGAGGGAGAAAGGAATCTTAACACCGTGAACAGAGAGAGGGCTATAAGGGACGAGAGTTTAATATTTACACACGAAGGATTCTCTTCTCATGAGATGAAGTTTTATTTTTTCTCCTCCGGGCGCGACGCCCCGTTTGCGCCGATGCTTGGGTCGAAGAATATTGAACGTGGCTAAAAATCGCGGAAAATATAAACAACTCGCTTTCGAGAGTCTTCTCGAGCGAGTGGAGGAGTTAAATTATAATGAAGACACAGAGGCATAACTTAGTGTTCTAATGCACACACGCCTTTTTTGAATAACGAAAGAATTATGACATCATGGTTGAAGATACTCGTATAAATCAATGTTGAAAAGATAAAATTAGTGGTCAAGAGTTTATGTATTTCAACTCTCCCCATTAAATACAGTCATTACGTGGGAAAAGGTTTAGCGACTCCTTGACACCCCTATGCTCACAGTTTGTACAGACACAAGAAAGGCTGGGAACTTGGATGCAAGGCATATGGATTGGCAATGTAATAATGTTGAAGTCGGTGATGAAGGGAAGGGTATCAACCAATGGTGGGACAAGAAAAGATAAAGAATGAAAGAAGGCAGGGGGTAGTAGGAGTGTAAGAATGGTTTACTACTATCTAGGTTGTAGATTATTTATTTATTTAATGCTATGCGGGGATCGAGAAGGTTTGGGGGCTAACGTACTGGCTTCCCACCCAGAGGGCCCTGCGGCGACGTATATTTTTCAGTGGTATCCCGATCCCTGCTTAAGGTGCTTTGTGGAGGGCACTTTGAGTAAGTACGCCGTCCATTTGATGGGAAGTTGAGCTGCGGAACCCTTGGCGCCTATTCGTTTAGAGTAGGCTAATTCCAACGCCGGGTTTCTCTCCACCCTTCATCCTTTCCTGCCCATTCCCTATGGCGCAAATGACTTCAGCAGTCGGTCGCCTCCCCTAAGTACTACTACTACCACTTATTGCTATGTTATGTGATGTGGAGTTATGTTAAAAGTTCTTCAAGAGTGGATCCATCGAAAGCCGGCCCTGTGTGGTAGAATAGTCTGAACAATGTATTTCAACGTTTATTGCCACGTTGTACTTTTAAGTTGCACAAAATTTTCAGTAACTTTTATCAATATTTTCCGTAATCTATTTTCTTTGAGCATCATTTTGAAGTAAAGAAAGATACAAAATATTTATCTTTTTTATGTTAATCGCCTTACTCTGTTGCATTCAATTTATTCATAACATGTGGAAAAAAGAAAAATTATTCATGCACAATGTGCATCTATGGTGCCTTGAGGATATATTAACTATTAATGTTATAGAGTGACAATGGACCTGTGTGTTCAACAGCTGGTACAACCACAGATTGAAAAAATTATTCTTTGATATTATTTCTCTAATTTGCGCAATTTCATCTCTAGAATCACGGATGAAGAAAAACTTGCTAGGACGTCTAATATAGTTGGCCGGACATTGAGTAATTTAAAATAGTTAAAACATGGTATCTTTAATTTAGTCAAATTACTAAAACCATTATTAAAACACCAATTTCGTTCCGATCCATTTGGACAAAAAACATTCAAATATCATCACTCTGCCAGTCACTATAGAAAGGATGGCAACATCTGGAGATAATATACCAGCCAGAAAGTTGAAAACCACGGAACAGCTGACCCCAGACGAGTAGTTAAACTAAAATTTCGGAAGTGCCATTTTCTCGATTACCTTGTTTTCCTAGAATCGTTATTGTTATGGACGGACCGGCCATATCCCTTCGGCAACTAGAGCATAAAAGCCTTCGTTTAGTGAATTCAGTACACAGAAGACATCCTTGTGCTCCCTCTGCTTCTCTCTCGGGCCTTCCAAATCCCTCTCTCACAGTCTCCCACTGGCCCTTAAATTACCTATCCCACGGCCTACCATTTCCAGCCTCATATTCTTAAAATGCGCAATATCCCCACCGACTTCACGATTCTTCCCCGCATTTCCACTCGCCACTGTCGTGGCAGTCATTTCCCACTCTTTCCCTCGAGGACTCTACGCCCCCGCCGTCACACGCCCTCCTGTGCACACCTACCTTTATGGTCTTAAAGCCGTTCCAATTTCGCGTGAACAATCGAAAGTTGAAGCACAAGTATTCGAATGAAAATGCATATACCAACCACTTCCCGTCAAAATATTTCTCCCTTGTTCTCGCCGGGATAGGCATTGGTTCAGCTTAGATCGCCTAATACCGCTGCATCTCCTTCCCCAATCACGCTCGTTTTGAACCAATTCGCCTTTTGGATAACTTGTTTTCGTGCTGAAATTAAAATACACAACCTGCAATGTCAGACTATATCCCGATAAAATACCTATATCGCTTTCCTGTTTAACTTATTTTGCTCTGCTGCCCTATGAAGGTAGGAATACAAGTATTTTAATGGAATATCGACCACAGAAGCGATTTAAAATATTTTTAAAAAATATAGAAAATATTTTAACATCGTTACATTTTTGAAATGTTCACCAATACATATTTATTCAACGATTTAAATATACCAACGCCTAAATTCAAGCCTCAAAAAAATAGATTCCCACGCGTGGTTCGGAGCCATAGAATTTTTTTTAAATAGACGTATTAAGTAATACACTGACGTTAAATAAACAGCACCAGCCACTTTCCGAAAATATAAACGGTATCCGATCTCATGGAGTCTTTGCATAAAATCCCTCAGAAAATTGGTTAGCATGTTGGCTGCTCTACGTGGTGTTTGAAAGTTACAACCCGACAGGATATGGCTTATGCATAAAGGGAATCCTACACGAAAGATCAGGTGCAATGAGAACAGGTGGGTAATGAAATGAATCAAAGAATGTGATTTCGTGATGATAAAACCCAACCTTCGGAACAGCGTGTGAGTAATGAAAGAAAAGATTGAGTTTACGACTGTACATCGCACTCAAAATATGGAGTGAATGCTCAATATCCTCTTTACGATAAAAAGAAGGATTGGAAATAAAGTAAATGACGCATATGGGACCCTGAGAATGCCCAAATATCAGAATTCCTCCTTTGATACCGAATTTTTACTCATATTCCAGGCTGTTAGACGGCCATCGTTACGAAACTACGTGATTTTATCAGTGTTATAAATTGGTAAGAGGAAATATCGCGGAAAAACACATAAGAAAAAAAACCCGCGGAAACATACGGATTATCGTATTCGCGACGTATTACTTTATTACTGCCGTAAAAGACTCAAAATATTTCCCCACAACTTTCTCTTTAAATTAAAGTTGACTCTTTCATTTCCGATTCTCCATTCGCTAATTTTTAACAATAATATTAACTTTACCTTAAATTGCGCGGAACTTGCAAAGATGTAGAAATTCTGATATTTTGGACAATCCATGATATACACATATACTCTCCCAGAGTGTTCACGGAAATTTAGTCTCTTAGGCTGCCTATGAAATATCCATACAATTACTAACACATGAAGTGGATCCCCAATTCGGCTAATGCATAGAAAACAGAGAGCGTGATTCAAAACAAACCAAATGATACCGATATAGATGCAGAGTTGGGACACCTTGCCAGGAGATCCCTATAGGTAGGAGTTCTCACAAACACGGCGAATTATTTGCAATTATCAAGGCAGGTACGCCGAGAAGGACCCATGTGACGAATTATTGTTTCTGAATAATTAATATTCTAATTACTGCTAACAAGTACTTATCAATCTGTACAAGAAATTTGGCCAGAGGAAATACCAATTCATGATTTCTCACGCCAGTAGATAAGTTACGGCTATCTATAAAGCCATGTGTAAACCACAAGTCAGATAATGCCAAACGGATAATCGGCGGTAATCAAAGGAATATTTCAAAGGTATATTTCCCTACCTCAAATTTAAAACGCAAATTTTTTTAACGTCTGGTTACCAGAATTAAGTGTTCTCTATTGATTTTTACCAGCAGGATTTTTAATTATGCCACAAAGCAGCGTACAATTAGCAAACGTATTAATTAAACAAGAAGTAACCTCGTTTTCCTTGAAAACAATTGAATGTGAGCCTTAAAATATTTGGAACGTTCACTAGCATATAGGATAGCCTGTCGAATGGATACGTATTATATATGCAAGAATGGATGGTTTTCAAGTGTGTCGAATATGAAACACTTGAACACTATGTATCACATTTTGGCATTTTAAAATGAGATAGTTTTTCCACGGAACCGTATTTGACGTAATCAACTGAAAATATTTCTAACCAGTATCAATTGGAATGAAATATACCAGAGGAGGTATTGAAGTATATTATATTTTAAATTCCTAATTTGAGTTAATTTTATTTTTTCATAATGGAAACGTTTCATTTCCTCAAATCAATGACGCGGTGACGAGAAAATCTATGACCCTATAAGTTAGAACTGCTCGTCCTGACCTTTTCAGCATATTCGACTAACTGGTAGTAGCAGGAAGAAGGCTAATTACAAACCGGAATTCGATTATCGACTCGGAACGTTGCTGAAGACTCAGCTTCATTTCCCCATCCCAAGGAAAGCCAAAATAAATTCTAGAGACGGGACTAAGACGTCAGGCATTTTAATGCAATAACCAAAGGGGGCCAAATCTGTTCCAGGCATAAATTTCCGTCAAAGCCGTAATACGTCATTCAATTTCTTTTTGATTTGCGTCTCCTAGGCTTACATTAGATTTTCTCTCTCATAAATTACTTAATCCTTCAGTTTTCTGTTAAAAACACTTTTTTTTCCATTCCATTATATTGAAGTTGGTCGATTTTCCTTCGAACTGGGTGAAATGTGCTCCTAATCATTTTAATATCTGCATTTGACTGTCATATCTAAATTTTTTAAATGTTGGTGCTTGCTGCTCTTAAAATGTTAGAGTAATAAATATATCAATAAGGCAAAAGTATTAGAGTTGTATTTTGTAATTGAAAAGAACAAGTGAACCAATAATAAATTCACCTAAGTAATTGGATGGTAAAAACTAGACTCTTTCACGGGAAGCTTAAATGATACTCTTAAACCATAAAATTATTTCTTTTTCACAAATACGGCATTTGGGGCAAGACTGTTCTTCCTTTTTATTAAAAAAGAAACTCTTTAATTAAAAAAGAGAACATTCATACGTGACACGAGGAATATTTTAATCTGATTCATAGTCATAAGTAATCATAATTAATGACCAACCAGCGGCCCTTAAATTTTCTAATAACCACTAAGCCATTAAGCATAAAAAAAACTCGCGATAAACCATTATTGGAAATTAATTTTTCCATTTAGTTTCATGATTGATAATCCCAATCTGTAAAACTCTCGCTTTAAATCATAAATGCCCATGCGTGCAATTTTACTTAGACTGGTTTCTACGTCAACGATGTGACCGCCTCAGAAAATCGATTTGCCTAAGTACCTACGATGGTTCAGCTTCTATTTTCGGAGCTGAAAATTTCCGCTGGAACTCTTTAAATTATTTCTTTTTTTTCACTTTCCATCACTCACATTCACATGGAGCGGGTGGAACGTTCAAATACTCCCATCAATTGGGTGGAAGTCACAGCGACGCCGACGACGAATGTGGCGACCTCTTCAAAGTACCATCAGACTGATGAAACGTGCGATTTATAGTCGCGTTAAAGGCGATGGAAATTGCATTGACCGATTCCACTCAGCGGACCGGCAGGAGTGACAAGAATGCGCTGTGTGACTGGGGGCGTGAGGGAGAAAGAGGTATGGAGAGAGAGAAGAAGGGGAGGGACAGAGGGAAAGGAAAAGGACGAGTGAAGGGGGAGGGAGCGAGAGGGATTTTGAGGGGGTGAGAGGGAAAGAATGGATGGTGGTTGGAGAGTAAAAAGAGATGGGGGAGTGAAGGGAGCGCAGGACACTTTCACGCTAATGAACCGCTTCAAACTCGTCCGAGGCCTTTGTAAAAGGGCCCGCTTTTTCTAGGAACTGGCGCATTTTTTCTTAATTTTGCCTGGTCCATTGCTTTTTACTCGGCTCTCCTTCGATTGTATCTATAATTGCTTTAGCGCTGGTACCGTACTGATTATTTCATCGATCATTGCAGAGCATTCGTGCTCTGGTTCACAAAGTGTTTCTTCCCAAATGTATAACAATTGTCACAACCATGATTACGAATCGAAGTGAACAACTGTTTAAACTGTCTTTAACTATCTCCATTTGTAATTTAAATGGAGTTAAACTTCCGGAAGGCACGTAATTACAGTATGTTTATCAGAATGAATATTTAACCTCCAATTCTTTCGAAATTGTAAATATTTGATTTTTACTTTTTGTAGCACGATAAATTAATAACTTGTTCAGTTCCCTGCGATATATTTTAAATGATAGAAAACTTGAACATAGCAATTGTCCAAACTCAGTCACAAAACAAAAGCAATGGGAACACTCCGTAGCGTACAAACGGTAAACGTTTATCAAATAAAATAGTAATGCGCCAATCATTATGGATTAAAAGAATATTTCTGAACTAAACAAATAGGAAAATAATCATTGGTCCTTCGCCATTTGGAACAGAAAAATGGATGGAGTTACTAAAAAGAAAATTAAATCAAAATTGAAGGAAAAACAGACACCATTGGAGATGCCTATACTATGGTTATGAAAGGAAATTACAATACAGATTTAACGTCAAATAGTCTACCGCTCCTCGTAAGAATGCTAATATAATAAGCATGTATATCTTTTTCTTAATACCTCCGACAGTTGCAACCAAAGAGACTACATTCTTCGACTATTTGTCGTTAAAAATCAATATTTTAGTTTATTAAACTACAAAAGATGCGAAAATGTGTTACTTGATTATAAAAATGGAATATGACTGATAACAGACTTGTTAGCTATTACAATCTCTTGAATCTTGCAATATCTTTTAGATAAATTTGTGAGTACTTTCCCATTTCCTGTTTACTTAACATTAAATTAAAGGAAACATAATACCAGAAGTTCAGGGCAGTGGGAATTGTTAACTATAGTTGCAACAACTTGTGATATTCTACTTAAATCCGGCAACAAGTATAAAATATCCTGATTAAGGTTTAATTACACAGATATTTAATTCTGAAGAGAAGAGCTTATTCGAGTAACTGAGATTTCTTTGGAGACATGAAATTTTAGACGACTGCAACCCTCAGTCAATAATTTCTCACAAAATACTACGACGGATTCCAAAAAGAGTTCACATTTTTCCTGTCAATTGAGGCAGATGAGTTTATTTTATATTTTTTTTAATGCTCGGATAAAATTATGAAATCTTGAAGTAATATTTAATTCCAAAAGCACAGTTTTTATTTTATATTTTAAAATACTTTGAATTCAGCTGCTTCATTGGTTACCATATATGATTTTCCATTGCTCGTGTGCAGGTGATACGTTTATGATAGGTACTACACAACCTAAGAAATTATAAATTTAACATACTCTTTTTGGTTATTTCGAGTGAAGTCAATAATTACTGGTCAAAAGTTGTTTAAATCATTTTGAGAAAGATTTTTGATTAAAGTGATTTTGATCAAAGTCTTTACAGTGTGATAATTACTAAAAATTATTCATAAAAACAATCACAATATGGAATTTCAAATTTGAAAAAAAAACAAAAATTATAATGAAACAATGCCCTACAACCTTTATACAAGGTATATTTCTTTTCTAGTCCATGTACCTCCAAAAATAGCACAATAATTCATGAATATTCATGCCAGAATTAGGTTGCAGAATGTCAAGACATTTGAACCAAGTCCTAAACATTGAGTATTATGTTGCTTTTAGGTAACATATGAAACATATCCCTCTCGTTGTTTAATAATTTTCTATGCTCTTCTCAAACGGGGAAATCTCTTTAACGGGCTGAGCAGGTACGGAATATTCGCTTCCGAATTCACCTTATTCATAAATTTCATATATCTACACAATACACTACTTGTATGCATTCCCGTTTGCAAAAAGCAAATATGTTGTTCCTTCTGCTAACTTTAAAACTGCATTGGAATTTAGGTATAATCAAGTAATTTCTCCAGCAAATATTTCATTGATTCATTTATAATTAATAAAGTACTCAAAATTAAGTGTACATTTTCCAATATATGCACAACTCAGTGATTTATCTGTCTCGTTTCAGGATCTATCAAGTAAAAAATTGACTCAATCATTGATGACCAACGTAAATCATTGCATAATCAGCTTGACTGCGATCATCGAACGGCGATCTCACATTTTATGCGCTTTTTTTATTATGGAGTGAGTACTAATTTATTCTCTTGCAGCAAGAAAATTGAGGGCTCAAAGGCGCCGCTGTCATGAAAACATATCGAAAATGGAATCACTTGTAAGTGTGCTTCAATAAGCAAAAAATATATATTTAAAACTTTAACGGAACTCTTTAGTTCGTCGCCTGAGAATCATTTTTGAAAAGTTCAATGTTTTGATGTGAAAAACCAAAAGCAATAAGAAATTTGAAACTCGCTTTAGGATATTGGAGCCTGAATGCCATAATAATAATTTAAAAAAATACAATGCTGTGAGCAAAGTCTTGAGATCTTCAATTCACTACAGCATTGCATATTTAATTGTTAAGTATAATCTATTCTCATCGAAAGAAAATGTGATATGGTCTCTCAAGTTACATCACCACAGGAATTGGATGAAGAATATATTTGCGATAGAGAATAAATGAGGGAGGTCATAAAGAAAAGGAGGAGGCAAAAGAAGATCGAGTGAGGAAGCTGTAAGAGGAGATTGAAGAGAGGAACAGGAACAAGAACACGCCACCCGGAGAGCGCATTCCATAAATGACTTCCCTGGTGAATAAAGGATTTCATCGACGGTTATGCTCCCCGAGGAGGGCGGGAGGAAGATGTACGAGTTGTCATGCATAGCCATACGTGATGTCATGGAAGTTACAACTCAAAAAAGAACATCACCTGCTCCCATTCACACTACAACGCATTAATTAACCTTGTAGTTGAAAATAATCCTACGTAACAGCATTCACATCGAAATGTATTAATGCTCCAATGTCTAACTTTACAATTTTAGTAAAGTAATGAGAGTTGCAGAAGAGAAGAGAGATCGGGGCCGAAGGAAACTAGTGCGGTATAAAGAGATTAAAAAGCTGTAACCAACAAATCTTCAGAGCGGAGAAAATATTCGATGAAGTAGAGTATCACAAGAAATTCCTTCCATCGACAAATATTCCACTGGTTCATGAGTTCAGTGGCGTGGTTGCGAAGGCAAAGGTTATGATTTTAAGAGTGAAGCTGTAACCTTAAATTTTTGAATCATGAATGCAGCGGTCATATTTCTCATTTCGTTCGAAACAGTCATTGATACGCATTAGAAACCCACACATGATCGGACAATCTCTGGATGCTTTTCCAGGCAATCATCATTTCTGTCTTCCCCTATTCCCTCAACCTCTCTTCCAATATCCCAATCTGTATTGCTATGGCCGACAATCCCTGCTATATTCAGAGGGAGGCAAAGTTAGTATACGAGTATTTTCTCAAGCCCTGTTCTTACGAAGAGACCAATCCATTTCATTATCCTATGTTACAATTGACCAAATTCCGCTCCACCATTCCTTAACCTATTTGTACCTTTTTAATTGGTAAAAACCAAAATCTCCACTCCGAGTGGCAAAAGGACTACACCTGAGTGGCTTCTAGGATCCCCGGAAATATAAGAATGAGCAAAAACTGCCATTGGTGTTGTTTTTACCCTTCCTGCAACAAATAATAGTTTGCAGTATGTGCTTTGGATTCAGTCTTACGTTTCACTCTTTGAAGTTTTTTGAATTACCAATGCAATTAAGGTTCAGGGTTACAAATGAAATTAATTATTGCAAATTCTGAATTACCTTATTTTAATTGCCTTATCACAACACAGTTATCAATCCGAAGGCCGGTTTGGTAGGTGATGGTAGAGTTCACCCAGTGCTAAGGCCGACGGCGTGTGAAATTCATACATCAGGGTAGGAGAGGCAGTTACTTTCCCTGTGCCGGTTATGGTTTCCAAGGAAGACCTGATACCCGAAAAATCATAAGCTTGGGTGGAGCTGAGGGTGCCCAAAGAGGCTTGTCCGGGAATCGAACGCGGACCCTCCGGTCAGTAGTTCAACGTTTGACCCCTGGGCTACCGCGACCTATTTTAAATTGTATTATTGAATATCAATTATTATATAATTCAATATAAATTCAATCATACTTTTCTGAAAGCTATTATAATGACGTGACATAATTTTAAAAATACATTTTTATAACAAAAATGTTAGTATTTTTTTATGTCCTGCATTGCAAATCGTCAATATTGTTTGAAAATATAATAAGGAGGATATTTAAATTTGTGGCAAAAATATGCAATCATTTGCGTAATATTCTCTTCTCTGGATTCTTCGATCGGTCAGTTAATCTCCCTGAATTTCTCCCTGGACCAGACAGCAGCGCCGTTAAAGTGGAACTACGTAGCCACAGGCTTTTAGTTGAAAAGTAAAGCGGGAAATCACTTCGTTTTCGGATTTTGTCTCCACCAATGAATTCACACATTAACAGTATGCAATTAAAGTAATTTCTAATTCAAATGAAATTTTCTCCTTGCCAGATATCTTTACTGCCACTGCTGGATATATTTTGCTGATTAAGAAATCTTGTAAATATCCCGATAGAAACCTCTTAAAAACGTGCAAACGTATTTAATATTACAAATTGGCATGCAGACCATAGTATTAGGAAACACGCCAAGACTACCAATTCTAACCCTAGGCAAATTTTTCTGGGAAACACAATATTTAGCCTTATACTGCATGTAATAATAGAAAATTCAATTATTTGTCACTAATGTATTGCCGGAACACCGATAGCAAAAAATATAATATGTCTGTAGGCTAGCTTTAGCATGATAATGAATGAACCTCATGCATTAAGAAGATACAATTCCTTTTATCTTTCACGACCTAAATACTCAAATTTTAAATAATAAGAAAAGTAAATTATTTTATAATGCTTATTACATTTCCTCCATTATTTGCAAAAGAAATTGTGCGCTTCTTGAAATATAGAAAACCAAGCTTTCTGAGATCACTCTCCGGCGGTAAAGCACTAAAATAGTTGACCATTGTTAATGCACATTTATGTAATTCAACTTCTTACTAATGCAGCTATTGCTTGCGATAAATAAAATATTTCGCTAAAGAGATCCCCTAAAATTAGATCTCATTATAATTAGAACGCTATTTACCGATTACATTTACATAATACGTTCGATACATTTATAATAAAAGTAAGCGAAATGTAGAAAAATAAATTTCATAAGTTGTTCATGTATATAGTAATACGAACACATATTAATAGAGCCAACTTCACACAATGCCGCGGAGATAGTGTCTTCTAGTCGTGTGGATCCCTAAAGCAATGAAACTGAAAAAAATTGAAAAGGATGGCAGGTATTGGGAACCATTATTGTTTCCATGACTTACAAGAAAGTTTTACTTAAACTGATTTCTGTTAGATATAATTGATCCTCGTCATTGTCAACAAATTCCTCAGAAATCATTCAAATTATCAGAAATCCGCCTTGCATGATAGAAGGAAAACTCAATACTAGTAGAATTCAGTCATTGAAGTGAAAACTTAATGAAGTAACAGACTAAAAGAATTTAATTGGACCTTTTTACTGTTTCAAAATCTTTAGGGTGGCAGTATAATAATGAACAAGTGGAAGTTTTACAGAAAACCTTTTACTTTAATATATTTATAAAAGATATTCAATGGCGAGTTACTACTATTGAATAAAATTAGTTTTTTCCTTCCGCAATGCCATGCTTGGTTAGATTCGCTGTGAAAACTTCAATACCTATTCTGTATTTTCAGTTTTACCTTTTCTTCCCTTAATTTCGGTCAAACTTCTTCCTTCCCTAGTTATGCCCAAATTTCTGCTTTTAATTAGAAGAAGGATTTCACTTGCAGTAGTTTCACTCCTCGCATTATCATATGTCTTATCTCTTCTTCTACCTCAGGTCTTCAAAATAAAAGGAATTTGTTTCCTTTTTGTTAGTGCTCATACTATATCAAATCAGTTAGGTTTGCTGGTGACAAAAATCTAGTCTGTCAGCGAATGTTAGGCAAACAAGGAGGGAACAGGAATAGGATAGGAATTTTGGACGGGATGAAGGGAGGAAGGAAGTACAGAGAGATTAAGAGGGATTTGATGTAGAGTAGGTTGCTGGATTGTATTTTGTAAGGAGTCACAAAATATATACTTGGTAGTTTTGTCCTACCAAAACCTACTTTAACCGGTAAATTACCTAAAAATAATAATCATATCATAGCATGACTTGCTTTCAGGTTCTCTTGGGTATCTACTACTACTGCTATGTCATCTGGAAACCGGAACAATGTTGATTTCCTCCTTTGATGCTCAATACTTCCTTTATTGCCCCTTCTATGTAGATAAACGTAGAAAAGTGCTGTTGAGGGCTTGAATCCTTATCTAAATCCTTTGTCTATTTTTGCTCACTTTTTATTTTCATTTTTCATCCACGTGATTGATTGTAACCTATTTTTTGTAGTGATGATGGATTATATTTCTGTATTTGGTACCTCAGGTGCTTCTAGTGTCTTCAACATTTTGCTCCAGTCCCTTGACGTACTGGAGGGTCTTCTCCAAGTCTACAAATGCCACATATCTGACCAATAGCTTGTTTAAAAGTAACATTTCTTTGGCCTGTCCTATCCTCTAATTGAGTATTGTATCATCTAATTGCCTCTCTTGATCCTCAGTTTTGACTGATTACGAATTCATTTTTCGTGATGCTTTCTTCTTTTCCACTATTCTTCGGCTACTTATCTGAGTAAGAATTTTTGATACTTCAGGCATCAGACTCACTCAATTTCTGGTGTCCTTCACGTTTATCCTTTCTTTGTTACTTCGGTATTACAAACATCACATTCTTCTCGAATTCTTCAGATAGTTTTTTTTTACTATCGTAGCTGTCTTTGATAATCCCAAACAGGTAAATAAGTATTTTTTCCATACTTTCCCATTGTCTACATCTTCTACAAGCATATTTCCATTATCATCTCGGACGTCTTGAGAGTTTATTTTTCTTTCACCGAATTGTCTGTTATACTGTTCATAAGCAGTTTCGGTGCTTATTTTGTCACTATATCGTCACTTATTTCTTCCCATGAAGTTTCGGGCCACTCACTATTTCTTGACCTTCTTGCACCTTGGTGTTACAATTTTTTTACAAAGGGTTACCTCAATTTAATTTCTTGGATTCTTGTACTTTCTTCTTGCAATTATGGATTTTCTTATTTGAGCTTTTATCCATGACTGCTTAGATCGCCTTTCACATGTGACTCATAAGCTACTTCGATTTTACTACATCTCATGATTGTAAATGATAACAGATTCAAAAATTTCTAATAGCCAATAAAGTAAATTTTAGAAAATGTAACTTCACACTAAATGGTAAGAACACATTAATAATCTTTCGTTATCATTTTTGAAGGTGTTTTCTAATGGCATAGAATTCGAGTAAGTTAGTAGTGGAACCAAAATGGAGCGCAAAATGTGCTCGCAAGAAAAACATTCTAGGCACATAAACAAAATTTACTGCACCTTGTGAATTGATATCTCAAAGTACAAGGAGCATGGTATCAAAGAAAATATCGTGATTGATATATTCTAAACTGTAATGTCCAGTTTTCCTTCACTTTTTGAAATAAGTTATTTTCCCTGCTACACTATCAATTTCTTTCATTATTGAAATTTAGGTTGATATAATTCAAATGGCTTGTGAAATTTGGCGAGATAAGATGTCAAATTTTTGTTATGATATTTCTCCATCTATCATTATAATATTCCTGAAAATTAATGATATATTAGGCAAGCTATTTCTAAATAAATATGCGTCGTCTGCGTTAAAAACCTCAGGAGTCCAAAGTGAAAATGAAAAACCTCAGGTTTCTCAATTTCACTCTCAACTCTCAATGCTCCTTCATCTCCCCCGTTCTCTTCCTCCCTGAGTCCCTTCTTTTCTGTCTCATTGTATGCGAAAAATTTCACATTCACAGATCTTAGAGATAGGCGGAATTCTAGCGACTGGCTCACTTTTGTATTCTTACATACTTTATCCACTTGAGCATATTTTTTCTGAATTGATTTGATTTGTACCATGAACATTTTATCGCATTAATTAATTTTTGAATTCCCAAAAGTTTAAAAAGGAGGATGTGGAGCTATTGGCTGTTAAAGAAATAATCTCAAGGAAGAAGATCCTAAGGCCAATAAAAATAATTACGAAGAACTCCTATACCGGTATTTCGGTCACCAGGTGACCATCAACGGGGAGAAAATCAAATGGGGCACTTGAACTTGGAAGAGGAATGTGCACCAGGCACTGTCCAAAGTCAAGTGGCACCAGGCACCAGGCACTGTCCAAAGTCACTTGACTTTGGACAGTGCCTGGTGCACATTCCTCTTCCAAGTTCAAGTGCCCCATTTGATTTTCTCCCCATTGATGGTCACCTGGTGACCGAAATACCGGTATAGGAGTTCTTCGTAATTATTTTTATTGGCCTTAGGATCTTCTTCCTTGAGATTATCCCAAAAGTTTGAAGGGATCGTGGTAGTGCATTTAGTACACTGGGATACTGATCGGAGGGCCTGGCCTCGATTCCGGAACGCCCCTGAGTACACTCAGCTTCACGCAGGATGTGTGATTTTTCGGGTACCAGATCTTCCTGGGAATCCATAAGATGCACGGGAAAAGAAATTGCCCCCTCCCCTGATTCTTTACTCAATTTTACACACTATTGGGCTTGGCACTAGGTTAGATTTATCCTCATCTATCAAAATAACTCTCGGGTTGATAACTGTGGTTAAGCGTTTTAAATGCATGGTAAAATTCTTTAAAAGTGCAATACAGTAACAATATTTTCAAACGTGATTGTTATTAACTAAGCAAATAGAAGAGTTTACCCACTAAAACCAAGTTTAGTTACTAATTTTTTTTATTGAGAAAAGCGTTGTTGATACCAGTGTTTGTACAATATCAATTAAAAAATGTTTGCGATTTTTTTCCACAACAGGCGTGAGGCTGGGAGTCCATATAATACTATCAGTCCATAGTTCCAGGGAAAAGTGAGCAGTGCAAGAAGGCGTCTCGCCACGGCATGCGATGTAACTATGGAGACGATCTTACCAAGGGATGCTCCTTCGATTGCTATCCTTCCTCTGCATGCTAGCGCCACGACGCGGTCGAGCCGCAAACTAACTCGTCGGCTTTACGAATATCGGGGATCGATACGCACTCTAATGTTTGTGGAAGGAGGGGGTGGGAGGGTGAATGTTGCGTGGAGTAACCACCAGGAAGCGGTGCGGTGAAAGCATAGGAGGAAAGTGGCATGGAAAGCGACTACTAATGATATTAGAAACCCGAGGCATCCTCCACGTATTTGTCACCACCACAATTAAAGGGGCGTAATACTGTTTAGATATATTAGGGGTTTATGGCCAGGAGATGTTTGTGGTGAAATTCCACTATCGACAGTTTCGGTAAAAAAAGATAGCAAACACATTGGAATTTGTTTACACTTTTGCAATTCAAATTTGGCTCATATTTTCTCGACATATTTCAATTGAAAATTCCCAGGTGATTTTTAGAATTTATCTGATGTTTGAGTCTAAAATAATACCGTGCCGGCTATGTGCAAATAAATGTGATTAAATTCATAAATGTTACTGCTGGTATTAACGTTTAAATTACCATTTTTATCATAGGCCAATCCGTAATATTAAGGATATGAGTTTCCAGGAAACCCATAATTGAATTTAATCAATAAAATGGGTAGGAAACTGATGAGAGTAAATATGAATCATTTTTGCTGAGGAATTAATCTATGAAGGGTGCGATTGATATCATACTAATCTTGATAACTATTCTACGAGACACAATTAACGTCTCCTCGAATCTTCATATAATTCATTTCGTCAGGTAAATGGTAAGCGATCCTTTCCTCATTATCAGTCTTTCAAAAATGTACCACGATCAATACTGTTAGAGATTCGTATTACTGTACATTTTTTCCATCAAAATATAATTCACATAGATACTATCCCGCGTTGTCATAACATCTGCTTGGAGAATATAAAAATTCTTAATTTGTTGCTAATTCGCTATTTTGCCTAAAGGGAAAATTTTTGCCGTAGGCAAAAGTGCGTCTATACCCTAGGGATGTACTTTGTATGTATGTATGGATGTAATTTTGAGGCATTGCAGTAATATCTGAAAGAAATCTGTTTTTCCGAATTTTTTCCCTCTGATATTTTATACAAACTTTTACATTCACGGCTTGATATACTAAAAAGCATAACACACGCTTAATATACATAAAATTATTTTTAAGAGTTAAACCAAAACATTTGCGCGACGCGTTCAAACGCACTCTACCCAAGCCGCTCTGTTGCCTGTTAAGGTATTTTATAAACGGAGATTCCTATACTTGTTAATGAAGAGTAGAAATGAGGGAGTTGCCTGACGGGAAAAATCTGAGGGACAAAACAGAATAGTAATGGGTACGATTGGAGAAAAATAAATGGTGTACATCATTTAAAATAACTAAATAGAGTTCGATTTGAGAAAAATTGATGGGAAGGTTAATTTGCTCAAAATAGATCTCAACATAGTTGAGCATAAGGGGTATGAAATAAATTGTAATGATTGATGTAATGACTGAATACTATACTCATTAATCTTAGAAATAATTTATGGATCCGAAGTTAATTTGGGGTGAATAAAAGTTAGAAAAATCAAAGTATTTCCATTTTCCTTTTTCAAATGCACGATGTTTTACTGAGAGATTTAACAGGCTTTAACAGACAGGAGAGAGCTACAACAGGCTTTCTATAAGAATTTTCCACAGTTAAATTGCAATTGGTTAGAAATTAATACCTTTCGGTATTACAACTCCAATTTTATGGTACATAAGCGATCAAATTATTAGTAATGTGGCCTACAAAGGCTAGTAATCAAACTTGGAATATTGGGTACAATTATGCCAATTTAATTAATCCAATTCAGCATTGAGACCACTGACGTGAAGGGAGAAAAATTAGTTTAATATCAGCAATTTTCCGTTTTGACAGTCACTGAAATTGACAAAATACAGTTGTAAGTGCAGTAATTGGAAAAATAAACAGCTGAGTTTAATGAAAGATTACGTATCATTCTACTCCTACCTCAGATTTTGGATTCGACTTTATCAATTCCGGAGATGGCCTCTCTCCCATGGGTAGCTCGAAGTCACCTTAGGTGTATCACTTTTGTTGATCAAGCACCTTGTAGATTTATGAATAATTCAGAGTTGTTTCTACCACTGAATCACGTAACTCATTCTTGTTGAATGTTTTGCTGAACATTCTTTCATTTGAGTGAAGTAAGCTCGTTATTAAGACAGGTAATGTTTGATATTGCCTTAAATCATTTACTCTCTTGATAATTCTGTCACTAATGGACAAAAATAATTTTTACTGACCGTTTAAAAAAAAAAAAAACTCTCTCGTAGGAGAGTTATATCATTTAAAGCTGAGCGACTACATCATAGTTAGCTTGTTTTTTTTAAATGAAGATGATGACACGAAAGTTGTGCAAGATTCTCTTCAAGATTGTCAATTCGAAGGATGTGTCAGCGCAGCATTCGTGATATAAGGACCTTCTTCCCTAAAAATCTTTTTGTTTCATGACTGCCACGGAATGTAACTAGATATGACTCATATAATTAACGTGTTTTGTCAATGAAATTTCGTCTCCTACCTTCCAAACTGTAAATAAAATACTTTTTGTGCGAAAACTTGTAATATATTTATGGGAAGCCCATTCAGTAGCTCCTTCGAATTGATCATCATCTGATATTCTCATGTATCATGAGCAACGGGAAATTAGTTCTGCAAGAGGTGGAAGTCTTATTACCACTTATCACCACATGATGGGCTTCAGGGAACCAAGAATTGTTCCTCAGTGAATTCTCAGAATAGTATATGATCTTTATCTACCTGATTTCCATGGTGGTGGCTATTCTCCAGGCATACTTTCTTTGCATGCAAGTGTTCTATAATTTTCCTTTGCGCTGACAATGGATTTGGTTGCATAGAAGTTTTGGAGGCTCTAGCGTAGAACGGATTACATGCAAGTAAATAATTATGAGGTTATTCCAAAAAATTATTATTTGCAAGTATTGAGTACTGACAGCTCTTTAAGAATTACATAAGTGGGTCTTCTCAAAGATATTGGGTTTCAATTTAAAAGCTTACTGAACACAAAAATTATTTAAAAAATCGAGTTATGTTTTGTTAAGTGCTTTCATTTTTTACTGGGTTCTCTCCTTCGTAATTTTTTATGTAAGTATAATTTAATTCGTTAAAAAGTAATAAATATAATAATAAATAAAATTAAAAAAGGATCTAGCTTTATGAGAAGTTTGCACATTATGTCAGCATATTGAGGAGAGTCACAATGAGGCTCATGCTATTCAAAATTAATGTATAATTTATAAATGGATTTAAAATGTATGAACTGACCATAATTCTCGCATTTATCCAACTGTACTTTTAAAGAGATATGACAATGCTGACAGCAAATAACTTTACCTATGGAAACAGTATGATTACCACAATCTATGAAAGACAATTGTTTTTCCAAAATTTCTTGGTATAAATAAAGATGAAAATATTAACAAAAAGCAAGATAAAAATCATTTAAAACTTTAAAAAAATTACTCGTCATGAAAGTGACAAAAAAGCAAAAGATAGTTTACTGCCGAAACTTGAATTAAGGCTCCAATCGCTCGGGTCGACATCGGAAGGCAATGATGTGTTGGGTGCGTAAACAAAATGGTTACATATTAACCCCAACGTCCACTGCGTAATAGAAAATAGGTTCTCTCGTTCTTAAAGGAGGTATCTGCGTAAGAGGAACACTGAAGAGCAACTAATCAACTTACGATCACAGGAAATGACTCTTTTTAAGGACTGAACAAACTTCAGACGTTAAAACTTTCTCCACTCAGTATCTCGGCAGGAAACTTCAGTAATGCAACAATTTAATTTGGGCCTTGATACGCTGGCTCTCAGCTTTTCTTTTAAGATAAACATTTTTGAAGGCAATGTTGGTGAATTTATAACAAAATTTCTTCGGTGGTGATTTCTTCAAAACTTCTATACACACTTTCATTGAAATGGTTATAGAGAGTAACACGATGGAGTTTTTGAAGAAAGGTGACCTTAAATTAAGATAAAATATGCTTTCTTTGAGAATGCATGCGAAAATGTTCATGTTATTACATGACCTAAAGAATATATTAGTGAAATAATAACATTGAGATTAGGTTTCTGCATTTGCTGTAGGTATCTGAGGATAGATGCGAAATGTTTGAGATGTGGGAATGAGGTTATGGGCATCCGGCAAATCTTTGCCGAACTTCTTCATGATGAAATAATGTTTAAACATATAGTTTCTATCAATTAGAAATGCTAAGGTAACTAATTTGTTTTATGCACAAGGTTATGAATTAAACAGAGCAAAATTATTTTTTAGAGAGGAAGGAATACGATTAAGTATTGCATACGGTGGGAAAGAGAAGTTATTCGTTACAATTTACAGAAGCCTCAACTTTTTTTTTAATTTTGAAGAGGTGAGCGAAATACCACGAAGCTTCTTCATTACTCATATTTACTTCCATTTCTCGACGATTTCCTTCCCCAAGGATGCTTTTATTTGCATATTAGAACAAACAAAAAAGTCATATAAAATCTTTATTTACTGAGGAATCAAAATCTACGGTGGATTATCTA
This sequence comes from Hetaerina americana, assembly GCF_022747635.1. Taxonomy (NCBI): domain Eukaryota; kingdom Metazoa; phylum Arthropoda; class Insecta; order Odonata; family Calopterygidae; genus Hetaerina; species Hetaerina americana. Next base: position 9,344,095 of record NW_027286874.1, on the reverse strand, counting down.
TCGTTCTCTTACCAATCCAGCTCCCACACAATAAATGCTATGCTAGTTCTATAACTGATAAGAGCTATCATTATTGTTAGAAATAGCCACCAGATGTTTCACTCATCACTGTTTAAAGCCATGACGCCAATCGTCCATAAATCCCACATTAAATATTGCAATAACTCGTTTTTTTTAGTACTGCATACTTTTAACCACTTCATCAAAAATGCCTCATTTTGTCCTCTTAATAACAATCCAACATATTGAGCTATAATAATTTTTAAAAGAACGAAATTCTCACTTCTGCATTTATACGAAATGTTAACAGGGAGCTGGTTGACTCTCTTTTGTGCAACCATCCTTAAAAAGAAAACTGCGTTAAAAAGTAACTAAAACATTAATTCTGTCACGTTTACTTCGATGCGAAAAATTGCGCTAGAAAATCGACGTAGCTGGTAAACAAATGAGAATTCAAGGTGTTATAAAGTAGAAGCGGTTATAAAAATCAAATGAATAAATTATCTTTTATGAAAATAAAGGATACTAGGGTAGATAATAAAAAATACATTCTTCAATCCGGAAAACTACAGGCATTTTTTTTAAATTTATGTAAATATCTCAAGAGATGTTATATTTTATCGGGCATGAATATTTTTTTCAAACAAATGCAGTCGAAACAAAGAATTGAACCAGCTTGAAGTTTATTTTTGGAAGAAAATAATTTTATTTAATAAATGATAACAGTTATATATGGGAGAGGAAGGAGTCAAAAAATTTCGTTTCAGCCACTGGGAGAAAATTCCAATAGTAATCCGTCTCCATTGGTGCAGGGTGAACAAAGGATTTGTATCGATTTTTTTCAAATTGAACTAATAATACTAATAATCAAACTCATCTAATAAAATAACATCTTAGCCTTTAAAGTGTCTATAAGGGTTTCAGTTGCTTCAAAAATTCGATCCTTGTACGCTATTCATCTTCTATTAAATAACATTTACTTTTTTGTATCCACGGCAGCTATGGATATAAGAAAACTATAATATGGGTACTAATTTCTAGCTCAATTAAATTTTTACCTAATAATTTCGATTTACAAAGAATATATATTCATTTTAAGAATGTTTTAGAAAAATAAACACAGTAAGGGTAAAATATGTAGATGTAGGGAAAAATGGAAATTGTAAAAGGAACGAAAAAATATGGTTTTTCTAGGCATGATGGGGTAAGAGAATAGGTTGTTGTGAATAATTTAAGAGAAAAGGGGATGCAAGAAATGCGTGAGAAACAATTGAAGATTGTCTTAGAGGGATTGTCTTAGAATATTCGATAAGCAAGTTAGAGGGATCAGCATTCTAGAATAAATAAATGAAGGAGGAAAGTATGAAACAGAAAAATGGCCTATTGTAACTAATGATTTCAGAATACCAGCTTATAGGTTGTATTTAGTATCATGTTAGGCTTGAGTTATAAAAGCAGCACCGTGTCCAGAACCTCATCAAAAAATAACTATATTAGTTTGTCTGCGGTTAATAATACTACCGGTACACTCAAAGAAGAGGAGAACAGAATATATTATTTTCGATAAAAGATAGAAAACTTAGAAAAGTTCAGGATTTCAGGATTTGAAATTTTATGCAAAAGTTGGATTTATTTGATTGATTGATTAAATTCCCTTTCTTTTTTTGTATTTTCAACTATTTCCTAGAGATAACCCCCGACCATTCCAGGGAAACAGTACCCTTAATTCAAAGGCCATTTCATAAGACCAAATATATATTCAATCACTGCTTCGGAACTGCGGAATAAATTAGGAAAATTCATCCTCAAAAGTATGCAATAAGGAACTTTGACGCGTCATATTCGGGAAACTGAATTAACTCGCAAAAAGCGAGGCAAACTGTGAGAAGAGCTAATAGAAACGCTATGTAATGATACTCCCCGGACTGCGATTACTAATATCAGAGCCTGGGTTGGAGGATAGCGGGGAAAAAATCATGCACACACACACCCTACTCCAACGTCGTTAAATCCTGTGGTCGGGTTATAGCGGCCTTTACAAGCCAGGGTTGTGTGTACATGGGAGAGACAGATATTGAGTGAAGGAGCGGGAAATGGAGGGGGTTCAACCGAGGAGAAGGGTTGGAACCCGGCTACAAGCGTTGTTCCCCCCCGTAAGCGTCCCCCTTCCCGTTCACCCCCTCTTCCGGGTCCTCTCTCCGATATGCTCCCACGGGATTAAGTCAGTGCGCTAATCCTTCGCCGTCTCTCCGGAGACACGCTCATTTCTGGGTGAGCCAGAGTCATCCCCCAAACCCCCCTCCCCCAGCTCCTCCCCTGGCCCACACAGAATCCAATCCCCTGCCACCTCCCTTCCCCTTTCTCAACGCCCCTCGTCCTCGTCCGACGCCACGACGCCTCTTACTCCAACCGATCCCACATTTTGGCCCTAGGTTCGCGTTTGCCCATTCACCCCTGGAGGTGGTTATTAAGAGAAGCGACCGCCACACCTGAGGTCATTTGAGCCGTTATTGATAGGTGAGTGAATCCGTTGGGATAGGATTTCAAGGAACAGAGGGAGGGCGGAGGTAAAACTGAGCGGTCGGCATTATTACGCTGATCTTAACAAAGGGCACACAAAAGGGGTAATGAGGGTAATCTGACGGACCGAGGGATGGATTTCGTGAAAACTCAAAAGGCAATTTTGTAAATCCGACGTCGGGATCTTGTGCCCGTGTCTTGAGTTATCGGCACTGTTTCCTAAGGATCTAGAAAGTATTGAATACATGTTTAATTATAACGATATGAATTATATTGAATACAAGTATTTTGAATTCATTAAAGGGTTTCAAAGGACATTTATTAGCACCCCCAAAAGGTTTAAATAAAAAAATACGGTCTTGCTCATTAAGCGACACCCAATCAAGACATGTTAATACCTTAGTGGATCCTACCGTCGGGATTTCAACCCAGGCTCTTGTGGATAGAAATCATCCCTCTAGCCACAAGTAATTTCCGATTCCCGGAACCATATTGCTCCCCCGGATTTCTCCACCTCCTTCCCCATCCCGCTCCTCCCACCTCTCGCTCGTCCGTTGGTCAACCGACACCTCTCTAGTCTCGCCACTCATCCGCTTTCCTCCTCCACCACTTTCCGCATCACTGCCCCACGGTGGCACGTTATAAACCCGCCTCATTCTCTCTATCTATCCCTTCTCTCATACACATACTTCCAGAATCGGTGACCCCCAATATATGGAAGCATTCGTTACGGGAAAAAGGAACGGTTATTCAAAGCTCTTCCTGGAGCATGATCATGAGGAAAGGCTTATGATGTCCCTCCCGGGTCACATAACCCGAGACACGACTGTGAGGACCCAGTTTTCGGTGCCGCTGGTTGGAATTGGTTTAGGAAATATCTAATCTGCACTCCTATCCCTCCGGGTCCCAATATTGAAGTTGCCTTTGCCCAACATTATTTTGTACAAGCGCACCTACCCTTGTCGCCAGAATTCTCGTCACATCTCGCTGTTTACGATTCCCGTCACGTTCTAGGAAAGTAAGGATTGGTCCAATCCCAAGATAAGCGTGAAATTTCCCTATAGTTCGCAGATCCTCTTTGGTGTTTGAGATCAAAGAAGTAACGATATCCAATATGCTGAACAGCAAATGCCTCGGACACATTTTCAATTTAATAACTACGTTAATTCATTAAATTCAGTCAATTATTTTTCATTGTGATACATAAAACACAAAATAATTTTTTTTATTTTGTTTCATAACGGATTATTTTCAACAGGTAAGTAACATTTCAAGACTATTGAAATTCCAGTTTTATACCTCAATGTTGACCAAACACTTGACTAGTTTTTGCGCACAGTTAGTTCATATAATCTTTAAACAACCCATAATTTTTGAAATCTTAAAAAGTATCATGTCTTTATTAGTTATCAATGATGCTACCATTGTTCCAATATTGATATGCCCAATAAATTATAGTCAACGGGTATACAACACAGTAAATTTTATTATTACAGATATTGTAAATATCCGTAAATTGTGAGAAATTTGAACGGTATACACTAAGGGAACATAATAATCTATAACACTAATGCATACGTAAAGAGGAATTACCTTTTAATCAAATGTGATAGAACAACTTTCACTGCCATAAAAATACTTGATTTATCGAGATATTAAAAATTTGAAATATCTATTCCATTGGAAGCATCTAACTATCCACGTTTATTCCCAAATTAATCAGGGATAATTTTGTCGTGCCTACAGGTATTAAACATATTACATTTTTCTCAGATAATTGCACCTCAATTATAAATTAGTATTACCGTGATAACACAATAATAATATCAAATCCATTGACCCAACGTTTACAGTACGTGTATATTAAAATCCTGGAAAACTTCATGTTTAATCTCCATTTTCATGGTTTACAAGTAATCTCCATAGAGAGAAGAAAGAAATGTTCCAGACGTATAAATGGTCACAAAAGAAAATGTTATAATTCTTTCAGCAACAGCCCAATACAACGTAAATTATTTATTTATGTAGGTATACAAATGAATTTCTTTTTTCGCTACCTAATATTTATTTACGTTTGGTATCTCGTACTCCAAGTAACTTGTCCATCGAATTAAAGTTCATAAAAAGGAAAACAATGAAACTTAGCAGAATTGTTTAAAATATATGACTGACAGTGCAAGATGATAAATGGACATATTAATTACGCATATCAGCAATGCGACATGGCGAGAAAAAGTTTTAATATTAAAAATATTTGTTAATTAGTTAATTTGATATCGAAGTTGTCTTTCCAAATACTGGATCCTTGAAGATTTATGCGGAAATTGGATACATAATTCTTTCTTAAACGTAATTTAAAAAATGAAAATGATCAAATTAGGTGAATAACTCATTTTGTATTCCTATTCACACAATGATATAATTTGATAGCGTGTTTGTTCACCACCAGGGAAATCTAGCATGCTGTTGACATAGCACTTTTAATTCACAGACATTGATTTTTTCAAAAATGAAATACCCTTGCCAGGTTCCACTGATATTTCTATGTAAATACTCGACTGATTTCGATACAAGATATCACCATCAGGCCTTGTATAAAAATCAGTAGGGAAATACAATATAATAGCTGTGGAGCCTTGCAAGTGAATTTCTTTTTGTAAAATATCATGTAGGAGTTCCATCACGCTTCGCCTGATAACATTGAATCGTAGACCTTGGCTGCAGCCGTTATTTAGTCCTTTGCTAACTTTTTTACAATTCGAATATTCTGACAAAATGAAGCAACCACAGAAAAACTTAAAATCATTTCTTGTATTTAAGTATTCTCATCTGTCTAGAAAAATCGGAGAATGTAAAAGAGGCGGCGACAATATGATGTGACGGTCTCCCCACATGCAGGGTTAAAGCGGGACCTTCTCTACTTTCACTTCGTGCGCGAGAGCCCTGGAGCACTTAGATGGCAAGTAATCCCCCAATTCCTCCGATCTCTCGATCTGAAATCCCTTCCTTTCTTTTGCACTGGGCTCTCTCATACCTCCGGAATTTCAGCCTCTATTTCACCCTCTCCCTCGTCTGCCATCTACTACGTCGCTACGCCTCACCCAGGACCCTGCCATCTTTCCGCGTTCTTTCGCCTTCAAACATCCGCGGAACCACTTCCGCTCGGTTGAACCTTACTCGCACTGATGGGCATGCACGCACACACGCAACCAACCGCTACCATTCGCGTCGCTTACCCTTTCCTCACCTCTCGTTTCACCTCACTCAGTGCAGCCCGACCAAATATTCTTCGGGAGGGACTCACGCGCCGGGCGACCCGGCGGGGAAGACGGCCTGGGAAAAAGAGGACTCCCACCGATATCCGACCCAACGCAAGGTCGCGGACTGCGAAAAATTCCTTTCCAATAACTCGGGAGTTCTCCTTTGGGTAAGAAAAAATTGTTCCGGGAGGTGTGAGTGAAGAAAATCCTTGGATTATTCCACCCTCGGCATACTGGTGAATAGGAAATACTAGGGAGAATATGTCAAGAGAAGGATATAGAAATGCTCTGCTCTGCTCTGCTCTGCTCCATTTAAAGCTTAAACCGAAAACGAAGACTCATCCGCAGGAGAGATCCAGAGAAAATGCGGTTCAATTCCTCGCCCCTTCGTGAGAATCGCTTGAATGTTTGCTGCTTGGCTTTTGGAAGGATTTCCTTGATACGCGCCGCAGGTTTACAAAGCAAGCACAATCCCGTGATTCTTCCCACATTATTTCTCGGAAACACTTATGGCGGGCTTTTTTTTATTCTTACTCCCAAGAAATTTGATCAAATAATGTTCCCATTATTTGCTTCTCGTAAAAAAAACTTCGAAAAATTTCGGAATGCCTGACTAAACCCTCGGCCGGTGATCGAGGGATTCGGGTTCAAATCCCTAGAATGATTTCCAAACTTGAATATTGTTGTATTATATTTGTTTCTCGTGGTTCATTCTAAGCCTTCCCGGTCATTCTTCCCTTCCACCTTTCCTTAATTAACGGTCTTCAGTCAACTATTTTGCCTTAGTAAATTTACCATAAAAATTTCCTCTTCTCCTTGCGTCCTCCTTGGGCTTCTTTCTTTGCCCTATCTTTAATGTGTTTCAGTTTTGACTCCAGCTATCAATTTTATTTTCAAAATTTTCGGTAGCACCACAATTCCATTTTATCCAATCTTCTTTTCTCTGCTGCTTGTATGGTCAAAGTCTCACATTCGTACAAAATCAAACTCAATGTATAACTGTGTTTAAGCCGCTTCTTTATACACATGCTAGTATTATTTACCTTTGCTAGTTGCATCATCTGATAAAAAGCCTTCGCCACCATAACCATTCTGCCTGCTATATCCTTCTTGCTTTTCGATCACAATGATCCTACTTCTTCTCTATTTCGGCAGGTGTCTGTTACCTTAGTTTTACCTTCAATCCATCTCGAAGTTGTACTCATTCTCCCTTTCTCTATATTTCCTACTATCCTAATTAGGTTGTTGCGAAAGTTGCTCAGGGTGCCAAAGTTCCAAAAGCGTAGGCATGATGACAACTCTTCAAATATTTCAGATTTCAAGACTTCAAGTCATATCTCAGGAATAGATGTTTTGGTATCGTCGGCATTGCTTGCATGAAATGAAGGGTTCTGTACCTGTGGCTTACACCAAAAATAAATCCAGTCTCATAACTTTTTATAACTACAAGCTCATCAGTAGTCATTCAATATTTTAAAGTGGAAAATCTTTTTCTTATAACATGATTCGCATGTGCTTTCGAAATTCATCTTTGCTCCAAGTATCCATGTGAATTATTTTCACTTCTGTCAGTTTGAAAGTAATACAATGTGAGAAGGCTTTCGACGAGCAAAATTAATTCAAAGGAATAAGTGAAAAGAGCCTCCGAGTTTCTTCCATTCTCAACTACCAGTACCAATGCAGCCTTCATAAGAATAATTTGAAGCGATTCACATTCAGAAAAGATCTAAGAAAAGGTAATTGAAAAAGTAAACAGCATTGATCATTTAATATGCAGAAATCGTAAGAAATTAAAGGAAAAACTCCTAAGCCCTCGATCAGAGAGCACGAAACAAAAAATAATGGGGTCTTAGATATGGGAGAGTATACGAGAATAATAAAATTTCCAATCAGCCTCAGAAAATCCCCTCCGAGAGGACTTGATTGTTTTTTCGGAAGTGGAAAAATGTATCCCAGCGGATCGGATCACGTCAATTTTCCATTAATACTCATCTGCAAACGTTAATCCCTTTCTCTCCGGATTCCACTCCCCCAATCAGTACACATTCAATCTCCGTACGCGCCCCCAGGCTCCAGAGGGTTAATCTCTCATCCAGTTTTTTTTATCTCTTCCGAACCTCTCCTTCCATTTAAGCTCTAACTCAACCTTTTCACCGTTTTTTTTCCTCCGTCTCACCGCCACTGGGCCCTCTCAAATGTCCACTCAACCCGATATCATTATGTGGGCCGATGGGTGAAAAAGAATGAGTGCCATCGTAGAGGAAGGAAGAGGGGGGATGAGATGCCATTGCACCGGGATTACGTACGGCCGAGGGAAGTATTATGCGTCGGTTATTCCCGTCACGTCTCCGCCCCTTATAAGCCACTCCATTATGAGGATTCGTCACAGCTCGCCTCACATACGGACCCATATATATCGCCACCGAATCCCTCTCGCCCTTACCCCTCCTCATTTCGTTTCGTCGTAATGGTCTCTCTATCATATCTCCTCTGTGGTCTTCAACGTGGATGGCATTTTTCTAGCCGTCCATTCATCTCGATGCAAGCTTAAAATCGCGCGGTGAACTCAAAAATATACAGTAATGAAAAATCAACATGAAACGGGTGATGATCATATTACGGAGTATTGGGTGTGAGAGAGACACATGTAATAAGAAGGAATGTTAGGTTTCAGGACGAAAACAAATGTTTCATCGAATAAAGGAATGACCATTGACGCCAGATGGATTATTTAATAAGTGGTAGTAGAAAATGTATTTTTTTAAAGTGACTAACAGAAAAATTAAGCATTCTTGAAAATTGCAGTCTTCTTTTTAATTACTTTCCTCACGCACCCCAAGAGAAAATCTAACCGCGACAGCTCAATACTATTCCATGCTGATTTTATATCCTTCCTCTCTTCATGAAAACATGAGTGAGTGTTTCACATGGTATGTATCCCTCATGGACGACCGACATATCCTTTCATTGCAGCCTTATCCATAGCGTGGTTCAGCATTTATACTTTTTGAGAGGTAAAAAAATAAATAAAAGGCAAGAATGAAAAATACAACGCAATCGAATTTCTCTTTTAACGTTGGGACGAATGGTTTAGTGATGTAACCCACATTTTCCATCTATTTTATGAAAAACCCTCAGGTAGAAATATAAGCTGGATTCCTCGATGTTTGCCAGTTTTACACAGGATATTATTCGAGGGAGTCTGCATCCACCTATGTACATTATTTTAAATTTACTCAGGCCCTGTATCAACAGTAGTGCCCTAATGGAAATATCTTCCTTCCCGCTTGCACACTCCAGGCACCTTGTTCCCTTTTTTCCCGTTCACCGATGCTCCCACCACTCCCCATTCCTGCGTCCGTTCTCCATGGCCTCTCACCTTCGTCTACCTCCCGCCTCCGCCCCCCCCCCGCTCGTCTCCCGGGGTTCATCTCTCACCTACTTCCTCCGTCTTCAATGGCAGTGGAACGCATGGTTTCTCCACTTCTTGCCTCAGCCTCGAACACCTATGCCGTCTCCGCCGGCTTGATCCATACACCCCTCACCCTCCCCTCCCCTAAAACTCTTGGCCTACGGCAAAACAATTCCCTCCCCACCTCCTCATCTCATCCATGCCTTCCGTTTACAGGCCCCTTCCACCATCCTCCCAAAAATCAGCAAGCAGGGGATACCTCTCCATCACGCCCTCCACGGATAAACCAGCCCACTCAATCACGCCAGGGGAAGACGCTCCATTACCTTCGATTCCCTCTCCTCCATCTCCTTTTCGATCTCCGGCCGACTCTCTCCCTCCCCCAAGGCAGGCACATACACACATACTTTCCCTCTCCTTCTCTCTCTCTATTTCTCTCTCTGCGCTCCCTCTCCCTCTATTCTGCAGCCGAACCGCTCACTTAAGTCCCGTTCACTTAAGCTTCCACAGCAATCTTCCTTCGATTCCCCATCCCTCCCTTCCTTGTCACCACTTTTCCTTTCTCTCGCCGCTGCCACATCCCCTTCGCTCACATACTCACTCACTTACTCTCTCTCTCTATCCCTCTCTCCTAGGAAGACCCAGAAATACCCCCGGGCCCCATGCTTTGCGCAACCCTGGGGATGCTCTCATCCCGCCTCCATCTGCCCTCGAACCGTCTTCAGTCCCTGAGTGGGCGTGAAACTGTTTTGAAAAGGAAATGCTGCGTGATAGATCGATCGACTCCCATCTCCATGTTTATATCACTCGAAATATTCAATTTCCCGTTCATCGGTTTGTATCTATTCTGAGCGCACTGCGGTTATTCGAAGCCAATCACAGAAAAGTGAGAATGCTAGTCGAACGTGAGGTATCGGCAGGTGCACAACAGTGTCTGCCATGAACGTGGATTTGGGAAATGAGGTCACGATGACCTGGAGGGTCAAGCAAAGGGAAGCTAAAATCCACAGTCAGTTACTGGAGAAAGCAATTTTTTAACACAGCATGTTAATGAGATCAACCCATTTTGACTTCCCGTCAAGATTCTCATTCAGGAAAGCCTATTATGGCAAACATTAATTTTTGAACAGATATTCACTAGAGACTCAATAGCAAGCAAGGTTTAGTGCCATGCCAAAAATCGATGATATCGAAATACAATACCCGAAACACGTAATGTACTCGGGTGGCATCCTCAAAAAAAACTTATCAAGAAGCGAGTACGTAAGAAATATTTGTGGAGAAGATTGAAGAAACTTTGATTCATTAGATGGGTGTTAGGAACATGCACTGAAAGCGTAAGGGAGATGTGTCACTTCTTCTTGAAGAGAATGCACTTGGAATACGCAGTTAATATTTAGAACAGTCACAGGAGGATTTTATTAGGGAGTAAGATACACTCCAGAGAACGGAAACTGGTTTGTGTAAATATCTTACGATAAAAAAGCGAGCGTTAAGCAGTTGATAGAGGATTTACTTTGGGTGTCTCTTAGGGCTTGGAGGGGAAAGACTCACTAAGGCTTTTAGAATGACACCGGACACTAGATTTTACTTATGAAACCAAAAAAATCACCGAGAAATCTTATTTTATCGGCAGACTGAACCAATTAAATACCTTAATGCAGATAGTCAGCAAGACAAGGGAATCCTTCTCTCCACATAAGACTAGCATGAAAGAGCATAAAAAAACAAAACTAAATGACGAAAAAACTACGGTAGAAGAACCTAGCTGCAATTCTAAAATCGAATCTTTTATAAAATAAAAAATTATAATTTTTTTAATTCCACGGAATTTTACTTGGACACGACTCGGGATTCGGGTTTCAACACCATCATCAGGTGATCGTTGAACATCGAAACCCGGGTCGTGTCTTCATAAAACTCCGTGGAATTACAAAGTTAAAACTCTCTCACTATAAACTGAAGTGATCCCATAGTGTCCCAACTCATATGACCAAATATAATCTCGAAACACTTACCCTTTTAGTTACTGAAGGTTCGTGATCTAACAACCCCTGCTACACGCATCTTGGGCAATGCGCCCAGGAGACATGCAGCAAGGGGTTGAAAGAAACTATCCCATTGTGATGCAATAATGAGCAATTAATAGTTTCTTTCTTTTCTGTGAAAATACCAAAACGTTATTTAAATGAAACTTCAACTTTGGTTCAATATTACTTTTCTGAGCATGTGGAAACACACATCCGACGAAATTCATGAAGATGAATGAATGGGAAACATTACGTAAAAATGTAGGAGGGCCAAAGGTCTTCCGTTACGCATTAAAGCAACATGACATAGCATGACCATTGGATGTACGGATGAAGAAGAATAAGGATATTGGAGTACAGATATCATGAAGACGAGGGATCAAAAGCCACGCGCTACGGTCCCTTCTACGCTCCTTACAAATCCTGGACTGCGGAAGGACGTGACTGCTACTCTAGTCCGTATCGACTTTCACTCTCTTCTCCGTCTCAACACAAACGGCCCAGCCTCCTTCCTCAGGCTCTTCCGGGAGGGACATGCAACGTTCACTCCCGTTGATTTCCTACGGTCTCCTCTTGGGAAGTATTTGTTTCCTCGCTTCGCGTTACATCAACCTACTGTGCTCAACAGATATAGATTTAACTTCGGGCGTCCCCCAGGGACGATAAATAGGGCTGCTTCTATTCTTAATATACATTAATGACTTAAGCACACACGTTACTAGCAAACTGAGCTTATTTGCTGACGACACGGTGGTATACAGGGAAATAAGGAGTCGACTAGATCGCGAGCTACTCTCTAGAGACTTAAGACACTATCTCGGATTGGTACAAGGAATGGGGATTAATGCTTAATATAGACAAATACAAAGTTTTGAAATTTTGGAGCAAAGGAAACGGGGAACAGGAAATGAACTATGAAATAGAGAGTTCAGTGCTAACTACGGCCAATCAAGTTAAATATATGGGAGTAGTTCTAACACCACGCCTTTCATGGGGAGCAGATATCAGGACAATATGCGGATCCGCTTTAAAGAAACTCGTCTTCATTAAACGGGCGGTGGAGGAATGCAATGAAAAAGTTAAAGAGAGGTGTTATTTAGTTCTAGTTACACCTCATTTTGAATATGCCTTAAGTATTTGGGATACTTAGGAGAAAATTTGGCAAAAAGAATTAAATAAAATCCGTCAAATTCGTTTAAAATTGTTATAATAAGAACAAAAGTGTGACAAGTCTCTTAGGGGATTAAGGCTGGGAACCACTTGAAGTGCGGAGAGAATAAGCGAGTGTTAGACTTTTAGAAAGTTTCAGAACAAACGAGTGTAACGGTGGAACTAAAGGAATTATTATTGCCCCACACTATACTCTAGGTAGATCAGACCACAAAGATAAAATAAGGGAGATAGATTCCAGTACAGATAGATCCAGACACTCATTTTTTCCCTGAACAATCAGGAATTATAATAGTGAGAAACCGAAGACACTTTAGAAATATTAAAAATATTTAATTTACAAGTGGAACAAAATTACATATTGCAAGGACATTAGGTATATTTGTTGGTTAATGTGTACGCGAGGTAATAGTTTGTGTGTTTGCATGAGTGCGGGTTGTAAGGGCTTTTGCATGAATGCATTCCATTTTTCTGGTGCATTGTATAAATTTGTGGTTTTTGCATGCGTTTATTTTCTTATTACGGGTGGTCCCACAACACCCCCCGCCACACGCCATGCGGCGGCTTGCGGGGTATTAAGTAGAGGTAGATGTATATATTCTTCCGCGTCATCTATAAATCCCTAACGAGCATCGCCTCTGACCAGAACACAAGAGCATGCCCGTCCACATAGGAAGCTAAGGCAGAGGCCACAGGTTAAACTATTAACACCATCCTTGAGCGCCCAGGGAATCGCCATCCACTTCGGCCTTTCCGTTGCACTATTTTATCCCGTTTACCACAATGAACATGCATTGTGGATTAAGCTAGACCACTCTAATACCATCCATCACCCCACAAAATCATGAGAGAATTGAAAATTTCAATGGAGTTCCATTTCTTACATCGACTGATGCGCAGCAGTCATATGAAAAGGACATAGGAGTAAGGTATTAAAACCACAGGTATTGCAATTTTCCACTATATATCTAGTGGAAAATTGCAATACCTGTGGTTTTAATATGTTACGCTTCCACCATATCACGCCTGAGACCTCATCATTCGATAGGAGTAAGGATTGGGAAAAGGATCAGGAAATACCTTTAAAATAAAATATATTCTCGTTAACTATCTATATTTCCATTTTCCCAAACTAAACCTCACCTCCACCCATAGAAATAACTTTATTACACGAGAATGTATAATACAAACCTTTTAGAGAGGGAGTGTTTTTATTGTCCTGGAGCGGTAGTTATTTTGGGAGGAGAACGGGATAATAGAGTAGTCTAAGGAAATCAACTTTTAAGAAAATGAAATAAGATTAACGAGTCGTAAAAAAATAAATTTAAGTTATGGAGTTCTAACAAAGTGCGGTAATCAGTAAACAACTACTTGGATCTGGCAAAACTGACCTTATCTTGGTACCTGTGTAGATCTTTTCCGAGCACATTTAACATTCTTGCAAAGATTATTTCACCAGCGTAGATTTTTATGCCCAACAAAACGGTTTGGAAGATCTGGAGCGATTGTTGAGATTAATGATTGCTCTGTACCCAAGCAGTTAACAAAAAACACGGGAGGTAGATTTCTGGGCAGTTGTTTTCTCAAGGAAAATTATTAATTATATATCAAAATGAAATACACTATGTTATCCCACAGAAGAGCTTTATTGTACGACCCGGGTTTCGTCGAAGATCGACATCATCAGGTACAGAATATTCCCAGTCTGGGTTTAAATACATTTTTCAAACTGTGAGAGGGGGGGGCTGGAGGGGGTGAGGGAGGTTTGCAAAAATCGTTAGGAGGTGATTGGGATGAGAGGGAGAAAGGGTTAGGGTGTGGAGATGAGTGTCCAACTTGGGAAGGTACGGCGGTTGACGGAGAGGGGAGGGGAGGCACCACAGGTGGTAAAGCACCTAGGTACTTACCTAAGTTAAGGAGGGGGGAATGGGAAGAGTCTATAACATCGTTAAGGAGAATATTTGACCCGGACACATTTCTTAATATTTCAAATTTCTCTAAATTATATTAATTATATACACAAAAGGAGTGACATACATGGGAATAAAAAGATTTTACACAATTGCGATTATTTTTACCTAATTGAGGCATCTTCTGTTGACTTGCTATCACTTATTTGAATATAAACCACTTCTACAAAGCATTGGGTATAAGTAACGGGTCGAAGAAAGAAAGAAAGGTTGATTTCAAGAGTATATTACAGCAAACACTTGAAATTAATTGTCACCTATTTTTCGTTTGAATTAACCCAGTTATATCTAATTAGGTATTGAACCGTCAAAGAAATAATCAGGTTAGGTGACGTGTCTCTGTCCAAGAAAATGTATGCATATAATATTTACAAGGGTCAAATTCTATCTCGAATAAAAATGTAATAGGTCGACTGTTAATTACGGAATACTTTTACAATTCATAGAAAGCCAAAATCTACATTCTGCAGGTAGAAGTACGCTCAGTAAAGATAAACGCAAAAAAGAAATTAATGAAATCACATAAAATATGCAAATCCTTTCCGTCACCACCGCTCTTATCCGCCAGCGTGGAATTTGATTTACAGGTGGCCATTTGTGGCCGCGGTTTACGGAATTCAGTGGAGGTTTTGGGTCAAGTCCAAAAATTCTCAATGAATTCGAGCTTTCTCTTTGCAAGCGGAAAGAGTTAGGAAAGAATATAAAATCGGAAGGGGAAGTGGCGGAGGGAGTGGAATGAATGGTACTCTCCAGTTACAGAAAATACAAATGCATGATCTTAGTGAAATGAGGATACCTGAGGGTATTCATGAGCTAGTTAAATGCAGGAGACAATAAAAGTCCAGTCCCTTGGAACACTCTAACCTCTACTCCAAACCAATTTAGGAAACGTAACGCGACATACGTGGATCTTATGCGCCAGGGCAAACTGTTTACTACTTACCGGTAATTCTCTTCGTTATTACAATTCCAAGATATGAGTATTTATGAAGCCCTGAAACTGCAAGCAACGTAATAATTACCGGAAAGTCCGTTTCAAACGTGTTCTCTGGCGATTTTGGAAAGTGAAACGTACAATTTACTCTTCACGATGAAAAAGAAAGAGTGTCGATGTCATGCAAGTCTCATCATTATAAAGGATCATTATTAAGTAATCTACCGGTTTAGTTAGCTTTTGGATGGACACAAATACCAAATAAATATTTTGTTACTCGGAAAAAACAATACTCAACATCCTATTCTACATCAGGTCCCTCTTCATCTCTGTGTACCTTCTTCCTCCCTTCATCCCGTCCAACATCCCTATCCTGCTCCTGGTTTTCCTAACATTCTCCTATCTATTTCAGTCTTCAACATCCCACCGCCGATCAATATACCATTTTTCCTGCCTCCTTAGAATTTCTCCCAAAAAACCCCTTTCCTCACCCATCATACCCAGTACTTCCTCATTTGTTTTCCTTTCGGTTCATTTCACGTTCTCCATTCTTCTCCACACCCACATTTCAAAAGCCTCCAATCTACGTCTATCCTCCTGCTTCAATGACCACATTTCCGCGCCGTACATAGCTACGCTCCATATAAAATTTTTGACGAGTATTTTTTTAACATCTTTATTCAACGTCCCTGTCATCAACTCCCTCCTCCTTGTGAAAGCCTCTTTGCCTAGAGCAATTCTTCTCTTTACGTCTCCACTACTTTGACCATGTTGGTCCAAAACCCTTCCGAGATACGTAAACTGTTCTCACTGCTCTAGTTTTCCCCTACTATTTTAAAGCTTAGATTAGTTTTTTCTTTCTAGAAAATCGCATAACCTTTGTTTTATTAATATTTTTTCGCATTCCATATCAATTGCACTAAATTTCTAATTCTCTTAGCAATGCTTGTAACCCCTTGGCTGACTGACAAACTAAAGCTTGGTCATCAGCAAACCTAACTGATTTTACGAATTCCCTTCCGACATTCATTTCTGCCTCCAGTTTTTCCCATGCCTCTTTAATCCAATTCCCATTCCTCTCGAATAGTGATATCATTACTGCAATAGCTTTCCGCCGGCCTTTCCCCTTCCTGAACCCAAACTGATCATCCCGTAAGGAATGATTCGAATAAAGGATACACGATAACCCGAGGTTTAATATAAACAGAAAAATTTTTCAACATGAACTTAAATCCCTTTTTATAATTTTCACCCTGTTCTATTGTTACCTGCAATAAAAATCAACCCACTTTGATGTCTATTGTCATTGGTGCGTATTTTTTTGGCTAAATATTTTAGCTGGAACTAGAGTCAAAATCTTTACACATATTATTATTTATGTTTTATTTATAATTTTCCAATGATTGATGTTTATTTCACTTCACCAAAGTGAGTGAAACAAATCATTTCTTTTGCCAAACTCACTGTGAAATTATCCAAATATATAAGAAAATTTGTTATAGGAATGCCCTAAATGTATCCTCTAATATGCCACTTAATTCCAATCTAATATTTGTTACCAACGTTTACAAAGCGATTTTAACAAAATTTCATAGTGCGAATAAAGTAATTCTATATCTTTTAACGTCTATTGACTGTTGATAGCCAAATAGGATTTTCATTCACACGTTTGTCAAATATTGCTAGGAAATACGAAACATTCATATTAGTATGGTTCTCATTTTTTTAAGAATATTTTTACTTAACGCTTATTATTTATTTTGCATTTTTTCAATAATGTAATGCATGTGTTAATCCAAATGCCAATCAAAGTTTCAAAGTAGTTTTTACAGGGAGGTGACCGACAACTGAGGTGATTTGCGCAATAGGGGATGGATAGGAAAGGATGAATAGCGTCGGCATTAGCCTACTTTTAACGAAAGGCGCCAAGGGGTCCGCAGCTCAGCGTCCCATCCGACGGACGGCACACTCTAGGTGCCCTCCACAGAGTACCTCAAGTTGGGACCGGGACACCTCTGAAAATATCCATCGCCGCCGGGATTCGAACCCGGGCCCTCTGCGTGGGAAGCCTATACGTTAGCCACCGCACCATCCCGATCTCCCTCAAAGGTTCGTATACAGATTTATATTATCCATACAAATGGTAATTATCTGTAAAATTAATGGATTAAGGTGATTGACGCATTTATTTCCTTTTTTAAAATCCGAGAAATTTGTCGACATGAAAAAGATCCTCCAGAACTTACAGCTAATTTGTTGAAGTTTTCATTCAATAAGGCCGAATCTTGATTCAATTTGCTTATAATTTATTGAATAAAAATAATAAATGGGTAGGTTTTCGCTAACATTTTTATAACTGTGCTTGTGGATAAAACTCCTGTTTCCCGAAAGGTTACATTTCTTGGTGAAGGCTTTGATCCACATCACGAACGGGATTTCATAAACTAAAACCCACCCAATAATCGTTGAGTAGCAGAGTCGAATGGATGGAAGGAAAATTCTCCCACTTAAAAGTTCCATCGCCGTGGGAAGAAACGCTGAAGTGACTTTCAATCCCGCGTGTCTCAATCGAGGACCTACATCCTGAGTTGTCGGCGAAAGAGGGGCAGCGTCACCGCAGGGATAAGATCGAGAATTGCGGAAACAAAGTAAATGGGTCGGCATGGCGATAGCGCACCGAGGGCCCTCAGTTCAGCCGTCAAAGCCATCAACTATCCGAGCCACGACCGGCCTCCCGACACTCCGGGGCATAAAAGGCAAAAACATAGGGGTGCAAATTTTTTTTATTGCAGGACACACGGATGGCACAGAGGCGGCGAGAGTGCACACAATGGGATGGCAAGGAAGAAGGGACGGAAGGGCGCTCGCTGGCAGCTAATGGGTGTAAGGCGGAGGTCGAGTTGAGAGGAGAGAGACAGGAGGGGGGAGGGGGTTGGCGGCCATTAGCGAGGGTGCTTTTAACGAGACCCTTTATACTATGTTTTCGCTCCGCTAATTCCGTGACGAAAACTTTCGCGCGAACGCCTATCTGTTTTTAAATTGTCTTGCCACGTCCCCTGCAAAGAATACTTATGTGGAACGGCTAAAAATTGCTAGGAAGGAAGGAAAAAGAAGCATGTCGTCGCTAATGGGTGTGCGGAGTAACCACTGCACATTATGCATGGCGCGGATGCACGAGTGAGCACAACCTAGGAAACGATAATGGCGCTCACATCTTTTACGCATGATGTTTCAAACTACTTTCTGGTGACTTGCAAATTCGTGAGTAAGTCGACACATGACATGATAAAAGGACTAAAATGGGACACATGAGATAACGCAAATGAAGCTAACTGCTAATGTTACCGCGATATATTTCACTGCCACATTGTTCAAAATGTGCAATTTTCCATGATATTTTTCAAATTTAGTCGGGTGAAAAATAAGTCACAAATCGGGAATGGGAAAAATATATTTCCTTTGTCATCAACGTAAGAATACGTTTTTACAAATCCTGCCTTATTCAAACTACAGTAAAGACTTTAAATATGTATTAAAGAGTCAATTTGTATGCATAATTTGCATAACGTTTAAACTTAAGCTTTGATGTTTTTTTTACTAACAGTGACTCAGTAAGCCAGCGGTTGAAAATCAATTAGGTACGTGTACATTAAAGAACTGGGAAGTAAGTGAGTGACTATCATTTAAATATACAGGGTTCGTCCGGAAAATAAGTGTACTGAGCTCTGGAAAAAAAATTTATTACACTTTTACATATCTTAAGCTAATATTCCTCAAAATAGGACCCTTGTGAGTCGATACACTTGTTCCAGCGGCGTTCCCATTCCTGGAACGCTCCCGCGAAGGCATCATCGGGAACCTCTCGAAGACACGTCGTCACGGCCTCTTTGACGGCGTCCAAAGTCCCGTATCGCGTTCCTTTCAAACTCCTCTTTATCTTTGGGAACAGAAAGAAGTCCGGTGGTGCCAAGTCCGGGCTGTAGGGCGGGTGCGGCAGCGTTGCCACGCCGTGCTTGGCCAAGAAGTCCGACACGACAAGCGCGGTGTGAGACGGCGCATTGTCGTGATGCAGCCGCCAGATGTTTTTGATCGCTGGCCGGACGCGGGCGACTCGTGCACTATTGTTTTTGGCACATTACACTGCTCTGCTATCATCCGAACACTAAGACGACGATCAGAGTTCAGTACATCGTGAACTTTTCGCACATTTTCGTCGGTGAGTGTCGTTGATGGGCGTCCAGGCCGTGGTTCGTCGTCGACCTCTTCTCTGCCCTCCACGAACATCTTGTGCCACCGAAAGATCATGTTTCTGGACATGGCTGACTCCCCGTAAGCCTGGTTAATCATACCGACAGTTTCGGTAGACGATTTCCCAAGCTTTACCGCAAATTTGATGGAATAACGCTGCTCCAAAAACTTCGGCATCGCGTTCCGTGACGTGGGTCGAGCGTGGAGGTTCGCGTTAACAGAGCTCCTCACTACACAACAGCTCAGAGCCGACTGCCTTTTTCAGCGTCGCTTGCCAACATACCCCCTCCAATCACAGCCCGTCAGAGCGGTGTTGGGCGCGCCTGGAGCGGCGGGAAAAAATCAGTACACTTATTTTCCGGACGAACCCTGTATATTAATTTACACGATGTTCATGTATAATATCCAGTAAGAATTGTAAATGTGATAGAGAGAGAATTAGATCTTTCAATTCCAATTCAGTTACTCACAACATATTGAGACAAGAAGAATACTTTTTGTTTATGGGGACAACGTAGACATCGGTTACCAAAGTCAACTGCGCGTTGTTGATCTAAAATGGTGGAACACTTACACCAGATGCTTTACAATAATTTCCGTATTTTTATACCAAGTGACAGATGAAAAACACCGAGAATAAGGCATTTGAATTTATTTCCTATTAATTATGAGTCTCCTATGTATAAAATAACGATAATTTACCGAGATATGCAGGAGATTGAAATGAATGATGAATGAAAGTTACTTACTTTTTCAAAAGTTAAAAATTTTGACTACGATTAAACAGATAAATAAAATCTACAGGATATTATTACGATAGACGATCAACAAAATAATTTTTTCTGAGAAATTGGTATTTTCCGGCAAATTTGACAATAATATACATATTTATAATTAAGAAAGTAAAATTAATTTCCTTTTACATAGATAACCAAAAGCAAGAAGAGATATGTACAATAAAATCATGGTTCTTAAAGCATAAATTTTAGGAATTAATTCTTTATCAATTTAAATAATTCGAATATAAATTCATCTCCACGAAAATCATAGATCACCTTTATTTGTGCAAGATATATAAATAAGAGTATAGCTACAAACAACTAGAAACAAAGATAGCAGTCTTTTACTTATAGTTGGTATAATTATATGGTATCATCCCCTTGCAAAATGTGTGCCTAATATAAGGCATTATGTTTCAATTTGGGATATGTGTCACATGTAGCAAAAGCTCAAATGACAACCCGCATATTATCACGCATGCTGGAAAGTAATGACGAGAATCCAATTCAAACGCACCACCTAGGTTGTCCAAACTCTACAACAGCAACGCACGGGACTCCAATTCATTGGGGTTGTATGCATCCAATGCGCTGCGCAATTACTTTAATAATGACCAACTCTTTCAGCAACTTAGGGCCACACAAGAGGATTAAAATTTAACGGTAATTTCGTGCGAGGAGTGTATCAGTATGTTAGTGATTCGGATCATTAGGAATTCTTAATGAATCTTCTCTTTTAACCCGAGACGTCTTTGTTGGATGAAATCACCAATTATTAATTTCCCTTTCTGAATTTAGCCCTTTTCCCTCTAATTTTAACTTTCCCCTTAATCGATTTACCAATGCATAGCAGCATATACCATAAAATAATTACCAAGCTACCAATGGAATACCACACCAGACCATGGCATTCCTAAATTGGTTATTCACCTCACACAACCTTTAACTTGCTTGGCCTTCCATCCTAAGTAATCCGCAAAGAAAGTAATTCCCCTGACCGACCATATTTCCAGCGTAAAACCCCTTCTTAAAACACCCTTCACCCATGTTTTCATTATCTTTAGCCCTTTCTACAACAACAAAAGTGGCCTTAAACACCCTGCCTTGTTTTGGAAGGATCACTTTCAGGACCTCTTTTGGATTTCCTGAAAGTACACGTAGCTTCCTCTCTTCACTCAAATACTCGTGCTAAAAACTTTATCATTAGCCTCCCTCTATGCCCAACTTATTTTCTGCTTTAATCCCCTCACTTACTTCTCAAAAGCCTCAAAAATACGCCCATTCTTCTAGCTCTAAGACACATTTTTAAATCCATATGGCACTATGTTACATATTGCAGAATTTTTGGAACTTTTTATTCAATTTTTACTTAATGTACCATTCAGCCAAAGGCTTAATTTTGTACATTCGTCCTTTGGCTGCGCAATTTTGCTTCTAATGTTTCCAGGTTTATGTCATTTCCCTCTAAAATATTACCTTCAAAATGTAAACTACACAATCAGCACTAGTTAATTCCTTCGTACTCGACTGTTTAACTTAGATTTCCTACTTTTCGAAATTTTTGTTCTTTTGTTTTCTTGCAGGTAATCCATGTCTAATATCTCTTTTATTGCTTCTGTGAAGTACTCAATAATAACTGCAAATGCTTGACTGTTTCACGCTCTACCCCTTAATCAACTACATATGTGGCTTTCTTACTCCTGGCTCTAGCCCTTTCTACGCGTTATCACAATGCGTATTAAAATGTTCATCAATGAGGAGCAGGTCTCTCACGTCTCACATACTTACCTGTCACGGAAATCCCCCGATTCTTCTTCCTCTATTCTCGCCTGTGCTATTTAATTCGAATGCTAATTTCGAATATATCACTCATCCCTCCATTCTAATCCTACAACCTCCAACACCACAATCAACTGTGGCTACTCCAATAAAGCCTTTCATTCTCATACTCAAGGACTCGCAAGAAAACATTGCGAGGATATCGGAGCATTTTTTGTTGACCTTCAGCCGGAATTTCAATCGTGTAAAAACCCTCTGAACCGCTCTGATGGGCAGTACGCGTCTGAGACCGCCTGGTTTGAAACGGGTAGAATATTTCAGCTCCGTGGAGCTTTTTTAATAGTGATTACAGTATACACCACCAATGTGGTCAAGTAAGGGGTACCAAAAGTCGTCACTGCCAAATGATTTAGCTTTAAATGAAGTGAGAATCAGCGCCAGAGATGTATACCATATGCCATTTAGTGCGAGTCATATTGTATAGGAGGGAAAGTTTCATATGAGATTCGATTATAATAAGATAAAGATCAACGTTAAATACTGAAGAAACTTTAATTTCCTGCACACATTTACATTATTAGTTAACTGCCGAAATGTAATGAACGAAGTCCCTGACTACCATCAACCTATCCCAAGCAAATGCGCAGACATGATTACTGAAAATAAAAGCTGGTTATCCACTAAAATCACTAACCGTAAAATGATTCCCTAATCCTTTTCTGTTTACGGAAACGACAGAGTAAATAGAATCAGAGTCGACGTTTTTATTTCAGTTAAGAACGCCTGCGTCCGCAGAGCTGAGATAATCTCAGTCAACGGCTTGTAAACTTTTGGTGCTCAATTAAAATTCCTCAATCCAAAATAATCTACGTTAGCACATTTTACAGGTCACTGGAAGGTAGTATTAATTTAATACTAGATCTAAGAAAACATATTAAAACTTCTCATCTCAAAACAACGCACGAAACATAATAAAAGGCAAAGATTTAAACATCTCATCTGTTAATTGGAACGTGCACAGTTTTCAATCGGGGTTTAAATAAAAAAAATATAAAAGAGTCGTTTTTACATAATATTGCGTGGAACTCCATAAATCAACCTCTCAATTCCACAACCTGGGACAGTAATACATATATTTGACTTATTAGACACAAATGTACTCGAAAGGTTATCAAATTTAAAACTATGAAAAGGAATGAGCGACCACAGAGTAGTGAATGCTAAATTTTCCCAGCATAGCGTTAGAAGTGAAAGGCTTATTAAAAACATTTACCCTCTTAAAATCGGGAACTACTCTGCTATAAAATCTTGTTACACAACTCATTAAGAGGAATGGCAGACACCAAAACACAGGGGATACTTAGGATCGGTTCCTTGATTGACAAGCGCTCAGTTGTCATTAGGTTCATTCTAAGTAAATTTTTTAATCAGAACACGTGACCTAGAGGGTAGAACGCTGAAGGTTAAACATCGTCAAAACGTCAAAGACTATGTCACACCAAAATTAAAAAGTTGGAATGATCGAAGGATAGTGAATCGAGATAATTCACGATATTGAGGCTTCCAGGACGAATGTCAAGAGAGAACATGGAAAAGTTTTCCTCGAATTCAAAGGGAACATATTAGTTAAACATTTGAAAAAATCCAAAATATTGGTCCTGCCAGGGAGGTTCAGGGAAACAAGTCCACGGTAAATTCGCTTACTGTGCACCAAATACCTCGGATAGCTTATCGAATCATTTCCTCCAACCAATATCCGAAATTCATAATTAACAGTGTAAAATAACATTTGCTTAAAAATATTAGACTTAAGGAATCCTCAGGGTCTGATCAAATACGAGTGTTCAGCTCGTATCAACTCGAATATTTAAAAAACTAGCGTCAAAAATTGTGCAGTATTTGAAAATTATATTTGATGGGTCGTTTGACCCGGACAAAACATTCACAGTGAATGAAGAATAACTAATATAAATCCTACACATAAAAGCGGCGACAGAGAGGAACAAAATCATTACATATCTATCTCCCTCACAAGTATTTGATGCATAGTCATGAAACATAAGGTGCTGGTTATACGTATCCTAAAATAATCGTCTATAATATGGGATCCATATGAAGTTGGACATATTAAAAAGACATGTACTCGGAAGGTACAAAAGAACAAAGAGTGTCACAGAAATGTTATATTTACTGAAATGGGAGAGTTTGAAAAATAGAAGAAAAAGGAGTAAGTTAGGCGCGATGTAAAGAATTGTTAAAAATGACTAAGCGTGGGAAGATTTATGGAAAAAGATAGAAAAGCCTAACTTTGAGGGAAAAAACGACCATAGTTTCAAAGTAAAAATAAGAACGCATAAAACAAATAAGAAAAATGCCCTTTTTTAAATATAACTTTTATTTAATGGAACCAGCTGCATGGAGGTTTGTTTTGGACTTTTACATCGAATTTGAGGAGTTTTAAGAATAAATGTAAAGCAGCTACTGGGTGATAAACTTCTTTGCAGATATTAAAATATTGTTTGTATGTGACGTGGACGGCATTTTGTAGGTGATGTGGAAGTGCCGTTGCATGTAAGAATATTTTCTCTCCTACCTGTTTTTCTAATGCATATATGTATGTATGTTCGTTGTAAGAGTGATCATTGATCAAACTTGACCGTTGCCACCGGAACGATTGCAACGTAATTCTTAAATAAATAATTGTTAGTCTGATGTAAGCTATCATCATGGCCACATTCATTCATAAGAAACCAGAACGTTTTCCAAAAGAGTGAGCGATTCAAGTTGTACTTTTATTCGTGTAATATTTTTGGCTCAAGAGAAAATAATGTTCCCGTAGACGCGGTTTTACGAGCCTTTTTTTAAAGTAATCTACCGGTTAAGGAAGGATGGGCACAAGACCCTAAAGAAGCTTTAAATACAATGACGTCTGGCATTCAGTTGTCATTTATAAATCCAAAATTATTTCGCCTAGGATGTAGTTTGCACCGTTACATATTTATACATATTATATTATTTGTATATGAACTACTGCAGATGATTCTCAGAATTACAATGCTGCATATAAAATTTACATCGATATTATAATTAACCCACACATGCTGCCATCTTTTTATCTTTTCGGGGTATGGTTAAAATTAAATGACATCAAAACTTTTAGCCAAACTTCTTCCCCATGCATGCTGCGTATAAATAGTATAAATGTAAATTACAGAAAATTGAGCCAAACATCGACTAAAAGCTAAGAATCTATGGTATTTTTTTGGCGCCAATATTTTCTTCTCAGAATACATAAATAACAGAGGATATTTTCTTACATGCTACTCTTACATTAGCGTTGAAAAATAGATTTCTACGAATAAGCACCTCATAAATGTAATCACGCAATTTAAATGATGGAATTTTCTACATAATAAACATATTTTTAGCTTATTTGTTCTTATCACGCATTCAACTACAATTACTGTTTCGTTCACTCCAGGGAGTCTTAGAGGCTGCACGTAAGGTGTCTTATAATAAATGTAACGCTCGTAACGTTGAATTTGTTCCAGCGAAGGTACTTAGGGACAGTTTTAACTCATTTCCATTCACGGAAATAAAACCATTAAGTGATTCCCAGGTCATAGCATCCTAATTATTATTACGACATTCAAGCCTTTATTTGCGTGATGACTAATCACATGTCCTCTGTAAAATGTACAGCACACTTATACCTGCTGATTGCTCTAATTACATTAACGGCTCCCTGAATTTAAGGGCACTCTCATGAATTAACTATAGAACACGTTCCGGCCAAGTGCCACTAGGGATGAAGACTTTTGTTCTGAGTTGGATATAAACTCAAGACACTGTTACTCATTTTAATTATAATTCATATTAATTTCCATCCTATTAAAGGACCTCCTTTTGAATCATATTAAAACAATTAAACACCTAATGACAGTTTTATCCATCACAAACAAGCAACGCACACCGTATGGCATTTGAACTCGATCAATTTTTAATGACTCACTTAAAACCATCGTCGACGGGATGGATCTTCACTCTTGGGATTTAAGACCAAGGATCAGCTTAACGAGAATCCGACGGAAGGAAGGAAATGATCCATGCACCCAGGATCCCTAGAGTTCTTGTAATTCATGTCACACACTCAGTTGCTAAGTTATAAAACACGGAAAACTTACAAATACATGAAATACATTAACCAGACAGAAAACTCTTGACCAAGAATTTGGCTGGTCATTGAGTTCCATTAGTGGATTCGAGAA
Organism: Hetaerina americana; assembly: GCF_022747635.1. Lineage (NCBI taxonomy): Eukaryota > Metazoa > Arthropoda > Insecta > Odonata > Calopterygidae > Hetaerina > Hetaerina americana. The sequence goes on along the minus strand of NW_027286874.1, from coordinate 9,317,725 downwards.
CGACGAAAATGCTCCATTTTCAAAGAATTTTACGGTTGAAGATGAAAGAAACTTTGAATCGGGTAGCCATACTTTTACAAGTCACATTAAATTTCAACCGAAATTAAAAAAATGTTTCTCACATCTTCTATTAAAATTTGTATTCCTAAAAAATAAATTGTAAAACATAGAGCCAACGAAGATGATATAATCAAATAATATTAAGGAAGAGTAACATACATGTGACGCAAAGAATTAAATAGGATAAGAAAACAAAAAGTGCTAAGTCCATCCAATAAATACGCGAACTGGTGCAATCTGGTGGCCATAACTCGGACTATAGCCCAGCCCATTAGCGGTGCTAGTTGCCTGAGACCCAATGAGCCGTCGGTGGTAGCCGGATCGTCGAGTTATGCGTATGGTGCCAGTTACGCTAGTTTCTGTTGCCCTTGTCTTTACTGCTTGTCGAAAATGGAAATTGGCGAAATCACGGAGGAACGAATTAGCACCAATATTTTGGTGAAGTGCGGTGAAAGTTATCAAGAAATAAATGAAATTTTGACAGCCGTTTACGGTGATAATGCTCCGAAGAAAACATTCATTTTCAAATGGATTAAATCAAACCAAAAAATCAAGTAAAAGCCGATCTAAAATGAAAGTCATGCTTCTGGTTTTCTTTGATGTCGAAGGTGTTGTTCATCAAGAATTTATTCCTAAAGGACAAACAGTAAATGCTGAGTTCTACCTTACGGCTCTCAAGCACTTGAGAGATCGCGTGCGTCGTTCGTGGGTGACCAAATTTGGCTCAAGGCGATGGATGGATCCGTCACCATGACTACGCACCTGCACATTCAGCATTGATTGTTCGCCAGTATCTGGCAAAAAAATCAATCACCATCCTTATTTTCCAGATCTCTTCCCCTGCGACTTTTTCTTAATCCCAAAATGCAAAAATGTAATAAAAGAACATCACTGGGAAAATTTGGGCACAATAAAGCAAAAAACGACGAGAAAACTAAAAATCCTAACTGCCGAGGTCTTCCAAGGGTGCTTTAAACAGTGGAAAAGAAGATGGAATAGGTGAATGGAAACGAATGGAGAGTACTTTGAAGGGGTTTATATCGATGAAGACTAAATTTTGCAAAATTAAGTTTTTGCGGCCTCAGTTCGCGTATTTATTAGACAGAGTAGTATATTCTATGTAATAATAAATTTAGCAAGGAATACAAAGATATAACTTCAACGAAATAATAAACACAAAGAAGAACTTTAGAAGTGAAAATAAAGGTGCAGGAAAGAGATGGTAATAGGACAAAACCGTACCGATGGCTGAAACTCGAACGCTTTTAAGAAGGCGAATATTGGGGGATTGGAGAGGCAATCAAGATTTATTAATACTGAGAAGTGAAAGATAAGACAAGAGAAGGAACGGAAACACCTAAGCTGCAAAAAAATTTGCGGAGAATCTTAATGATGCGCATATTAGGGACAGTGAAACCAGCGGGAGAGTCAAGAGGAATACAATAAATGTGTGGCCGAAGAGATCGAAGAGTCGAGAAGTGCATTCAGCTTCAAAATCCCCTTGAGTCTACTACCACGCGAACTCAAATAATAAATTGAATTTAAAAACATTTTAGAAAGCCGGCCGCGAAGTCGAGTAGAAATAAGAGAGAAAAGAGATACTACACACGATCTATGAACATACTTGGAAAAAATAAATTACTAAAGTATTCACGTATATGTAAATTCAGAAAAGGCCTTTCAAAACCAGGAAAACGAAAAACATTTTTATAAATAGAGAAATAGATTGCAGCGAAAGAAAAAGAATTTAATTAACTATACACTAATCACTCGCTAAACTGTGAAAGATGAAAAAAATGAAACTTACAAAGGAGTTAATTAAGAGTTCAACTTAAAACAAGAACTCTTCAAAATATGCCTGGGAGATCAAATAAAAAGAATGCCATCTGTATCAAAGGAATTGAGGCGATGGAGAAAAAACTACATCACTCGCCCGTGAAAATAGTAACTTGGTTTTTAAAAAAATCCTTAGAAGAGGAAAGGGGAAAAAACACCAAGCGAGCGATAGAGAGAAAATATACCTGTATATTAGGCCTTTAAGAGAGTTAAGATGGAAATATAGCGGGGATTACTGAAATGAAAGATGCTGTGTATTTAATTGTGTAGGGGCGGAAATATGGGAAAAGGAAATAAAGATATTTTATGCCTGTGCATTCTAAGATGGAAACGGATGTGCGATAGTTTCGGAGTAATACACAGAGCAAAGTGGTGGAAAGTCAATGATGGGTGGCACAGTACTAAATAGGAGACGGAAGGGTGGTGAACATGAAGCAGGTGAATGGGAGAATATTTGTAGATTTAAGAGCATTTTCAGTCAGTTTAGAGGTATTCCTTGTATACATTCTGACAAAAGGGAAGACGAAGGTACCCATGGGTAATCCCGGGAGGTATCAGTTGGGACTACACAACGGTCGGAATAGATTTAGGCACCGATGTATGCATAATATGATCAATTCATACACTTTTCCTGGAGTAGCTGGTTCATATCATAAAGTAGTGACCATGATGAGTAATGATAAATTTAGGAGAATGAAGATGTAAATAATTATAAGAAAATGGAATGCAGAAGACTGGGATGAAAAGGAAGAGTACGATCGTACCCCTCCGATCGTCGAAATTTTTCCTCGTATCAGGAGACATTTAAAATTCTCAGAGGATAAGGAAACGAACAGAATAGAAGAAATACTCTAATATCTTAAGGAAGAAATTAGGAAAACGGTGAATTAAATAGAAATGGTGAATATAAAAATATAACACGCGACGGAAAAATGGAGTGATAACTTGGAACTGGGGAGAAAATATTACAAAGCTAAACAACAAAAATTCATTGGGGCAAAAGAAATATGGAGATGAGGATATGGAGCGCTTAAAGAAAAGGCAAAAGGGGGCAATGTATGTGCTAGAAGGCAAAAGATCTATCAGGATGTGAGAAAGGGTTATTTTTGAATCTATTATAAATACAACGGGTAAAGTAATAATATACAGGATGCAATGCACTTGTATATTAGATGAAGAAAAAGAAGTTCTGACAAGATGGAAATGATGCAGGTGTATAGAGGAACTCTATAATAAAGGTATAAGGTAGATATGGCATAGGAGAGAATATGAAGCCGATGGTACCAAGATTATTTTATCACAGGATAGAAAAGGCATTAAAGGAAATGCAATCAATGAAGGCTCTGGGAATAGATAACGTCCTTGGAAAACTACTCAAGATTCTAAGAAAACAGGGAAGTAACATTTTTATGCCGTCATTCGGAGTAGAGTTTGTGAAGGAGGAATATGGCGGGAAGACTTAGTTAAATCAGTAATCATACACGTATATCCAAACGCAGGGAAAATAGCAGTTTATTAAGACTTAAGGACTATAAAGTAGATAAAAAACTAAACTATAAATGTTCACAACAAATTACAAATGTTTCCAACTAAATTTTATAAAATAACTTGTAAATTTTTCTCTTATTTTTCCAGAATAATGGGCAGCCAAATTTTAAATTAATATTTCTCCAAACGAATACATAAAAATTACCAGACAGGTTTCATATGATATGAAGTAAAACGAAGGTAGTCGCTGTTCAAATTTATAGTGCATAGCTAACATGTATTTGAGCCACTTTTCCTCCACATATGAGTTCCCGAAGATGATATCTCATCAAATTAATATTTCATTGAAATAATTTCAGATTATTCATGTCGCTCAAGAAAGTAGGGAAGGTATGTATATTTAATTTTCCAAATGACTGTAACCGAATATTTTTGACTTACAAACTCAATAGTATAAATTGTGATAAGAAATTTTCAACACCACCGAAGGTTCATGGTTCATTCTCGGTTAAAGGTATTTTTTGGCTTGGAAACCGCTACCTACAACCTTCTTAGCTACTCTTTTGTTCGCGCACCTTTATATTACCAATCTCACGGCTTAACTGATATTTTTCGAAATACTTTGCCGCTGTTGGGTTTAGGTTTTACTATGAAGGACTGAATTTAAATTATATATATATATATATATATATATATATATATATATATATATATATATATATATATATATATATATAATAATGGGCTGACACAACATAACACAAATAGAAAAGAATAGACACATATAAAAGAACACTTACACGGTAAATTGTTCGAGCTTTCGGCCCTCTCAGGGGCCTTCTTCAAGAGAGACTGAAAATATGCTATGGATCAGGAGAGGGGAAAGAGTTATGGGCGTGGAGGGGAGGTGTGGAGGGGAGGTGTGGAGGGAATGCTGGGAGGGAAATTAAATATGGCGGTTAAGGGTGGGAATTTTGAAGGAACGGAAGGATAGTATGTAGGTGGATTCACGAGTTCTCACCTCTATGTTGGTAGCTGAATCAGGTACTACTTGTCCTCTTATTATGCCTACTCCCCTCTCCCTACATCCCCTCATAGCCCCCCCACCTCGTTCCCACGCTAATTGCCTCTCAAAAAATATTATTTATTTTTTATCATGCAAACATTGCACTTCCTTCTACATAGGTGAATGCATTACCCCCTTATCCATCCGAATGAATAATCACCGGTACTCCTGTAATTCTGCCTCACTCTCTTCTCTTCCTATCCCTTCACACGCTAATTCCCACAACCTTTCATTCGACCAGTGTTTTTCCCTCAGCATCCTAGAATCCCTACCTGATTCAGCTACCAACATAGAGGTGAGAACTCGTGAATCCGCCTACATACTATCCTTCCTTTCCTTCAAAATTCCCACCCTTAACCGCCATATTTAATTTCCCTCCCAGCATTCCCTCCACACCTCCCCTCCACACCTCCCCTCCACACCTCCCCTCCACGCCCATAACTCTTTCCCCTCTCCTGATCCATAGCATATTTTCAGTCTCTCTTGAAGAAGGCCCCTGAGAGGGCCGAAAGCTCGAACAATTTACCGTGTAAGTGTTCTTTTATATGTGTCTATTCTTTTCTATTTGTGTTATGTTGTGTCAGCCCATTATTGTGCCGCTCGTATGAGTTTTTCCGGACAATCGTTATATATATATATATATATATATATATATATATATATATATATATATATATATATATATATATATATCGATAAAGGTAAAGGCTATATCATGTGAGGATTACAGAACAATAAGTTTAATTGCAGCTAAAGTTGTTCTCAGGATCATCAACAAAAGGATAGAGAGTAGGGCAAATGATTACTTTGGGGATGATCAGTAATCGAGAGGATTACAGGATACAATCAGGGCGTATTTGCCTGTTTCTTAGATTTCGAAAAAGCGTTTGATATAGAGAATTGGGAAAAACTAATGAGTAGACTAAAGAAAATAGGAATGGATTGGAGGGACAGGAGGCCAATCCGCAGCATGTACATTTCTCAGACTGCTCAGGTGAGAGTGGGGAGCGGGGAGTCCGGATGGGCAGTGTTAGGAATAGGTGTAAGGCAGGGTTGCCCATTATCACCGTTGTTGTTGAACCTATACGTGGAAGAAATGATTAAAGAGGCATGGGGAGACCTGGAGGTAGGAATGAAAGTCGGTGGGGAATTCGTTCAATCAGTTATGTTTGCTGATGACCAAGCTTTAGTTTGTCATTTAGCAAAGGGGTTGCAAGCATTGCTGAGTGAATTGGAAATTCAGTGCGACAGGTATGGGATGAAAATCAATATTAATAAAACAAAGGTTATGCGATTTTATAGAAAGAAAAAGGCTATACTTCACATTAAAATGGGAGGGCAAAAACCAGGCAGTTGGAACAGTTTACGTATCTCAGTAGTGTTTTGGACCAACACGGTCAAAGTAGTAGGGACGTAAAGAGAAGAATTGCGATTGGCAAAGAGGCTTTCACAATGAGGAGGGAGTTGATGACGGGGACGTTGAGTAAGGATGTTAAGAAAAGACTCGTAAAAACTTAGATATGAAGCGTAGCTATGTACGGCGCGGAAACGTGGTTATTGAAGCAGGAGAATAGACGTAGACTGGAGGCCTTTGAAATGTGGGTGTGGAGAAGAATGGAGAAGGTGAAATGGACCGAAAGAAAAAAGAATGAGGAAATACTTGCTATGGTGAGGGAAAAGAGGGGTTTGTTGAAAGAAATCCCATGGGGATAGGAAAAATGGATGAAGGGCGTATTTGCTGACATTTGGATGGTGAGAACTGTAATAAGGGGAGAATGTTAGGCAAACAAGAATACGGCAGGAACAAGATAGGGATGTTGGACGGGGTGAAGGGAGGAAGGAAGGACTCAGAGATGAAGAGGGACCTGATATACAGTAGGCTACTGGATTTTTCTAGGAGTCACAAAATACTTATTTGGTACTTGTGTCTATCCAAAAACCTATCTTAATCGGTAGATTACCTTATATATACATATATATATATATATATATATATATATATATATATATATATATATATGTTTTATGTGCATGTTAGTAATTACATTTTTGCTGCCATTAGGTTTGAATAAAAAGTGCCATCAGTTATAATACGCATTAAACAACGTTTCCAGTTTAAGCAATACCTAAGAATACGTTGCGCGTCTGTACTTTGGGCAGTTCCTCATACATAGAAATCGGAACTTGAAAATTGCAACGTCTCCAGGTATAACGATTGTGGAATTTCATCCAAAAGGTGGCGAGTCTGTTTGATGAAATAAAACACAGCAGTTTGCATGCCCTCACTCCCATCCCTCCTATTTAAAAAGGGATATCCAAAACGAAGAGCGGCGCTAACGAGATTATGACAGTTAAAAATATTGATCAAAAGACAAGAGAAGGAGGAGATAAAGCGGGGGCAAATCCTTCTTTGACGCTGAAGGAGTGAGCGAAACTGAAACTTGAGAGAAAATCATTAAGCGACGGGGGGGGGGGAAGATAGTTGGACGGTAGCAAGGGGAACGAAGGGTTTGGGAAAAGGAGGGAGTGCAAGCGAACGAGGGAAGCACTGAGGGGGGTTATGGAGTGGGTGTGAAGGGAGTAAGGCTCCTTGGAGGGGAATGTTTCGAAGGGAAAGCGGCGAATGGAAGAAAGGACGGTGAAGTGGGAAGAGTGTGAGAATGAGAAGGACAATTAAGGACTATGGAGGGGGGAGAGGGTAAGAGAGGGAGAGAAGCATGGAAGGGTAATAGGGGGGAGGGAGTGGAAAGGAAAAAAACCCTTAAATAAGAGAGACCTTAACGAGGACGGCGGCGCCCTCGAGAGTGGAAGTAGGAGAAGAGTCCTTGGCCCATCTCCGAGGAAAGAGTCTTGTGAGGAGGAGTGAAGGAGAGAGGGAGGGATGGAAGGGGCAGGAGGAAGAGAGTGTCAGGATAAGAAGGCGGTTGGTTTTGATGAGAAGAGAGGAGGCAAATAAGCAACCGCCCCGGGGTCGAAGGGTCTCGGGGGAAGGGGGAAGGACGGCGGGTTAAACGCACTACATTTGGGGAGGTGATACGAGGTGGCCTAAGTGCTCAATGAGGCGAAGGGGTTGCTGTGATTTGCGGGGAGGAATAGAATGGGATGGAAGGATAACTATGTAATGAAATGAGAGGAGAGGAGCAGGATGAATGAGAGTGGCCGCGAAATTCAGGTCCCCCGTTGTTTACAACATCAGTTTCCAAACCAGAATTCATCGCAGGTGGGACTCATTTTCTCCCTCAGGAAGCTGGCGAACCTTTTGCTGCCCGGTGGGAATTATTCCGTCGCCCATGTTTTCACGCAATAGAAGCTTTGAAATTAGCCTTTTACGTCTAATTAATTGAATTCGTGGGATGTAAATGCATGAATTTCATTACCGAGGAATAATGGCATTTCTATCGATCGCTATACAGTTTTCGCTGAAAGATACTTTTTGAGCAAACGTAGAAAGCGTACAAAATGCCTCTTGTTATATGTTCCTTTTTTAATAGACTTAAAATACAAAACCTCAGCCTTGAAGACATTTTACTTCAACAAGAGATGCAGGTAGTCAAAAAGTACATCATACAAATATTCTGCAATTTCAGTTACCTCGGTAGGTTTACATCAAAAGCGCTATCGTTTACAGTGGATGATATGCTCGTAACGTTTTGACGTGTTGGAAGCTAAATCGACCCAAAATAAGAAACTTGAGCTGTGGGCATAGAAGGCCCGTACTCTTCGACGTATCCTTTTAATTGCGCGCAAGAGTCAGCCATATATAGACTAGGACGGAATGGAGCGTGAACAAAGGCCTGGGAGAGAAAGAGAGAGAGTGTGTATAGAGGGGAAGACAGGAGTTGAACAGAGTCAGTATGAGAGGATATATTTGGAGGGAAATGGAGACGGTGAAGCGAGATGGGACGAAAGAACGCAAGAACAATGGAAACAACTAAAGTTCCCCGAGGCAATGATACTTATCGCGTGCCAAGAGCGTGTTACTTTCCTAAGAGATCCATTTATAATAAATAAGACTCCGTAGAAATTCTAGCATGAAAAACCTACCTCCAAGGTTACCCTCCTTTCAGGGAGATAATGGCGAGGGTAACTTTTCAGAAACCTTAATGGATAAAGTAGGAATATGGAGTGAAGTTTTATAATGAAGGTTGCAGAAGTAGTTGATGAAAGTAGAGGCGTAAATAGGAAGGTGTGCGTCGGACGCGTGTGACATGGTGGCGAAAACTTTATGCAGAAAGCCATACCCGAAATGATGCATAAAGTTATTTCCATTTTTATATATATCCTATAATAATTTGTTTCTGGAAGCTTTTTCAGAAGAAGCTTGATGCTGTATTTAAGATTTAACATATCTATCCAGAAAATAACTTACGTTTGTGTATAGAGAGCGAGGTAGTGGGGGCAGCCAAATATTTGCTCTATTGGCACACACACACACACACTAAGGTAGTATTTCGGCGTTTAAAAGGACGTACCTTTATTCATTTGTTTATACTAGCGAGTCAAAATGAGCAATATAATTGGAAATCCCATCAAATGCAAATTCCGTTTAGTGATAAGGTTTTACTGGCAATAAACTTCGAAGCTTCTGAAATTCATCGGAAAATTTGTGCTGCGCAACGACTATGTGATGAACAACATAATTTTGTGCCAGTGATGTTCTTATTGGTGAATAAACAAACAAATGCCCATGCTGTCCAAGACCTGGCCGCCCGCCAGTTCATCTATCACAAGGCTAGACCGACCACTGCGGCCCTCGTCGTGAACATTGGTGTGGCCGTTTTTAAACCGAATGCACCACTGCATCACTCCGTCTCCACTCATTTTTTCATCTCCGTACACTTCACAACATCGCCTAAGGATTTCAAATGGCTAGTGGGTTTTTACATCAAAAAACTAATCACAGATCGCACTTAACGTCTCGCGGAATTTCCAATTGCAGTGCATATTATAAGAGTTCACAGTAAGCAAAGTACATAGAAGAACCACAGTCTGCACACTAACACAGCAGGATGCGTACTGAGCGTAGGGACGTTTAAATACCAAGAAGATGGCTCTAGCCACACCCACCACCACCCTAGGCAGAAACGTAGGTTACATTCTTGGCAGCCCTCGTCGATTAAAAATGGAGAGGCACATGGAATACAATAAATGAAAGAAAATTATCAAATGAATGAACAAATAAATTACCCACCTAAAATCTATACGTCTATTAGTATAACACGAGTCATAATTGATTCTATCATTATTAATTTGTTTGGTAAAATGTTTGGTAATTACGCATTGCTAAACAAACGGGGGTAAGCAATTGATAGGAGAAGAGATAGGAAAGACAAACAAACACGATGAGCATGCGATGGCAGGCCTTGATTGGGACAACTGTTGCGGAATTGAGGGTTTGTATAAAGGGAATGTCCTTCTAGGAACTCGGAAATGGGTGGAGGGAAAGACGGAGCGAGAAAATCGAAGATAAATTTGTCGAGGGAGGGTTTAGTGAAGTGAAAGAAATGACGGGGGAATGGGTTCGGCGAAACAGGGAAATGACCGACAACCAGGACCGAATAACGAAGGCCGATTCAGTGGGCAGTACAAATAGATTTCTGTGTGTGGAGGCGTTTGCAGAAAAGTAAGAAGCGAGGAGAAGGCATGGGCGAGGGGCGATGGGGATGGAGAAGTGGATTGAGAGAACTGGGCGTGTGCGAGCCTTCCGCTCGCTTGCCACTCCATGTGTATTTCTGACGCCCCTGCCGTCCTCTGTTCTGATTTTCCCTCTCATGCCTCTAAACCACATCCCGCATCCCTTATAACACACTCTCTCTCGCGTTCGGCGTTTGGTCAAAGCTCTACCTTTTACACCAAAATATATACTATATTGAAAGGAAATCGCGCCGCATACAATACATTTCCCTTCAGGAGTTAGCAAAACAGCGCTAAGTGGTCCTCCTTGACCGCACTCCCCTGCTTTACTCCGAAAACTCTCTCATTCTATAAAATTTGGTAAAAACGACAATTTTTGGCCAAGGAGCCATTGTGGGTATCTGAAACTTTAATGCTCCTAATTCCCTGCAAATTTAACCCGCATTATTAGAGGATAATTTTTATTATATGTTAAGCCAATTCTCATTGTGAGACTAAAGGATAGTTTTCTACATACGAACTTTGAATTATATATATGTATGAATATATATGTATGAATATATATATATATATATATATATATATATATATATATATATATATATAAAGGGGTCTTTATTTGGGAGAAATTGAGAACTAATGGTCCCTTCCTCCTTTCAGAAGACCAGTATTTTTAGCAATACACAGCCAACTCTTAATGTTATGTCTTCGCATATTTTTGGTAGCCTGGTTTATCAGTTTTCTACCCTATTCCTTATCTTTTCCACGGCATTTTATGCTCTATTATTTAATTTGCTTTTTACCGATTTGAATCTTAAAACATATTCAGGGAAGATTCCCAGGCTTGAGCAGTTCGTTTAGCTAGCTACTGAGAACATTTGCGATGAGTTTGGTGAGAGTAGTTTTGATTTATAGGCACGTTTTGCCATATTACTCCCCTCGACTTCACTGGTGTCGACAACATCTATTTACGAACACATTTACCTGAAACCAATTATTCTGTAATTAAAACTCCAACTAATGTTTACTCGAGGGGTTTGGGGCGTGAAAAATTAGGGTAAAAGTCAAAATTATTTACACCAAGGACAGGAAGTGTAGCAGTTTGGAGGGCACTGGGGGGAGGGAGGCCTTTCTACTCTTTCTCCACACTCTTCCCTCCTCGCTTTCTCAACTCTCTTCGTCCTCCGTTACGTCTGCCACTCTTCCTAATACTCGTGGTTCCCTTCGACCCTTTAAAACCCTCCTCTATTCACCTCTCGCAAACTAACTCTCCCCTTTCATCCTTCACTCCCTTCCAAAACTTCGTTAGTCCTTTGGACCCCTTCACCTCCAAATGTCCTCCCCTCTGCACCCCTCCACTCTCGCTCCGCAACCCTTCTCCCAAAAATAACCCCTTTCCTCCGCACGCTCCCATTTTTCCAACCCCCCAGCCCATATATCTCCCTCCCTCCTACCCTCATCCTCTCCGGAGGGAGCCCCTCACCGAGGCCCATAATTTCTCCCTTCGCCTCCATAACCTCTCTCTTACATCCCTTTCTCTTCTCTTGCTCCCTGCTTTCCTTATCGCCTGTATAATCCCCGTGAAACGCTTACTTATCCCCATTCATCCTGTGCCCATTTTTACCTTTAATTCTATCATTATTATTATCTACTCTCTTCCTCTTCTTGTCTCAATTCACCTTCCCTCCAACTTATTTTTGAAATCTGGTTCCCGGTCAGAAGTGAATACGCATGTTGCGTTAAAGTTCACTGAACCTTTTGCTAAAATTATCCACCCCTTTCATTACACATTTATTCAAAAACCCTCATGTACTGACGATGATTATTCACTACATCACATTACCTTTCCTAACTTTTACGAATTTTGATGCGCGATATGTATTTCATCTAGAGAATGAATCTTTTGCATCTTTTCGTAGGTAAAATGGGAGATATCGACTTAAGCAACCGTTAGTAGACATTACGTTCAAAAAATAAAGAAATGGATATAAGTATCAGCATATAATCCTAGCGAAAGAACGCTTTGAGTGAATCGTTTACTTTGAAAAAATAAGCACTCACGAGCCCTCTTACTTCACAACGCATTGCACTTCGAGCCTTAAAAAGAACACTTCTATACTGGTCAAAGTCAAATTAGTTTTTTTTGCGAATATATCCCTTATGCTTAAACAGTATTAATGGAAAATAAAAATGAAAGAAATAGTACAGGTATCCATTTATATATATATATATATATATATATATATATATATATATATATATATATATATACATAAAGATAAATATATTTTTTGGAGGGTGGAGGGTGGGGGTTGCATTTATAATGCAACATTTTCAGAGTGTAAAAATCATTCGCCTTGCCAAGGCAAGTGATTTTTACACTCTGAAAATGTTGTATTTAATTGCACATTAGCGGAGGACTCCGTTAAAAGTAGTTACTGTCTACGTTAAACGCTACTGAATCTCCGGCAGTTTCTTTGGAATATATATATATATATATACATATATATGTGTCTATATATATATATATATATATATATATATATATATATATATAGGTATATTAATGTCTGTATGTTGCCCTTTTCTCACTTCACTTTTGGTTTAAATCAATGATTTCCATTATCGCGGACCAAGAGAAGCTTTATAATCATTGCTGAAACGTAGCCTGCCATTTCCATGCTATGGAGTCAACCTTGTGGCCTAACTCAGGTACCTTATGGTTTGCTATGCGTTCAAATATACATTCAAAATATTTAGAGAGAGAATAATAATACCAAATACAAGAGAAACACTGCTCTCATGGTTATAATAATGCTCTCTTTAATAATGTTTATTAAAGAAGAGTAAAAAAACTCTTCCAAGAATTATTTCAAGACACCTCAATCAGGCGCTGAATATGGAAATACATGAATATTCTGCCCAATATATTAATGCATTAATATTCAATCTGGCAATTATTTATGGCCCAAAAAACAATAATCAACCTGGAAGTTGGTTTTATAGGCAGCAGACATCATCTAATATTGAGTACATCAGCGAGTGTGCAATTCCGTTGCCCCGGTTTGTGAAGCCGCGTTGGTGGGTACAGTTCCTTTCCCTGTACCGCCTTTAATTTTTCAAGGAGATATGGTTCTTCGAAAACACAGTTTGAGAGTCCCCAGAGGCGTTACCAAGAACCGAACCCTCTGGTCAATAGCGATACTCTCTATCCACTGAACTAATATGCCTATCACTTTTAAATGGAACGTAGTTTAGTAAGTTTTTTAATACAAGTTTACTACTCATCTATATAAATGGTGAATAATTTTCTAATCTAGAAAACACGCTACTCAGAATCAGCCAGTCATTAAATAAATCGATAAAACTTAACCCCTAGTGTGTTTAAGTACCAGATCAGTAGAGCTTTTATATATTTATACGTAAAAATAATTAACATTGAAATAAAATATAATGCATTACTATACAGTCATTTAAAATGTTATACGGTGGTTTAAAAAGAAAAGGATTCTAAAAAATAGAGAACGCTATGATCTCTTAATCACTATCTTACATGAGTGAACAAGCTCTCTGCCGAAGGAGTGCGAAGAGCAAGCTTCGAAAGCCATCCCTTTATCGCTCACTCCATGACAGCAGCAACATTGGTCTATTGATCCCACTAAGACCAATAACCAGTCGAAAGTTTGACTTTACAACTTATAATCACATAAAAAACTATTACACTCATCTGTAAAATTTGCTATGCTATAACACAACCAGCAAGCAATTCCTCAACACTTGACACAGACAACCCACCATTTTAGCATAAAATCGTAAACATTTGGTCTAGTCACAATAATTACCGCAATGCCAAATTTATTTTCGAAATACAACACTGAGTATTTTCCCTTCAAGTATTATTTATAAAACACTGTGATTCATAGTTTTCTAGATTTAAAATTGCTATTCAATATTTTCATATATTTCTCTATATATTCTCTTTTTAGATGTAAGTATTAAATGCAGACTTATATTTTAATACATAAAAATCATATAAAATTGTAAAAAAGCAAAATATTTCGGAAATAAAAAGTTGATAAAAATCGTCCTTAGCATTTTTGTCCTATTAATAGTTTTGATCCACGGATTGTTTACGAATATGCTTGAACATCTTCGATGGTAATCTGCAAAATGATCTGATAGAACCTTTTAGGCAGAAAAGGGGAATACTAACTTTAAATTATCGTAGCGCATTTTTTTTATTGGATTCCTTAAAGAGAAACTGACTGACAGAGCAGATTAATTTATAATTATCAGCAAGTATATAATAAAAGCTTATCTAAACCATCCATGTCCGAGTTTTGGGTTATTACTTCGCCTAATCTTTTTATAACTTATGAACCCCTCTTTTGACACATAATTTATCTTATCCAAGCTTCCAAATATGGTTATTACACTTCGGTTTTTAAGAGGAAGTGGTGAATTCACCGTTGTTAATTGAATGCGTCAATTAATCTATAACATGCCATTGAGCTTTCACATTAAAAATATGCATTATAAATAAATATGATCGAAAGTAAAATATGATTGAAAGTAAAGATATGATGGTGAAGACAACTAATCACTGTTCCATTTTCGACCTACCATTTCAAAGTAATCTTCAAAATTAATATGCATTCTAAGTATTCTACCCATGTAAAGGTGGGCTTTGGATGGTCTCCAACGATTATATACATCTTAGTATGGCGATAATTCATCATTCTATCCTTTTCATTATTTTTGTTTTTCTTTCTGCATAACTTTTGCCTGCGTTTGTTCAGTATAGAAAGCGGTCTCTCTCAATACCTCATCCCCGCTTAAAAAACCTTTCCCATTCTTTCACAGCCTTCATTATTCCACTACCTTTCAATTTTCCCTTCATCCCTTTTCTCTTTTCGGATTTCTCCGAATAGCTTCCTCTCTTTATTCACCCTATTTAAAAAGTCTGCGTCTTCCTCTCTGTCCGGTCTTTTTTCTCCATTCTATGGCACATCCAAATCACAAAAGCCAACGATCGACGCTCATCCTCTTACCTCAAAGACCAGCTGGCACATCCATAAGCAGTACTACGCTCCATACTAAGTTTTGACTAATCTTCTCTTCATGTCTTTACACAATGTACAGTCAGAAATTCTGTTACTCTTGCAAATGCTCTTTTCCTGACGCAATTTCTGCCCAAATGACCCCAAATCTATGCTCCCTTTCCTCTAAAAAACTACCTATACGCACAAATTGCTGCACCTCCTCTAGTTTATTCCTTCCTACTTTAATTTTCAGCGTAGCTTCTCGAAAGTATCGTTATTTCTCTTTTATTGCAATCGATATTTCAATACCCCTCGCATTTTTTCTGTAAATTACTCAATAATAACTGCATTATCGACTAATTGGCACTATATTTTGAAAAATTGCAAACATTATTGACTTCATCATATTGTCGTTCTCTTTTATTGCCAGTTAAAGCCTTTCCCACGCAATCCTTAAAATATCTTAAACAAAGCACATGTTCAAGTTTGAACATGTAGGCAATCCCCCGGTCTACTTCCATGTTCCAATATCTCCATTATCTTTGCCCACTCTACAAAGGCCAAACCCGCTCTCAAAATCCTCTAAATTCATTAAGATACGTTACGTGATCATAGTCGATGATTCTTTCTTAATATTTGTCGACACTGCAATGGTGTTACGAGTTTTTCCCTTCTTTCTAAGGTCAAACATCGTTGCTCAGATAATTTTTTCGCTGTTTTTTAAAATTCTAAGATGATTCTCAGAACTTCCCTCGTCTATACATGCATTTTAAATGTTACATTAAAAAATAGCAATTATTTAAACTATAAGGTTTTTATTTGTTTGGGCAACCCTGCCTTACACCCCTTCCTAACACTGCCCATCCTGACTCCCCGTTTCCCACCCGCACCTGAGCAGTCTGAGACATGTACAGGTTGCGGATTAGCCTCCTTGGAGGGAAAGGAGGCTAATCCGCAACCTGTACATGTCTCAGACTGCTCAGGTGCGGGTGGGAAACGGGGAGTCAGGATGGGCAGTGTTAGGAAGGGGTGTAAGGCAGGGTTGCCCATTATCACCGTTGCTGTTCAACCTGTATGCAGAGGAAATGATCAAAGAGGCATGGGAAGAACTAGAGGTAGGAATGAAAGTGGGCGGGGAATTCGTAAAATCAGTTAGGTTTGCTGATGACCAAGCTTTAGTTTGTCAGTCAGCCAAGGGGCTGCAAGCATTGCTTAGTGAATTGGAAATTCAGTGCGACAGGTATGGGATGAGAATCAACATTAATAAAACAAAGGTTATGCGATTTTCTAGAAAGAAAAAGGGCAAGCTTAACATTAAAATAGGAGGGCAAAAACTAGAGCAGGTAGAACAGTTTACGTATCTCGGTAGTGTTTTGGACCAACACGGTCAAAGTAGTAGGGACGTAAGGAGAAGAATTGCGCTAGGCAAAGAGGCTTTCACGAGGAGGAGGGAGTCAATGACGGGGACTTTGAGTAAGGATGTTAAGAAAAGACTCGTAAAAACTTTGATATGGAGCGTAGCTATGTACGGCGCGGAAACGTGGTCATTGAAGCAGGAGGATAGACGTAGACTGGAGGCTTTTGAAATGTGGGTGTGGAGAAGAATGGAGAAGGTGAAATGGACAGAGAAGAAAACAAATGAGGAAGTACTTGGTATGGTGGGTGAAGAGAGGGGTTTGTTGGGAGCAATCCTATGGAGGCAGGAAAAGTGGATGAAGGGGGTGTTGACCGGTAGTGGGATGTTGAAGACTGTGATAGAGGGTAGAATGTTGGGCAAAAGAGGAAAGGGAAGGAACAGGATAGGGATGTTGGACGGGATGAAGGGCGGAAGAAAATACTCAGAGATGAAGAGGGACCTGGTGTAGAGTAGAAATTAGGGTTGTGTTTTGTTAGTAGTCACAAAATATTTGTTTGGTAGTTGTGTCCATCGAAAAACCTACCTTAACCGGTAGATTACCTTAAAAAAAAAATATTGATTGCATGAAATCCTGTAAAAATATTATTGCCACTGTGAAAGTGCAAAAGAGGATTTTATTATTTCGTTGAAATCACTGAAGGAAATGAAATCTTAAAGAATATTAATATTTCTGAGAAAATTATTCATTTATCCACCATGAATTAATAATGTATGCAAAGTTTTGTCCCATAAAGAGTCATTTAAATTTTATTGTTGAGGGAAAGGGATAGCTTTCCATGTTTTATTCATAAAACGAATTAGAATATTCATGATCCAATTAACAGCCTAGTCATATATATTTTCTGCTAACTCACCCTTTTGCTTAAAATTCATAAATATCAGTTTATCAGTTTGATACGCCCAATCTGAGATTTGTGTAACAATTTGTATCAAGAAAGTAAGTTTTAAGTGACTGAAATTAGGGCATATGTTTCTTATAGCTATTTATTTATTAATACACAACAATTATCATAAGGAATCAACATCTTAAGAATTATAACTTTGATTCTTTTGGTCTTTGCAGTAAAATATTAAACATTTATTCTTGAATTCACATTGATTTTCAAACTCTTCGATAAGAATTTTTAATGAAACTATCATGCAGGTACAGCATATACACTAAGTGCATTATTAAAAAAGAATAACTATCTGCGGTTAACTTTTAAAATGGATTGCAGGCCTTCTTCAATTGACTACCGAGAAGTGGGGAAGCTCGATCACTCAAAAATAAAAGAAATTAAAGGTAGAAATAGGATGTTTTGGGACTCAAAAGCGACCAATAGATGTTCATTAATTTTTGTATGCTAACCAAAGATTGCAAAAATAAAACTACTCAAGCTTCTTTAAAATATATTCCATCCCAAATAAACTCTCAGGTCTTTCGTCATTTACATTAGAGATGAAACAGCCCATCAATAAAGAAATAAGTGTTCTTGGAGGGACATAAATATTCACAAGCTTATAACTTTAGCGATGAAGAATAATAGATATGTTCTCGTACATAACTACAAGTATTAAATCTATCTAAATAGATTAATTGCAATTTCTTATGAAATTGGGACGATTGATGACACTTTTTTGTGAGGAAATGTGCACTAATGACCTCATCATCCGTTAATTTCATGCGGAAGATCATTATTAGGGTTCAAATTAATCTGTATTGGGCATTAAACAACTTATTTTATTTTAATACGCCTTAAGTCTTCTTTTCACCTACATTTTCCCCAGCTCTTCAAAGAACCCGGCACATTTCCTTTGAACCTTTCATACTCGATCTATAACCACACCCTATATCGGAATTCCTCCTCATTCAACTTCCTCTCCTTCAACTTCTTACGGCTTTTCATTCTCATACTCTCTCTTCCCGAAGGCGGGAGCTCGCTTCTCCTAACTTCTGACCGCTCATGACCGCCATCCATCAATTCATTTCTGTTGCTCCTCTTCTCCTTCCAATACCTCTTCATCATCATCATCATCCCCCACGTTCATTACTCTGCCTTATCTTCTCTTTCCTGCTCTATTCTACCGCATTCTCTCCACCACCTCCATCCCTACTCCCTTCCTCCCCCCATCCGAACGGGCGCTCGTCCTTTGAGTACCCTTCTCTATCGTCCCCGGCTTAATTCCCGACTTCCCGGGCTCTCCCAATCAATTCCCTCGCCTTCCCCCCCTCCCGCCGCCATCCTCGTCAACCCCACCCACTCGGAAGCGGCGACCGATGTTTCCTCTGGCCGCAAAACTATCCTTCCTCCACGGTTCCCCGTCCTCTCTCCCCGTTAGGATCTTAGTGGGGGAGGACGCAGTCCCCCAAGGGCTCAAACGGCACTCTCACGCACACCAACCGCCTCCAGAGGATTTTTTCCGGGGCATCCATCGCAGCGTGGAAGAGTGTCAGCGGCCCTAAGGCCGCACAGTTTCAGCCGCCCTCGCCCCGCGTTCAATTCCATTCTCCCCACGCTCGGCGCATTCTCTTTCTCGCCCCCAGGTCCCTTTTTAGTCTCTTCAGTCCCCCTACTCCTCCCGGAAAACTGGTAGGTGACCCCGGAGACACTGAATTCATCCATCTCCTTCACGCGCTAATCCCAAAGTAGCGGGCCCCACTTCCTCAGCCCCCCATCTTCTTCCTCTTCTTCTTCTCCCCACACTCTCCTCCCTCCTTTCTTTATTCCCTCGGTCCACGTCAAGGGTGTCCCATCCAGCCCTCTGCCTAGGCATTCGACATCCGTAAACCTTTTTCCACCTCTCTTTGGGCCGATCTCGCATGTCTCCCCGCATTACCCAATTCCATACCCAACCATCCCCTTCTGTCTCCTGCCGTCTTTGTCCGAAATGACTGCCCTCTCACATGGTTTGTTTTTGTAGGTGGGCACAAGAGTGGGTGGCATGCCAATTCCATTGAGACTATGAAAAAACAGATCATAAGCTTCTGCTTCCTTTCTGACGTACCGATTCTTAAAATATGCTCGGGATAGGAAATAGCCCTCAACTTTGACAAAAGTGACTAAATTTTTGAGCTGATGTAGGAAATACAATACATACACTCTGTACATTATTCTGAATTGAACTATTAAATAAGGATACTGAGAATGTAAATAAAATTTGAGTCTTACTGAGGGGAAAGATTAATTTTGGTTACTTGCATTAAACGATAGTAAAATAAGTGTTTTCCTACTACATACAATACGTTTGAGATCAATTAAATTGTGTGTGTGTACATATACTAATCATACACGGGTATATATATATATATATAACATAACACAAATAGAAAAGAATAGACACATATAAAAGAACACTTACACGGTAAATTGTTCGAGCTTTCGGCCCTCTCAGGGGCCTTCTTCAAGAGAGACTGAAAATATGCTATGGATCAGGAGAGGGGAAAGAGTTATGGGCGTGGAGGGGAGGTGTGGAGGGGAGGTGTGGAGGGAATGCTGGGAGGAAAATTAAATATGGCGGTTAAGGGTGGGAATTTTAAAGGAACGGAAGGATAGAATGTAGGCGGATTCACGAGTTCTCACCTCTATGTTGGTAGCTGAATCAGGTAGGGATTCTAGGATGCTGAGGGAAAAACACTGGTCGAATGAAAGGTTGTGGGAATTGGCGTGTGAAGGGATAGGAAGAGATGAGAGTGAGGCAGAATTACAGGAGTACCGGTGATTATTCATTCGGATGGATAAGGGGGTAATGCATTCACCTATGTAGAAGGAAGTGCAGTGTTTGCATGATAAAAGATAAATAATATTTTTTGAGAGGCAATTAGCGTGGGAACGAGGTGGGGGGGCTATGAGGGGATGTAGGGAGAGTGGAGTAGGCATAATAAGAGGACAGGTTTTACATCGGGGGCGGTTGCAAGTTGGGGAAATATTGGGAAATTTGTCACGGGGGGGCGCCAAAGGGTTGGTGGATCTCAGAAGGTTTTTGAGATTGGCGGGTCGTCTGTATGCGATAGATGGGCATTGGGGTAGTAAGGACGAGGTCGCGTCATTGTCATGTAAAATTGGAAACAGTTCTTTAAGGAGGGTTTTCAGTCTGTGTGATCCGGGGTAATACGTGGTGCAAAGGTTGAGTCCTGCGTCAGATGTGGGCTTGTTATTGTGTGGTGTGTGTGGTCGGGTGGAACGGTGGATTTTATTTCGTAGCAACTTTTCTGGGTAACCGCGTTTGAGGAGTGCAAGGTGTAAATTGGCAAGGTATTTGTTGAGAGTGGCTGTGGTGTTGCAAATTCGGTGTCCGCGGATAGAGAGAGAGTTAGGAATCGAGCGTTTCGTGAGTTGAGGATGACAGCTTGTGTGGTGTAGGTATTGCTGATGGTTAGTGGCTTTGATGTGTACTGAAGTAGTGAATTTGTTGTTTTGAAGTGAGATGTCTGTGTCAAGAAAGGTGATGGTGGAGTCTGAAATGGAAGAGGTGAATTTAACCGTGAAAGATGAATTTAAGGCGGATAAGAAGTTGTTGAGAGAGTCAGAGCCATGTGTCCAGAGAATAAAAATATCGTCTATGTAGCGGACCCAGAAAAGAGGTTGAAGGGGTTGCTGTGACAGGAAGGTCTCTTCGAGATGGCCCATGAAGAGATTGGCGTATGATGGTGCCATCCTCGTTCCCATCGCTGTGCCTTTTGTCTGTAGGTAAAAACAATTTTGGAAAGTGAATGCATTTTTTGTTAGGACGAAAGTGGCAAGATTGAGGAGAAATTCCGTTGAGGGGCGCTGGGGTAGGGGGCGCAGAGAAAGATAATGCCGGAGGGAGGATAAACCTTCTGCATGGGGAATAGAAGTGTAAAGTGAGGTAACGTCGATGGTGGCCATAAGTAGGTTGGGTGTGGAGGGAATAGAGACGGAATTTAGACGGTCGAGGAAGTGGTACGTGTGTTTCGTGAAGGAGGGCAAGGAGAGTACAAGTGGTTGTAGGTGGTGGTCAAGGAATGCGGAGATTCTTTCGGTGGGAGAATTGTAACTGGAAACTATAGGACGACAGGGGATGTTGGGTTTGTGTATTTTTGGGAGGAGATAAAACTGGGGTGTTCTGGGGTTTGGGGGTGAAAGTAGGGTTATGTCTTGGGAGGTGAGGCCTTCTTCTGGTCCGGAGTGGAGGAGAAAAGACCGAATTTCGGTTTGGAAAGTTTGTGTTGGGTTTTTGGTTAGAGTGGTATAGGTGGATGTATCGTTCAGGTGAGCGAGGGCTTTGGAAATATAATCATTGGTGTTTAGAATTACAACAGAGGAGCCTTTATCGGCGGAGGTAACAACGATGTTAGGATTGGACTGTAGGGTTTTTAGGGCATGACGTTCGTTCATGGAGAGGTTATTTTTCGGTCTGAGATGTTTTCTGAAGGATTGATTGGAAACTTTTTCGATGAGAAGACGTATGAAAATTTCGACAGGATGGTTACTAGGAAGGGGTTTTGGCTCATGAGTTGAAGCCGGGCGGAATTTGTCAAGTGCGGGATTGGTTTTTAGGTTACTGAAAGGTTTACTTTGTGATTTCCAGAAGGCGCGCCATCGAAGGTTTCGGCAGAAATTGAGGGTATCAGTGAGTATGTTTATGTGGTTTATTTTTGGTGTAGGGGAGAAGGATAGGCCTTTGCTAAGAACGGATATTTCATTGTCTGAAAGGCTGGTGTTTGAAAGGTTTACAATGTCATGGGCATTGTCGGAGGGAGGGGGGGTGTTGGGATTGTTCGGTGGTGGCTGGCGTTTTGGAAAAACCGGAGGGCCTTTGGGAGGAGGGGGAAGGTTGTATATGCTGCGGAGGTCAGGCTTATATTGAAAGAGTGGGGGTGGTTGAGGAGGAGGTGGCGGGAAAGGGTGAGAGTGTGGAATTTTTGAGACCAACTCGGAAGTAGGAAATATACAAGTTGGACAGCTTTTTAAGGAGAGTTTGACGTTTTTGTTGGAGGGAACGTAGGGCAGACGAAATTATGGCGTTGAGTTGTGGAATTAGGTGAGCAGAAGCCAAAGAGATTATTTTAAAGAGGGAAAAAAGGTTTGATTTGTGTTGTTCACGAATGCATTGGTATTGCTTAAGGATAAGGTGGGTGTATTCTAAAGATTTTTGGTAAGAAAATGCATTAAGTATGGGGTGGATATCGGGAAGAGTAGCAGATAGTGGTAGGGAAATGACTAGACCGTTGGGAACGATTCCTAAGGACAGGCAGGAGGTGAGAAACTCGGTGTGGCTTGTGTATTTGGCGAGCTTATAGGCGTGACGGCGAAAATTTCGGATCCAAGACGGAATGGGATGAGGGTGGTCCATGTTTAGGCGATTGAGAAGGTTGTGGAAAATAAATAGGAAACGAAGGAAGACAGTGGTGAGGGAAAGGATAGCACATTCAAAATAGAGCAGAATCCGCGGCGCAAAACCTGGTGCTGGATCCCACGACGCTCAAATATATAAAAACACAGATGTAGATTTTTAGAATACTACTAGTATAGAGACACAAAGAAAGGACACTCACAATATGTTATTTGACGTTTCGACAGTTCGGCTGTCATCTTCAGAATGGCGTTCCTTATATATATATATATATATATATATATATATATATATATATATATATATATATATATATATATGTGGGTCGTGGCAGTCCAGTCTACTGAACGGAGGGTCCCTGGCTCAAGTCCCGGGCAAGGTACCTGCGCCGTTTGGGCACCTTCAGCTCCACCCAAGCTTTGTGATTTTTTGGGTACCAGATCTTCCTGGGAAACCATAGCCGGCACAGGGAAAGGAACCGGCCCCCCTATCCTGATGTGTGAATTTCACACGCCGTCGGGCTTAGTACTGGGTGAACTCTACCATCAGCTACCAAACCGACCTTCGGGTTGATTACTGTGTTTATGGTTTAAAATATATATGCCACAAATTGACGTTGACTGAGTAAGTATCACTAATTGTATTATAATAAGAACTAGACCTTTTCCGATCTTCCCTTCCTTCACAAAAAACACCCCATATTAACTTAACTCTACGTGTACTCGAACAAGTATGGATTATTGCATTTCACGTCCAGATATTTCAGAGGTCACCACCCAAATCGAAAGCGTTTAACTTCAACACTAAGCTACTATTTCGCAAGCACATTAAAATAACTTCTTCCTGTGCCCTGTAATTGGTGAGTTTTTTAATCAATACGAAGAATATTCTAATCTCACTGCTCTCCGTAACATT
Source organism: Hetaerina americana (assembly GCF_022747635.1). Classification (NCBI taxonomy): domain Eukaryota; kingdom Metazoa; phylum Arthropoda; class Insecta; order Odonata; family Calopterygidae; genus Hetaerina; species Hetaerina americana. Next base: position 9,293,973 of record NW_027286874.1, on the reverse strand, counting down.
TTTCCGACCATATGCCTTCTGTTGTAGAATATTGACCCATTTGGAGCGCGGCTCCTCCCATCTTCCTTAATCTTATTGAACACCATGAATCTCTTTTTGTATTTTATCGAATGCCCTAACTCATATTGGGGAAATTCCTTCTCAATGAAATTATGTCTTCTCTTAATATTACATCCATTTGTGATCACCATGCCCAGAATGATAGGGAGTTTTTCATGAAAAAACTCATCGGACATTTAAGGTAGCTAAAGTATCTTTCCCTTTCTCTTCATCGCATACTGTCACGCACAACGCGATTGACTAAACTATTTAATTGTATCACATTTCAATCACAAATTGCTCATTTGCCCTTTGGTTTCGTCAGCATTCAATACAATTTTAAGTCCCTGGTGTTGCTCATTTCACACAACCCATATCCACACTCCTTACTCCCAATACCATTCTCGTCCTCTCTTACTTAACCAGTACCGTAACTTTTTGACTCCTCGAACTTCTCGACTCTTTTGCGTTCAATTAGATTGAAGCTTATAGCAATGGGATTATTCTCTTTTGTCGTTAATTTGTTACATTTCTCATGCACATGTTTCCCACTGTTATTTGCACCATTCAAATGATCTTGAATTGTTTTTGACTAAATTAAGAAAGAGCATCAAAACAAACTAGTGATTTCTTGAATTAATTAGATTTTGTTCCAACACCAATGAATCAAGCATGATGTTATCTAACATACCGTTTGTGTAATAGCATCAATGGTCATCATCTTTGATGCTATATACATCAAAAATAAAATGTTAATGAAATCTAAAGAATATTTTAATTTTATAGAAACAAAGTCATCAGTTACTTTCCCTTTGCCTCTAGTGGTTGGGGTGGGTGGAGGGTAAACAAAGGCGTCATTTAGAATCAAACCATGACCAGAGGTTGTTAGCTCAGGGATACACCCAATTCATTACCAATCCATATATCATTATATCATATTTTAAAACAACGTAATGATAACATAAAACTATTTTGGATGCATTTCTGGAATTACAGATGTTGAATTGATATTATAAGAAAAGGAAAGATAGCTGACAAGTTTGTATCGCCGAGACTGATTCACAAATGAGGGAAGTGGCACCGTAAAACTACCAAAACCAGCTACGAAGCTCTTAAGCCTGTTTAATCATCAATAGCCACAAAACGTCTGCAAATTTGGAAAAATTATTTCTGATTTTTCCGGAACGAGATAGCCTCAGCCTCCTCAATCCAAAATATGATGCCCCATGGATGAAAAGCAACAGGTTTACCAAACACTGAATATTTAGATCAATATGACCAGAAATATAAAAACGTACGTGGACGATATCAGTACTGCGATATGGAAAGCTATGAGAAACCACCATATCGGTCTCTGTAGTAGACTCAATCTTGGATTCAAAAATATGATTTCCCTCGACGTAAATGATTCTGGACGTAACTATTCCCGAAATGAGATCTTCAAGTGGAGGCTAAAGAAAGAGGACCGTGAAAAAAAATAAAAATAGAGTATAGAATTAACGAAATATCAATATAAACATAAGGGAAGTTGGAATATAAAAAGTGAGAGATAAAAAAGATTTGAGTCATCGATACTAACATTCAATGCAATGAAATGTGCTGGCGTAGAGAGCCTTAGGAGCAACTGATTACGACTGATACACTTATCAAAGACTTACAGAATATAGCAGGAGTAAGTTTCATAATTAAAAAAAGGAGTTAAAAAGTTATGACAACTGTCAGTAGAAAGAGAGCATCTTGGTCGTGAAGTCCTAAGGGGAATAAAGCTTGCGGAAAGAATACCATTGTACACATGTATGCCAATGTCCAGCTAAACGGATATTAAAAAAGGGTAGAGGTGTATTAAAAGCTGAGATGTGCCCTCAGCGCACTGAAAGGAAAAGAAAAACGAGTACTCATGGAGAAAAAGAATGGCGAAGTCCGAGAGAGTAAAGAGAAAAGCCGCGTACAACAGTTCGGGGTTGGGGAACTGCAATGCCAAATAAAAAACTCTAGCCGAATGCTGCAATGAGAATAATGCGGTGGTGGTAACAGAAATTTTCCAAACGACATGAGTTCAAAAGATACACATGGGGAATAGAGCCAAATACGAAATCTTTTATGCCATTGCATGACAAAAGCACAAGAATCAAGTGAATTTATAAAACAAATCCTGACTCATGACAATGATAATGCCCGCTACCAAGTGATAAATGATGTGCCTCATACAAAGTTGTTGTGGGTCTAAGATGAATTGCTATGGAACGTGACAACTCCTGAGCTTTGATAAAAGAGAAATACTAAATTCAGCCTTCGATTAAAACTATAAAAGGCAACAAAATATATGAGAAAGAAGATGGAGTTATCTTATTTTATCTAATTGTGACAAAAATGAAATACTCAAAAGATATAAAGGATGACGACGAAAATGTAAAAAACTTCAAAATGAGATTCAAAACCCCAGGAAATGAAGAAAAGGACACCCTACATAAAACGAAAGGAAATCACTTAACAGGAGAGCTGAAAACATTCAAGAAAGAAAGGATTGAAATTCCTACGAAAAACAACGAACAGAGAAAAGAGAAACATGAAAACAGTAAGCAAGCTAGCGATGCGGCACTTCGAAGAAAGTATGAGGATATGACAAAATGAGAAAAAAAATATTTTTAGTATGCTAATGGAAGATGAATATATCCGAAAAAGCAAGAATAAATCAATGAACTAGATCGTGGACCGAGATTTCTGGGAGATGACTTAATAAAAGATAAGGTTGAAGTGGACGAAGAACATTGTCCCCTAATTATACTGAGGTTCATAAATGACGTTAGCAGAGTCAGAGAAGAGTGATATTAAGAAACATTGTGGACTGAGAGCCGACAAAATCGCAAAGAGATTAAATGAGCTCGGAGGGTAAACGAAGACACGTTTGTTCGGAATAATAAAAGACAAATAAAAAAGTGGTAGCATGACGGAGGACTTTAATAAAAGTATAAAAGATTAAAATAACAAAGAAATTGAGAACAGAGAGGATATGGTACGATAACATTGACCGTTACATTCGTCCAAAGTCTGAGATTTCTTTTCTTAAAAAATAATGAAAATCGATGCTAAAATTGAGTGGATTTTAACAAGTTTTAAACTGGAATTATCCTCTTACTAAAAAAATGACATAAAACAGACTGATAATGGATAATTTGTGAAATTACTGCTCCGATACTTTAATCTGAATACTTTTACTGCAGGAGTTTTGACTTTAAATGTGTATTTATTCGCCGTTTGGCGGGATTTTGTGTTTGAATGTATATATGTATCTACTATATACTATATAAACTTATTTATCTTTACATTACTCAATATTAATAGCTCCATTCTGTAGCGCCACTATCCCTAGTTATTTCTTTATTTTTTCCATCTCCATTTCCTAGTGACAAGACTTTTTGCGTAAATGTTTTCTTTACAATTAAAAGGGTTCAGCTCATCCATTTATTGAAAGACAGCCCGATAATTTTTAGAGTAGTTATGTCTGTATATCAGACTCCTACTAGCGAAGCACCGAACCTAACTTGTGCAAATACCGTAGGTTGGGTATCGAAAATTCACATTGCAAAGGTTTAGCCTTTTTCAACATAGGGTTAACCTCCACGCGCTCCGGGTAGATATGACTAATACAACGCCGACGAAGCTAACGCTGCCTTCCAATATCATCGGCTTAATGTTCAGGGTTAGGTAAGCTGCGAATCCGGCTGAAGGACAGGTTTACCTTAAGCTAGGACCGAAAACAATGGACTAACTATGGGAAATCAATTTAAACTGATTGAAAATATATGGCAGTGAAGCATTTAAACAAGCTGAGTACGCCACGCCATCATTCTACTACTGCTGTGGCATAACATTAACTGCGTGGAGTTCTATTCAGTAATACTTGAAAATTATGTTAGTCATAATAAAGTTATGACATTAATAAAATAACGAATTATGTTACCACGGAGCTACATAGATGGAATACCCTCATAATATAAAAATGCTTGGGTTTGACAACGAAACTGTGCGCATACCAGGTAAAATAAGGCCATACATGAAAACGAGAATGGAATTTCTCTCCCAAGAGACTAAGGGCTCATCAAATGAGCGCTTCCGTCGGCGAAAGCTTAGGTTATTACGATAAAAAGAAGAGGTTCAAGTATTTTCTTTAACGGATAAAAAAGGGAAGGAGAGACCGAGAAGAGGCTTCTTAAAATTAAGAGTAACTGAAGAAGTAAAGAGTAAGGAAAGTCGGAACTGAGAGCAAGACTGAGAAATGGAAGCTACCCTCGCAAGGAGGAAAAATTACCTCTGCGATACTTAAGCAAGGGTTTTTAAGTGTGCGTGCGCTGAAGGGGCCTCCGGTATCGAGACTTTGGGCACAGAAGGCTAGAGTGGTGAAGGCGAAGCGGGTCGTGGGAGGCGGGGAAATACGGGAGCGAGGTGAATATAAGGGATTAAAACGGGGGAGGGAAGATTGATGGTGTGTTTCCATGGATACCAACCGTTGACGTCCTACCTTTCCTCCCATCTCCCTTCTCCATATTATTCATCCCACTTTCATTCTCCGCCTCATTCCATTTTTCATTCTTTCTTCTTCGCCGTTCCACTTCATATCTTCCCTCCAAACTTCCCACCCTCATCGCACTCCATTCCAATATGTTCCTGCCATCCCAAACTACGTAAAACGACTTCCTTGACCGTGGCCATCCCTAACCTTCACCCCCCCTCTTCCAACTCCTCCGGCCCCTGCTTGCCCTGTATCCACCTGAAACCTTACACCTCTCTTTCTACCGAATAATTCACACGAGAAGCTCTCGGGATGGCCCCCAACCCCCTCCCCCCCTTGCTCCCTCCTCCGCGTGTCTTCTCCAGGTCTCGCAGTGCCCTCCCTCTTACTCCCCTTTGTGCCCTGCCCACCACCACACGCAGCGTGTCTCTTCACCCAGTCCCATCTCCCACCTCCCGCTCACCTTCACTTCCCTTTCCCTGCCTCCTCTTCTCACCCCGTTCAATCCCCACCGCAGACCCTGCCTTTCACTCCGAAACCTTAGGCACCTCAGAGCGAGCACCCACGCCATACCCGCGTTGACTCAAAACTTGCCCCTTATTTTGAATCCCTCCCCAAACACCCGACCCGTTGAATGTCCGCTTCCTAACCCCACGCACCGGCCCCTCCCGTCCTCCTCACACCACCAACCTCACTAACTTCATAGGTATGTTCTCTCAACGGTCGGTCCCATCAATAGCAACCAATTCAATGCCTCCTCTCTCTCTCCCTCATGGCTCGGGGCTAACTAACACCTCTCAGTCAAGCGGTGGTGCTATTTTCCGCGACAGGTGGCGGCGTTGCTCCTGAAATTTGTCGGCATGGGTGATTGCGTCCTCACCCCATATGCCCTCCCTCAAACCTCGAAACCACGGCCCTCTCTTTAATCTCATTCCAGAGGTGGCGTTCGTCACTATGCTAAAGTAAGAGGAGAGAGTATATGTACGAGCCAGAACTTCTTTCTCTCGACCACAGATCGGAACTCATTTGAAAAGTACCATTAAAAAATGAGCATATTGTCAGTGGATTAAATATTTGAAATAATTTTCAGATGAGAGTGCTCGTCCGTGGCTAATTATTCATGGATTAGATTAACAATGAGCATTTCCCAGCATCGGCCTATGGAAGATAAATTGCTACGGTGCGTGAAATGTTGGTTTAAGTTCTAGTCCCTTAGCATGCTTTAACATGCCTATTAAATGCATGAGCTCACGTGTATCCTGAAAATTGAATTCATTAGATGACCCTTCACTCGGGCGCAGTCAAAAGATGAGGGGGATAAGGCCTTGAAACATATGACCATGTTTTTACGTAGCTTTTACAATTGTATAAGAAAGTTTTTAACCAACCATTTCTGTTTTATGAAACATTCAGCTTCGTTATATTTTGAAGAAGCCACTAAGGACTCTGTTTAACTCGGTTATGACTTAAACTGCAGCCCAGAGTGTTTCAACCCTCTTATCTTCATCATCAAAACAATACTATTTAATGCCACGATGCAATTGTACTTGATGATTTCGTTACCGTTGAAACTGGCGGTGCCTTATAATTTAACAAATTGTCATACTTTACTACATTAAGAAAAGTGAAGTAAGCAACGCACCCTTGTTCATAAGCAAAGATTCCATCTATCAAGGCATGATAACGTTAATTTCAATATATTCTAATTCTTTCGTTTTATAAGTAAGGTCACTGAACTTAACAAAATGACCGGTTGATTAAAAAAATGTAGAAATTGGTTGAAATTCCTATAATCGAAGTATTTTGCGATTGCAGTATTAGAAGCATTATTCCCAAATCACATCAAACTTGAAAGACAACAATTTTTACTTAGTTAACCTACTTAGTTTATTTTATTCTTCTGTAAAATTTATCTTTCGCAGCCTAAATTTTTTCCCTCGACCTATTTTTACCTTGAATACAGCCGAAAAACATCAACCTCCCTTTTTTTCTAGTTTGTTCCCGCCTATTTAAATTTTTAGCTTAGCCATTAAACTCCTAACGGACCTCATTCATTTAGTTTTCTTGCGGTTAATCTTTACCTCATATAAATATCTCCCGTTGCTTTTTTGAAGCACACATTAATAAATGCAATCCCTTTGATTGATTAACTTATCCTTGAATATTGGAGGATAAAAAACTGATTGAGTGAAAACTCCGTTAAGTGTTCACTCCCATCAATCTCTATTTCTCTTTGTACACTCCCATTTAAATCGTGCAATCAATTACCCATACGGCATCATTATCGCTGAGACCTTTCAATAAAAGAAAGAAACCTCTTGTTTCTTCACATTACATTTGAAATTATTAAACCATGGCAATGCAATACAGCGAGGTGAATGTTAGTCATATCAAAGAATCACACATATCGAAATTTATAGTTCGACTCAAAAATGGCACAATGTAAAATTAGGGTAATACTCCTATTGAATGATGTGGATGAGCTCAAAGCCATTGAGCGTGTTCACCGTGTAGTGGATGGTGACTCGACCTATGAGTATAGAGGTCAGCAGGAAAATAAGCGCGGGTGCTCGACGATTAAGCACTACTGGGATGATGCAGATAAACATCATTTGTTACGATGGTATAAACATTCTATGCAATCATACGTAAGTACTGTGACTCGGCGAGTGACCCCTCCAAAAAACAATAGGTCACCGATAAACCTTTAGAAGGGTGCAGCAGCCCACCGTTAAATGAGTGAACGTGAAGACCAAAGTGGTATCTAAAGCAACTAATCTCGAAGTAGGAGTGTAAAATTAATTTAGCGGCTACAGCCCTGCAATTCAGAAGGTAATTCGAAGGCACCACATTAGTACACATTGCAAAACTAGCTCACCGATACTTCTCTCTTTCTCGCATTGATCAATGACCGTGATCCAACCCCACAAGCTAAGTATCTTGGAGATAAACAAGTCCCTCATTCGAACATCTGGGTGGGAACTGTCGGAGAGTTTGCATCGGTCAAATTAATATGTTCATCAATTTAGTAACGGAACTTGCTATGCTTGGCCAGTCCGGAAATGTGAGGAGGAAGAGAATGCAAGGGTGGAGACGCAAAGAATGGAGATACTAAAAAGAAAGGGGTCGAGGAAGAAGGAGACTTTTGGAGGCTTATTTTTACAGGATCATTCACAATGGCCCTCTGAATGGAAATGAAAGAATGAGCAAAATATTTTAGAAGAACGCCTTAGGATGAGCGAAGTGCTTCCTTCATAATAAAAAGGAATCATAATGGTGAAGACAGCAGCATTACCCAAAGAAACCATAGCAGCCCCAGTTTACACCGCGACGACCGACTTCAATGATAATAAAGGTAGGAAGTCCGTGAAATTATTACCTAAATATTAAATAATGTAAGGTGCGGGGAAATTCTAATTGTGCATTGTCTTTAGATTGTAATTATGGTAATAAGCCAAGAAGGAAAGCGATAAGAGGAACGTGCTCTTGCATTAATGAAAACAAAACAAATTATTGCCGATAACACATACCTTTTTCTCTAACTTCATTTTAGTAATATAACTAATATACTGTCGGAGTCTGTATTAAGGAGTGATAAGTATCACTACACACAAATAGTGGCGTATAAAATTAAATTCCCGCGAAACACTCTCTAAGTCTGGCAACCTAACGCCCCCCGCTGTGAGCCCTTGTGTCAGGTGTAGGCTAATGTATATAAAGTCTATTGTATTTGTGAATTTCCTGTCTGGAATGGGTAGAATACTTACCGGTAATAATGTCTGAATTGCATTTTTACCTACCGTCTTTTAGTGTAATTTCTTGTCCTTTTTGTGTAGGCATAGGAATAGCTGCTCACCATGCCATATTCGTAATTTATATATATATATATATATATATATATATATATATATATATATATATATATATATATATACATAGGCATTTTGCGTGATTGGTGTTTGGTCGTCCCCTTTCCACGCGGCTTTTGGTGGAGGTCTCGGGGTGCCAGGTGCGTGAGGAACTGGAGGGAGATATGTAGAATGGCTGGTGACGACCACCCCCGGCCGCGCGTCCTTGCGACATGCGGTTCATTATATATATGTAGACAACATTTTATTTTGATTAAAATATTACCGGCATAATTCTACACCAATTTCACATATTCTTTGATTCTACTGAATGAAATATTCCAATTTTGCATCCCACGCTTGGTTTCTGGCGTGGTTAAAAGCCTATTCAATGACCCAGGTTGGGTCTAATGAAAGAGGTAAAATATTACTCAACGTTCATGAAGACATGGAAATATCATCTGGTATTATTCATATGGACACACAATAGAATCTGTTCAGGTTATGCTATTCTCTACCTAAGGAATCAATGTTTATTGGCTCACAATAATTTTTGTACATGGTTACATATTATGTGATACAGTAAGGTTTAAAAGAACGAAATAAACGACATGGTATCCCAAATTTACCATATACTATTTTTATCGCCAACACTAAAAATAAGTAAAGTTACGACGTGATATCTCATTCATGTTAATGCTCCTGCTTTGAAATTTTACATTTAAGTATAATATCAGCATTTATCAATACAGATAACTCAGAGCAGAATGAATTATTCGAATTATGCTGGTTTGCGCGCATTTAAATTGAAGAATATTTGGTTCTATTTCTATCATCAGGAGTGGCTAAAAACTTCATTAAAAAGTTATAACCAAACTGTAGATTTATTGCGCATATTATGAATAACATTTTCGTCCAATTAACGATAAAAGAAACACAAAAGAAGCATCCTGCTGCCTGCGGCCATGGGTCCGAATGAGTTAGAAGATCAATTATCTAAATAATTACTTGAGAAGTAAAGTGAAGTGAGGAAAACATATTCAGAGAATATTTTTTTATAATAACTATTCATACCGTTCGTCGAGGATGAGTATTTCAAACGGATGAAGACCAACTTGTCCTCATTATTTGTGTTGTTTATTAATAAAGCATTCCAAAGGTAGACAATTGGCATGTTAATTAATGAGTCCTTAACACGGAAAAATCGCCGATCTACTTGTTATTAATTGGACTCTAATGATTAAGGCGGGCTTTATGAAGACAAACAGATCAATCGTTTCAACATTTCCACGTATCACATGATACGATATAACAACCGTACACTATAATACAAGCATACCCTCCTACAACTTTGTCCAATATGCTCATTTATATCCTCCTTGCATTTCATTCTCTCAAATGTATTCGTATCTTCCATACTCTATCACCTAGTAAGTACTTGTTGATTTTTTTGTATTTCTAGAATGCTATAACATTTAACTGAAGTTCTAAGTCCTCTTATTTAGACGTAAATTTAGTCTTTGAACGTACACACAATTCTTCCAGGTAAGTACAGTCCTAATTTCAACGACGTTCTTTTTTACATTCTAAAAGAATTAACTACATTTTCGTTCATTTGGGTACTATAAACCTATGAAAAAAGCATTACTTTGCTTCTAGTGTTACTACATGTACATAATATTATTTTTTCTATTGATTTTGGAGTGTATACTCATCGTTTTACAGAAACTTTGTAAGCTGCTATTGATTTTTAAGTTCACGATTCTCCACGTGTTAGCTTTGGGGATTACACGACCCCGCACACCGGATTTCGTTGTTCATTTTCATTGAAGCCACCATAAATCAGAACAAGTGCGTCTACATCATCCGGATTAGTCGCAAATCCATTAAAGGGACACCAACCCGTAGGCGACCTATGGCCGCGCATCAAACATTCAGCCGCAATTCGTTGCCAGGAACTCTATACCCACAATTATTTCAGTTTAATGGGCTTAAAAAATTTTTTTAATGTTAACGCCAACCGTCGTTTCTGCTGCGGAAATAAAAACCCACAACTGATTAAACGGCGCCTGTTGTTAAAAGCAAGGGCGCTCCATTGTGTGGGAGATAATGGAGGAAATTGCGTTTACGGAATGGGAGAAGAAATTTACCAAATAGGAAATGTGCAATTTATTCAATAAGCTTTCATGAATCAGAAACAATTGATTCCGACTTTTAAATGGTATTATACACTCTACCTGCATAGAATTTCCTTACTTGACAAAAATGTACACATGTACATGAAGTGTCTTACGGAGTATTTTATTCATGCTGATGCGGTGAAATTAAATGTTACTCTTTCTGTATTTGCTACGTTTTACTCTTTGTAACGTGTTTCCGTCTTACTTAATATATTTTACTCCTTGCAATACGCTGTGACTTCTATTAAAAATTAAAACAAACGATATAGTAAACATTTCCTGCACAATGCCGGCTTTTATATTTCATCAAATGCAATAACTTCAGATACAAACTAAATTATTTGCAAACATGGAATTAATGTATTTAATTAGCAGGGGTATACTTAATTAGACAGTAACATATTTTCACGAATACTTCACGCATAATACTATTGCTAATGGCGAATTAAAATCCAAGCCTCGGGAGCCTTCCAAATTTCCTGTTTTCATAAATGTTCTATGTCGCATTTCAGACTTCTTTTTATGAAAACAGTAGATTGGCGTTTAAAATTATTCACTTTGGGCTTACTTGAAATCATCAACAAAGTATTACTCCAAAAAATACAATAAATATTATATTGTTTTTTCAGAACGGTAATTATTTCTTAAATGTATTTAGTTTTACCGAAGGTGAGTTATTTAAATAGTTACGGATGCATATCCTTTCACAGGCTCTGAAGATGGATATTATATTTCAAGATTAATTAGCATATTTGCTGCATAGTAATTCGACTATTAATACATGACATATTGCAAATATTTTCCATTGAGTAAGGGGTGGTGGTATATAGCAGAGGAAAAAAAAGATGACAGATAATATAGTTAAAGATATATCAAACCATCCACAGAGACGAGAACGAAGAGGGATAGCAAAAAATCGAAAATAAACAATAAAAACATTAAAAACCAAAAAGATATGTTGACTAAATTAGCGAGGTAAGATAGGAAACGATAAAATAGAAAAAATTCAATAGAAAAAATAATAACAGTAATAAATGTCAAATTTATGAAAAGATAGGAAACAACGTGATATAACGTGCCTGATATAACCAAAAAAGATAAATAAGCTTCAGAGTAACTTTAACATTAATGATAAGTAAGTAATAGGATCTCAATATTTATACAACCTTATTTATAAGTATGGCATTACAACCATAATAGCCTGGCAAATTTAAATGGAAGATCCTTCGAGAAAGACGAAGGGACAAGTGCATAGGATAAAATAAGGACGTAAAACACGGGAATGGTTTAAGTAATAACGGAAAGAGAAACATGTAGGATTTTTGCAAAATACCATTACACTTGATATACTGACGATGATGAAGTAAACAGGAGTATAATGATAGCATATGATAATGATAATAGTGTATGAAAAAGTGCACCATAAATCGGTCAAACCTTTAATTTTGTTAGCATAATTTAAAAAAATATAGTACATGAAATAATGCCTAGAAGATACGGTAAATTAAAAATGAAAACCAAATCAAGAGAATTTCAAATATCTAGACAAGTGAGTAAAATGTAAAAGAATACCAAATCCCCCTAATTTAATAACACAGATCTAGCATGTACACTAGATCTATGGTTTCCAAAAACACTCCCAAATTTGATCGTAATATAGGTTTTTGTCGCAATACGCTCAATATTTGGAAAAAATAGTTGAAAACTATTTGAATTTTTTATTAACTGACTGTATGACGTATATTTTTACGTTTCAACAACATAATCAAGTATGAGTCCACTTCTCTCATCATCACCTCGATGAGATCCAAAAATGCGAATCCTTTATTATTTCTCGTACCTAGGGGCTAAAATTGAGTCATAAGCTTCGCTAGATTTGTATAAATCTGATCAAATAACAATTAAATATCGTTTGTCTCTGTTCAAAACATTTATAAATATTTTTGTAAACCAATTTAAACGAGAAAATGAAAATTTGACACATATTTGAGTTCCACAAATAGCTTAAAGATTAAATTTACCTTAAGTGACGGTATTTCGCCTTTCCACGCATGGAGATTTTTGTCACCACTCTTCCAGAGACAAGAAACATCAGCACTTCCTGTAACATTTACTTTCTACCATATAACCATTTAATTACCCTCAAACCCCTAGCTTTATTTTGATCCAGCATTGCAATCTAGAACATTCCGCATGGGTATTTTATGGAGTTTTTCATCGTGAGTATCGATAAGAAATTAACCTATATATTATCATGTTCAGTAAAAATATGTTAATACGTACATTGCAATAATTGAAAAAAAGAAAAAAAATCCTAATTCGTATTGGCGCGTCTTACATTATTTCACTTTAACGCGAATGTAGTGAATTAAATCCTTGCAGCCGTAAAACCAGCAACTCAGATCTGTCTGTGTATGATACAAGCCATTAATTGAGGCCATTTATTTCGAAGTGAATGCGGAGGAAGGGAATCGCAGAATTTGTTGGAAGCGATTTGAATCCCCACATGCAGCGTTGTCTGTCCTCCTCTACTCTGACCTCCACTACTCTAAGCTCTCCAAGCATTAATTACCAATTAACTCATTCCTTTTTGTGTTACAACTGGGAGGCTACTATGAATGACTGGTAATCCCGCAGAAGACGTGTGTATTCAGAAGTGAGGTAAAATCATTGATTTAGCATAAAAATTGGTAACATTCAAATAACAGACATTAATTTGCAAATATAGATTATTTGCTCAGGCCATTACATGGGTACCTTAAATTGTACACATGATAGCCGGCAATATTTTAAAAATACTTGCGCAAACATATATAGGACAAAAAATACTAAGGTCAGAGAGTAACTCTCCCAAAGCTTTACCGCCAGCACAGTCAAAGTGATTTGACTAATGATTAAATTAGTTTTCATGTTTTGAGCATAAATTAAGACAGGAAATTAAAACCATTCGATGTGGTGGTGTTTTGTGATGATGTTCCTCCTAAAATATAGAGATCTCATTCCAAGTGATCCTGTTCTGAGTACGAGAATATGAAATTGTACCCATTGACTGATATTTCAGATATTAGCAAAAGGTGGAGCTGAACGTTTATATCAACTGGGTACTAGAAATTTTCATCTGTGGATTTATACACGTGGCAATAAATACGCAGTTTAGTAGAGCATCAAATATAGTATCTCGTAAAAAGTTGATTTGCTAGCAGTAATCAATAACAGTGAGTTCTGATAAAAAAATGAGAAAAAAGTACATGCGTATGCATTAAAATATCATGAAAATTTGAGCAATAATCTCATTCCTATGCAACGGCCATTGGCATCGTTTATTCTTTCGTCGTTTTGTAAGGGTAATATTCTTTTAGTATCAATTTCAATAACGAAGTATCATGAAGTCTTTTCAATTGAAATTAATATACATTTGTTGAAAAATAAGATAAACACTGGTCTAAGACTAAAAGAGTGGTCTATTAACTATAACAATGTATACTACATTAGACTTGAATTTTAGAGGCAAAAACAAAATACTATGGAAAACTCAGTACATAAAGACGCCAAATAAAATACTTACTATAATCTCTGAAATTATTCCTTGAAGTTATCTCCTCTTACTCTGCTCCTAATTAACCGAGGCTTTGATACCGGACATCTTTCCTTGAGAGCGAGCGACTCGCGCATTAATCTCTGAACCCGCAGTGAAGTTAATCCGTCTACGGAGTAACACCCGATCCCCAATCTCCCCTTAATGCCTCCACATCGCGCTGAGAGATGGTGGTTTCCACATCAATGGTTGTGAGAAACTTGTAAATGAGAATGAAACTGGAGATTTTACTTTTAGCTTAAAAATATATCGTATTGCAGAATTAAAATTCCTGTGATGGTTAGAAATTATTCTACCATTTAGAAGGTATATTAAGATGAAAAATATGAGTTATTATTTCACATTGTATAAAAAATTTGATACCTGAAAATATATCGATTTAATTGTAACTGCACAACACAATTTTCCCGCCTGTGAAAACGTTTGAAAACACCAAAGTGTGAGATAGTTAAAATTTATAAATAAACACCACTGTGGATGGTAGGGAGTTTTTAACTTCTTATGGTTCAAAGTGGAATCCGCCATTATGATTTTATCAACTGTTCGACATTAAAATACTCCTATTTTTTTAAGGTGCCTATGGCACATCATTCCTAGGAGTGTATAAGGATATTTAGCAACTATTAGTTTCATTAATTAGTCTTTTAAGGGATGGTTTACCTCACTCGTCATTACAGGTGTCTTATTCAACCTTGCAGCTCTCATTCACGTTCATTGACGTGGGATTAATGGTAAGGCATTTCTCTGTCATTGGAACACTATTAATTAACAATGACATTGATTCAGCATTCACTGGAATAATGTAGCTATTGTTTTTATCCTTAAAAATACATCTTTTAAGTATATCAGATACATGAAATTCATTTTTAAATACTGAGGACTGGGCTGCAATTACTACAGGATTTCATTTTGAAGGCTTACAAATGAATTACACTTTTATGGTATCATATTTTTATATTTAGTTTAGCCCTGAAAATTTATGATAATATCTTTGCGTACCACAGCTAGTCTTGTCTAAGGCTTTAATATTTCCCATGCTTGAATAAGGAGGACCGACATTCTACTTACTCATGACTGCTTATCACTGTTGATTGCATTTGCACTCCCAACTTGTGCGATTTAATTTGCGTAGTTGTTTTTAAAAAAGACGCCCTCCATTTGGGTGCTTTCCACATCCTTATTATGTTATTTGCCGTGTATCTTCTCGAATTTCACAAATAAAGATCGAAAGTGAAGAGTTTCTAAGATATCTTAATTCGATTTTATAATGCTGCTCCAGCGCCAATTTTTAATTACACTTTAAAAGATCAAATTTGTCCTTTTCAAGCGTTGCTTTTCGGAAATAAATGGTGAATTTCATATTCCTAAGATTTTAATAAGCCAATTATTTTCGGATGGTTCTAAGGCCCGGAAGCATAAGTTGTACCCTACAAGTTTATTGGTATGATTTCAACCCCAAATATTTGAAAATAGTTCGAAGTACTACCTGTATTGCACAAGAATATTTTTTCCTCGGCCCATAAATTTTGATGCCACATTTTTGGTATATCGGATTCAATAAGGACCCATAGGATGTAAATCCTTTGCAGGTGGCTCCTAAACTATATGCTAACCCATTGAGCTATCGAGGAAACGTAATTTGCCTTGAGATCCGTGGGTCTAATATGTCGCCATGTGCCCTGATTCTTTGGCCAAGAGATGGCGTCAGGGGGCTGTTTCACCCACCAAAGGAGAAATAAACAACGCATAAGAGGAAAGGACAGTGGGTTAGCCAACATACAACATCATACAGTAAAGGAACAGTGCGTTTCATGGCACACAAAGCCAGAAGAAAGAGATCAGCCGAATTGGCGAAATGCACATTCCTGCCGTTCGGCGAACAAATATTCAAGCGGTGAGACCATCCGCCCGGCAAGTGGAAAGATCCGGTGTTCAAGTCCCGGTCAAGGAAATATTTTTACTCTTGTGATCCGTTCGATTCCGCCTTACCCACCTCTCCTTTGCTCGTCCTTTATGTGTGTTCCAATCCGTTTTCCTTATATCTATTTCCATGTGAATGAATATTTCCCCAAAGGTCGGTTAGTGTATATATATATATATATATATATATATATATATATATATATATATATATATATATATATATATATATATATATATATACTTTTACCTTTATTTTCCTTCCATTATATTCCACACGAATCCATTGCGCTTCAGGGTGTTGCCAATCCATCTGGTTCTTTTTTTCCTTTTGGTGTTCATTATTGTCCTTTCTTCGTCTATTCTTCTGTATAATTTTTCATTTCTTATTTTATCCGTCCCTTTGATCTTGAGTATCATCATCCAGCACCAGATTTCGAAGGCTTCACGTCTTTTCTGGTCTACTTTTCCGATTATTGACGGAATTGTTCTCGCTTTTGACCCATTAAGTGCCACACACCAAACGAATGTTTACAAGTATTGTTTCCTCGTCTGTCGTTCTGTCTTCATTATACACAGCAGTCGCCTTTTAATTGTGAATGCTTTCTTAGCTCTAGCTATTCTTAGCTTGATTTTTGTAGAACTTTTTCCATTCCATGTGATGGTACTTCCGCGATAGGTAAAGGAATCCACTTGCTCTTATTTTTGTATTTTCAGTGTAACTGCTATATTCCGCTTCTCTCTTCCACACACAAGGATTTTAGGCTTTGTCATGCTAACTTCTCTATTTTATTTTTGTAGAACACGATCCAATGCGTTTAGTGACCTTAGAAAACCCTTCTGGTTTCCTCCCATCATCGCCTAACCGTCAGCGTAGCTAAGCATGTTTATTTCTTCTACATTGATCACAACTCCGTTTAATCAAATGCCTTGCGATTCTCATATTGCCTCCTTGTGTACATGTTGAACAGTGCAGGTGAGGGATGCACTCTTGTTACTTTTAGCCTCTATATGGCTTCTATTTCTCATTCGCGATGTGGCTACTTCCTTCTAGTATAGATGATAGATTGATCTTCTGACGTTGAAATCTATTCCGAGTTTTTCCAGCAGTCCAAATATCTTGTTTCGTTTCACATTATTGAAGGCTTTCTCCAATGAATGCCACACACAGTTACTTGTTCACATTTATTGTTTTCTCTAATGATTCTCAGACAGATTATGGCTTCCCTGGTTCGTTTGTTCTTCCGAAAGCCAAATTGGTTTTCCGATAGGTTATCTTCAATATTTCTTTCCATCCTTCGAATTATTATTCTCGTAACTATTTTTTATGCACGTGGCAAGAGACTCCAGGTTCGCTGTTCCTCACATTTCTCTGTCCTCGTCTTCTTTGGTACTGCGATCATCAAATGCTTTAAAATCTTCAGGAAGTCTTCCGTCTTATATATATATATATATATATATATATATATATATATATATATATATATATATATATATATATATATATATATATATATATATATATATATATATATATACATATATATATTTATTTTTTTAAGGTTATCTACCGGTTAAGGTAGGTTTTTGGATGGACACAACTACCAAACAAATATTTTCTTA
The DNA here is from genome assembly GCF_022747635.1 of Hetaerina americana. NCBI lineage: Eukaryota > Metazoa > Arthropoda > Insecta > Odonata > Calopterygidae > Hetaerina > Hetaerina americana. Next base: position 9,276,258 of record NW_027286874.1, on the reverse strand, counting down.
CTCCTAACAAAACACAAAATCCATCATCCTACTCTATATCAGGTCCCTCTTCATCTCTGAGTACTTTCTTCCTTCCTTCATCCCGTCCAACATCCCTATCCTGTTCCTTACCTTTCCTCTTTTGCCCAACATTCTCCCCTTATTACAGTTCTCACCATCCAAATGTCAGCAAATACGCCCTTCATCCATTTTTCCTATCCCCATGGGATTTCTTTCAACAAACCCCTCTTTTCCCTCACCATAGCAAGTATTTCCTCATTCGTTTTTCTTTTGGTCCATTTCACCTTCTCCATTCTTCTCCACACCCACATTTCAAAGGCCTCCAGTCTACGTCTATTCTCCTGCTTCAATAACCACGTTTCCGCGCCGTACATAGCTACGCTTCATATCAAAGTTTTTACGAGTCTTTTCTTAACATCCTTACTCAACGTCCCCGTCATCAACTCCCTCCTCCTTGTTAATGCCTCTTTTCCCAGCGCAATTCTTCTCTTTACGTCCCTACTACTTTGACCGTGTTGGTCCAAAACACTAACGAGATAAGTAAATTGTTCTACTTGCTCCAGTTTTCGCCCTCCTATTCTAATGTTCCCTCCGGTCCTTGACCGGGACACCGGATCTTTCCACTTTCGGGGCGGATGACCTAACCACTAGTGCTGTCGAGGAAACGTAATATACACTGAGATCTCTGGGTCACTTGGGGCACTTGGTGACATACATATTATAGTTTATGCATATATATAATATGTATACATATTTCAAATTTCACATTAGTTCCCTAAAAACGCATTATTCTCATGAAATTTTGTTGTTGTAATATTTCTTTTGAAATAGACATTAGAATTCTCTTAGTATCTTTTTAATGGATTTGTTTGAATAACTACGAATATATAAGGTTACCGTTATACGCAATTTGGTGACAGGTTTTAACCTACCATCACCGAATTAAAATTTTTGACGAAAACTATTTTGAATTTATAGTTTTATAACGCTTAATTTCCCGAATATCAACTACCAATTTTATTTTTTCGGTCATTATTTCCCTACTTAGTAATATCCTGGAGTTCCAATATATTAATCTCTTATGATATTAAAAATTAATCGGACACAAAATGACAACTATTCATTTTAGACTTCTGCGGAAAATAGCATCAGAGGTTTCATTGCAACCAATCGTTCCTTCTTTGCAGCCGAGCCTTTGAGCGTACATTCTCCCCGACTCAGCAATACCTTTTGTAGGTGAATAATTGGAACGGCGTGCCACTTACAAATACCTCTTCTCTTTTCGTTCAGAAATGGAGCTCTCAGGAACTCGGTGTTAAGCTTCTGACCGAAAAAATGTCAATTAATTGGAGGCTAAGAACTTCCCGTCTGTCGTGCGGTTCTTCTGTGGCTTGCTTCTCATGTCTCTTGCCTCCCAAAGGCGTCCATTTTAAGGTCGACCTAACTCTAAAGCACAGAAATAAAGAGAAGTAGCTTCCGAATTTATTTTTATCTAACGTGAATGTTCGTTCTTTGGAAACACTCAAATATTTCAAACGGGATTCACGTTTCGGCTGAGAAATTGGGCTTTATATTGACGCAAAGCTGTTTTTACGTTATCTCCTACAGAATATGACCCTTTTCTCAACATTAACACAAAATTTCCAACTACAATGATAAATTGCTAATACCTCTTACCTACGGAAAACTATGTCATTTTTGAAGGTTAAATTTTACGATGCTGGTGAAAATTGGTTTAAATAATATGAATGACACTGAGGATGGGATTACTAGCAATATACTATATTCTCATCGTATACATGTATGTGTCCAGATAGTTTTAAATACGACTTTGTACAACGCACGAAACATCAAGGAAAGCAGTTTAAAATCAATAACATTATAATAGCTACCGAGAACTGAAGATGAGGAAACAAAATCAATAGAAAGTTATTGCATTTTATTAAGAATATTAATATCTGGTTGTTTCCCTGCAAGAGTTAATGTGTTTAAACCGAAATACATGCCCTAAATAAAGACAAACCTATGAGAATGACGATAACGTCGTCACATGAAAATGTACTAATACTACCGCATACATCTCATCGTCAACCCTATTTAAATAGAAATCCACAGCGCTATAATTTAGTATATATTTCTTAGAATCCAAAAATTTCAATTTTACTTAAATCTACGACCCGGGTACCTATTAAGATATATTTAAATCACGACAAAATCACCAACAAGAGTTAAGCCCAACTTAAATAAAACGGAGCAATTCTTTGCTAAACTATTTACAGTCTGAACGAATTTAATAGGGATCGCGATGGTGCGGTGGCTGACTTAATGGCTTCCCACCGGGTGGGCCCGAGTCTGAATCTTGGAAATACCAGATATTTTTCAGTGGATTACTGCTTGAGGTCCTTTGTGAAGAGCACTTTGAGTGAGTTTGCCGTCCGTCGGTTGGGACGTTCAACTGCGAACCCCTTCGCGCATTTCGTTAAGAGTAGGTTAATACCGACGCCGGGTATCTCTCCACCCTTCCTCATCCATTACATTACATTACTCTCTCATTAAGAATGATTTATTAATGTTATTCTCTTTTTAATAGAAAATTCCGGGATAGAAGAGGCTTTGGTAATTTAAATTCACTGTTATGTACCTAAAAGCATAACTATGCATGGAAAACAGATTTAATTCGTTGTGTTAGTAAATACAATAATAAATAACTGATTAAAATTTTAAAAAATTCCCTAAAAATGTTAACTGGATATATTAATGCGCTTCTTTATAAAGAATTCCTCCAACAATACTATTACACTTGCCTGGATGAAAGAAACGTTTATGCATAAATAATTTTTAACATGCTAAAATATTCTATGTTGATAGTGAAATGTGTTCTTCGGACCATTTTAAATACATTTGTTGTGCTTGGTATATCTCTAGATCATTATAAGAACCTGATTCAAGGATACCTTATACTTGTTGATTAGAAATAATGGGAGAATTATGGAGAGAGCAGCAAATAAGGCGCAGATATTATTTCTCACAAAAAGTGTCACACATAAACATGAATAGAGCGTGTAGAATCATTCGTTTCTTATTCTAAAAAATTAATCGGAAAAATATAAACATATTGAGTATTCAAAAAGCTCTTTAGGTAGGAGAGATAGGATTTAAAAAGGGTGTTAAAAGGGAGACTTAAATGGGGAGAATTTTCAGCCAAAAAAATAAGCTAGACTAAGACTCCACGGCTGTAAGATAGATGGCACGTGTACCTACCCCCAAAACCGAAGGAATCATCAAAAGCTCAAAGTAAATTGTAAAATTAAAAGACCCAGATAACTTCAGAGACCTAGACACCGAGAGAATTTGATATTCATATTTCCTTTCCTAATTAAATTGTTCCTACTAGCATCTAAACCAATGTCGACCACATCAAGGAATAATAAATGAAAACTTTCTTTGTCATTGCTATATGTTTTGCAAATTTTTTATTATGATTCCAAAATTACGGAATGAACTTTTCCTTACATTATTCGCCAATGGCACGAGGGTTCTGACAAACATGTGAAAATTAAATGTTTATCAAATCACTAATCTCCAATTATTTTATCTCGCTTCCTCTTCACTTTCTCAAGATGCTTTACACTTATTAAATCATTTCCCTCCACTCTCATTTAATGTTCACTCATTTGCCCACCACCCTCAATCCTGATCTACCAATACTTTTTCTCCATCTCCACCCTTGAAGAACCTTTGAAAAGGATTCTTTAAACTAATTTATTGGACACATGAGCTCCACTGATCTCTTGCAATCGATCCGAAAGCTCAAGCCCTGAGGAGTCTCTTCCTCCGTCCTCTCCATCTGCCTTCCTTCATCCGCCACGTCCCCTTCTCCGATGTTCACCCTCTACACCGAGACGACCCCATCTTCCAACCTTTGTGATATCCACCCTTCCCATAATTCCCCCTTGGCGGCAGTGTATACTCTTCCTCCTCCTCCCTACCGTTCAGTTCCTCATCTCCAATTCTTTCGTCTTCTTCTTTTCCCCCTTAGTTCGGCTCCCAACCCCCTCGCCGCCTCCCCCATACCTCCTTTCCCAATCTCCTTCCGACTCCTCCGTCCCCCTCATCCCACGCCTCGGGAACCACCTCTCTTCCTTCAGCTCAAACAAAATGAAGGGGATTGATCGAAGCGGGAGGGGGCAAGTGTCCTCCGCAGCAAACAAGAAATCACAAAACTCTATTAGCGAATGTTTACCCTATCAATCGCATTTCATTCGAACCAATTGAATAGCTATCAGGGACAGATCTTCGTCAAACGTTAATTAAAGCAGTAAGACGAGTAAATAATTTCTAAGAACGTGGCTGGTATCGATACCATTTTGCAAACAACCACCGTAAGGTGGGATTATTGGTTTTCTTTTATGAGGAAACGTGTTTTAAATGCATAATTTGACCTTTTGGAGATAAGAAAAATATCTTAATTTCTTTATATCAGGACATTTGAAAATATTAAAATATTAACAGAAAGTAAAAGCATTACATTACTGCATTTAAACGATCTTTAATCGACTTCAGAATTTCAATGACGTAATTCCATAGGTATGTAAATCAAATATCGTGATTTGATGTTGTCGATGTTTTCAGACTTCACTATGTGGAAATACATTATCACTGAAGCAAAAAAGCAATGTATCATACAACTAAATACCTGAAGTAATACCAACTGCCTGAAGTAGTATCAAATACCTGAGGCAATGCCAAATACCTGAAGTGGTACTAAATACCTGGCATAGTACCTAAGGATGACGCCGTTGCGTTGACACTAATCTTGCATAGTGAAAGACGCATTGTTTTTTTACCACAGTGACCATAATCTGATCCTAAGTTTGACTTCTTTCCTCAGTTTTCCCAGTGAAAATATTTAACTGATATAAAAAGTAAACTTGAAGCCCATAAAACAATTAAAATAAAAATTAATTATTGATATCAGACAATATATTAATATCAAGGAGTGAGACAGCGTACTGAAATATGTGTCAAAAAATGGATTATCTTTTTATCTAAGCCATGGATTAAATCTTTTATAACTAAAGGAAGCTTTATTTTTTATGAAATATTTGTTACAAAAATACGCAAACAACACGAGAGGAGATCACTAGTCATTTCAATTAAATTCTCATTTCTTTTTTGTTGTCATTTTATGTAAATCCCTTGAAAGATTTTTAAAGCTTAGTTCACCAATCTTTAAAATATACTTGATATTTTATTCGTCATTTATTAGTATCTGCCTATGATCGTAGAATGTTACGCGGTCTAATATTGAACATTATTGAACTGGGTGTATCTTTAACGAAGTTTTACTATAATGATAAATGCTTCGCGGGCTAAATAAAGTGAATGCAAGGTCATTTAACTCACGGTACGCATTCTAAAAACTATGCTTTTTGGCATTCAAATTCTCACTTAAAAGTTCTTCTTAAAATTATAAAATAAGTTAAGTAAAAATAACCAACTTTGAATTCAACACCACATTCTAAAAATACATCTGAGAAATCTCATCGCAACGTAGTGTTTCATCATATGATATGCTGACATCTCGAGGGAAGCTCAACTTACGTGAGGCGGAAACCGTTTCCATCATCATCCTTCTTCTGGGAACCCCTAAGCCCTGAAACCTTCCCACGTTGCTGTGAACGTGGTACTTCTACCGCTAACTTCTACGCCTACGCGAAGCCAACCCAATATCTCCAAGCATCTCTTTCTCTTCCTACGCCTACTCGTCAAAATCTTTAAGACCCTCTCACTCCACCGTAAGACTTTCCGTCAACCAAATCTCTGACATTCATGAGTGAAACGCTAAGCGTGAAACCACAGGTCGTAAACCGAGATAATCCTCTAAAGATTAAGAGAAAAATATTATTTTAAAATTAACACTGTTGGTTTTATGGCTATTTTCAGATAATGGGTCTTTAATTTTTCTTAAAAATATTTTGGTTTTAATCTAAAATTACTCCTAGGCCAGAAAAGAGTTGTTACTTGAACCAATGTTCACAGAAATATATGGCATCATACAATAACTCTATAAAATAAAATATTTCGCCGTGGAGTCAAAGCTAAATTAAGACAAATGCAATGAATTTACTAAATTAGAGATCAGGAGAAAAAGGGAACGAAGGGTATTTCATAAAATTTATTTAACCAATTCAAGTTTTCCGTATTGTAAAATTCAGGACGCTTTTCTTAATATTTTTTAACATTTTAATGATTTACTGGTTTCTATTATTGTTGGTAGCAATTAGGTTAACTAAGGTTTCTTGCAAAAATCATGGACCTATTCAAAGTTTGGCATATAATCTGCTACAGTGGCAAACTCTGTAACTTTGTTCACTACAACACTCTACATATACTGAAAATCCGTATCATACATGGCTTTTTTCATTCCAAACCATATGTGATTAACTATTTCCTCTCAATCCCCTAATAAATAATATATTTTTTATCGCAGCATGAAACATCAATTGACACAATACAACTTCCATCTATTGTTTCCTCCTTTATCCTTTTGTACTCCTTCATCCTTTTTTTAATCCTTATTTTTTTCTTTTATGCTCTTTTTTATATATGTACCAGTTTGGTCACCCTAGAATAAATAATTTTTAATGAAGTGAGCTTCTGTACTTCCTCCAGCGACTTCCCGCTACTCGCTGTGTCCCCAATTCACGACAAACTCAATGCCTACGTTTCCTCATGTTATACAGGTGTGTAACATGTATTACCGTTCAGAATGTTTCACAAAGATTCTGCAACCCAGTTACCAACAGTTGCAATCCTTTGACTGAATGACAAAATAAGATTTTATCATCCACAGTTTTATTTTTATGAGTTTTCATTCTAATTGCCCTCATGCCCCTGTCTTGCCTCTCTTAAAATAGCCTATACGTTAATCGAACGGGTGAGAATTGACAGTCCTGTGCTACCCCACCTCAAAATAATACCAATCATGATTTTCTCCATGATAACTGCTTTAAAGTTTTAGTTGAGGATGTGTCTCGTATACCTCCTACATCAAACTGATCTTTTCACAAATGACTGTATCGTTTTCTTGGAAATCCTAAGCATTAACTTCTCTGCTTTTTAATTAAAACTAATGGTTCTGTTGCTCTAAAATAATACTGTGTTTTTCTTTATGGGAATGGGAAATTCTTTACTGAAGTATTTTGGGCGAATTCGCCCCTCATAACTGTTGCCCCCATAAAAATCTCATAAAAGACCCCATAAAAACCTCTTCTTTCCACGTTTTAGTAGCCTTTGAGTAGTCCTAAAGGGATGTTATCCAACTTCGTTTCATTTCTTATATCTGCTTCGAAGTTATCCTAATCAATATCATCTTTTCTTTCTGTATACAAACATATTGGCCTAATATCTTTAGTATACAATTGTATGCCTTCTTTATATATTACCTGAAAAAAGTTCGCTTCAATTAATTACAATCGAAAAAGTTCGCTTCAAACAATTATAAGTTATTTAACTTATTTATTTAATGTTTTTTTTGTTAATGGAAACAGGCATGAAGGTAAAAGCTAATTTTTATTCCTTATATTAAAATGGAATTCAAATATAATTATAATTATTAGACATCAATTCCTCGCCTCGTCAAACACTCAGCCCAATCATGGCAAAAACATTATCTGTAAGTCTGCATACGCGAATGAGCTTCCGTGAAGGGACGTTTTTAAGAGAATTTTAAGAGATTGGACACATAAAAGATAAGCGGCCTATTCAGGAGACATTTGCAATACTCTGTTTTTGAGCTCTTTCCTTCACGCTATGAACAGGAATTTAGGAATGAGGAAATGCACCCTTGCATCTACTTTTTTGCATTAGTGGGAGTTAATAGGGGGTACGACCGACAGCGGACGTTATGTGTGCAATCAGAGATAAGTTTGAAGATTGGTAAAAACAAAATGATTAGGAAATGATCGAAGGATATAGAAAAATCTGACGTTGACATCATATTGCTCTTAAAAAACGCATTAAAGTGGTCATATCTTAACGCCTTATCCGACGGACGGCTTACTCCACTTTAAGCGCTCGTCAAATAACACCCCTCCAGGGATCACGATACCTCTGAGAAATCTACCATGCCGGGATTCAAACTCATTACCTCGGGAAGGGTAAGCATTACAAAATCCAACGTAACAGCCGAATCCTTTCTGTTCAGTCTCCCTTGTTTCGTCAGATATTCCGAGACATTGCGTAACTGCATTATTTCCTCGATGGGCAGAGTAAAATCGTATATTAGGTACAATTATTGTAATTTAATTCTTGCGTTAACGTACCAAGTCCATCGCGGGACTCATTTCTGTGCATAAGCAAAGGTGGAACCAGACTGAATAGAAACTGTTTCACGCTTCTTTTCTCCACAACCATATTTCAAGAGCTTATCACTCATCAAACTTTTGAGCAATTTTGCATTTGTTCCCTAAGCTTTTCAGAGTATTATAAATGAGATTTATAAGACGAAAGATAATGAAAGTTTCCCTGTCACTTCTGAAACGCTGTATTTATCAAGTGCTTATATAACTTGTATATCAATTCGCTTCACAAAACTGCAAGTTGCTTCAAGGTTTTAGAGCATTATTCGGTGTGAATATTTCCCGCAAGTAATAACAATTCCCTGTAATAATATTTGTCTGTGACAACCAACTAATTCAAATTGTCAGCAAAGCTTATCTGTACTCCTCCCTTTTTGGGAATTAACTTCCACTCATTTGTTTCTTTTACCCAAGGAATACTAAAGCCACAAATATTCTTTACTTAATTCTTAAGTCCTTTCCGCCATCTGGCACAAATTCGGAAATCCCCGCGAAGACATCTAACTATTGATATTGCTAAGTTTAATAAGGACATCAGTTTTACTTCCGCGTGGTTCCCTCTTTAAGGTAGAAGTCAATTGGTAGACGCAAAAAAATTGGCCGTGGATTAGAAAAAAATCCTGAACCTTATCTGATTTTTGCATAAGGTATAGTGGTGGAAATGTTTACTGTCCTTAAAGAGTGCGTCTTGCGTGTAAAATATTATGGAGTGAAATTTCAATATATTTGCTCTTGAGGAACAAAAAAGATAAGATGAATATTCTGGCATGGAATGAAATTGTAACAATGAATATAGGTCAACTATTAGAAAATGTGGGTCTAGAAAACATTACGATTGAGGGTCATTAGTACTTCTATACTCAAGCGATTTTCAGAGATGAGGCGAAGATGAGGGGAAAGGAGGTTTAGCCGAGCGAGAGGCGATGGGAAATAAAGACTCTTAAGGGGAAGAGGATAATGAAAACAGATAGGGGTGAAGGTGTTGACAGGGGAAGTGACTTTGGCTTGGGACTCTCAACCGTGATTCCCCTCACGCCGGCACACCCAGTCAATACTTCACCTCCCCGGGGTCGTTAGTATGCAGAGCAGAGGCGGGCGTTCATTGACGTTGGACGCTGTTGCTGGTTGGATATGACAGATAAGGGGAAGGCGTCTTTATTCATGCAAGTGGATTGACAAAATGACAGAACTGAAGCGGCTCATTCCTGCCGTCGTCGGGAAGTACGGGCTTCGTGTGCAACGGGAGAATAGACGAGGATGTTTAAGTAAACGGGATTTGTTGTATTGGCAGTTTAGACATAGAAGTCTCATGAATTAACAGTAAGAATCCTGAGAATGGTGCTTTGAGACTAATTTAGTATTTTATCTGACTATTGGAATCAATATAATGTGTGCGGAAGCGTCAAAGTGATGGAAGAATCAGAGTGTGAATTGACGGCAGATCCCCACAGCCGGAAGAATATTACCTTTAGTGTTCTATGGATACATTTTTCAAATACTTTGGAGATTCCTTTTGCAACTTGCATCTGGGATATTCTCCCCTTGTTATGGTAAACGACTCTTTTCAATTATTCATATTTTTCAACTGATAACTAGATAAGTAATAATCTGGGAGTTCAAACGATTTGACAAAAATAAAGGAAATATAATATACATTATTGTATAGAACTTGATTAAAATAGAGCAGTTACCCGAGTAAATAAAAGTAAATGAAAGTAAATGAAAGTTTTAATTCAGCTCAAGATGTAAAGTTTGCAAAAATCCCTTAGAAATACACCGTAGACGACCAAGCTATGCAGCAACAAACAAAATATTCCATCAATCATATTTGTACTGAAGTAGGAACAAGCACAAATCATTCCATTAATTTAGAGAGGAGTGGATTTTTCACTTAATTTTTGATGGAGTATTTTTCGCTTTTGCATAAATAATGACTTAAAAACTATCAAAATCTACAACTTTGGCTTCTTTGCTCAAATTTGTCGCAATTGTGGTATTAATTTTAGGAGAAAGGCAACCACTAACTGAGGAAAATTACCTCACCATGGAAAGGTGGGTAATTAGGATTGCTAGGATTGTTAGGGAATGGGGGAAGAAGGGTGAATAGAAACCCGGTGTTGACTTTAGCTTGCTATAGGAGTAAGGCCACAATTCATAGTCGTATCCAAGCTGGTGATAAGATTAAAGACCAAATTTCATTTCCGTTTGTATTACGATGAAGAGTGTGACTAAAACAAAGTTGCGTAGTAACGTAGTTTTCCTCACATAATGCTTATGATAGAATGCACCCAAACATTGCAGTTTCTCTCATTCCTAGCTCTATAATATATATTAAGTCCCCCGTTTCTCAGTCACTTTGACAGCAACTGCATCAAGAGATGATCCTATAAGTTTTGTACATTAGGTCATTGAATTTGTATGCAGGCTAGAAAAGTGAGATATGACATCCTGGTAAAAAGTAAAATATTACGATAAGACAGAGATCATTAACTAAAACAAGTACAACAGTTCACCCGACTCGGAAGTCTCTTGGACTAAAATAGTCAAAGTAACATGAACTCATGAAAGAGAATTAAATTACTTGCAGCTTTGACAAAGAGGAAATTTATGGCTGGGTAGTTGGGTAGAAATTTCAATAAAAGGCTCGTCACATTGTTGACATGAAGCGTGGTTTTACATGGCGCAGAAACATGGTGATTCAAGCCAGTCGATATTCGAAGATTTGAGGATTTGGAAATATGGCCGTGGAGAAGGATTGTAATGGTGGAAGGACAACATGGAAAATCAACAAGGAGGTACTAAGCATGGTGAAGGATGAGAGGGCGTTGCTGGGGGGAAATCCAAAGGAAATATGAAAGATGGATGCAGAGAATTTTGAGTGGCAGTGCGATGGTGAATAGTGTTATAATGGAGAATACGTTAGGCAAAAGAGGAAGGGTTAGGATAGGGACGTTGGACGGAATGAAGGAGAAAAGAGGAAGTAAGCGGAACTGTAGAGGAGTTTATTCTGGTATGAGATGACTGAGTGTGTTTTGTGGGAGAGGAAAGGAAATTATCATTGTATAGCTGTGTAGCCTGTGTCCATCTACAACCTACCTGAACAGGTCAAATACCGATAATATGATCAATTATGGTAAATCTCTTCATCAAAAGCGGCTAAAAATGTAATACAATGGAAAATATTTCATTGAAAACGATTCTTTCTTTCCAGGCCGTATTTCAGCGTAGGAAAAAAAGCAAAATGAAATTTATAATTACTTTTGGTTTTTAATTTATCCTATCCTGGTTTTACCCTGTTCCCACTAAATTTTTGGAAAAAATGTACATTTTAATTTTTTTAGCTAAATATTTTCTGAAAATAGTAATTTTTACGAAGGATATATCTTCAGGTCGAATTATATTTTTGTTATACTTAGGTATTTTTTCATGTGTAAATATATATCATTTTCAACTAATTAAGGGCTTTTGTATGGCATTCTTCTACTTGATCTTCAGAATTTACGAGATATACACTAACATATAATGCCGCGGAAGGCACTCTTCCCGTAATATAAATATATATATATATATATATATATATATATATATATATATATATATATATATATATATAATATATATATATATTATATATATATATAATATATATATATAATATATATATACATATATATATTATATATATATATATAATATATATATATATATAATATATATATATATATATATATATAGCTTCCTCATTATTGAATTTTCCTTTCAGTGTAGTCATGTGAACCACAATGATCATCAGTTTTTTCTACCGCCATTGTATAGTTTCTGTTGGTTTAGTTTTCCAAGCATCAGGACCACCGACCCAACCTTCAGGTGTAAATTGTGCGGTGGTAAGCTAGGCATATCCAAAAGGTTTAAAAATTCAGATGGATAGTGGGTGACTTCATCTTCGTTTGTTACAAAGTCAATAGATTTGAATGAATGCAGAGTACCAACGGTTTGATTCTGAAATACAAAGTTTAAGTCATCCACATCTTTCTTCTTAGCCGCCAAAATTGCCTGCTCACTCAATCATTTGTGATTTTTGTGGTTATTAATGATGTTATTGCACACTTTGTCGATGAACTCATCTTTCGGTGAAACGAAATTGTAAAAATTCCGATTTGACGATTTGAGGCAAGCGTTTTTTTGCATCGGCAGCAGTCGATCTTGGAATGACTACCAGTGTTTGGCGGAAATCGTCAAACAGTAAAATTAATGCGCCACCCAAGCATCTCGAGTCATTGCGCATGCGCGTTTGTGCGCCATCGCGCATTCGTCCCATATGATTTTAGATGCTACTAAAATGTTGGCCATTGCGGACTGTTTCGAAATGTTAAAGGTAACTTGTGCAGAATTTTGTAGGTTTAACGGCAACTGTAATGCTGAAATAACCGTACGGATCCTTCCAACAATGTGGCCGCTATGCTATAAGAGGCAACTGCTACCGCAATGTCCGATCTCGCACGAACAGTACTCAAAAGCAATGATATGAGGAATGTCTTCCCAGTTCCACCAGGGGTATCAAGGAAAAAGAAGTCACCATTTCCATCATCAATTGCCTTCATTAATGTATCATATACTTCCTTCTGTTGGAGGTTCAACAGGGGTACATGTGTTTGAACTGATTGGTCTGATTCACGTCGATCATATTCACCTTCACGTTCCAATTCTCGATTAAACGCGTCGTTCATTCCACAATCTGGCGCAACATTCCTAACTTCACTAATAAACTGCCGCACATTAGATAACACATGTCTTTAATCAACAGCAAAGCCTGGTTATGGATCCCCTTATTTACCTCAATATCGAGATTTCTTGAACTTACAAATAATTCGATGTAAAATGTGTTCTGACATGTTATCCTTGTGTTTGTTCCACAGGTCACGCGGATTGGATGTGCAGCATGTCGAAAGGATGGAAGCAAATAATGTGCGTATATGACTTGGAGATGCAGAAATAGTTGCTTCAGCCATTGTCGTGTCGTAGTGATTCCAACGATGTTGGTCCTCGAATATTCACCAGTAACAACCGCAAATAGAAGCGTTCACCATTCTTCGGATGAACTGTATAAATATGGCTAAAAGCATCAGTAGATCGCATATCCGGATGACCAGGAACAACGTCACTTTGCTTCGGACGTCAAAATTTCTTCGATGAAGTGATACGATACGATATTTTACAATACGATATTACGATTGGATACTAAAACGATACTTCAATGCGTGTTCTGCTATTCTCGGCTGAGACAAATTCATAATACCTAATATCTTTAAAATCGACTATACGATATGATAATTTCCGATACGATATCAAAATACGATACTTCTATGATATTTTAATGGTTATCCTGCTATTCTTGGCTGAGATGAATCCAAAAAACCAAATATCATTAAATCGATGACACGAGACGATATTTTAATGGTTATTTTGGACTGAGTTGTATCGAAATCGGTACAGTTGTTTTCAAGTTATAAATGGTGTAACTAACACGAATTACGACTTGTCTGAATTGCGAAGTGTCTAGAGTAATTCAAAATATGGAGATTTAATTTTAAATAGCCTTGAGCATTGTACTCAAACGGAATTTCAGACAGCAATAGTTTTAGTGTTACCACTAAAGAATCAGACTAAACAATGGTGAAATGCCACCAAAACGAAAGTTGAGAAATCAAATCACCAGAGAGAATGGCAAAAGGGGATCAATAAACTAAGGAAGGGAGCAAGCAGAAAGGCAGCGGAAGATAATAACCAATTGGGAGGGAAAGGAACGACAAATGACTATAATAAGCCGAAGAGGGGAGCAAAGGAAACATGCAATAGTATCAATCTGACCTCACTCAACTTCCGAGAATTAATTTAGGGAAATTGTGCATGGAAAAACCGGGATTGGGTGTGGATTCTGGCAAGCAAAAGGTCGGCAATATTGACGTCTCCCTGACATGGCGAAAACTGATTAAAGCAATAAGGATTTCGAACGTGCAATTAGGTGAGAGGTGAATTGGGACGGAAAGGATAGGATATTTTGGAGATATATACAGGTTAATGAAATGACAGGGGCAGAATAGAAAAGGGGAGGACTTTTGTCGTGTTTTATTGCCAACTACACGAGGTATAATGTTTCTGTGAGGTTTCTTTTAAATGGTCTGCATCCTACTTTTGCAGAAGTTAATAGAGGGTACGTCTGCAACGAGGTAAAGTAAACACTATCCCAGAAATCAGTGGAATATATCGTCATGTCCCTCAGTACGCGTTTTCCCGCTCCCTTGACTCTGCATTATGATCATCAAACCATATATCGGTACCGAGTATGTCATAAATTGCTATATTCAGCCTTGCTCAATCCAAAAAAATGTCAATTAAGCCAGTGGAAAGCGTATGCAGTTGAGAGTGAAGAGATGAAAGACAGCATCACGAGTTGCATTGAGATATACACGTGTTCACATGACATTGACGAAGAGGCTTCTACGTCAAAGCAATCGTAGGTTTCATTATTAACCATCAAATACTTTAGTTTTATATTTATACTTAGTTTATACCCACAATATATATATCAATGTAATTTACGTTTCTTTGTTAGCTCAAATGTTAGAGCATCGGCCCAGAAGATGGTTTACGTCCAGGTAAAGAAAAATGTATACGCTTGTGACATGCTCAATTCTACAATCTCCAACATTCCTGAATGCGTCTTTCATATATGTTCCTATCCCTTTTTCTTATACCTGTATCCAGGTGAAAGAAAATGTGTTCGCGGGTTTTTGTGTTTAAATGATCTATATAAATAATATGTGTGGAAGTGTGTGTGGAAGTGTGTGTGTGTGTGTGTATATATATATATATATATATATATATATATATATATATATATATATATACACACACGAGGGTCATCCGGAAAGTAGTACCCGTTCGTGAAATAAAGACACAAAAGTAAATATTAACAAACATAAAAAATTTTATTTGAAAGAGGATACTTTAAACTACTTCTCAACATAATCTCCAAGCAAATTAAGGCATTTGTCATAACGTGTGACAAGTTTCTGTATTCCTGCTGCATAGTCCTTCGCCGCCAGCTCATTGAGATACGCGAGGGACCCATCTTGCACAAAGTTTTGCATAATGCAGATGGTGTTTAACAATTTCATGAACAATTGTTCGAGAAACATTGGGAAAATGCTCACAGATGTCATCAATTGTGACGCGCCGATCGTTCCTCACGAATTCGTCAACTGAGCTCACCAGTTGGTCTGTAATGACAGACGGTCTCTCCGAACGCTCATCGTCGTGTGTGTTCCCCCTCCCCATGTTGAAGTTGCGACACCACCGCCGAACAGACGACTCGTCCATTACATTGTCTCCATACACCTCCTTTAATTGGCGATGAATATCACATGGGCGAACGTTTCTTGCATTGAGGAATTTAATCACTGCCCTCACTTCACAACTGGCGGCGTTCTCAATTTTTTTAAACATTGTAAACAATCACAGAAACAACACAGGCAATGCTAGCGTCACGCAACTTGGCTCAGAGAAGGCAGACAAGCCACTGAAGCTATCTGACCTCGTCCAGCGGCTACTCGCGTCGTCAGCACTTCATGCGGCACGAACGGGTACTACTTTCCGGATGACCCTCGTATATACCCACACACACAAACACAGTAATCAACCCGAAAATATCAAGGTCAGTTTGGTGGGTGATGGTAGAGTTAACACAAGACTAATCCTGACGGTGTGGGAAATTCACCCATCAGGGTGGGGGGGCCAGTTCATTTCTTCTTGCCGGTTATATTTTCGCAGAAAGACTTGATATCCGAAAAATCATAAAGCTTGGGTGGAGCTAAGGGTACCCAGTAGCCTTGCCCGGGGATCGAACCCGGGCCCTCCGGTAGTTATTCTTACGTTCTACCCCGTGAATACCACGACCCCCTACCTATATAAAATGTGTTTAGGTGTGTGTGTGTGTGTATATATATATATATATATATATATATATATATATATATATATATATATATATATATTAAAACATGAAAATATGTATACATACTCACATTCATATGCATGTATACATACATATACGTACGCATGTATTTACCCACACATATATGTATATATATATATATATATATATATATATATATATATATATATATATATATATATATATATATATATTTATTTATTTATTTATTTATTTATAGTTAATCCTTTTCTGCCATTTGTTACTGTTTATTGATAATGTGTAGCAAGAATAATGGTACATCAAAAATGTGCTATAAAAGTCTTTACAAGGATATATGAATATATAATTATTGGATATATAACCGACATCTACCTTGCAGTTTATTTTGCGAGTTTTGTAGCAAGAAACAATATTTTTAAATAAATAATGCACTACACTGTGGGACCACCGAACAGCAAATATTGTACCTATATACGAAGTTTGTCTGCAAATGAGGGAGAGCCTCGGGTGTATTAACAGTCGCTCAGTATAAGCGGCGATAATGGGAGGGAAAAGTGTACCCTAAAATTAACTGAGCATGGAATGTGACGGAATCCTTTGAACCCATCGTAACTTGGTGGATGGCTTGCTCAACCTAATTTCCCGAAAGAGGGTTCAAGCGGACCTTCCCCGTTCAGTTAAATTAGAGAAGGTGGAAGCAAAATAAGTTGGTTCAGTAATATACATTCCACCAAGGGAGACGCAAAGACTACAAACATACAAATACAGCAATATTGAACCACTGCCCCAGGAAAGAAAGCTCCAATATCACGTTAATTTCATACTCTGAGTTTGTTACCCGCCCCAGAATTTAATAACAGATGTGATAGAACCATATGGTGTAAATCATTCCAGTGGTATTATATTTATTGTTCGTTTATTATGAAAGAACCTTGAGTAATAATCCATGCGTTCGTGGAATAAGTAATAGTTTAAAATTGATTACTTGTAATTCATGTCAATTTCCACCAGATGTCATCAGGAAAAATTTAAACTGGGAATTATTTAAAAATATTTCATTAATGCATAATATGAGGTATTAGTGGCACGTGAAATAATATGGTCTGACGGACATGTTCATTTCTACGAGCAGGTATAATATTTTCGACAGTTATGATTAAATAACATTGAAAAACTATTAATATACGATTAGCATAATATTAAAGAACTATGGAAAGATATGGAAGAGGTTTTAGAGACTCTACTTAAGTATTGATATATTAGTATAAAATCTTAGGTTACCCTAGCGCAAAATATTTCGCAAAATTTGCATGCATGATGCATGAAGCATGACGCATGCTGCATCAAGCTTGCATGATTATGGCGTAATTAACTTCGAATGAGATAGAGTAGATCATATGAGGGCCATTATTGGAAAGAAAATTGAGGATCATAGAGGCGTAGAATTTGGATATTGGGCATTGCATAATAACAGAGGCAGCACGGAGTTGAGAGGGGTGAAAAGAAAGAGGACAAAGTTACCAAAAATCCGACAGACAAAATAAATAATAATTTATAAGAAACGGACTCAGAATAATTTCCTCATTAAAAATGGCACGCAATGCAAAACCACCTTATGCTTACTACTTCTACAGTAAATTATGGATTTAAAAATTAACTATCTTTCGTTCATAAAAAATTGACGTACCGACTCTAATCGCAACTTCATAATGATGATATTAAACTTATTTTAAATATAAAAATTTCATAACTCTCTGTTTGAGGAAACATCAGGACCCGCACTTTGATAGGTGATGAAGATATATAAAATGAAAATGTAAGGGATAATTTGAAATTGGTTGAAAGCTATGAATACTAAATACCAAAGAAAAAAATGGGATGAAAAAAGCAGTTAAAAGGAAGTCTTTGATACAAGGAAACTCGGGATTTTAAAGGCCACGGAAGAAAACAAAATGATATAAATCAATCAAATTGGGCAAAAATTAGGGCTATATAATTATAAATATAATAAGTAAAGCAATAATTGATAAAAAACCATCCAATTCACAGAAGAGATTACCACAGGAAAAATGAAAAAAATACCAATGGAACTATCCAAAGGAAAGTCAAAAGCAGCCAATGAAAGCCGGTGTCATTCAGAATGAAAGAAAATTATTTCTGTTGAAAAATATTAATTAAATATGAGAGATAAGCCAATACACTTTACACTGATACAAATAAAATAAAGAAACCGCCTTTCAAACCCATGCACTGCGGAATAAGACAAGAAAGAGATCCATGTACCAAGATAAGCATACTTTTGCCATGTGAAGATTTTGTAGTTCGATAACAGAATACATATTCATGATTCCCGTGAAATGTATTAATCACGCTTAAAAAAAATATAGTGCGCAAATATTTTAGTAACGCAAGTGAAATTTAATTCACTGGGTAATTTCCATTAAGATTCCGAAAATTGTTGACTGACTCCAAGAGAACACAGTGTCTCACTCCGCAAAAAATACCATGTATGGACTAAATAAGTGAAGGGATAGCAAAAATGTATAATTTTAGACTTAATTTGAGGAAGAAAGAAATCCTTTAGACATATTCCAAGAACAATGGGTTTGTGCATTGAGGAGGAAGTAAAAATTCCAATTTAATAATTGCCTTGCGTCTTAGCCTTTTTACAGAAAGTTTTTTGATAGTTTTTCCGAAAAATAATTAATGTATATCCTAAAATGAAATGAAGATGTTAGGAATTTAATATATTTATTGTATAAATTATAAAAGGAATAAGAAAAAGTTTTCTTTAGAATTATCATTTTCATGCAAGGAAAAACAATTAATGCAAGAATGAAATTAATATCCCGTGAATAAAAATGATTCAAGCAGTCGTTTTCACAAATATAAATTAGTGTTGCAAATCGGAATAAAAACAACAGAAGAGATATCTCATCTCATCGATCATATACCAAATCAATCATGACATCAGCAAGCTTTATGAAATGTAAAAAGTCATTAAAGGGTTTGATAGCCTTTAAAAAATTACAATGAAATTTAAACTGCACTTTAGTAAACTCTATTTAAATTTTTTTTAGGCCACATTGCTATAATATGGCAATAATACGTGGGTATGGCAACTGAAATAGATTTAAATGTAAACATGTTTTTACTGAGGGTCTAAGGCGACCACTCACGGACGGAGCATGAAAAATAACTTACATGGTTCAGTAAGTGTAATAATACGAGAAAAACCATTAAGAAAGTAAGATTTGGAGTGAGGGAAATATTAACTGATGAATTAATCTATCAAAGTATTCTAAGTGCGCGAGCAATAGATGTTGATAGCAATCAAATAAATCAAAACTGGAGAAATAGATACCGTGTTTTTAAAAGAATACAAAACTTTCGTTTATTATGGGTGGCATAGCAGGATGGATGACACGTTTAAATTCATTTAAGTTTTCAAGGGGGAAGACCACGGAAGAAAGCCACGAATTGAAATTGTGACGGGAAGTAATTTCATGGAGATGTGATGAAAAGAATAGTTTAGGGCAAGTTGTGTTTTGAGGTCAGAAAGGAGAAAGACAATAATATTCTCCTTGAACATTGAATTGCGACGTCTCACTATAAATGTAGTGTAGAACAACTGGACTTAACCCGCTAGTTATGCATATAGTTAACGAATTTACAATTCCCAGATGAGAGGATACGTGTGAGGTAATTTGTAGAAAAAAATACCACATAAGCGTATGATGGATATGAATTAGTAAATCTGAGGGATATAATACATTCATGTTGCAGATGAAAATGATTTATTGCTAAGACATATATATATATATATATATATATATATATAAATATATATATATATATATATATATATATATATATATATATAAATATATATATATATATATATATATATATATATATATATATATATATAAATATATATATATATATATATATATATATATATATATGTCTCTGTTGTAAATTAATTTGATTATTTTTTCTACTTTTAGAATGTTCCATTAGGACTTAAAATATCAATATCCTTACCCAAGGAGCGACATCGGAATTTTCAAAAATTCGTAAAAAATCAGCAACAGCAAATCAGCACTTACCTGAAAAAGAGAAATTTACAATGCATAAATAAATCAGTTTTAATGATTTCATTTTAAAAATATAACTGGTTTAATTCTTCTAGAATCGTTCTTTTTCAAATGAATACCCAAAATGAGCAATAGTATATAATGCTTTTATGCATTTCCGGGTAAAACATTTAAATTAATTTTGTTTTTATTTATGTGACTCTCTGTCAAAGAAAAGCCATATAACCGAGAAGAGAGATGTAACTGAGATCGTTAAGATTTGTCATATAATTAATAAACGCAATTGAGATTTAAGTTATTGAGGACTATTGCCACTGATTATGAGAAAAAATGGAAGAGAAATATGGCAAATGCCTTCTGTATGATATCCCCTGATTTTTGAAACACCTCATTATGTTAAAATTTCTCAAAAAATCTTCCCAATGCATTTCTATTAGATATAGCATGATTCGAAAATAAAATTGTAGTTCTTAAAAAAACAGTACGAAAATCACATAGTACTTAATCAATTAATTTAATATTTAGGAGGAAAAAAATATGCTGAAATTCCGCGTTAAATCTTTAAACTCGCACCCTTTTGAAGAGATTAATGCAGCTATGAAGCATATTCAACTAGAACCACGCGGTTTGCCTCGTATTTGTACTTGAATAGTTTGTTTCTATAAAAAGTATCCTTTTCAAAATCGATGTTTGATAAAACGCAAGAAATTAGACCACAAGATGATAGAATATTCCTTACCATTTCAACATGATCTGCAAACATTTTCCTTTACTGGTATGGCAAAATTAGCGATCTAATCACGTGTCAAAATTTCATTCACATATTCCTTTAATCCATTACTATATTGTTACACTGAATTCTTAAATGAAAATTGAATGAGCTTAAAAATTGCCTGCAAAATATATGATGCATTTTATTCATGTCTGACTAAACGTAGAGTGAATCAAATTAAATCGAAGAATCGAGTCTCAACTTCCTTCAACCGCTAGTGATATTATTTATATACTAATATCATTTATTGACTTCGTGGAATAGAAAAGGTGATATATTTGCGCAAATGGTTTTTCCAATTTAAAATTCATAGACGAGAGTAAGGGGACGGCAACAGCAAAAGTAAAGGGATATTTCTTAAAGGTGGGATAACATAAATCGCAAAGGATGCAATAGTAACACTAATTTGAGAAAGTATTCGGAGGTCATGGATGAGAGAAGTGATTGCAGGGAGGTTTGTTTGACAGAGAAATCAATTTTTATTCGCAGACTTTTTATCTAAAAATGAAATTTTGCTTTATTTTTTACTTTATTTTGTAATTTATCAGCAGTTTAAGCTTCATTTACTCCATTGTAGTTTTAAATCGGTGGTATCCATTACAGGTGGCAAAATATTATTCTCAAAAAATATTCAAAGGCAACGGTGGATTTAACACGTGACGCTGAATTAAAACCTTGCTTCTGACTGAACAAATCGTCAGCTAAGACCTTTGTATTAATTCAGAAGACCTTTGGAATATTTGCCCTTCTCCATAGAACAGCTAAAGAATATTATTAAATCCTTCAAGAAGAGAATATTTCAAAGGCTAGTGGACTAGGAGCTCAAGTCAATGCTCTTAAAAAGTAAGCATTAACAAAGATTTATAAATGTGAGAGAATATCGTAAATGATATTAAGAACTTTATAAGATATTTTGAAATTTTTACTGGCTATCTTTCAAGCGTTGTCAACTAAAAAAATAGCATGTTATTTTTAAGATAGCATTTTTTTATCGGAGGAAAATAACGTTTCCAAGTAGATTTTCTCGCAGGTGATATCGTAGGACGGTCAAGAGTTTTTTGGCTAAAGTAAAACTGCGGATAAATCTCGACTTCTATCAACAAAGGATGAATCTAGAATCTGACAAACAACAAAGCTCTTGAAAATCTGCGGTATCACAAAATAGCAAAAAATTCTAAATGGTGGCCTTCAAAGGGTCGAAGATATGGTCGTATATTTTTTATTTTTCAAGCAAACGGGTATGAGCTTGTTAATTCTGCACACAAAACTCTCAGTGAATAATAACAAATAGTTGACTAAAATACCAGGTGAATTTTAAGAGGACACATTCCAAAACAAGGAAATGGATGCTGTACCACTGTAATACACGTCATCAAACAGTAAAAAATGTTGCTGAATATAAAATATTGCTTTTTCGGTTACCCGAAGTCGGAAGAAATTCTCATCTTCAGTAGCAGACTAAGGCGAACTTAAAGATACTCCAACTTAAAACCGCTGACGCGACACAGAAGTTAAGTCAATGTTATTTGGACGGTACACATAACACATTTGCCTAAAAATAAAACAAAATAAACTTTTTGGTTAGTTAAAAAATTTGTATTATTGAGAGAAATAATAATTCACAATTTTGGCTTCCACTATAGTATATTTATTCACACGACCCGGGTTTCAACTATTCGTCATTTTAAGGTGTTATCTTCTTGTCATCTTCAATTGACATGAACTACTGAAACCTGGGTCGTGTGAATACTATAATGGAAATCATGATTGAAAATCAACATTTTTCTCCAATGTGGAAAGTATTCACGAGGATAAGTCTGAAAATACACGGTTTTATTAAACGTTAAATGAACAAGATTTTTCCCGAAATGAAGAGAAAAGTAGTATAATTACGGTGAAAGTCATCATTCATTTGATCAAAATGTTCCACATTGGAATTAGTTATTTTTCAAAAACAAAAGTTCTATCACTTCTACTACGAAGTAATAAAATTTTTTTTTAATATTTGAAGGTAATTTTCTTCGCAGCCAATTTTATTTAATTGAGTTACTATCCTAGCTTTAATGACTCTTAGGATAACAACAGTCAAAACACCTATAACGCAGGTATTACTGGTTTCTTACATCTAACTCTAAACATTTTATTACTTAAAATAATTCAATTACCCTTTCTAGCATGCTAATTAGACTTCTCGAAATAATTATAAACTTCAAAAATGCTCTATTATCCCTTAAAATAATTTGCATTCATCCCTTATAATGGTAAAAAGTGTTAATTTTTACAGCCAAATAAATTTTCTGCAAACTTTCCGTGCCTCCGTCTCCTTATTTAATTTGCTGTTTATGAGGGCTTCCACATATTACGGTAACATTAGCCACACTTACCTGATAAATAATTAGACTTACAGCTACATTAAGCGAGAGTTTTCTCTGCTGTAGTTATATTTACAAATTATTTACCACTATTGATTATGCCTTGGATCATTAAGTTAAAGGATATAAGGGCAACTGATAAATGACTCATTGAAACTCATAAAAAGTTTGAATTTTACCATCTGCCTTGTTCTTTTTTTATTTTATTTTTGATAACTGTTTAAAAATATGTAGTAACATTATCAGAATGTGGTATTCAATCTATTCACCATGTTTTCGCAATGTTCGCATTAACATAGGTTTATAAATACGAAAGAAGAATTAAATGTCTACAGAAATACACATATGTGAGCGAACTAATAATGAAATTAAATTACGTAATAGATTTAAATATTAAATAATTTAAAATACATTTACATAAAACGTCAGTTGAAAGCTCAAAAATTTGAAAATAAATTTGTTTAAAAGCGTGTCACCACATGCCACGAGCCGCTATCGTGGGGGATAAATTGTAGAAGCACTGAGTATGCCAAGGCATGAGAACCTATGGCGTGCCTTACGTTATCACGTTCCCACTTAACTCGTTAATAAATACACTGAGAAATCTCATGCTGTAACATTTATTATTATTTATTAATTTATGTTTAGAATTTTTCCAAATACTTTTTCCAAGTAACTGGGTGGTCATGTGCTTAACGTGTTCCGATTTACACAATCAGATCCGAGGATCATGGCGAATCCGGTGGACTACTCTAATCACCCATAGAAAAATCACCGCCTACTCTTTTACTCAAATAAATTCTAAAATTAGTTAACATAGCATATTCTCATAGATGAAATCATTTTGAAGTTCACTGTTTATCCCCTTAATTAAATTAAATATCATGTTCAGTGGGCAAAAATTAATTCAGTTAATAAAGTTCATGCGTCCTGGGTAATTGTTCAATCCACAGTTAAGTGCCTAGTTTGGAATGTTTTTAATAAACTTCAATACCATTTATTGCAAAATACGGTATAATGGAGCTCAGAAATGACAAGCGTGCAAAATCATTATAGTTCAAATTTATGTTTATATCACCATTTTAAATGAATTTTTGCGGTGATAAATATGGATTAAAGCAGCACACCTATGTTTAAAGAAGTCTTTATTTTCTATAAAGATAAATGGTTTATTTCGTAATGGCGTAAAAATTTATGCATTAGAGTTTATCATTGGATGTGATCTGAAGCTGTGTAATAAATATGACGTTTAACGTATTCCATGAGTATATGAGCAAATGAGTAGCAGTGTGGAATGTTTTGGAAATTATATAATATTAATATCGCTTCCATCACTTTGGATAAATTATCAAAAGTAAAAATTAAATGGAGAGTTTAATGTTTAGGGTGTATTTTATCCAACAGCAGGAAGATTAACTTCAATGAAAAAACTAATAATAAAATTCTGAAAAAACAAATATAAACACTTAAAATGATTTGTAACCATTTATTAGGCATTAACCAAAGTTAACAAAGAATTATTTGCAAACTGGTGTCCGTTGGATAATTTTTTTTTAATTTGGCAGTTTTCATTATGCAAATAATAACATGGACTTAATCTCTGTAGATATTTACTATATTTAAGTATCAGCATAAAGGTTTTATTGAAATGTTTACCGATCAAATAAATTTGTTAGCTCTCGCATTGGTTTGAATCACTAATTCATTCCCCACTAACAAAAAGTTTCCAAAAACAATAACTAGAGTCTTGTATTTTAGAAAACAGTCGCAACTCAGTGTACACTTTGCCGGCCGAAGATAATTCTACGAATGATCTAAAATTATTTTGTGCTGGGTGTGAACTAAATTGAATTGTAATGAAATGTATACTGTTTTGAGCTTTTATCTTCTTGTGTTTAAATTTATTAGGCAATCATTTGCCGAAAACCTCTTCTATGAGGAACGAGGCCGAAAACCTCTGAGGAGGTTTTCGACCTCGTTCCTCATTGTAGAAATTCAACCTATACAATTGAAACTACGAGATAGACTACGTAGATACGAATACGTAAAAGGTTCAATTTGCCTTTCCCAAGACAGTGATTTTCAATGATTCCTACAGTTCCTGACATTTCCAAAGGGTGACTTTCTTAAGACGTTTCAGAGTAACATCCTCCTCTTGTATCCATATTCCCGGTGCCTCGAAGAATGTCAAGATTCTGCCACTCATATCTCATCCAAATCTTTCGGAGTTCATGGGTGGAGAAGGTGATGCGGATTGGAAGAAGGGGAAAGCAAGGTTTCGCTGACTCATCCACTGACGATTCTCAAATACCTACTCATGTTCTTTGTGACTGCGTTAGAATAGAGACATTTCCCTGAGGAACTACCTCCAGCAGTGAAAAATGGGATATTAAACTTCATTGTGTGGTATGAGGTTTCCCACAGTCATTCCTTTCCTCGTTAGGGTTCCGCTGCTCACCAATTGAAGAATCAATGAAACTATATATACTCACAGAGTAGGTGTAAAATGAGAAGACTATTTTAAAAGACAATGCGTAGTCAGCTGAAGCAGGATATCCTTTCAGTTTGGTCCTCATCCTATATTGTTAGGTCCACATAACTCTCCAGGCATATGTATCTTTAACGCATTGAACAAAGAGGAAGATAGAGTAGCTACAGGTTTAGAAATAAACCTAACATAATATATCAATCTATTCCCAAAAAAATAGTAATCTTATAGAAACACAAATAATTATTTTTAGGTTATCTACCGGTTAAGGCCGGTTTTTGGTAGACACAACTGCCAAATAATTCTATTATCTCTAATAACAACCCAACATTCTACTCAAAAACAAGTCCCTCTTCATCTCCGAATACTTCCTTCCTCCCACCTGTGTGTGTGTGTGTGTGTGTGGTGTATATGTGTGTGTGTTGTGTGTGTGTGGGTCGTGGTAGTCTAGGATGTACAGCGTTGGACTTATGACCGGAGGGCCCGGGTTCCATTCCCGGGCAAGCCTCTCTGAGCACCTGCAGCTTCACCCAGTCTATTTGATTTTTCGGGTACCAGATCTTCCTCGGAAACCATAACCACGGTAGGAAAAGGAACTGGCCCCCACGGCGTGTGAATGTCACACGCCGTATAGGGCTTAGTCCTGGGTGAACTCTACCATCACCTACCAAACCGACCTTTGGGTTGATCACTGTGTTTATGTTTTATGTGTATGTATATGTATATATATATATATATATATATATATATATATATATATATATATATACACACATATATTTATTTATATGGATAAATTGAACTAATGTATTATAGTAAACAAAAACGTCAGGATTATAATTGTACAACAGATTTAAATTTAATTAGGGAAATATTTCTGGCCGAATTCTTTCAAAAACTTTTTTCTAGCAATTCTTAAAAAGAATAATAAGTCGTTACGAGAGACATACTTGATTCAAATTGACAGAGAAGGTTTTCTTCCAAAATAATGTATTGGCCTAGACAGATGGAGCTCCAGGACATCAACATGATTGACACCAAGTAAATTAGTAAAAGATACTGAAACCAGGGAAATGCTGACACCTTTCTCCTTTCGTCTCCGTCCAGACCCGCTCGCTCCCTCCCAAACCCCGCCTTTCAAACTCACCCAATCCCCTTTCCTAGAGGGATCACGCAACCCGGATGCCACCGAAGTCCCGCTTGACACGGGAAACTCGGGGGCCGAGGAAGAGGGTGGTTTGAGGGTGATACAGGCGGTGGCGTTCTGAAGGGTGTGCTGGTGGATTGGTAGGCGGCGGAGGTTAGGGGGAGTTGCAGAAGGTGAGACGACAGAGAAGACTAGATTCAAACGAAAACCTAAATAATGAAGTGGCAACGACCCTCTCTCCTTAGAGAGGTAGTAGGAATTGATAACACAGGTGGATACGCCTCATTGCAGCTTTAAAAGCAGAGCACAGCTGGCTGTGCACGTTGATTTCTTCTTTATGAGCGTTTTTCGTCTCTGTTCATGAGTCTATGAAAGGAAATTTTCCCACACCGATAGAGTCGCAAAGAGATTTATTTCGATTGGTTTCTGCCTCGGAGAAATACTGGTAATAGTTTCATAAGAAATAAGATAAGACATCTCTTTCAAATAAACAAATAATTCCCAAGCCTATAATAATTTTTGAATGGAGTTCATTAGTATTGAATATTTTTTCAATTATGAATCCCAATTAATAAGGCATTACCACATACAGTGGAATGGCAGTACTCGTGTATAAAAGTAGAAATAAAAATAGGGTCGAATATTCAAATTTCTAATTGCTAACGCATAGCTTTGATAATTCTAATACTCCCTACTAAACACTCAATAAATACTCCTTTTCCAATATTTTCCTCATTTTTAACTACTAACGCCGCATGGAACGTCTTAAGTGTAAGCTTCATTTTCGACTTGATGAAAGCATCTGGTTCAAAAATTTCTCTCAGCTCTCAAATATCTCTTTGCTCAGGATATAGACTTCTACCAAAGGAAAGACACTGCTCCCTCTCTCTCCTCTAGACTCAGAGGTAATGGTGTCCAAGGGGTGAGGGAAGATGACGGTATGAGATATGGATGAGACACCGCAGGAAGTTGTCGTCAGTACGAAAGGGGAGAGGAAAGATTGAGGGTAGTGGGGGAGGAATATGTGGAGTGGGCGGGCGACGGAGGGGAGTGGAATACGTGGGTTGTACGTAATCGATTTCACGTTGGTACTTCTTGGAGGCAGGGAGGGAGAGAGGCCAAGTTCAAATGGAGGAATATAAAGAGAACTACATGAGAGCAATAAAGAAGATAGATGTCCAAGGACATACCTGAGTCCTGGGAAAGGTGGGGAAGAAGATGAGAGGGAAATGTAATGTGAATGGGAAGATGACGAGATTGCAGAGGAAAATGTGGATGATAAAGGGAGGCAGGATATAGAGAACGCGTTGAGACAAGTACGAAAAATAAGACAAGTAGGAGGAAACGGAGTGCATTCCACTAAGCAAGCTGGAACGAAGGGCACATCGGAGGTTTCATCGTGTGATGTTAAAAAGAAGCGTTTGCAGACTAAATGGGGTCACTCAAAGTAAGTGAAGAGAAAGAAGGGAATATGAAACTGCAAAGTATTGCCAAACTAAATGCTAAAGTGAGCACTTTGCATCTGCATTTTCTCTTATGAGAGGATTTCTGGTTACACGTAAATGTTCTTTTATTTAAGTATCATATCATCAAATTTAGGAAACAGAAATAAAAGATCAAGAAATGGTAAGCGGTACTGTCCAAGTGAAGAAGGATTTCTATAAAGAGAAGGGCTGCAAAGGGTAAGTAAAACTATACTAGGTAACTTCAATCAATATTAGGAAAAGATTACAACAAAGGTAAGAGAAATTTTAATATAAAATGACATTAACATTCTGATAGTATCGGCTAAAAAAGGACATCGGAAGCCCGAAATTCCGCAGCTACTGAAGACTAATGAATTGGTAAACTGGATGGCTAATTGTGAGATAATTTGAAAATAAATTCAAAAGGAAGAAATTTCCCAGAAATGGAAAATTAATTGGATGAATTCTGAGAAAAATTCGTTCAACGAAGACCGCAGCACAAGAAACATAACAAAGAAACAAAACAGTAGGCTTTCATATCGTCTTCTTACGACTTATTTCTGAGAAAAATCACCATTAGCATTGAGCTGACAATTTAAACTTAAATCCGCCGGGGGAATAATAAATTTCTAAGAAAATGCACGTGTTTTAATACCTTTCTCAAGTTTTGGAAGATTTGATGGTATAATTTCATACTTCTTAGAATGTTTTTCAAATATACCAAAGACATACTAAGTTTTAATTATGGTTATTTAGAATTGACTAAATGAGTAATTCTATATAGTTATGCATAAATTCATTGAGATATAATTTAATGATTCTGAAACCTGAAGGGTAAAAAGGTAAACGCTGTGGGAATTTTAATTTACACTAAATGAAGAGAGTGAGTACCATGACATGAGTATGGGTGAAGTGGGAGAAAGAAAAGAGAAGGATGAGTTCTCAACCAGGAGTGAGCGGAGTAAGAAAACAGGAGATGAGGGGGCATACAATAGGCTGGAGTAAAAGAAAATTGACAACACTTATGAAATCGTATTCGCAGAGAATGGAGCAGTCAGAAAATAATGAGGGAACAATTAGTAAATCTCAAAGTTTAGAAACAATCAAAACTAAGCTGTCAAAATTCGAGATAGTAGATGGGATTCTGGAAAGGTGCAAATTATTAGTTATTAAAACCCCCTTCTCCTTTTGTTAACAACAAAATAATGCTCGTCCGCGTATTAATAACTATTTTAATTAAGCAATTATCTTTATATTTACCCTTTAGGTTAAATTCAAGAAACAATAAATATAATTTATTACAAAATTAAGAATTATCTACTAAAGAATAAATCTGGTTCAAAATTAATAAATTACACTGTTAAAGATCAATGTTGAATAATAATTTTAATCATCCCTTTCCAGTAGTTTGCAGTAAACGTATGAAAAATACTAAATAAGAAGAAGGAAATGCTACACCGCAATTCTCTTGGTGATACGCTGAAATCTTAGGAAAAGGATTACCAAGTATGGCATTATCACTAATTTCTCAAGAGGAAGTAGTGCTACCAACCGAATTATGAAAAGCAGTGAAAAAGATTGAACCTTTTGTCCTTTCTCTATCCCACCCTTTGCATTGGTCACCCTCCAGAATGAGTCGTATCCCACGCTCCCTCTGACATTTCCAACATGGCTACACAAGGGAGGAGGTGCGGGGGTGACACTCAACACCACCCGCACCTATACACCCCTTGTTTACTTGTCTCCTCGTGGTATGATTGCAGCGACCTTCATCCTTTTAGCGGCCCTTGAGGTTTTAATTTGCGTAATGACACCACGTACTGCTGACAACTCCCCCCCCCCCTGGGTGCCACCCTATTAGTACTTCATGGATGACAGAGCATTTGTTAACAAAATATGGCATTTGCGAGATGCAAAAAAGAGAATAATTAGCAAATCACGTTCCTTTCATTCGTCGTAAAAATACAAGATTGACTAGGGAGGAAATGCATGCAACGTAACGTCGACTCAGGGAAACTATATCATTGAATATTACTCGCACATAAGTAGTCGATTGGTATTATCGGGCAAATCCAATGATCACATAGTACAAGCTTGGTAGAGCTGACCTTAATAATTTTACCACTATGCTATATTAACTTAAGTAATTGCATAGAGTTTATAAATCTGATCTTTAAAAATTACATGCAGAATTATAAATCTGAGCTGCAAAAATTACAAGCAGAAAACGATGTGAATCAGCTTTTTCTCTTATATAGCAGTTTCTAGAAAATTAAATTAACGAGTCAAGTAACTTTATTAAGTAGACTTAAGGAGAGCATGCATTAAATTTTCTACGAGTAGAAATTATTGAAAGAAAATATTGATCTTTTCTAACTTTTGAGGATCTCTAATAACGTGCGCACAATTTTATAATTCAGAAACGCCATTCAAATAAAAGAGGTTGTCAGGCATGTATTACTTATCATTCTCCTTTTGTGCCTTGCATTACGCTACAGGTTTTCTTGCTTTGATTTCACTTCAAAGAATTTAATGGACCAATAAAAAATGTTAATAAGTAAAATTACAACAAAATATCTCTCATGAATAGAGAAAATTGAGAGCAATGAATAGAGAGCGATAGATTTAGTTTCCTTTGAGCTTAGAGAGGTTCTAAGAGCCATTAAAGAGAGTCTGAAAAGCAGAATAAACAACTGCTAAAAGGAAAATCGGGAGAGAGTCAGGAGAAGGTTAAAAATTGAAATTATTAAGACTGCTAATTTATGCTGTAGTGAAATTTATCAAAAAAAAGACTTTGGTTTACCAGTGAACCAAAACATTGAATAGATTATAGAAGGCATAACTGAAAAAATTGATAAATTTTATAAGGATAATTTTTAGTAAAAAGAAAGTAATGAGTTTTTAAAAAGTTTAAAAAATATTATACTGTTCAAATTAGAAGGTGGAGAAATAACTTCTTCTCTTCCCCGTGAAAGGTAGATTGGCCACCGAAAATTAGACATGTCTGAGTTTCATTTGTGTTCGCTGGGTTTTTGTTCGCTAGCGCTATATCAGTTCTTTATTTTCATTATTTTACATCCGTGGGACTTTCCTTCTACATACATATATGAGAGATGAGTCATGCGATGAACTGGAGATAGGAATGAAGTCGGCGGGGAATCCATAAAATAAGTTAGGTTTGCGGATGACCAAGGTTTGGTTAGTCAGTAAGCCAAGTGGTTGCAAACTCCGCTGAGTACATTGAAAAGTCGTGCGATTAGTATGGGATAATGTTAAATGTAAAAAATAATTTACAAGGTTTCCGAGAAAGAGGATGTTTAGTTAAATATTAAAGTAGAAGTACATAAACTGGAGTAGGTGGAACCGTTTATCTATCTTGGAAACGTTCTGAAACAAAATGGTCAACGTAGTAGGTACATAAGAAGAGGAACTACGTGATTTTACAAGGAGAAGATAATTTATGACAAGGGAGTTGAATAAGTGTATTATTAAAAGGCTCATCAAAATTTTCTTATGGCTTGGCTTTTGTATGGCGCGGAAATATGGTCATTGAATCAGGACGATTGGCGTAGATTGAAGGCTTTTGAAATGTGCGTTTGGAGAAGGAAGAAGGAAAATTAAATGGACAGAAAAAAAGGAAATGACAAAGTGCTTAGACATGTGGGCGGAGGAGAGGGGATTGTCGGTAAAAATAAAAATGAGGTAGGAAAGATGGATATAGAGCATTTTTATTGCCAATGGGATGTTGAAGACAGTGTTAGTGTGGTGAACGTTAGGCAACGAAGGAAGGGGAAGGAATAGCACAAACATGTTTGTCGGAATGAAGGGAGCAAGAAAGTATGGGAAATTAAAGAGGGACTTACTGTAGTGTTGGATGTTACGTTACATTTATTATTTGGAAAGGTGATTAATAATTTATTATACGATTCTATCGACTATAACCCTTCAAAATGCAACCTATCCGGTAGATTTCCAAGAATAATTAAAATAATTTGGGTGCAAGATATTTTATTCTATTAATTTAGATTTCATTTTACCGGCACAATGTAAGGGAATCATTACTGACGTTGGAGAAGTAGTTGGTAATTATCAAACCCAGCAGTAATAGCTAGTTTGACGTAAATTGCTATTTAACCACAGAGAATATGAATGTATAATTCCGTATCTTTAAGATTTATAATTATTAAAAAATAATTTCGAAAATACATAATGGTTTGAAAAGTCCTACTTTTTCACATCAACAGAAGAATTTCCTTAATAATTCTCATAAAAATCCAATATAACAGTAAACAATAGATAAAAAAAGCAAAAAAAATGCCCTGTCTACTAATTCTCTGGACTATTCGTCCGACTGATTACACCACAGGCACCCGTGGAGACTTTAAACTTTTGACCTCAATGGTTAATCTTTAGCTGGTCATTTATTGAGAAATAACATATAGATAAACTGGCATTCGTGACCGCAATAAGAAATATTGTCATACAATTTTGAAATAGATTCGCTAAAATTAAATTTTGCACGATTTGAAAATATCTCAATGGAAACCTTTCAATGGATTAAATAATTGCTATAGCAGAACGAGTACAACGTTATCTTCTTCTTAAATGGAGAGTATAAGGAGATATTCGGTTTGATGAGATGAGATATTTCTCATATGTTACACAAAATACCTTTTAATATACTAATTTTCTTCAAATCTTAAACAAAATTAATGTTGACAATATGCAAGCTATGTGCCTTTGACTAATTATTATCATTCTATTCTAGTGGAGTGTATCTTAAAGTATCGTAGTAACCCTCTCGGTTAAAACAAATGCCGAATAAAAAAAATCGGAGGAGTTAATCACAGAATATTACATCATATTAAACCTAAATTCTCATTTCACAGCATAAGCACTAGTTCATAAATTCTTTACTATAACCGCTAGCAAAAAAGGTTTGGAACGGAGTATTATATTATAGCACTAGCAAGACTATATTGTGTTATTTTCAAATACAGTTTCTGCTGCCATTCAACAACAAAACCAAGTTTTTGAGTATGAAAAATGAAAGTAGACTAATCACGTTTGCAGGTACAAATAAACATTTTTAAAAATAGTTCTATTTTATACATGTTAAATCGCGGCTGAGAGTAGGAAGTTATAGCTTCAGTGGTTCCAGGCCTTGCACATGAAAAATAATCGCGCACTTGGGCGTGTTATAGATGAACATTCTTTATTTTCCCTTAACTGATCACTAATAGTCGCGGTGGACTGTAGAGTTCTAGGTGGAATTCCTGCATAAAATGAACGCCATAATTTCCAACAGTTCCATTAATAGATTCAAGCTGACCTTCAAGCTAGAGTGGAGAATCCTCTGCGCTGTCATCGAACACTTTTAGTTGCAAACTCTGTACTGCCAGATTTGATTTTCATAAATCTAACTCTGAGTAATCGTGGAAATTACGAAGGCCATTGACGGTATTTGTATCAAAAATAATTACACGAATCGTGAAGCTGAACCGAAATTGCAACGAAATGATGGAATGAGGGTGTATGAAGCCTAAATTTTGAGGCAAGACGATGATTTCCGGGGAAACAGAGGGATAGTGTAGCTTGCTGCAATGAGTTACGGAAAAGAGCAATACAAAGCGGAGGTGGGTCGAGCGGGATGAGAGAAAAGACGTGCTCGAGGTATTGGCGGTAAATATGATGACGAGGGAGGCGTCGGAGTTGGGATTGGGAGTGGGAAGTGGATGGCGAGGGGGGTTTTAAAGAAAACTTTCGGATGAGGCTTTGAGAATGAAGGAGTGGAATCCCGAAATAGATGGGATGGGATTGAAACGGGACGGAGCTCAAAATTAAGTCTTCCTTTTTAGAAATCCCTCGGATCTGACTTAACGCTCTTGGCAAAAAAAGCACAGATGAGATCAAGTGTAAGTGCAGATGTGATCATGCGTTTGCAGGCATTTAGTTTTGACGCGGAACTTGGCTGCGGTTGCGGCAGCAGGAAGGCTTTCCTAGAAAACGACCATGAAGTGTATTAAAAGAACGATACCAGGAAGCGTTAAATGGCAAAATCGGTTAAAACCTTTTCCTGAAAAATGTTATGTTTTTGCGCTGTACCAATTAATGTGCATGAAAGCATCTCCCATGCTTTTTCATAGGAACCGGGATCATTATTTTTTAATTATATGACATTTTGACTGATACTTAAGGTAAGAAGCTACGTCGAGCCACGCGGGCTATAGAATTTGATTGGGATTCTTTGCACTAGCTACTATTGGCATCAAACAGGATTATCTAGAATGGACTTTAAAATCAAGGGTAGTAATTGTAAATAATCGGTAATAAATTCAAGTGAACTCACATTGTGCACGGGTTCAAATATTTTTATTTGTTATTAGCAATAATCAGAAACATTTCAAGTTACTTTCCTTTTATATCGGACTATAACATGAGATGAAAATAAAAATCAACAACTGTCAAGCTTTAGGATAGGGAATACCCACGACGTGGGTATTCCCCATCTCACGACCTCTAGGTTAGCAACAACGTTGCCCGCTGCCAAAAAGATCGTGAATGCCAATTTTTGATGACATTTTGATGAAAATGATATAAAGAATGACACAAGAGTTTAAGCTAAAGCTAATGCTTTCGAGTGTTGATAAAAATTTATAATTTTAGCGTAATCAAACCAAAAGATTTCGGATTGATTCCTGGGGTAGAATTAAATATAATCAACTTCCATTGCATAGTAAATGTTAAGTATGGCATACGCATGCCCAATGATATTAACAGTTATGTAAAATTTGCTTTGTATTTTCTGTGATATGATAGTCATTCAATGTTTTACATTTAACTCGTGAGTCACCAAAAATCTTCATAGCTCGTTTCGTCTTATCTGAAATAAGAAGTGCGAACTTTTCCTTTCAATCAGTGGCACCGCCACTTACCTTCTTCGAGGTTATTACTACTTTATTCCACAACAGCTAAGCTATTCAAGTATCTAACATCCCTAATATCCAGGTCTCAAAGAAACATTCCACACAACGAAAAAGGGATTAAACAAACTCCCTTCTTCCCCAAAATTTACAGCAAGCTGGAAAGTTTGGAAACTGCTGTCAAAAGTTTGTCCTCTTCCAATATAGTGCCCGTGAGTTAGGGATCCAGGCAAGAAGGAAGTGACCCTGGAGTCGCTCATCTCCGCGAAATCATTCGCTCTCGAGAACTAATCGGGCGCACTCCGTTATTACTCTCTCACGGACGAAGTTTTGAGGGGCAGAGAGGGAATAACGCCATCAACGAGAAGGGAAAAAGATCTCCTCTCCCTTTCCGCTTGGCGCCGGTCACCCTCCGCGTGGCGAGGAACTCTCTTCGTGCCTGTCGCCGCTCGCAGAGTAGATTCACTCGCCCGTCCTCTCATTTCTATTCCTCCGACGGAAATGAAGAGGGCTTCTCTTTCTCTCTCTCTCTGTCTCTCTCGAGTAGGCGTCCAAGGGTAAGCAGGGGCTTGCGGAGAGGACGAAGAAGATTGAGAGGGAGAAGAGGGTCTTGGAAGGACGAAAGGGTGAATGAGAGCCGATGAGGATGGACAATTAGCCCGAGTGCATTGCGAGAGGACGGCGGGAAAGCAGCAATACGAGACGGCGAGAGGAGAGGGAGGCGGTATAAAATAATTTTTACGAGAAGTTAAGCGAGGCAGAAAAACTAAGATGATATTCAACAGAAAT
This sequence comes from Hetaerina americana, assembly GCF_022747635.1. Classification (NCBI taxonomy): domain Eukaryota; kingdom Metazoa; phylum Arthropoda; class Insecta; order Odonata; family Calopterygidae; genus Hetaerina; species Hetaerina americana. Next base: position 9,239,842 of record NW_027286874.1, on the reverse strand, counting down.
AGAAAGGCAGAGTAAGGGAGAAGAGTGGGAAAAAAGAACGCGGTACACTGCGTGTGCAATGGGTTGAGGATTCAAAGGATTTGCTTTCTTAAAAATATGAAATATATTTTCTTTCCCTAATTATGAATTTAAATGGGAGAACGTAGACGTTATTCTTGAGGGAAACAATTAGAAAGAGTCAACATTAATTTGGTAGATGGGAAACTAAATAAAAAGAGGAATTAACACTTATTCCAACGTTAACAATATACGAGGGCAGTTTTTTTAAACCTCCGATGGCGCAGTTTTAACGCTAGACAAGCGACAGGCCGGTAGTGTACCGGCCTGTCTTTGCCACTGCCGAGCTTATGTTGTCAATCTGTGCAAAGTAGCAATCACGTAAACATGGCCGCCTAAATTGATTCTCCCGCCAAATACAATTTGCAAAGCGTTATGCGTTTCCTGGAAGTAGAAGGGAACATTGCTGCAGAAATTCATCGGAGAATGGGCCGAGTGTACGGCGAAAAATTGATGAGTGATGGTGTTGTGCATGAATTATGTGAAAAATTTAAAGATGGCCGAGTTGATGTGCATGAAGAAGCACGCAAGTCTGTCGTCTCAGAGGGCCTTGCTCAACGAGTTCACGAAGCGGTTAGAGATTCAACTGTAGGTTCATTATAGGTGCTTTATCTATGTAATTTCCGGCAGTTTCTCTGTACTCTATCGTTTCGGAACTTTTAGGCAACAAAAAAATTATTGCTAGATGGGCCTCAAAAATGTTCATTGACAACCACTAAACTCGCCGAATGGCTTCAACTTTAACGCTCCTGAACTGTTATGCCGCTGGAAGAGAAGACGTTTTGAAATCAATTGTGACCGGATATGAAACGTGGATTCAATAAAAAACGAAACGAAGTAAAGCGACAATCACAGCAATTGATGCATCCAAATTTGCCAAACAAACTAAAAAATCACACAAACCTTCAACAATCAAAAGTTTATGGCTAACGTGTTTTGGGACCAAAAAGGTGTGTTGCTAGTTGAGTTCAAGCACCCGGGGATATCGATCAATGCAGCAGTTTATGGTGAAACTTTACAACGATTGCGGATACCCATTCAAAACAAAAGAAGACGCATGCTGACTTCTGGAATTGTTCTGAATAATGGCAATGCCGTCATTACAGTTCTGGTGCGACATAACGACTCCTTGAGGAAATATTTCAATTGGACATTTTCGATCACCCGCCATACAGTCCCGACCTAGCGCCAAGTGACTTCCACCTTTTTCCTGAACCAAAGAAGTGGCTAGGAGGGCAAAGCTTCCTCTCTTCACTTAACTCATCTCACGGCACACCAAGTACATGCAGTCCGCTTTAATGTTACCCCATTCACCTGTCCTTCGAAATACTACTCCTATTCTCTCTACTTGTTACTTTGTATTTCAACCAGGATAGCACTTGATCGTTATCATACTTAGTTTTCAGCAAGCATGTTCTTAGTCACTGTCCTCGATGATAATACTTCGGAATTGCTATTCTATATGGTACTGTTCAGGCTAATCTTTTTCAATTGTCATTCAAGTGATCGTATCCTAAAATCAAATTTTCCTGGCTACTACTTTCACCAGTCAATATTTTTTCTTACTGCAATCACCACTAAAATATCTTAGAAAAAATAATTTCACAGTCATCTACCTGCTCTAATACATACCCTACTTAAATGACATTTTACTTATATATATCTAAAATTATTATCCCCAGGTTTGGTTTATGGTCACATAGGGTATAGTTATCTCCATACGAACTAAGCCTCTGGTTATTTGCCACTCAAATATGCGGGAAAGAGGATTGCTTGATTTTTAGATGGGGTTACTCAGAGGCATCACTCTAGAGATGGGAACTTTTTGAACGTTCCAGTTCCGGACACACTACATACTGAGCCAATGCATCCGAGATATTGTCTCTTCGCTCTTGAAGATATTAATAATTTGAATTCTTCAATTTTCGATAGCTAGGACGAAAAAAATAACACCATCACTCACTCTTTTTAATGACACTGCCTCAATCAATTCTTCACCTCTTGTATTTTTAGTTAGGTTGAAAAAATGTATTAATTAATTTCGTAGAATTGAAATTAATCCCATTTACTTTTTCGAGAGCCCAGGTAATGGCATCTCAAGCCTTAATGTACCATTCCTCATTATTTATGCTTTTCCACGAGTTCCATTAATCCTCACTGAAACTTGTGCCTATTATTCTTATTTGCTATTGATTTTGGTTCTTATTTATTTTCGCTTTTTATCATAAAAAATTATTGCATCCTTCTGAATTTTAAAATGATTTCTATCCGTTTCTCAAATAAATAGTACATATTTTGAACCCTTTCCAACGCGGAGTTACTATTTGCAGTCATGGATCCAAATTCATTCAATATTGTTGACAAAAATTACTGAAATTTAAACTTTTGAGGAAAAGTATGATAAAATTATATAATTAAAGCCTCTGACTCAACGACCAATTAATGAGACCCTGCATCTCGTTCATAAGAAATAATTTTAAATTTCTTTAATGGGAACCAGAACATAAAATATCAATAAGATGCTGAAGTGTGTTAAAGAATGCAATTAAATGTTAAATTTTAGTTAAAAATATGAAGATGGATGCTAAGTAAGAAAATAATAGCATAATCATAGAATGATTGAATGGAAGCAATGTTAAAGCACGTGGAATACTGCTTGCGATTCGTAAATCGAAATATAAAACACATCATGTTCAGGGACGAATGTCAATTATTTATCATTCTTTTGGCGCTCAGTTGAAAATTTAATGTACGTAACAAGTTGTTTTTTGTATTCGGATTTATTTTGGCTTTGAATATTCGTCCTTACACACCGGTTAGTGCATACATATTAATAAACGTCAAACAACAATGCAAAACAGCCGATCTTTTACTCCTTGCGATAGAAAGCAAATAAAGGCCAATATTCTCTTCGATGCCATTCGCTTGATTTCCAATTCTCCCTTTCACTGGAGCCGCCTCAATGCTCCGTCGAAGGCTGGGTCGAGGCTTCGACTCGAAGGCGCCACCTCTGCGTAATGTGGAGTTGGAAGGCGGGGCTCTCCGGATAGATACCGTCCGAAGGCAGGCTGGGCGGAAGCAGAAGTGGGTGGGGGTAGGCTGCGGAGAATGACACTGCCCGGGCGGTCGTCGGGGGTGGCACGAGATAAGGGGTGCGCCGGAATGGGGCGAGGGTAGTGAAGTTGGAAAGTGTGCGAAGTGGCAGGGAGGGAAAAAGGATCTGTCCGAAAGGGAGAGGGGAGTGAGTCGGGAGAAAATGGATTCTAGGGGCGGGGGTGTCCGTGAGCCGCTTGAGGCCCGGGAAAATGCCATTTGTTTCGAAGAAGAGAGTTAGCTGAGGATGGGTGTAAGCCCTAGAGGGCCAAGGACAAAACTTTTGTTTAGGGAGGGCATTACAAAGGTGAGCAGAAGGTGATGGATCAGAATGGTGCATCGTTTTTAACACCAAAGTACTTCTTATAATAAGTTTTTTGACAACAATTACTGTGACGGTTGAACGTCACTAAGTTATGAACGGCAATACCTGGGCTGATATTACGGAAAACTCGAAGTGTATATATTTTTGGAGCTTAATTTTACGATTCTATCGGCTGGCCTTTATAGAGTGTTTTTCCTGTGTCCTATATCCACGTAAACCCGTAATTTTGTTTGATACATTTCGACTACGAACACTGACATAATCTCAATAATTTTTCAAAAACTGTATTCGAAAAAATTTTTTATAACCTTTTCGACAAATATCATTCATGATCAATGGTGCAATAATCACTGAATCTCCATGGCTCTATATTTTACACAATTAGTGAAAAGCTGGTCTCTCTATTTCACATCTTGATGCACTGTATTTTTTAGTGATTGAAAAATATTTTTTACCAAATCCGTCCTGATCACAGCAAAATTAATGATTTTAACCAATAAAACAGGGTAAAATTTTTATTTGAATTTAAAAAAAATAAACCAAATTCCAACATTATCAGATATATTCCAAAGAAATAGATTATCAGATATACGTAAAAATTTAACATAGCCTGTAAATTACCTTAAAAGGCGAATGTGCATTCACGCTTATGTCAATGACAAATTGAATGCTGGAGTAGGCTTGAGCTTTTTGATGGTGAGAAGAGTTGGAGAGGGAATTTTTATTTTACATCTGCTTTTCTTCGAGAGAAATTAATGCTTTCCAAATAATTCGTCAACTTCTAAATTTCTCCACGATTTCACCAATTCATGTAGATATTGAAATAACAATCTTACTTTTCTGTTCAACAATATGAGATTTCTATCACCAGCAGTGGGCTTTCCATCGAGTAATTTAGATGTTAATATCTACTGAAACAATGTTTGAGAGGGGGAGCTGGAAGACAACAAAACATTAACAAAGGAGATTTTACCAACACAATCAATGACTACATTTTTTAAACAATTTCATCTTGGTGATTAATATCCGACGTGACAGTTATCTTTCAAACGAGTTCGTTTCCTATGCCAGAGAGCTGTTACACAGCGGCGCACGTCAATCGACCTTCCTGAAGAGGATAGTAGGGAAGCAGGAAGGAGAGAAAGAGGAGGTGGTGAAGATAAGGATGTCTGAGGGCATTAAATACAGAGTCACGCATGGGGAAAGAGAGAGAAGAAGAGCAAAGGGAAAAAGAGGGTGGAAATGAGAAGGCTCGAAGTGAAGGAAAGGATAAAAAGCGTACGGACAAGGGAGAGCGACCCTCGAATGGAGAGCAAGGGATGGGGTATGGTAGGATAAAAGAGGAGGGTTTGGATGGCGAAGAGGGTCTCAGGGAAGCGGGAGGGGACAAGGCGATTTCCGGATAGAATGGTGACGATCAGAAAGAGGCTGGAGAAGGGTGTGGGGATATCGGCGACAGAGGGAGGGAGGAGGAGGAAATTGCGCCCGCCCCGAGCGCCCGCTGCCATCTCGGGGGCGCGGCAGATAAATGCAGTCATCAGGAATTAGGCGCGAGGCGATTAGGGTGGCAAGAGGACGGAAGAATGAAAAGGGGTTTATGCCCGGAGTTCAAGAGCGACGCAAATACTACAAGAGGCAGGGTAGAAAAGGAGTTCGATATTCCCTCCGCCAAGGTCAAAGTTAGGGCACGGACAAAATTGCGTGAATCGATCCCCTTGTGTAAAGCCAAGGTAATCAATAAGTTCCTCCTCCTTCTCCTCCTCATTTTCCTTAAGAAACTCCGCAAGGGAGCGCAACAACAATTCCAATTGCATTCCATTTCAAAGGAATTTAAGTTCTCTTAACGGCATTTCTAACCGTCGAATCCACTACCGCATTCCCACGAGACAGATTCTTGTGTCTTTCTTCCCAAGTTTCACTCATCGAGAACGGAACTTCATTCCAATTACGTCGGGCTCATAAAAAAAGAACTTTCTTGATTTCTCTTGTTTCACAGGGAGGTAATGAAATGTTTTCATGATTCTTTACTCAAATAACAAGGAAAATCATTTTTCAAAGATCACCCAGCTTGAAAAACATGGCTCTATTCCTGAATGGGTGGGGATACTATTGATATATATATATATATATATATATATATATATATATATATATATATATATATATATATATATATATATATATATATATATATATATATATATATAAAACACTTTTGAAAGACTCAAGGATGTGAATAATAATGTAAAAATTTAGCACTAGTGGACTTAGACAAAACACATAAAAAAGAGACTCAATAAGTATCGAATTTTCGGTAGTCGCACCCAGCATCCTTAAGGAAGAGAGGGTCAGAACTGCAAGGAATACCAGGGCTGTGGGAAAGGCACCGGCCCTAAAGAAATAACCGGCACAGGGAAAGGACCTGGCTCCCCTACCCTGATGTGTGACTTTCACACGCCTTCTGGCTTAGTACTGGGTGAAGTCATCACCTACCAAACCGACCTTCAGGTTGATTACTGTGTTTATGGTTATATATATATATATATATATATATATATATATATATATATATATATATATATATATATATATATATATCTGCCTTCCGTCGGATGGGACGTGAAGCTGCGGACCCTGTGGCGCCTTTCGTTAAGAGTAGGCTTATGCTGACGCTAAGTTTCTCTCCACCCTTCGTCCTTTCCTGTCTATCCCTAATAGCGCAAACGACCTCAGCTGTTGGTCGCCTCCCCTAAATACTATTATTATTATTAGTTAATCTACCGTAGGTAGGTAGGTTTTTGGATGGACACAGCTACTAAATAAATATTTTGTGTTTCCTAACAAAATACAAAATCCAGTATTCTACTCTACATCAGACCCCTCTTCATCTCTGATATATATATATATATATATATATATATATATATATATATATATATATATATATATATATATGTAGATGTATTTTTTTGTGCAAAATATTTTTCAATTAAAAATAATTTCCAAACAGTTAACGTTCCAATTACGTATTTACTCTGGGAAAGTACAATGTCATAGAAAACACAATTTTTAGAGAACCCTCTTTGAAGAAAGGAATTTCATAACCGCAGATACCGTAACCCATATCACAATGCATACCTGTGTCTCCACAAATCGATCATCTCAAATAAAATATTTGGAAAAACCTGTTTTACCTTTTTACTTTAATTTTTAAACACGTTAATTAATCTATCAAAAATGTAGACATTGGTTAAAGCTACCATAATAGGTTGAACAAATTATTTACGTTGGGGAAGTCTTGAAAGTTATAACCCTAAAAACCCACCAAATACATTTGTTTAGGGTTCTCCTAACGTGCAATTCTCACAAAGAGTAATTTAAAGTAGCGTTACGAAGGTATTGAACAGATTCAGGCGAGATGTAGGGTGAGTTCGTCATTACGAAAAAACTAAAATTTGCGCTTTTCCATAGATATGTTGTCTGTACCTGAAGATTGTTCGATGAACCGAAGTGCGTTGTACGTTGCAAATAAATCTATGGAAAACTGCATCTTTTTCCGAGCAATTTAAAGGCTTAGTTTATTTACAATTCAATGTATTCGGAAAATTTATTGGTACCACAAATATTTCAGATTTAATTAAACATTTGCCAGGTACACTTTGTGTAATCGATAAATTGAAGCTAAAGTGGTATGAACGGAAATCAATTATTATTGAAATATTTGAATTGAAAGTAAACATCAAATGCTGAGGATAGTGAATATTTTCATAAAATTTCTTATAAATTTTTCAACGATTAGAAATAAAATCCAACCTCCGCTTTTGGCAACTAAATGAAATGAAATTCAATTACATTTAGAAAATCCCCAAAGGTGTCTTAACTGGGGATAATAAAGCGATAACGCTTATTTTACCGAAGGATGAAATTTTAAATAATTCATTCGACTCTAAAACTTCATATTTTTAAAAACTTTAATTCTACATAATTTCGATTGAGAAAAGTTTTGAAATCTACAATGGAATAACATTTAATAATTTTTCAAATGCGGAACAGGTATTTAACAAAAATATGTTACAGAGTTTCTCCGAAAACGTTTGCAAAAAAAGCACGTCTTGATCAAAAACCATCATCTCTTTATAAAATGGAATACTCCCACTGCCATTGCGATGCATTTTCAATTATGAATATAATTTCTATTAATAAATGAAAAAGAAACACTTTGTTCCAATCCACCACTTTATTACAGGTACGACTAGTTTCGACGCTACGGCGTCATCCTCAGGTACCTTACCTGACGCCGTAGCGTCGAAACTAGTCGTACCTGTAATAAAGTGGTGGATTGGAACAAAGTGTTTCTTTTTCATTTATTAAAATGAACTTCCACAAATTTGAGGCTGAAACTATTGAACTAATAATTTCTATTCTTCATGACAATACTCTAAAATGTTTTTAGTAATTACGCCCTCATTAAATAAACGGTTATCACTTAAAACAAAGGAATTCTACGATTAGCTCTGCTCAAATTATTTAAAAAAATGTGCCCTATTTTCCAGAAGTTTTCCATAAAATCTTTGTCAAACCTATCACTGGTGCTTATTAAAAATCGAACATAGCAATAATACTAACGATAAAAAATACATACAAATATATTCTTTGAAGATTTAGGTGTGTTATTGGAATCATCAACCATGAATAATGTTTGTGTAATGCAATTAGGTTAAAATTAAACAGAAAATATATTCAAATATTTCAATGAATTCGACAGCAATTATATAAGTTGAATGAACCAGATTTTCTTGAAGAACTCGACCAGTTAAGGTAGGTTTGTGAATAGACATAGCTACCAAATAAATTATTGTTTCTCCAAACAAAATTGAACCCAATATCCTAGTCTAAATGTCTCTCTTCATTTCTGTGTACTTCCTTCGTCCTTTCGACCAATTAAACCCCACCATTGTATTTCTTACTCGTTTACCTAAAATATCCCCTCTATCACAATCTACAACATCCCATTGCCAATCAATATGCTTTTCAATCATTTCTCTTTCATCCTTTTGATTTCTCCCAACAATATACTCTCCTCCTCAGCCACCATACGTAGTATCTCCTCATTAGATATCTACCACAAAATATTAACAAAATAATAATAACAATTATAAATAAAATTTAATATTCTAAGCAATAAGAAGATGCCTTTATAGAATAAAAGGACACAAAAACGGTTTAAAATGATCCAACGATAAAGAAAATAAGAGAGAGGCAAGTTTATGTATAAAAGAGGAATGTTTATAGATAATAAAGTTACCAAATTTCAGGGTTAATGGTTTAACAGAGCAAGAGTCAAATCTAAATGGATTACTTCGTTTACACAAATCTGTAAACAAAGAAATACAAAGAAAAGTTTATTATTTTGTTCAATAAAATAATGACATGAGGTAGGAAACAAGACACCATCAAATGGTTTAAAAATAATATTTTTTAAAAGATATCACTTACCAAAACATCACTGGATTTTAACTCCCGATTTTAACTTCTAAATAGAAATCGGGAAAAATTCACGGATAAGGGAGAGCCGTTCAATTTCGTTTAAATTGCTTTCCAGTATTTCTCCATTGAGATTAAGAAAAAGCGACTGCAGGATCCATTTCGCCAATGCATGGAAAGTGATCGAAGAATGTTAACAAGTGCCCACCTCGCTTTAAGGAGTATCATTCTGATCGGCATCTTTCTTTAGCTGAACCGAGCCTGAGAAGGGAAATAAGATCTTCATAAAGCTACACTTCCTGCTTTAATGTTTTTCTCTGCATAGAAACTGTGTCCATTCCACTGCCCCGTTACTAGGGTTTTGCTATTTATATGATATAATAATTTCCAACTTTGCCGTTTCCAAAACTTTAGACTTGAAAATTTGAAATCCTTGCACTTAATGGAGTTAACAGTAACTCATAAAAAAATTAAACGATAGATAAGCAACCATTTCAAAGATAGCGCGAGGAACTATTTTCCCATGTCGTTAGCAGAACTGCATTGCGAATAATATTTTTCGTGGTAAATAATATTAATATAATTTTGCTTTTTTATTCTTATTTTCGTTTCGGTGTTGTGTCGCATAAGTGCTCAATAAACTTAAATCCAATTCTGCCTTTTTCCCTTCTTTAGAATCCGTTTTTCAAACGGAGATAGATAATAAGCTGGCATTAAATTAAAGAAATCATATTGCAGTAGTTATTCTGCAAAACATATTCTGGATCCAGAATATATTTTAGTAAATTTTTTCACAGTTGTGACACACAAACTCAAAGTACCAAAATATGCGTAAAATTTTCTGCTTGACTTTAGAGAGGTACCCACCCATTAGATTTTGAATACGTCCTGGTATTTAGCTTTCATGAAGCATAAATAAAAATAAATGTTTTTATATGTACCTTGAAGCGCGCTGGCTTGCTTACTATAGAGTAAAAAGTTTGATGGAAAGTCTAATGATACTAAAACACATTTAAATGATGCCAAATATTTTTTTGCTTTGGCGTGTCTCGTAGGACAAGAAGACCGGGCAGAAAAAGGAGAAAGACCAAGAACTCCGGGAATGAGTAAGGTTTAAGCCATATATGATCAATTAACGAGAGGAATTCCACCTCTCGGTGAGAGAGGAAAGAAGACGTAAGACGTAGCCGATGCGTCAAAGCTAGTTTCATTAATTTCACTGTTCACCCGTTTGGGTCGCAAAAAATAAAAATTGGAGCTCCTTTTCCTCGCTTTTGTCCTCAGAATTCTCCAAGCGGTGTTGCGGTTAAGTGAGCTATAAGGCGCAGCTGTAGGAGAAATATACTTATTAGAGGGGATAAGAAATATCATAGCAAAAAATATTATTCCAAGATCCAGTAAAAAAGTTTCTTATGTTGTGAAAATGTATTTTGCCAACATTGCTTAGCTTTGTACAAGTTTAATTTTTAATTGCCAGTTGTTAATCATGGCTTTAAAATATTTCCGGATTTGTTGCTTAAGTAGAAATGCACCAGTAGAGTGGTTCCCGCCTCCTATGTTCCACGAGCTCCGCGGAATGCGGGTTCTTCTGCATTCCGGTGTGCGAAGCGTCGGAACTCGGCATGGCATTCACGACATCCAACGTGCCCGCAGGGGCATGGGATATCTGAATTCCATGAGGTCATATCGATCCACGGGAGATAGATAGAAACCAAGGGTTAATCTGCATACAAAAGAGGCAGAAAAAAAAGCTTTCGAAATAATTTTTAATAAATTGAGGCTTTCTTCGGTACCCCATACACTTATCCCACCTTCAAATATTAGAGTGCTAATATAATTAGTTACATAAATATTAATTGGAAGTAATATCTAAACAATAAAGTCAAAGGATAACTGGCAAATGTAAATCCATATAAATACATTGTTTTATTACTTTGTTGTAGCATAATATGGAAAATAGCAAAGTTTTACAAAAATGTTTAAAATGATTCAATTCAAACATAAGGAAACGCTCCGTGTTTGCTAAATTCTGAGCAAAATTTAATGAACAGTTATTGATCGAAGGGAGGTCGGTTCTGATGACGTCAGTAGCAGCGACAGTTCTGAGAGGAACTACGGATGAACGTAAGAACATAAAATTATTACTTAAGTAATGAGATCGGCGCTGGGAGGATCCAGAGAATAGCAATGCATGACCTATACGTAGGGTGACCTATCACAGGTTCTACTTTATCATTAAGATAGTAGTTGCCAGCAGGTAGACTGAGGTCGTTTCGGATGGATAGTAAAGTATATCCTCTGGATAACTATGACAATATCTCTAAAAACCACACGGCTTGACCCCACATTAAAAAAATATGCTTCTCTCCCATGCAAAAATCAACATATGGGTACTTCTAGGCACACAAAAGCATGATCGTATTAGTGCACGAAATTGCAAAATATACACACAACTTTGGCGTTATTTCCAGAATACTCCTAGCGTGATCCAAATATATATACTATATACATAATAAAGTAATATACCGGTTAAGGTATGTTTTGGATGGACACCACTGCCAAATAAATATTTTGTTAATCCTAACATCAATCCAGCAACCTACTCTGCATCACGTTCTTCGTGATCTCTGTGTGCTTCCTTCCTCCCTTCATCCCGTCTCACATCCCTATCCCATTCCCACCCTTTCCTCGTACGCCTAACGTTCTCCCTTCTATAACAGTCTTCAACATTCCACTGCTGATCAAAACACCCTTAATCCATTTTTCCTGCCTCCTTAGGATTTCTCCCAACAAACCCCTCTCCCAAAGCCCGCCATACCTAGTACTTTCTCATTTGTTATGCTTTTGATCCATTTTACCGTCTCCATTCTTCTCCACACTCATATCCCAAAAGCCTCCGATCTACTTCTATCACCCTGATTCAATGACCACATTTCCGCGCCGTACTTAACTACGCTCCATGTCAAACTTTTTATGAGTCTTTTCTTAACATTCTTACTCAAAGTCCCTATCATCAACTCCCTTCTCATTGTGAAATCGCAAAACCCTTGTTTTATTTATATTGATTCTTTTATTTATGCTTTATAATTTACGTTTATAATCTTGTCAGGCGCTACATAATTGTGTTTTGGCTTCAATTTTAGAGGATCGATACTTGTCCCATAAATGTTTATTCTCCGAGAGTGATGTGTTTACACCTGCTTTCTTTGCCCTAGAGTGTAAGATTCTTTGCTTTGAAGGGCTTTTCTAACGTCTTTATTGTACCACCTGGGGTCGCGGTTTCCTTTAACGTATTTTATAGAAATGATATCTGTGAATCCTTTTAGCAAAATCTTAACAAATTGTGTTCAAGTTTCTTCCACGGTAGCATGACTTAAGCGCGTTTTGAACTCGGGTAGGGAAGAGTTTCATTGACTGGCAAAAGTTTCAAAGTCTGCTTTATGGTAATTATAAATTGTCCTTTTTGGTTAAACAATCTTTTTTATTTCTACGTCCAGGTTGACGTCAACTGATTTATGGTCGCTCAAGCCCTCGTCAGCTGATACACTAATTATACGTTCGGGTGTGTTCGTAAGAAATTGGTCCTATATATAAACTTTCCACGGGTGGGAATGCGTGAATATTGCTTGATGGAGGGAGTTTCGTTGAATCGATATTATTAAGGGATTACAAAGCTCGCGATCGTGGGTCCGAGATTTAACGCCATTGCAGTCCCAATCGATACCGGGGAGGTTAAGGTTACCACCAATTATTTTGATGCTGTTATTATTTTTATGTGCAAAAGTGTATATTTGTTCATTGAGGGTATGAAGTGTTTTAAAATCTGAGTCCACAGGTCTGTAGAAAGAGTATAAGTTAAAGTTGGTTTGACTAGATCGCAGTAAGGTGCACCAAACACTTTCTATGTTTTTATTTTCAAATACAAATTGCTTACTTTCAAAAATACTTTTCACTGCCACGAGAACTCCTCCTTCGGGTCTTGTACTTCTATCGCGTCGGTGAACTGTGAAACATAGTGGGAGGACTTCTTGGTCGTTTACAGCATCACACAGCAAACTCTCTGTACTTAATACTATATCAGTGGAATGACTTTGGATTATGTGCTCGAGAGCCGCTGTTTTATTTTTGAGGCGTCTGCAATTTATATCACAAGAAAAGTTAGATTATTTTTATTTTGAGTAACGCCCTTTTTTGGGTCAGACTGTAATATATTCTTGGGAATGATAATTGAGGTTGTTTCCCGTTGCCTTCCTAAATAGTATTTTTAACGAGACACTATCACCATCGGACGCCATTGCAGCCGCCTTACTTAGGAACAGGCGCTGCGTGGATTACCTTTCGTCTGGCTCCTAACCTTCGATCTAACTGGTGACCCTACCAGGAGCAATTGTTATTACTCCCGCCAGCAAGGCTCTAGGGGTCATCGGAACGCACAAGCCCCTCCACCACGTCAAGGAAGGGATATATATATATATATATATATATATATATATATATATATATATAGGATATATATATAGGATATATATATATATATAGGAGATATATATATATATATATATATATATATATATATATATATATATATGCTTTCGTAGACGTAACACGGAAGTGCCGAATAGTAAAATACATAATTGGCCTCTATTATATATATATATATATATATATATATATATATATATATATATATATATATATATATAACACTTTTGAAAGTCTCACGGACGTGAATAATAATGTATAACACTTAGCACTAGTGGACACAGACAAAAACACAAAAAAGAGAGACTCACTATTTTTCAAAACTTCTGTCCCTCTCTTCCTTGATAAAGGTGGTCACGACTACCGAAAATTCGAAAAATAGTGAGTCTCTCTTTTTTGTGTGTTTCTGTGTTTTTGTCTGTGTCCACTAGTGCTAAGTGTTATACATTATATATATATATATATATATATATATATATATATATATATATATATATATATATATATATATATATATATACACATTCAAACACGAAATCCCGCCAGACGGCGAATAAATACTCATATATACAGAAACATATATAAGGAAAAGGGATAGGAACACGTATAAAGGACGAACACAATAGAGGTGGGGAAGGCGGAATCGAACGGATCACAAGAGTAAAAAAATTTCCTCAACCGGGACTCGAACACCGGATCTTTCCACTTGCCGGGCGGATGCTCTTAACCACTTGAGCTATCGAGGATATGTAATTTACCCTGAGATCCGTGGGTTTTATATGTCGCCAAGCGCCCCGATTCTTTAGCCAAGAGATGGCGTCAGGGGGCTGTTTCACCCACCAAAGGAGAAATAGACAATACACAAGAGGAAAGGATAGTGGTTAGAATTCATACAACATCATACAGGAAAAGAACAGTGCGTTTCGTGGCACGCATAGCCAGAAGAAAGAGATGAGCCACATTGGCCAAATACACATTCAGTAAATTACATATCCTCGATAGCTCAAGTGGTTAAGAGCATCCGCCCGGCAAGTGGAAAGATCCGGTGTTCGAGTCCCGGTTGAGGAAATATTTTTACTCTTGTGATCCGTTCGATTCCGCCTTCCCCACCTCTATTGTGTTCGTCCTTTATACGTGTTCCTATCCCTTTTCCTTATATATGTTTCTGTATATATGAGTATATATATATATATATATATATATATATATATATATATATATATATATATATATATATATATACACAAATATATATAGGCCATTTTCAGGAAGGCCTTAGTTTTAAGCATTAAAACTTTGTGGGACTGAACGATTGATGATTGTATATAGCAATCATAATCATATTAGATCTATCAAAAAAATAGTTTTATCAGGCCCCAGCATTGGCCCAAGCACTGACTTTTAGTTGATCAAATCTGACGGCTTGCGCCTCGGTCAAAGCTGTACTCTACAAGAACGCCTACTCCACGCATGGTAGAGGGGAGGGAAATGCTGAAGCAAAAGAAAATATTGTCGTGAATGAAAGAAGTGGATGAAATAGCAGAGGACATCAATACAAGGCCTAATACGATGGAGGGTAAGGAAAGAGATTTAGAGGGGTAATAGGGAAGACTTGACAAGCTTCACCTTGAGTTTGGAGACTACTCATTAAGGTAGAAAATTAGAGGGGAATATACAGAAACAAAATTTAAAATTATTTAAAATGATATCCCTCTCAACACTTGCAAAATCAAGCTGGTCAAAAAATTCCAACACCAGGCAATAGTTCATAACTCGTAAAATGTCATTTGCTTGGAGAATTCTCTATCTTTTTACCCGTAGAGAAGCTTCCTGTCGGTCAATTTTACTCTCTTAGGTTAAAATCGCGGGGACACTTACGGGTACCCTCAGCTCCACCCAGGCGGTTATTTCCAGGTATCACATATTTTGGGAAACCTGATGCGGTAAACGGTGGTAACTGGCCCCAGTAATTTAATCTGTAAATTTCACATGCCCTTGAGTAATAGGTGGGCTTCGTTCTCGCATATTAAACCAGCCTTCGGGTTGATTTCTGTGGTTATCGATCATGCTAGAGAGGGCTTTATGCTGATAACACTCTCGAGTTAGGCAACGGGAAATCACGCCCATTATTTATCTCTCGATCTTAAGATGGACCCAAATGTAAATATGAATACACACATCTACGGAATTCAACCCTCAGGACCGCGTATCGTGCCCGGTAACGTGATAGGCAAAGCTTATGCTGTCGTCTTCACATGAAATGCTTGCGAAGCAGAACCGACAACAGGAATAGAGAAAAATACATAGAAGAGGACCGAAACAGAATACGGAATTCGAAATTCAGGACCATATTAAGGACATTAACTTTACTAATTTTAATGTAGGAGAGAATAAATATAGATATTTTTGGACTATTCAAAGTGAGATATAGTATGCAGATCGGAGATTCCGGGAACGAGCGTTTTCAGTAATGCACAGCGGAGGGAAAGGAATCCAGCGAGGGGTTACAGTAATTTTTTACACATCGGCAGAGAGAAGTGTCGTAAATATAGAGCAGTGGACTGATAGAATATTATTAGGAGGAGTGTATGCTAAAACAACGATTTTAAATAATACTTAGCCGTATTAAGAAATGGTTAGGATTAAGGATTAGAGAAAATGTGTGGGGGTATCCCTAGAAGGTAAACTTTAATAGTTAAGAGAGAAAAGGAGAGCTAAGTTTAACGTTGAAATAGGAGGGCTGAAAATAGAACAGATGGAAAGGTTTACGTATCTTGAACGAGTCATTCGCCAAAATGGTCACAGTGATAAGGACATAAGAAGAATTGCGTAGGGATCATAAGTTTTCAGAAGAAGGAAGTATTATATAACTAGGGCGTTAAGCAAGAAGGGAAAAAAATAGTAATGCTATGGATTGTAATATTATACGTTTTCGAAACTTGGTTTTTGAGGCAAAATAATAGGTGTAGATTGATGTCTTCTGAAATTTGGATGTGGAGAAAATGGAAATGGAAAAGAAAAATGAATGGAAAGGAAAGCAGACGAGAAAGTCCTAGGCATGGTGGGGAAGGAAAGAATTGAATATGTTGAAGACTGATTCAGATGGGAGAACGTCTGGCAAGCGAGGACAGGTTAGGAAAACGATATGAATATTGATCGAAATAAGGAGAGAAAAAAATATGCATATGCTAAAAACAGTCAACTATTGCGCGGGGATTCCAGGTTTTTCCTATGTCTACCCATGACCTATCTTCAATGGAAAACTACCAATATCATTTGTGTTCCAAGAAAACTAGTGCAATTAGCAATCAATATTGAGAGACTGCTAGTTAAATGGGAGAAGAAATCACAATATGTATGAAGAAGTCAAATGAAGAAGTTGAGAGGGTCGTAGATGGATAATTTCTCAGCCTTCCAGGCTCTCACGTCCGGTAAGGAATACTGATGTTTGAGAAATGCTGAACTAAAAGTTTTGAAGTCAAGGGAGATTAAGGAGAAATTTAAAATAATTTTTAAACTGAAAATCGTAGTCTTTCATTATCTGGCTGAAAACTTTTCATTTTACACTCGTAAAGCATACAAAATTACTGATTAATATTCCTCAACACAATATAAAGAAGGCATGGGATTTAGTTCCAATTTAATTCTACTTTGGTATCGACTTTAGAAAAAGTAACGTTTTTATTAACCCATTTCGTGCTGTAAAATTATTAAAGAGTTTATCTATTAACAACAATATTTTTACAATCAAAACTAAAGATTATTCTTAAACTGCAATGGAAAACTACAAGCAAATATTTCACAATGCTCAAGAATTTTAAACAAGCGATGTTTATATTGACTAAAATTATATTTTAAATCAAACTCAACGCGAATATGAGAATAAATTACCTTCTTTGATACTTAGGATCAACAGAAAATTAGCTGAAAAGTAATTTTTACCGTAAGAACCAAATAAGAAACAAACGTAAGATACATTTTATAGAAATGAGTAAAATATCAGTTTAATTTTTAAAAACCAGTTCATCTTAGATCTTATAACAAGCTGGTATAGATGATTTAAAAATGGAAGTTGTACAATAATCTTATTAAGAACTAGTGAAATAAACAGTGTGCAACAATAAATCCATAAAATATCGTCCTAAATATTAATCAATTTTATCAACAAAATTTTACCAATTGATGACCGCAAGGGACTGCCATTAACGTACGCAGTGTTCGTTACAGTATGGCTTGCCCTGCTTTGTTTGCTTTGAAGCTTCTCCTTCGGAGTCTCGTCTCTCTTTGAGTGGGGAGGCTACCGCTGCCTGCAGCGCTGGGTCATATTCCCTACCTCTATCCTTGGGGGTGGAGTCCATGAGTTGCCTGTTTTTGGTGTTAGTGGAATTATCCCTTCTTACTTTTCAAATAGAATTTGCACGTTATTGGATAGATTGATAGTATATTCTAAGGTGCATGTGTATGTTATTTGATAGAATATATATATATTTTTAAGGGTGTAATTTAAAAAGGTTTTTGCTTGAATACATACACCACTGCGGGTGTAGGTTTTCATTAATATGTAGATTTTTCATATGGTTTTATTCTCTTTTAGGGATGGTGTTCTAATAGCCTCAGCCACACGCCTTTTCGCCGGTTTGCGAAGTATTATGTAAATGTAGAATAACTAATCTATAATTTATTTTCTCATTTCTTATACTCAGTCCGAAAAAGTGGCAGTATCAAGAATCACAGAGCCGATTTATTGCATTAATGATAGATGGAATCGAAAAACTTAAGTTGAAAACTTAATAATACGAGTAATTCATACTCAGGTGGAATGCACTGCAATTTTTTCCATAGGCTAGCAATAATTCAACACGTGTTTTACTGATTTAAACTCAACGAACAATTTTACAAGGGTAATCGCGTATTATAATAACTTTGATTACCTTCTCCATATTCAAGTTCTTCAGTCAACATCCTTTTGATACAAATACGATATTCATAAAATAATGATTAACACGGTCGAAGATAAAAAGACAAATTGATTTATGATGTTTTACGCAACTTTTTTCTGATAACGGAAAAAATAGCATTGTCATCACCTCTGTTAGGCAACCTAAGCAGAATTTTTTAAATTATTTTTTGCCTCCCCGTGGAATTTGCGTTTATTCAAAAGTTATGAAGTGAACAATGTCCAACTTCACGCTTCCACATCATTACCTAGCATGGTAAATCAATAGATAGGCCAAAAGAATTACGGGAGGCGCAGAGAAACTAAAGCAAGGCAGGAAATTAGGCGACTGAGGGAGGATTTCCCCCAACGTTGCTGCTCTGCTTCATTTGCTTTCCTTCCGGTAAAACTGATGAGGTGTCGTGAGATTGGTTTCCGTGCACCGAATAGCAAATAGAAACAATCCTGATGAAGGGTCGGCTTTGAAAAAAACCGATCAATACTACTATGTGTGAGATAAACCATTGCAGTGTCATATCATAGTCCTAGCATTTATATATATATATATATATATATATATATATATATATATATATATATATATATATATATATATATATATGTGTGTGTGTGTGTGTGTATATATATATATATATTTATTTATTTATTTATACATTTCTATATATAGCGATAAAAAGCATAAAAACTCTTTATTTTAGCATACCATTGCTATATATTCAATTATTTATTTTCTCTCTTTTCTCGCTTTGTTATCGTATTTTACTTCCTATATAAATACTCGATCATCTATCTGTGAAATTTATGCAACTAACTTCAAGCGATTTTATGTCAAAAAATCACTTTTCATGATAAAAAAGCAATTACTATACTTAAAAAAGTAAAAATGGCAAAAGAA
Organism: Hetaerina americana; assembly: GCF_022747635.1. Classification (NCBI taxonomy): domain Eukaryota; kingdom Metazoa; phylum Arthropoda; class Insecta; order Odonata; family Calopterygidae; genus Hetaerina; species Hetaerina americana. Next base: position 9,220,549 of record NW_027286874.1, on the reverse strand, counting down.
AGAAAATAAGGGCTGGAAAGATCCATTTTCCTGGTAATAGTTTACGCGTAGCACTTCTCCATTCCCTGACTAGTATTTTCCTTAGGATGTGTTTGCTGGAAACGTAAGAAAGGATTGGAAGAAGAATTAAGTAAAGAGTGAGTTATTTTCTAGACTCAGAAATACATGTTTTGGAATATAATTTCCTATTCAAAAGGGTTTTGGGGGAGAATACAAATAAAGCTGAGCAAATTAGGTGGATAGATCATTCGTATTTCGATGACATCGAGAAATTTCAGATACATCGAAACTTAGAAATGCTATATAAAAAGGCAAGGAAAGTAACAGGATGTGGAAGGGGAAAAAATATATCTACGAAAACAAGTAAGGCACAAAAGCAACTAGTATAGTCAAGAGAGCAGGGGTAGCAGGTTGATGACAATATTGTAATAATTAGGATGGGTGCTACTCGTTGACCGTAGATATCTATATAGGTCAAATTTAATGCGTAAATTTAAGGCAGATTACTTATGTGAGGACGTTAAAGACATATCAAAGGCCCCAAATCACTATGGTGGATCAGATCACCAACGAAGAATCAGGGATATTTATTGCACAACGGATACTTTTAAAATGCCGTTTTTGGTCGAACTACTAGATATCATGATAGACATGACAGCAATCGTATAGGAGATAATTCAAATTGGTGGCGTATAAACATAAATATATTTGCCGATATCTTGCATGTTTCATTTTGACGTCATTCTTTTTAATTAATAAATCCCTCAATGCAACAATTTCAGAGTGTAAAAATCATTCGCCTTGACTGGGATTCGAACCCAGATTCCTCAATATCCGGTCGAGTGCTTTCATTAGCGGATGACTCCGTAAAAGTTACTGTTGCGGCATCTCCCGCAGTTTCTTTGGAATTTGTCAAAGTATAAACACCATATGGATTTAAAAGTTGGCTTTAACCTCGTAGACTGTGGCGCGTCGCGCACGAATACGAATACCTGTGACATTGTATGTACGGCATTTCGTCACAACATCTAGTTCCTTTAAAAGCCCCAAAATTTCAGAGTTTAAGAGGACGCCTCGATAGCTTAAGTGGCTAAAGCGAATGATTTTTACACTCTGAAATTGTTGTATTGAAATGCACATTAGCGGATGACTCCGTTAAAAGTTACTGTTGCGGCATCTCCCGCAGTTTCTTGGGAATAGATCCCTCTTTTAAACAGTTCTGCAGTATAATTCCAGTGCATGTAACCCGTTATTAAATATTGCTGCATGTAAGTACCTTCTTTCACATGATTAAGGTTGCCGAGTGTATTAACAAAACTAATATTTGTGTAGAGATAACATGATTTGGTTTGGCATGTAGTTTTATTCTAGTTTACGGGTGATGGCCTAACACCCCCCGCCACAAGCCCTTAAGGTGGCTAACGGGGCATTGTGTAGATGGAGAGGGATATAGGAGCGAGGAACAAAATACACAGAGACGCATTTTGGTACATTGATTACGCCAAATCCGTTTAAAAATAGGAAAGAAATGAGACTTTTTTGAGAATAGAATAGGGCCAAGTATACTAGCCCGCAGGGTTGAGTATAATAAGGTTGAAAATGACAAGAGAAATAATAACATCCCTGCAGAATCACTAGAGAACAAAGAGAGAAATAGAAGGAAGGATTCTCTGAACTTTAACGCAGGATTTATTCGGAAGGCATCTGGCCATAAAATTTCCTTAGGCCGATTTTGATTCCAAAATGGAGGGATAGACGAATTTAGTGACTTGCTCGAAATGTGCACAGAAATGAGACTGCACAGGTTATCAGTAGTCGTAGGAGAATCCGTATGATTGGCTGGTGAGAAAGAAATGGTTGCCGCTATCGTCGTTACTTTTCAACATATTTGCTGAAGATATATTAAGGGTGGCGCGATAAGGGCATAAGCTGGGAGCAATGGCGGGAGGTGAGATGATTTTATCATTAAGTTTGCAGATAATGAAGCAATACCGAGTAAGACACATTAGGGACTGCATTTATTACAAAGCGCTCAACAGGAACTAAGGAAGAGGCACAGAATTAAAATTTACAACAAGAAAACCATAGCATGGAGATTAGCGAGAAGTAGATAAGCTAAGTTTAATTATTAGAGAATAAACTAGAGTAAATTCATAGAGCAGTTCCTTTATCTGTGCATTGTTTCAGAGAACATCGGGCATGTAAAAGTGAAAATGAGAAGAAGAACTGTGTTATCAAAGTATTTGTAAGAATAAAACTGATGACAGAAAGATTACTGGAAAATCAGAAGAAAAAAATTCATAAAAACTTTATTATGGAGCGTATTGGTTCATGGATGTTGAGGTTGATCTATGAGGGGTGTGGTGGCGAATGGGGAAAGTAAGTTGGAAAGAGAATATGATAAACTCTGAGGTTCTAAATACGGTGGCTCAAGAGAATAAGTCATGGGGGGGTATCCGAAAGAGGCGGGAAGGTGTAGAGCAATATTAAAATGCAGCTGAAAGTTTAATATCGTAATGGAGGAGAAATATTTTGGTAAGTATGGTACAGGAAAGAAAAGAGAAGAATTTTTAGACAATATTGAGGCAGACAGTAGAGCAAAGTAATGAAGGCCGTCCAAAACCTACTTTTACATTGGTGCAATAATTTGAATGAATGTAGTTAAAATAATACTTCTGTGGTTCTGTGGTTTGAAAATGACGAAACAGGCAAATGCGCTAGGCACAAACCAGTTTTACAAAATTTATCTTGCAAATTGCTTCTTTTTTATCATAAAGAATATATTTTTGAAAAAATACGCGAAAATAGGCCTTTTTAAAGATAAGATACTCATCCACTGTTCATAGCATTTGGGAGATAGCGAATGGATACTCAGGTCTTTGCATATTTAGTTTTAGAATGGATATTTGGTACAAAATTTATAAAATCCAAGTTTATTCCACATAAACAGCGAAATTACAGATATCTAAAATACCAAGGAACCGAGGAAATTAGGAGAGCCGGATAGGCATTCATTTATTCTTACTATACGGTTCTAAGGGCTCTATTACTCTTCTCATTTGATGAAAGATGTACTGAATAGCTCTCCAAGTTGTAAGTAGATAATGCTTGATCGGAAAAAGGCAAGAAGGGAATTACATTTTAAAATTCGAACCTAATTTCTCAGCATAGTAATGCCTGACTGTAAACTACTGTAATTACCAGTATCTGATCTTTAGAGGTGACCTAAACGTGAGGCATCCGAAGTTTGTAATGTTAAGGAATTTATTTTACCCTAAATTGTGAAATTTAATTTTTCTATGCAACTATTGTTCATTAGAATGATTTTAGATCTTCCAGTAAAGATACTCCCAAAAAGATCGCATCCATTTTCATGATAATTTACAAGGTACTAACGACATGACATAAGTACACGCAAATTTATTAAATCCAAGTTTATACCGCATAAACAGCGAAACCATAGAAATATAAAATACCAAACAATTCTCATTAACTAGTGTAAATAATGATGTAAACCTGATTTGGACCTGATATTAGATGCCACCTTGCTCACACGTCTCAACCAGAATATTTGAAAGTGCTTCACTCTGTCGCAAAATGAAAGAGGAAACGTTACAACATTCATACATGAACTTTAAGATACGCAATTCTAGAGTCTGGCCGGGCATCGCCTACAAAAGATGAAGATGGCATAAATGAGGCAACGCAAGTCAAGTAAATAGGACGTCATTTTAAAATTTTTTTTCGGAAGGAATTAAGGGTTTTCACAAGTGATATTTGCAAGAAAGGAAGATACGAGGAAGCAATCCCGAAAGAAAGCAGAGCGGGAGGAGAGGCAGTGACCGGCGATCCGACTCCTACTCCCTCCGTTTCACCCTCACTCTCTGATACGATGGCGCGCAGTTTTTGATCAATAGGCGATGTGACATTCACGATGAAAGAATGGGATGTACGAGCAGGGCCAAAAAGGGGTGAATTGGAAGAGAGGAAGGGGAAGGAAAGAAAAAGGTCTTCCCACCCACCAAACCCTACCTCGAATAATTCCCACTTCTACCGCTGTGCCACTACGCCCTCTCCTTCCATTTTTTCTCCCATCCCCCCCCAGCCGCTTCTGCTACTACCCCCACTAAAATTCTGCCCTTTACCCCATTTTTACCCCAATGACCTCCCTTTATTATATACCACTTCTCTACTTCCTTCTCTTCTGGCACTCGCTCTCCATCCTCGGACAGCCTCGGTCATTTTCGTCTACTAGTCTCTCCCTCCTAATAATGTTTTTGTTTCTCTCCATTCCTCTTTCATGATCCTCTCTCTCTCTCCCTGAGCTGTCTGTGACATTCTCTGCGTGGCCTCGATTGAAATAACGCGATTAGGGAAGCAGCTCTTGCTCCGAGTAGCGCGGAATTAGAATTGGCGCCCTTCACAGACTGCGGGTAGGGTGTCGAGGGGATTGCAACAGTCAGCGGGTGGACTGAAAAAGTTGCAAAATCCTTAATTTTCAACTTTATTGCACCATCCCATTCAATTTTAGTGAGCTCTTTTCTGGCGCCAGTTTCGCTGGAAATTGTCCGACCATTTTATATACGTCAAAGCATCACAACATACTCTCACGTGAAAGAGAAATAATAGGTATATATAGGTATGTGTACATGTGTATGTATGCACATGTATATATATATAATATCCTTATACATAATATAAAAAATACATACATAATTATAGGTAAATTAAAAAAATAGTTTTTTGCAAACATTAACCAAGGTGAAAACAAATTACTACAATATTTCGGTGGTCACGGCCGCCGTATTCAGGGTGCTTTTATAGTGGACACTGTGTACATTATATGTATAAGTATAACGTATACAGGGTCAAATATAATGGTACCCTGCTGAAGATACATACATATACTACCTTGATCAAAACGTTCCCGGAATAACCACCGTGTGGCGCTCCCATCGTTCCGATTTGAGTTCTGTTTTTTTTGTTAAATTGGTACATCTGTTGTTGATATTCCCTTTAAATCTTAGTGTCATAACTTGACATTTGCAAAAGTTACGTAGCCAAGAGTACATCTATCTCTGTATGTGTTGGCGATTTTTTACAATTGCAGAAATGGATTTAAATTTGCAACAACGAACTTGTATTAAATTTTGCGTAAAAAACGGATTTAGTGGCGCACCTACCCTCGCTCTCATCCAAGTGGTGCAGAACTCTGCGCTACGGTGCATCTTGGGATGCGGGCGCTACGCCCGCGTGGAAGAGATAGACCAGGACGGGAACATGGAACCTCTGAACGTCCTTCTTCCGGAGCTGTCTCGAAGATTCTTCGAGAGGGCTGCGGATTCAGACGTCGCCACCATCCGACGCCTCGGAGAGATCCAGGTTTCAACGTGGGACCGCTATAAGCGCCCCATTGCGAGCATGGATCGCCAAGATGCCCTCCCAGCGAAGAAGAGGCCCAGGCTTCAGTAGCAGGGATCGCCAGAACGCCGTGACAACGCAGAAGACGACGCCCTGCCTTAGAAGCCTAGGGGGCTGGAAAGGCAACACAGTGGAGCCCCGACCGCAGTAACGGGGGTCCGTCCACGAGAATCGCACGGACGTTGAAAATGTTGGAAAAGTGTTTCGGCAACGATTCTCTAAAAAAAACGGTCGTTTACCAGTGGCACGAGCGGTTCAGAAGTGGTCGTGAGTCAATCGAAGATGATGAACGCAGTGGCAGACCATCGACATCGAAAGTCGGTGAAAAAATTGATAAAGTAAAAGAAATGTTGGTCAATAACCGCAAATTAACCATCAGAGAAATAGCGGAGGACTTGAACATTGCCTATGGATTCGCCCAAGACATTGTGGTTAATGATTTGGGTTTCCGTCGTGTAGCAGCAAAGTTGGTGCCGAAAGACCTCAATTTCATGCAAAAAAGAGACCGTGTTGACGTCGCAAAAGACATGATTTGCGAGGCTGAATCCGATCCCACATTCATCAAAAGGATCATTACTGGAGACGAGACGTGGGTTTATGAGTACGACACGCAATCCAGACATCAGGCAAGTGAATGGCGTTCACCAAATGAGCCGAGACCAAAAAAACCACGTCGTTTTCAGTCAAAAAAGAAGGCAATGCTGACGGTTTTCATGGATTACAACGGTGTAGTGCATCATGAATTTTTGCCAGAAGGCCAGACAGTAAACAAAGAGTATTATTTGGGCGTTATGAGACGTTTGCGTGAAGCAATTCGCCGAAAGAGACCAGAAATGTGGGCAGAAAACTCGTGGATTTTGCACCATGATAACGCACCGTCGCACAGTGCTATCATTATTCGTAATTTTTTGACGAAAAATGCAACAAATACCATCCAACAGCCACCGAATTCACCTGATTTGGCTCCCTGTGACTTCTTTCTGTTCAATCGAGTTAAAAAACCATTACGGGGAACGCGTTTTAGCAGCCGAGAGGAAGTAATGGAAAAATCGCAGGAAGCACTGATGGACATACCGAAAACCGAATATAAAAAATGTTTCGAGGATTAGATCAAGCGCTGGCATAAGTGTGTTGCAGTCGATGGGGATTACTTTGAAGGGGACAATATAGATTTAGATGAATAAACTTGTATTTTTAATTTTCTGAATAAATTCCGGGAAATTTTTGATCAAGGTAATATATATATATATATGATTGGTATAGGTAGGCATATATATATATATATATATATATATATATATATATATATATATATATATATATATATATATATATATGCCTACCTATACCAATCATATATATATATATATATATATATATATATATATATATATATATATATATATATATGTATGTATGTATGTATCTTCAGCAGGGTACCATTATAGTTGACCCTGTATACGTTATATACATATAATGTACACAGTGTCCACTATAAAAGCACCCTGAATACGGCGGCCGTGACCACCGAAATATTGTAGTAATTTGTTTTCACCTTGGTATATATATACATATATATATATACATATATATATATATATATATATATATATATATATATATATATATATATATATATACAGGGTTCGTCCGGAAAATAAGTGTACTGAGCTCAGGAAAAAAAAATTATTACACTTTTACACATCTTAAGCTAATATTCCTCAAAATAGGATCCTTGTGAGTCGATACACTTGTTCCAGCGGCGTTCCCATTCCTGGAACGCTCCCGCGAAGGCATCATCGGGAACCTCTAGAAGACTCGTCGTCGACCTCTTCTCTGCCCTCCACGAACATCTTGTGCCACCGAAAGATCATGTTTATGGACATGGCTGACTCCCCGTAAGCCTGGTTAATCATACCGACAGTTTCGGTAGACCAATTCCAGAAGCTTTACCGCAAATTTGATGGAATAACGCTGCTCCAAAAACTTCGGCATCGTTTGTGATGTAACTAATGAGTAATTTGAAATACTTAAAATATAATTCTCACCCATTTTCCTGTACTTCCATTGTACTCCTACTCCCAGCAATAATTTTTCCTTCCTAATTTTTTCTTCCTCACTCTTGGTCGCCTACTTTTTGACATAACATAGTACATCAATTATTTCCCATCATCATGACTGCCTTCAACCATTTCACCTCATCTGGTTCAACTCAAATACTTCCCAACTAAATTTCAACGTACTTCCATTAACGCAGCTTTGCAGCCGTAATTTCGTAACAGCATGCTAAGACATATTTCTGGAAATGTCTGCTAGTGTCAGTTGAGGTGCCGAAGGCAACTCGTAACACGTAATATTTTACCCCCTTTGTGTACGTACCTCTCTATTATGAGCTTATGAAGCACTAATTAGACCAACGGGCTGCCATAGAACAATAAATTGCGTTCAATCATTTTGACTTCTTAAGAATAAATTGAGATATATATTTTAAAATTCGACATCCCAGCCATATTAATTTAATATATTCTTAGATAAACAAAGAATTTAACTCTCCTAAATCTAAGAGGACATAGATCGATTATTTATGACTGATGAATGTTTGAAGTGATTCTATTATTCCACTACTACATGTTTTTTTTCTAATAAATCACACTTAATAAGGTACCTGCAAAGACAATGGTATTTTGGTAGTCGCCGATGAAGTAAGTCCATTATTTTATCTTATGAGCAACGCTAGATACATAAAGTGTGCCATTTTGCAATTGAATCACCTTCTAAAAAATATTAAAATTAAAATTTAATGTTTTATATACCCGCAGTATTATTCGTAGACTAAAAATTCAAAGTTTATATATTGTAACTCATACCATTAATGAGAGAATTGCTTCAGAAACATTCGGATCTATGTACAACTTAGTGTTAGTTATTAAAGTTACTTTTTTTCACGACAATTCATACGTGTGAATGGGAACATGAATTTACTAAAAGTGAACCTCCCAGTTTGTCCTTCCCATACGGCACCCCTCAAGACTGCTTGGGAAATATCCTCAAGAGGCTTTGCTCCGAATGCGAAAAACACGAAACTTCGGCGAAGAGATTTACATCTCTCCTACTCCGTGTGAGACAGTCACGGATCTCGGTGAGTTAACATGAAGGCAGTGGAGGCTCTAAAGGATGTGAAATAGAAAGAAATGTGGTGGTTTGGTGGAACTAAGGAGTATAAGCGGAAACTGAGAAAAAAATGGGACATATATGGCTTAAGGAAAGACGGTGGGCAGAGGAGCTTAACGCGGATAAAAGGATTTTGCTTCAAAGAGCTAAACGACCAGGTTGATTTGCTCATGCCTACAGTGACATCCTTCGGCGCTTCTTCTCAACAAAATACTTTACTCTAAATAAGGAAGTATTCATTCGTCTAATAGTGTTAAGTAAACGCGATCAGGGGATACCGAATAACAAAATTGTATGTATATACGAGGGTAACCATTTATATTTTAGGCTAAGACAGTAATTTATTGTTGAAAATGGCTTTATTATTTTTCGAAGCATTCTCCATGATAACCAATACTCTTTTGCATGCGCTCGAACTAATTTTCATGATACTTTTTCCTCTCCGATTGAGGTACCTCCAACAATGGTTTTTAAATAAATCAACAGCTTCTTCAGGCGCCGGAAAAAGTTGACCACTTCATTTTTTCTTGATAACGGAAATAAAAAGAAGTCATTTGGTGCGAAATCAGGGCTGAACGGAGGATGACCCATCAGTTCGATGTTTTGGCCAGTCAATTAGGTAGTTGTTTCAGCCGATCAGTGAGAGCTCGCATTGTCATGATGAAAAATGAGCCTTCGTGGCCGATTCTTTTTCTGTATTCCACCAAGCACTTGTGGAAAACAAATGCTTGGGTACTATTCAAAATTCGCGGTTCTACGTTGTTCCAACGGTACGGTTGCCACATGCCTAGTTATTCCGAATAAACAGTCGATCATTTGCTTCGATGTGCTTCGTGCACTTATCACTTTCGCCAGACTTGGCTCGTCTTGGAAGACCCATACAGTGGATTGCAGCTTTATCTCGGGCTTATACGCATATATCCACGATATGTCACCTGTTTAGATGCTTTACACAGATTTTGGTGCACCGGGTTTGTATTTCTTGAGCATTTCATCGCACCAATTGACACGAGCATCTTTTTGAGCTTTTGTCAAGTTATGCGGGATCCAACGCGAGCACAATTTTCACAGCTAAATTTTCATTCAATATCTTATTGATGTTCGTCGTACTAATCCCAAAAGGATACCTCAACCTCACAATAAGCCTCATGACGACCTACCTTCACCATTTCTTGCATATCATTAATGTTTTCTGGCACAACAACTGATTTTGGACGACCTTCACGGCTTTCGTCGCCGAGCTACGGCGGAAATGATGGAATTGGTTATACCAGAGTTTCACAGTGGCATACTATATATAGTAGGATAGGGCTTCCTTGTCAAAAGTGGAAGTTAGTCGATTAATGCAATCCTATCTTGATAATCCACGTCGAAAGTCGTAATAAATCATCTCACGAGTGTTCACGAACTCTGAGCGAACGCTGAGACAAAATTTTCAAGTAACCTCTAAACAAAACAAGTTACAATCAAACGATAAAATGTTCCAAAGATAGCGTTAAAAGGGCCAAACTTTAAGATAAACAAACACACATACATATACCTGTATGTGTGTGTATGTATATATATATATATATATATATATATATATATATATATATATATATATATATATATATATATATATATGTGTGTGTGTGTGTGTGTGTGTGTGTGTGTGTGATTTCGATGAAGCAACACGAAAGTGTTGAATAACAAGCTTTGACAGCAACATATAGTACAATATAAGAACACATAAAAAGATCACTCACACGTTATTTCTTGATCATTTCGCGGGGGATTAAGGTATAGAGGAAAGTTACATAGAAGGCAGCCATAAGTAAGGTTGAGGTTTTACGTATTGTGATCCACGGCGGGTCGTGGGTTATTGGGTGGATTTTAGGGATAGCAAGAATCGGTTCTTGAATATTTTATTAAGATAGATTTTGATGAATATTATGAATATTTATTCGGGATGGTTACATGAGATTGGCTTAGATTCTCGAGGAGAAAACGAGATAAATTTTCTCATTTACCAATCTATTGTGGAAGAGCTAGAGGGCACTCTCTAAAAATTCCAAAACACAGGCTAGAGCCGAACTTTAAGGCGTCGGGGGCAATTATAGCGTCGTTAACGCTGTTGTGTGTTCAAAGGCATATCTTTATTTAAAACTGTATGTGTGTGTTCTTGTCCGTAGGGAAAGAGGAATGTTCAACCACCTTAAGGTCAGTTTTGGACATGGTGAAAAGGGGCCTTTGTGCCTCAGATAGATTCTTTAAAAAACTGAAAGGGTGTAGGGGGGAGAGAGAGATTGCAATAGGGATAGGTGGATAAGTTCAGGCGGGGGTGGCTATGAGGGTTAATTCAAATACAGGGACCAGTCGTAACATGGGCATTGAATACAGTCAAAAGTTTTTTTCAAATAGCCATAGCGTCTGCAAGTAAGGTTTTGAGGTGCACAGGAAAGAATTTGAATCCATGTAATTAAAGAGAGGAATGGGAGTCAATTTTAGCGAGTTGTGTGCAGGTTGGAACATTTTTCGCAGCAAAAAGATTTTGTATCATCCGAGCTAAAAAATCACACTAACCGTCATTAGGGGCTATTCCCTCCCCGCCAACGCCGAAAAAACCCGAAACTCCTAGACTCCTTCACTCCGAGAACTCTATTTTACTTCCTTTGATGAAGGCAGCATACCTTCAAAACGTAAAGATGGATACCGTAAAAAAAGAAGTGTAATAGGTCTGGGAAAAAATTCAATGCACGTAAAAGTGCAAACCACTAAACTTTATCAAAATAGCACGATTTTAAATCGACACTCGTGTGCCAGAACCTCTGCCAGCCACGGTTTGCTTCCTGAAAGGCAACCACGCTCAAACACCGTGTCACGATCTCTTTGACTTTATTCAGCGATCCAAAAAGGTTGTCATTCAAGATCCTTTTATTCTTGGGAACAAAGAGAAGTCCGGCGGTGATACGACGAGGCTGTGCGGTGGCTGGGGATCCAGCGATCCAGGGGATCTCGCGAGAAAGTCACCCGACCAATCTTCCGATCTTCCGAATACACTTTGGGGGACATCATCGAACACACCTTAATGGCTTAATGACACACCTGGTTCATGATAATGGCCTAATACACATTCAAACACGAAATCCGGCCAAATGGCGAACAAATACTCCTTTATATAGAAACAGATATAAGGAAAAGGGATAGGAACACACATAAAGGACGAACATATATATATATATATATTAATATTATGTACATGGAGTTAGCACTAGCGCACGAAGAAAAAACATATAAACATACATAGAAGAAAAGAGAGTCACTACTTTTCGGATTTTCGGTGGTCCAAGCCACCTTTCTAAAGGAAGAGAAGGAAGAAACTGAGGGAAAGGCTATAACAGAAAGCGCTGGAAACGCTGGATGGAGGCGGGAAGATGGGGAAAGGTTTGAGATGGGAAGAGTAGGGTGGGGGATTTTTAGAAGTTTGGGAATAATATGGACGGTGTTGGGAGCGGAGGGGGGATGAAAATATGTGAAGATCGGGGTAATTAATGTTTAATATTAATACCTAGGTAAATCCAGGAATCAAGGAGCCAGATGGAGCTCTATTATTTTGAGTTGCAGTGAAGGGTCAGAGGGTGGGAGGGATGCTAAGATGGATACGCTATAGCATTTATCAAAGTGAGTGTTGTGTTCGGAGGCGTGTTTAGGGATAGGGAGCATATCAATCAGGGAAGAATTCTTGCATGAGGCCCGGTGGTTATTGATTGTAATATTGGGGGGCGTGGTACACTGTCCAATATAAAAGGCAGGGTAGAGTTGGCACTTAAGAATGTAAAATACACTGCTGGAAGTACATTAGTAGTAGGGAATTGGTGGGAGAGAGTTAGAAAGCGGGTGGGAAGGGATGGGATACGGATTGGAAAAATAGGCCATGTGTTGCATCTAGGTTTGAAGGGCAGGGGAGTGGTTTTTGGAAGGGGCGGAGATTTAACGAGTGGATTGATCGATTTGAGGAGATCTGATAACTTGGGGGGGCATTAGAATTTAACAGAGGGGCATTTAGGAAAAAGGTTGGTGATGGAATTATTGTTTTTGAGGATAGGATAAAGGTCTTTTAAGATTAATCTCAGAGACTCGAGGCCAGGGAAGTATGTGGTGCAAATTGAAAGAGGGTGGGTTTCTTCGGTGGAGGAAGGTTTGGGAGTGTAAGCATTTCTTCGGATTCTTTGGTTTAGGAGGGATTCAGGATTACCTCGTTTGAGGAAGGAATGGTGTTAACTTGGGGGGAATCAATCAAGGTAGTCGGGGTCGATGCAGATTCTGTGTCCTCTTATAGAAAGAAAATAAGGAATGGAGCGTTTAGTGTGATATGGGTAGCAACTATTATAATGTAAGTATTGTAGTTTGTTGGTCGGTTTTACATGTACATAAGTGTGAAATTTTTGTCTTTGATAATACTTTTTCATCTAGGAAGGTGATTTGGGAGGAGGTAACGGTATAATTGAAGGAGAGAGTGGACGAAACATTGATATCGGAAATGAACGTTTTCAGGGAAACAGTACCATGTTGCCAGAGAAGGAAAATATCATCGATATATCTGAGCAACAACAGAGGTTTCAGGGGTTGTTTTATCAGGGTACGTTTTCTCTGCGAAACCAAGAAAGAGGTTTGCATAGGAAGGGCTGAACCTGCTGCGCATGGCACAACCCTTGATCTACAAGTAGAAGTTATTGTTAAAGGAGAATGAATTACGGGTGAGGATGAATTTGGAAAGGCTAAGGAGAAATTCAGTGCTGGTTATGAAAGGCTTAGGGCGTAGGGCAACCATTGATGCCACATCTCTTTATACATCCACTACCCACTCAGACGGTCTCTCCACTCTCCAATGCTACCTATTCCAACGCCCTAAGCCACACATTCCCAACACTAAATTTCTCCTTGAACTTTCAGACTTCATTTTGCAGGGGTTGACAAACAATCTAAAAATTCTCGCGAACCAAATTGTCATTCTACTTTCACAAAAATAAATGCAAACTTAAAAATGCAACATCGAATGCATATAAAATTTATCGGCAGTCTTAAAAAGTCTTAATTCCTCGATATTTCATTGGTTTGTTGTAAAATTGGTCATTTAGATACTGCAGTAATAATATTGCAGTAATAATATTGGGACGAGATCAAGACTGGATAGTACAATCTTCCACCTAACCCTTAAACCATGGGTGGGAACATTACAGAAGAAATGTATCTTATATTCATGTAGAAAATTTATAATGCTATGATACAAGCGGGTCAAAATAATCCTCAATGAACATTATTACCACTCAAATGTGGTAGCATAATATAAGCAAATCTTGTAAATAATAAAAATCAAGCGTAAGCTTTATGAATGTCGGCTGATGTGTCTTGGGCTTTGGAGGGAGGCAAAGAAATATTGAAAAATTTATAAAAAATAATAATACACTCCATCCATATTAACTCATTCAATCAATGGAATAGAATTAATAATAAAATTCACGATATCCACAGAGAAGAGTGTAAATTATTATTAGGTAATTTTAGGTCAATTATGTTTTATTTCAAAATGTAAATCACTCTTTCTTCAAAGAATTCTCTGCCAAATAGAGTAAATTTTGTTCCTCAGAAAAGAATAATGAATGAACATTAAAAACAAGGAGCCTTAAACGCAAATTTACCATTATTTATTGGGTAAGAGGTCTAATGGGTAAAAAAGTGAGAATTAAAATTGCGAAGCACGGCAGAGTAGATATTATAGGTTCCACCAAAGCCTACTTCATAAAATTTGCACTAATAACAAATCGCTCAAATCCCTTCGCAATTCAAGCGTAGGTTTCTCTTTCTTTAAGGGGAAAGATGGGCGACCGAGAATTGAAAAGACGGAATATATTTTAACGAAAAACCCCTCTATCTCACCCAAACCTCCCCCCCCCTTGGGACCGCTACTCCATTCGCCCACGAGCGCCCTCCCACCTACCGCACTCAGACCACTTCACTATCATCCCCGCCCCCGCACATCCACCCCAGGGGCTTTTACGTTTCAAGTCCCCCAAATCCCTTCCCCATTGACGATGTTCACCTCATGGTATTAATCACCAAGTACCGGAGTGGGAGTTCGGCGTAAAGTGCGACATTAAGCCTTTCTTCCCAGCGATCAATCAATATTACGGTGGTAGGAAAGAAGATGAAGAGACGTATTTGAATGCGGACCAAAGGGATTGAGACAGAAGACGTGAGGATGGAAAATGTGAAAGGCTTAGGAGATGGGTGGCTTGGTGAATGAGATGTGTGGCCGTGGCGGGCACAGGAATGTGTAAGAATTAAATGCATCCGGAGGGAAATATACAAATAAGTATCGAGAGAAAATATACATATAGCGGATACCGGAAGTATATCGTGAATTCCATCCACGTAAATATATAGTCATGGTGAGAGTATAGAAGGGGGTAGGAAGGTAGCATTGAGTAATCAAATACGAACGCACCGGATACAGTGTGGTAAAGGATAGACAACAGACCGAAGAAACGATAAGGAGCTACTAAAATATTTGCAATTGGAACAGAAATTTTAAACAGAAAATCCATGAATTAACAATGAATCAATAATAAATGATCCATGAATTTTAACAATGTGTACAACTAGATATAGGATAAATAAATAATAACCGAGGATCCAGATTTACAAAATAAATGTGTGATGGTGGTGCCTGATTTAACGAGCCCTTGAAAGTTAACAGATGGCCAAGGTGATACTAGGTGTACGCTGGTATCCGTTTACAAAAATCACAAAGATGAATCGACGATAAAACCAAATTGGAACTTTTTCATATTGTACCACCAACTATATTATCACGCAATGAAGAATAGTAAATGACGTTTAAGAGGAATTAAATATAATACATAGAATGCAATTCAGGCAAACATAAATTCGAGATTATCGATTTTAATTGGTAAATATTGTAGGATAAAATACTCGGATATTTCAGATATTAATTGAAATAATGTAAGACGGTTATATTGGAGGATGGTGAAAGCCAACCCTTGAGGCAATTGAAAATATCGGATCCCATCTTATATTAACTTAATCTTCATCACATGATTTGAAATATAATAAAACACCAACAAAAGACATAGATCGACCGACATTGGCCATCAATGTGGTATCAGCAACAATTTGATAAAAATACTGTTTGACAATTTCAAATTTTAAGACACACTTGCCCACATCACGGCAACAAACAATGTTTTAATGAGAAGAGCGAAGATAAAGTTGCGTTGAAAAGACAAAGAAAATTATATTTTAACGTTGTCCAATTCACCCCAGAATCAGCAGGTTAGTACCCGGGAATTAATGGGTGTGAAATTTTTGGTGAGAACACAGTAATCGATAAGTGGAAGCTCAATAAGTCAGTTGACACGATGAACACGTAATTGGATGATAAACAAATTTACTTACATTTTAGACGGGAAAAATGAACAAAAATCAATAATGAAATAAGAAAAATTTCAACTTCCATTTATGCTTAAAAACATTTCTTGAATAGAGTAGTAATACAAAAAAAAATACTTTTTACATATCAAGAACTTGAATACCATTTTACGGCTAACATTAGACCACAATGAATATTGCGACAATTCATCATCATCGGAACAAGGAAACCCACAAATACGAATGGACTGCGAGGTAAAAAACCAATGAAAATCAAAGGAATTGGGGTACCACGCGAGCACAAAAAATTCGTTACGTAGGCTGAATTTTCGTTTCCCCACTGACACTCACTCACACGAACGTGGGAAAATGGCAGTGCAACGGGGAAAACGCCAAAAGTTTCAGGAAAACGTTGAGCATCGTCGGTTAACGAAGCGGAAATATCAGTCGGTAGTCAACCTTTCCACGCGTGCGGTAAAAACAGCGAGCGGGTGGAGGCGAATGAAAATAAAACCCGAGGACGGGAAAAGGAGAAAGATGCGATGGGCGGTGGAAGTGGTACGCTTTTGAGAGCACTTGCTGGCGAGAGGGAGAATAATATGAGTGGAACAATGGAAGAGGGAGGAAGGGGGTGGAGGTCGAGGGTGGAGATGGAGGTGAATAAATTGAGTGGGGGGAGGGGCGGGCGAGAGCGAAATGAGGGATTTAAATAAACGGGGACGTGTCAGTGTGTGCGTGTGTATGTTCATATGCGAAGAAACGAAGTGAATGAAAAAAGGGGAAGAATTAAAGGCGGAGGTCGAGGGGATTGGGGGAAGAGGGTGCTGGTCGTCTGGGGGCGGGTGGAGAGGCGTGCGGAGTGAGAGGCGTGTGCGGGGGAGCGGGAAGGATGCAGGGAGGGGCGGCGGGGAAGCGGTTCGGGATTGGGGGGTTGGGGGTTCGGGAGCAGCATCAAGGCTATGTCGTCCGTCACTTGGATGCTTCGTTGCTTCCCTCCCTCCGCTCACCCCACAACCCCACCGCCGCTCTAGTCCCCACCCCTTTCCCTACGCCACCCTCACCCCGCAAACCCCCAACCTTCCGTCCTCGCCCCACCGCACGCGCTCGCCCCCTTTTCCCCCGTCGGACCCTTCAGCCCTCCGACAGCCGCGCTCGAGCGCCCGTCCGAAGGTTTCACGAGCGGCGCCGCGAGAGGCTATTTTTGGAACGAGTGCGGATCGAAACTCGAACCCCATTCGATTCCCGCCGATCCCGAAGAGAAGAAGAATTGCGTCGCGCACAGTGATGCTGCGAAGTATCCCCCTCCCCCCTCTTGCAATTCCTCTCTTCTCCTCATCCTCATTTCTCCTCCTGAGAAGCACTTACTGCACTACACCTCTCTCTCCCCCCGGGGGTACGGGAAAGTATACGAGAAAGAAAGGCAACGTTGCCTACTTATTTAGATTACTTGTGTATTTATTTTTCTTCAAGCTGAAGGGAATTTTCATGAAAATAATATTTTCAATATGATACTAACAAAGGACATAAATTAATGCAGCAAAAGAAATTTCCATATCTTCATTGTCATTTCCTCCTCATTTTTTTAAGTAGTGGGACTTAATGAATATTTTTAACAAAGCCGTAAAAAGAAAGTTGAACAGAGTTTACAAAGAAGAAATTTTTATGTGAAATATCCAAAGGAAATAAACGATGGAATTATCTTTATTTACCACATTATAGTAAATTTTTGCGCTAATAACAGTTTTCCATTCAACGAATCCATCGTTCAACCAAATTTCAAGCAATTAACCTTTAACCTTGATGAAATTAAATTATTTCAATAGAATGAGTCAAAAAATTAATCTAATAAAAATTTTTTATCCATGCTTTAGAATTAATGAACCAATCATTTCACATAAGAGGCTTGTAAGACATGAATCACTCTTCCCTAAAAAAATGTCCTCTTTATGCACTTAATATGAAAAAGTTTTCATTTACAGAATATATTGATAAAGGAGTTAAGAAAAATTGGTGTTGCAAAAATTATAACGAAGAAACTTCAAGGGTTTATTTTAATCATTAAAAAATCAGAGATCCTTAGTAACTGAAATTTTCTCCCCATTTCGCCTTTTCATTTGATTAGAAATGTGTACCTTTTTAGTATCACCTTATACAATAAAATTTCGATTTGGATAACTAGCAACAAAGAGCACATGCCGGAGAATGAGATTTTCAATTTTTAATTGAATATCTCCAAGCAAACGGAAGGCACATTTCCAGCAATTGAATATACAGGTGTATTTGCATTTTAAAAATATTTCCAAGGCTCTGGTTGATTTCGAGCTTTCACCAGTTTCTGAAAATAAACGGAAATAATTGAAAAATTTTCAT
The DNA here is from genome assembly GCF_022747635.1 of Hetaerina americana. Classification (NCBI taxonomy): domain Eukaryota; kingdom Metazoa; phylum Arthropoda; class Insecta; order Odonata; family Calopterygidae; genus Hetaerina; species Hetaerina americana. The sequence continues at coordinate 9,202,156 of NW_027286874.1, read as the reverse complement.
AGTGAAAGTAGGATGACAAACCCATTTGGAGAAGAGGGGAAGAATCCATGATTGCGTTGTCGGTATGAAAGGGGACGTAAGGTAAAAAAGAAGAAGATAGAGGTATACAGGTAGATAAAAGATATGAATGCGAGAGCGAAGCTCCCATAACAAGCGGTTCTTTTAACACAGAATCCTTAAAATCTTTTCGTTGTTTTCATTCCTTTAGTTCTTACTACACCCACGAAAACCATTGGGGAGTGTAAAAACAAAGCAAAGTGATAGGGATGAATACGAGATGAAAGCGCGCGACGCTTTCGTGGACACAAAAGGCGACCAGCGGCAACAGCATTCAAATCGTTTCGGGCAGATGTCAAAAGTGCGTAGGGTCGACACTGGCGAATTTCCGGCCTGGGGATCCAGTTTGGATGAGATTAGGACGTGGAAGCTCAGTATTTTTGTGGACGAAGAAAGGAAGAAAAAGGGTATCAGGCGGTGAGACACAGAGATAGGATCGGGGAATTCATGAACCGGGTTTGGAGAGGGGTCAGAGAACACCCTTTGGCACGAAGAGGGAAGTGAGGAAATCATTGGGACAAGAGGCGAAAATAGGAATTGAGAAAACTCAGCGATATCGGCATCGGATATCGGATATCGTTAAATAGATAGATATAGAGATCTTTATTTGGGCGAAATTGAGACCTAATGGTCCATTCTTCATATAACCCATCGTCGTATACAAATAATACTAGGCATAAAAACAAAAGTTACATTCATACGTACACACAAATTATATATATATATATATATATATATATATACACATATCATTATTATTATTAGGTAATCTACCGGTTAAGGTAGGTTTTTGGATGGACATAATTACTAATTTAATAATTTGTGGCCCCTAGCAAAACACAAAATCCTACTCTACATCAGATCCCTCTTCATCTCTGAGTATTTTCTTCCTCCCTTCATCCCGTCCAACATCCCTATCCTGTTCCTTCCCTTTCCTCGTTTGCCTAACATTCTCCCCTCTATTACAACCTTCAACATCCCCCTGCCGGACAATACCCCCTTCATCGAAGTTTCCTGCCTCCATAGGATTTCTCCCAACAAACCCCTCTCTTCGCCCACCATACCAAGTACTTCCTCATTTCTTTTCTTCTCTATCCATTTCACCTCCATTCTTCTCCACAACCACATTTCAAAAGCCTCCAGTATACGTCTATCCTCCTGCTTCAATCACCACGTTTCCGCGCTGTACATAGCTACGCTCCATATCAAAGTTTTTACGAGTCTTTTCTTAGCATTCTTACTCAACGTCCCCGTCATCAACTCCCTCCTCCTTGTGAAAGCCTCTTTGCCTAGCGCAATTCTTCTCCTTACGTCCCTACTACTTTGAACGTGTTGGTCAAAAACATTACCGAGATACGTAAACTGTTCTACCTGCTCTAGGATTTGCTCTCCTATTTTAATGTTTAGCAAAGCCTTTTTTTTCTAGAAAATCGCGTTACCTTTGGATAATTAATGTTGATTCTCATCCCATACCTGTTGCACTGAATTTCCAATTAACTAAGCAATGCTTGCAACCCCTTGGCTGACTGACAAATTAAAGCCTGGTCATCAGCAAACCTAACTGATTTTACGAATTCCCCGCCCACTTTCATTCCTACCTCCAGTTCTTCCTATGCCTCTTTAATCATTTCCTCTGCATACAGGTTGAACAGCAACGGTGATAATGGGCAACCCTGCCTTACACCTCTTCCTAACACTGCCCATCCGGACTTCCCGTTCCCAAAGAACCTGTTCCTCGAACCTGAGTAGTCTCAGACATGTACAGGTTATATATATAGACCCGTACATATATAAATTAAAGATATACCTACACATACACACATACTCAAAGTAAATGACATTGAAGAAAGAGAACAATAAAATAAGGGAAGTCTAAGCAAAGAATGAGGTTGGTGGGGAAAGCTAATAAAGTGGAATAGGCCGATAATAATAGCGAACTTGTAACCCATCTCATTGAAGTACTACTATCGCAACATTTTAATCATACTGAGGGCTGAGGAATCTCACTTTCACTCTTTTTCAGTGACGTAATAACTCATGCTTAATATTGGAACCGTCAAAGACACCCAGCCGTCGCAGGGGCGTCTTTCACCATGTTTCAATTTTTGGGGAAATCCGGAAATTCAAAGTAGTTGTTGAGTACATAGCACTTAAAATGCACAACCATTATAACTATTTATATGTATTCTTTATACATATATTTCCCTCCAATTTCGTGATCTTGGCACTAAACAATAGTATACCGATATGTGTGTATGGTCATTGCTGGCTTATCACACGAAATTTTTCCAAATGAATACCTTTAAGATTGATTTTTTGAAAACTTTTCAATAGTAATGCATTCAGATGGTAACTGTTCGTTGCAATTTTTCTGCAGTTAAATTATTTTGGGTGTGAAACGACAAGAGTTCATAAACTTTCTCAGAAATATAACTTAGCGTTTGCTAATGAAATGGGATTTCTCAAAATATACTGAGGATGAAACGATAGAGGTTTTACGGCCTTTCTTTGAATTGACGAGGAATCTGTAAAATTTACTACTCGTCTAATCATGAAAATGTTAGGGAGTGAGTGAGTTTTTGCTTTAAATTGCAAAAGATTTCTCAAAGAAAGTATACAATTACTGTTTTTCATTATTTTCTTAAGAGAGACAGAAAACTCGATCTAGAGGGAATTTGATGGCGTCAATGGATGATCAGCGGCTATAGTGTTAAAAAATGCTGAAAATACATTCAAAACCAATGGAGTTGTCTTTTAACAAGATAGGGGAATAACGATTGTAAAATGTATGTAAATAGTCAAACAGTTTAGTCAATGGTAAATTTTCCATACCTATCTCAGCTAGTATACTTAAAAACAGATAGAATTAATATTTAAAAATTCATTCCTTTGAATAAATGCAAAAATAAGTTTTATAAAGTCAGAATTATAAAAATTTAGATCCAGCATTAAGAATCAGATCTCTTTTGCTAAAACTATAATGTAAATATTTAAATGCGAAAAGCTGATAAACGACACAAAATTGTATTTTACATTACATAAGTGAAACATATAGAACAACTATGACTAACACTGAAACTATCAATTGAAACATTTACTTTGTATTAAAAATATCAAGGAACATAGGAAGTATTTTTAATAATCGAGCGACTGATTTTATTAAATGGGGTCTGTGATTTTGAGTTCCATCTTCCCGGGGATATCCTTATATATCATGCATATTTACATAAGTGAATGAAATCAGCAATTTTTATTCCATCTTTGGGATACCAATCCGGCCCAACCTTTGGATATCAATCGCCTCCCCCACAATAATATTCTAATCTGTAAGAAATTTAACTCCCAACGCTCAAGATAAAAAATCTTAGCATTTCCAGGTTACTCACGAATCCTCTCGAAAATCGGCAAAGCCTTTTGAATATCAAAAGATTTGTTGAGCAAGGGCAAAAGGGACGCAAGAGAAGGTGAGGCAAACGGAAGGAGAGATAGAAAGGAGGAGAGAGAGAGAGATGGAAAGCAGGAGATTGGGGTGGGACTGGGGAGATGGAGAAAGAGAATGATGGGGATCGGAGAAAGATTCGTAAGCAGGAAATATATTGGAATTGGAAATGGTGGAGGGATGAGAGAGCCTTGTGGAGACGGTATCACTTTTCGTGGAGGCGGGGGTTAAAGGGGGGTAGAGGACCGCGGGGGTAGGCATCTCGCGTACTCGGGGAATAGGGACAGGTGTACACCGCTAGGGAGGAGGTGGGAGAGGAAGAGGTGCGGGAGGGTCGGGCAAACAAGGCGCATGCATAGAGGCTGGAAGGAAACGAGATCGATAGAAAACGCTCGAGCAAGTAGAAAATGAAAAATATACCCCGGTTTACACAAGTGAAAGGAAATATTAGCTCAATAAAAATTGGGGTCCACGTCATTCATGCGGAAAACACGTAAAGAGAAATACTTGATTTTTCGGGGAGAAAATAATGTGGCTCATTATTGCATCGTAAATTCCTTGACAATATTTCATAAAAACGAAGTGTGAATTTCAAAGAGACTATTATTAAATGACTTATTTAAATTTAATCGATGAATCTCGATCGATGACATCCTCAAAAAGTGTGAATTTTTCCCACGGTTATTATTCACTTTTGACATACGGAGCCTTAATCACCAACGCAATATCCATTAATCACACTAGGATCAAACAACATCCGTTTAGAAATGCCAATGGTTCCACTCAAACTTACCAAAACTGGCTTTATAATATCTTTATTTCGACGTTTATATTAACTTTTAACATGAACATTTAATAATCATGATCCCATTTTATTCATCTCACGCTGCAATTCAAATTTTTTTATGGATATACATTAAGAGAATGAATGGTAAATCGAATTAAAAATCATATAAATATATTGAATGTAGTGACTTTAATTCTCTCGTAAAGTGCTCGTCACATCCAATGCCTTAAATCTTAAAATCTCTAAGGTAAAAGTTGAAATAATTTGGTCATGTATATTTCCTCTAGGCAATGGAAATTCTCGTTGAATTAGGTACAAATAGACATTAAAAATAATATTGGTTATTAATTACATTGGGCTCCACCACATCGGAAATAAACGCACACGTTTTATATTCAATAAAAGTGAATGCATTTTATTTGTCCCTATATCAAAAAGTAGCAGTAAACTGTCACTACATTGGGTAAAAAATAATTGCTAGAGCAAAAAACGGTACAGAGATATATGTCTACTACTCAGTTGAAATCATTTAGATTGAGGTGAAGATTTTTGAGTTTAAACATGCCAGACCAGTCCATGTTTAGCACTATCTCTGAAGGAACATATAAAATGAAAATGTAAAATGCTCTATTTCTACGATTCAATGCGCATTTTGACTTTTTTAATGTATAAACTAAATATCCTCACAATTATGAAGCATAAATTAGTACAGGTGTCTTATATGGGGTACACTATAAGGCCTCAACACCGATTTTCACGCGTTGAAAGCAGCCAAGATCGATACAGCTCGTCTTTAATTACCACCTGCAATTGATTATCCATTGTGAAACGAACGACGCAAAAGTATACAATTTCCGGACCAGAACACTTCATTATCTTGTCCAGTGTAATTGGAAAAACGCGGATTGAAAGAGATGTCCGACTAGGACCGTATGCTCGTAGATGAGAAGATGTAATAACATTTATCCTCGACAAAATAAATGAAAAATGAATTTAGACACAGGTGTGCTTTGATTCATGGTGTACAGGAATAGTCACCAAGATGAGTTCAGCGAAATGCTCTGATTACTTACAGGTACTCTATACGTCTTTTTAAGCTCTCTCCAGTTTATGCAATGGAGGTACAGATATATATTTATAATTCCATTGAGAGGGATATAAGCTCCAAACGAAAGCACCTAGTTATTCTCCGGACAAAATTCTCCACCCTTTCTCCGCCAAAATTTTCTCCCTTGTAGGATGGACTTAATATTGATTAAACTAATCTTGTAAAAACCCAACTCCCTTAAATTTCTCATTTTCTGGTGGATGATTTTAAAATTTAGCGCTTTGTTTAATTTAAATTTTAACATGGAATTGCTAGACTGAAATTACTCGTGAAGATGTGCCTTGTTCCGTAACGCAGCATGACCTTTTCTCAACAAATGATTAATGTGTGTGGACATTTTAGGGTACAGTCAGCAAAGAGAAGATTCATTGCACTCATAGAATTAAGATAGTTACCAAATTCAGATTTGAAAAATTATGGAAGCACAATAATAAGTTCCCAGCTTCAATATTTCCTTTTGTTTCCTTGAGTTATTTGATGTTCTTCCCCTCAGTTTCATTCGGAAAATTAGCAACTTCAATCGGAAGGTAAGAGCTTTGCCTAGGACTTTCGTTTGTAATTTTATCAATTAAAAAATATTGTCAACCGGATAAATAAATAAACCAATCTTAACTTTTAAAATAATATTGGTAAAACAGTTTTCCTTACAACAAAATAGAATTATTTATTTAGCAGAGTAAATCGATAATTTTAAAATTTATTTTCGCAATATCTTTTTTTAAAGTCTTTTGATGATTTAAAAATAAAAAAATCAAACCAAAATGATACAAGATAGAATGATGCCAATCATAAGAATGATACAAGATACAGCGATTTAATGATACTAATGGGTGAGAAATATTCACGCTTTTGAAATGTCAAAATTGACATTCTAATATTAAAGGTTGGATTTTCTATCCAACGATCACTCCAGTTTCGATTTTAAACACGTGGATGGCACACTTATTAATGGGCTTACAGGGATGTATTAACGTTTAGGCTTCCTATTTATTTACAGATATTAGCTTTGTGTGACCAACACCTATCATACACGGTAAGGAAAAGCGTGTTCTGTAAAAGATTTATTCTTGATCCGATCTGGAGCAAATGAGAAAAGTGATATTTAATTGAAATATTTTTAAAATTTTATAAATTTTGAAAATCATTTACAACACTATAATTTTAGCTTATGAGTAATGTCTCCGATACCAATATGTTCATCAATATGAATAACATAAATATGCGCACCACAAAAAAAGCTCACGACTCAATTTTTAACAAAAATGAAGAGATTTATTTGATCTGCCTAGCTATTACGGTATTCTTCCGTATTACCTCCGCTTAGCTCATTTCATTGCTGCGATAAATGCCCGCCAGCTTCCTCGGTCACCAGACGAGTAAAACTTGCAATTTCGATACTTAAATACGGACATCTCATTTCCTCATACGCCCGGTGAAAACATAATGGGCCTCTAAAACGGAGCGACCTATGCCTGTGTACGTTAAGTTCATAGTGATGGCATGGATTTTTATTGTGTCGTTATGGCTATCCACTAATGAGTGAATACTGGAGATGAAACCTCCTGAACACGTTTACTTGAATTCCAAAAAAATACGCTCCTAAAGTATTGGATATTAAGTGAATAAATTCCTTTCGTCAATAAAAATTCGCTTTATAAACTTTGATAACTATCACTGCCTTCCTATTGCCTGTTTCCCCTCTAAATAGTGAGTATTTCTTACGTGTTTTCGAAGGAATGATGAAGACAATCACTTGTACCATTTTAGAGGTACTCCATTTTGGTAGGTTCCTAACCGATGATAAAGTGATGACTGCTGACGAAACACGGTATATGGTCGCAATAACTATGGTTAAATACCTTCTAAATCGTTAATAGGGAGCCATAAAGAATATTCTTGAAAGGAAAATGACATATATATACAGGGCTATTAAATAGTTTTCTCTTCACCCTTAGTTACCAGAATTGGAATAATTTTCATCGTCAAAGCGAGATCGATGACAAGCACCGATAACTCCATGGTCATTTCTAAAGTGCATACTCAAAATGTATCCAACACATGTAACTCGGGTTTGATGAAAATATAAGTACATTGATCATGAAACGTAACTTCTTGTCCATTGAACATATAACTGATCCCAAATTAGTACTAAACATATAAGTGCTTTCCTTTTAAATAAAGTTAAAAATGCAAAAATTAGGAAGGCATCACATATAAGAGGCCTATTGTCTGGAAGTTTTATAATAAGCTTGGATTAGATACATAGATTAGGTAAAGATTGGTCAAACCAACTAAAACTTTTTACATTATTGTTCTCAGGCTCTTTCTTATACTCTTTGCATCTAGATGCAAGAAGAAACTTTTCTATTTTAATCCTTTCTTTCAAGGAATTTTTAAGTAGGGCCAGACCTTAGCTCGAATACAAAGAATACCTCTGTGTGCAAAGTAACCACTTACAACAGAACTGTCGATGACGAACCTATGAGGCAAATACTCGTACATTTTCATTTAAAGAAGAAGAGTTAGTTGTGTGTGTGTAGATTTTGGGCTTTAAGAATACTTTCGTCATTTTATTTTACAAAAACAGCAGCGTAAAGCAAAAAGTAAAATACGAGGGTAAGTCAATAAATAAATCGCAAACATATCTTACGAACTGCTTTACGCTGTTACAAACATTTCATCGAAACGTTTGGAATATCCACCGTTAAGTTCCGAATCAGCCCCCAGTGATTTTTAACCGTTTGGGCTCCTAACAAATCATTTGAGTGGCTGACGTTTTGAAAATGATGGTGGAGAAATCCGATAGGTTACTGATAGCTGCAACAATCAAACAGAATACTTCTACGCTGCTGTCTATTAAGGAATTGTAAAGAAATGGGATAGGCGCTTGAATGTAGAGGATTAATATGCATACAAGTTAAATAAATTTCAGGAACTTACTTCAATATTTATCCCCTATATGCAGTTTTGCGATTTATTTATTGACTTACCCTCGTATTACATTTAAAAAATAGGTTAATTTTGAGTTGGCTCCTATATATTTTGAAATACATTTGAATTTGAAATAATATCTTTTGAACTTACTTAAATTTAAGGACTTATAAAAGAGTTATCAAATAACAACCTCATTATTTGGTCTATATGCTTACATTAAATACTATTTCATGCATTGGAAATATCACAGTAAATTAATATATCAGTACAATGAACTTTAATGAAATTAATAACTTCAGAAATACTGAAGTTTTAGCTTTCAATTTAAGCAATTGTGAAAAAAATGGATGGAGAAGAAGAAATATATATTTTATCACAAGATTTTAAAAGATCAGTAAAAACCGCATATGGGTGACGAAAAAGACAGGATTTTCCGATACCCACCCAATCGCATTTTATCTACATATTTCGCGGATTGGTTGAGTGGGAGCCTTGAATAAGAATGGGACTGAGAGCGAGGGGAAGGAAGGGAAGTTGGATGTCATCGAGGGAGTGGTGGCGAGCGGAGGGGTGGGTGACTGTCCAGGAGAGAGAGGGATGAAGTGAGGGAAGAAGAGGGAGAGTAGGAGGGAGAGAGGGAGAGATAGAGAGATGGAAAGAGAAAGAGAAAAAGGCCGGTAGCAGGAGGTGGTGGCGCGTGCAAGAGAGGATGACTTTGGTGGAGATAAGGCGGCGGCAAATTAATGCCTGGGGCTTCAGGGTGAGTGAAGAAATGGGGGATGGTGGAGAGAAGAAAGAAAGCCTTGGAGCGAATGGAGGTGGGCGGAGGAGGTTTGCTGGTGGTTGTCGTGGGTGGCGTAGGAGTGCGGGAAGGTAAAGAAAGACGCAGAATGAATACCAAGACCTCGGCAATGTTCTCTTTTCTATAGAATGTTTATTATTTTACCGCAACCAAACGGAAAGTGAAAGAACCGAGCAAAACACAAGATTATTTTGTGCTCTCCGGGATAAAAATATCACGTCCATAAAAAACTCCAAGAAAGAAGGGTGGAAGAAAGGAAAAGATACCGAACACTGAAAAAGATGAGGCGTTTTAAATTAATTTTTTTTTCTTTTCCTTCTACCCTTATGTCTGTCCATGTACATAAAAAGTGGAGGGGAGTGGTTGGTGGAGGTGAGTGACGGCGGGATGGAAGTCCCTTTGCCTTGAAATGGGATAGGAATTTATTCCACCTCCCTGCTGTCCCTTTTTTTCCGTCTTCCCCGGGCCTTTCCTCACCATCCCCGACCCGAGAGCATGAAGCCCATCCCGCGTTCCTCTCGTTCACTCATCCCTCAGTCACCCCATTCCCTCGAGCATCTTCCTTCCGCCACCGCCCAACATTTCAACCCCTACCCCCCCTCCACATGGACCATAAACCTAACGTCTCTATGGAAATTCCAAATTAGAAAATCCCACGTCCCCTCTCGCACTCCCGAAATCCCCCTCCCATCATCCTTCGGGCCGACCCACTCATGGACCACCATTTACCAACTCCTCCAACCGTACATTCTCCTCCTCCCTCGAGCTCTTCCACACACCCGAAAAATTCCGATTTTTTTTTCGAGGCCCTCTCACTTCTCACCCCCCGCGTATCTGAAGAAGGAAAAGAAGCATGGCGGCGGGGAGGGTGGAGGATTAGAGCCCGGCTCTTTTTTCCTCCCATTCCCGGACCTCGGGACTCCTCCAATCCCCGCCCTGTCTCCCCCCTTCCCCCCGAAGTTCCAACCCTCCGTAAAAGTCTAGGGGGTCCGCTCTTCCCCACCGTCGACGAACTACCCCTCTGCCGATGGAATTTTATCATCACCGTCACTTTTCATTCTTTCTTTCGGGAGCTTACACAAAATAAAATAATAATCATACACACTAGTGGCTAAAAGGGAGGCTCATTATTTTCAATGCTATTATAGACGGGGAGTGGGTGGAAACGGGATCCTCCTGCCAACCCATCACCCACCCTCCCCTCTCCCACCCCCCCTGTGTTTTAGGGATTTTGATACGGTGGTCCATTTAGGTTCTGGGGAGCAGCTCCTTATTAGAAAATTCTTTATACGATCGTCATCTCTCTTTCTTTTGCTAATCGAGTCTTCTCGTGGAAGAGTTATTTAAATCATCTAAAAGTTAATGAAAAGAACTCGCTTCGTCCAATTTTCGAAAAATCAGTGGAGAGCGCCTTCCATGGGTACTTGATTGATCAAGACACCTAATCATTAAATCTTAGGTGTTTTCGCAAAACTGGAAACTGGAAGGTGACATTTAGACATTTTTAAAGCCTTTTTCTGTCTTGATTGATCTCGAAAATTACATCATACTCAGCATACATTTAGATTTGGTAGGTTTAAGCAAGCGAGTTTTGTTCATGGCTGAAATGTTTTATAAGAATCAATTCATACTGGATCGAAGAATTCGTTATAAATGATTTTATGACCCCATTTCTATTGTATTAGTACAGAATTTAGCTACATGAAAATTAATTACTTAAAATTTATTTGATACTAATAAAGTTTTGATTTGAACCAGCAATTCTAGGAACCAATAGTGACTGCGACAACGACTATAATTAGGGACACAAGCAATAAAGAAATTATGCTTCGCTATTGATATGCATTAAGTCCCGTGGGAAGTGGGTTATTTCATCATAGAGCATTTTATTCACGAATCAAATTTACTATAGATAGTTTTAGGAAAACAAGGACTTTCCAAAGAAACCAACGACCGTGAACAAGTGAGTTAGCCTATTTGCATTTATTATTTATATCCTCATAGTGTTGTAAGGACAATGCAAATATGTTAAACGGAAACTCTGACATATACATACACCTACGCAAATCGAATGGCTCGTCATATTACTCCAAGTAATTAACATGAAAGAATAACGGTAATCGCAAATTTTACATTTACTTCTATTCCTTACCGATTTACGCAATGTACGTTAAGGCTCGATTGACAAAGAGAAAACACTTAACATTTCGGAAATATGATGAATGTAAATGACAGTATAAATATTACGAAATATCCATATCCACTAACACGCCTTACGTTCATTTCAACTGGAAGAAATAAATTGTTAAGAAAAACTTCAAAATTTGATCCATTTACCCAGCGTCAAATCGTAACTAGTAAAACATATACACCGATTTACAAGTCAAAATAATACCCAAGTAAGTTAAGTTGACATTAAAACTTCATATTTGCTCACCGGTAACAGACAGAAATTCACTATAATTCTTTAATGTCTTAACTCTTAATTGTTTGAAGTCTAAAATTTTAGAAATGGTGATATGTAACGTAGACATTCACTGAAAATTGATGCATGAATATTGTTGATTATAATGATGTAATTCGCTATGAATCAAGATTCTCATAATTTAGTTATCATACGATTATTAAAATGTATAGCATGGTAAGCACTTAAAAGATCCAAAGCGATTTTCATTAAAAAGGGCAATATTAATAGAAATAGTGTATCAAGATGAAGCATACCATTTTATGTGATCGTGAAAATATTAACAATATAAGCTCAAACTAAATCGGCGATAGTATCCTGATTGTGAAAAACTTGAAAAAAGAAATTTTGCCCTCAAATTTCTTTCACAGAGAGTCTTGGTTAAGTGTCATTGCAGCTATGCTTGGAGTCTATCATTAAATATGGCGCTGTCAAGTTTATTTTGATAAACTGCACTTGGTACATTAGTTCGGTAGATCATTCGTCCGTAAATTTAGATCCATGTGTGTCACACTTTTTCTGTAGAAATTTACATTTTCCCTGTGCTCGTCCATATGTTTTTCTTCACATTTTTTTTTACCCTACACCCAACGTATGAACCTATATGCTTCAGGACTGGTCAGCGTAAACAAAGACCCTTACTCATGCACATGATATTAGGATTCATATAAAAACTTTGACAGCAGATAACTTGAATATTTTCACTCGCTTTTTTGCCATTAGAATTATTTGTTGGCCTATGAATATGTAAGTTTGAAAATTTTCAATTTTTATTTCGCATTTTTTTAAAAAGTCGTTGGATGATTTAAAAATAAAAAAGTCAAACATAAATAATAAAAGATAGAATGATACGAATCATAAGAGTAATACAAGATACAGCGATACAATATATATCAATGGGTGATGACAAATTCACCCTTTTTAAAAGTCGAAATTGACATTTAATATTAAAGGTTGTGTTTTCTATTCGACGATCACTTTACATTCCAGCGTCGATTTTAAACACAAAAATGGTACTCCTAATACTTAAACTAGACTTACAGGGATATAATAACGTTCAGGCTTCTTATCAATTCATAGATATTTCGTATATTTGTTTGATCAACACCCATCTTGCACGGAAAATACATGGAAAAGGGTTACCTGTAAATTTTTGATTCGATCTTGAGCATAAAAGGAAAGTGAAATTCAATTAAAATATTTTTAATTTGTTATAAATCGTTTACAATTAAAGTCATTTACGACACTATAATTTAGCTTATAAGTTGTCTCCAATACCATTTTGTTGATTAATTTGGATTAAAAAAATACGCGCGGCACGAAGAAAGCTCGAAGAAATCAACTTTTAACAACTTCATTCCTAATTTCCTTAAATTAAAAAAAATTACCTTCATTTAAGTATGAAAATTGCAATATAGTCGTGCATAATAATTAATTTTTTACGTCAAATGACTGCTTATTTGAATGGTGAATAATTTTTTCGCACAAAAATGTCATCATACCTTAAATAATTATTACGAATCGACGAAAATTGACACAAAGAAGATATTTTTAAATGCTTCATTCCCCAGGTTGTCCAGAAAGTCTATAGAAATGTGTGCAGTTGAATTGAAATGTATAATTCAATGGCCAAACGAACGAGCAAAATGCGTTATATTCTTTTTTTTAAGGACATGGCTTGATGAACGGAAAGAATTCGTGCCCTTTTTTCCTACATTAATCTCAAATCAAACCCCTCTTCGCGATAACAAAACAATTCCAGATTGACGTGGAGTATATGAGCATTATTTTTTACCTCTCGGCTTTTCGGGAAAAGCAGGAAATCATTCAGAATTTAAAGGCTCAAAGAGCTTCCCTGCCCCTTTCTATACTCCCATGATCTCCTTTCAATGCCGATGCCAGGCCGGGTTTTCCCGACATCACTTGCCCGAAAAAAAGTCAATCCCCGGCCTAGGGAGTTGCGTGTGCGCTATCAGTTGGAGAAGCTGTGGGTGTAGAATTAGGAGTGTTACGGAGGGATGATCAGGACGGGGAGGGCAGCGGCAAGTGGAGAGACCTACGGGTGGGAAAAAATATTCGAAAACTTGGAGGTAGGGACAGCATCGAGGGAGGAGGGTGACGTGGGGAACGTTATAATGAGCGATTGAGAGGAGGACTAAAAAATCCAGAGGGAGTTTAAATCAGTTCCGGTCCCCGACGGGTTTGACGCGGAATTGTGACTGGGGTTGGGGGTGAAAACGAAGTGGGATTACGAGGGTGCCGTGCGGATATGTATGTGAAGTGAGAGAGAGGGAGAAAAGAGGTGGACGGGACGGGCGTGGAAAGGGAAAAGAAGACGGGTGAATAGTTAATGGCGAGTGAGGACGGGGAGTGCGGCGATGGCGCATTCGACGAAGCGTGGCTCTGGGTGGGCGCTCTGGGAGGAAGTGAAATTTTTGGCGCGGGGCGAGCGAAGAGGAAGCGGAGGAGAGACGCGAGATCGAGAGGAGACGGGAGAAGAGGGGATTACACAAGAGGGTTATTTTGGTTTCAGCATGAAAGGAGGGACTGAAGGGAGGATTGGCGGGCGGGACGAGGGGATGCCGGGAATGTTGTATAGGAGAAATGGCCAATTAGGTGGCCATGGCGACGCACGTCGCCCGCCGCGGATGGTATTCATGGAGAGGAGAAAAGTAAAATCGATCTCTCTCGGATTTAGTTTGATTATTCCGTCCATTTTAACATCTCAACTTTTAGACCAATTCAATGAGAACTGACAGCAAGTAGCCTCTACATTCAACGAAAAAATATTATCAAAATAAGATAATCGAAGAAAGGTCAACTGCCTTGAACTACCCGTCCCTGCTCAAAGGACAATTGACGTTTGAGATAATGTAATTGAAAATTAACAAGCTAACAATAATTTTCGGATAATAAGTTCTTGTGCATAGATTTAAATGGAAGCGTAAACAATATTAAACGGTGGTCTCGTACATTGAGGATTATGGTGGCAATATGCATCAAGAGGGAGAGGAATGAGCAAATAAAATTCGAGGTGAAGGTTTATTTCGAAATAAATTTTTTTTTCGCTAAAATAGCAAGCTTAGCAGAGTATTAATTTGCATATAATTAGCTGGCACAAGAAACATATTAATTGGGAAATAAAATTCAATAGTGGTATCGCTAATTCGAAATTATTAGTGAAAAATATTTATGTAATCGAACGAAAAGAAATAATGATCACGCGCAAACTTATACGAAAATACAGATGAGATAGCCGCTACTATTTTAAACAAAATATAAAGTTGTCTTCTCAAAGTAGATACTAAATTCAAATGACTACGCAGCAATAATGAAATTCTCTACCCAAGTTCTGCGGCATACTTGCGTCATAATCTATATTCGTTACATAATAAGACATTATATTTACAAAAAATAATATAAATGCAATGATAATTAATACGTCTATTCCGGCTTCATTTCTGATCGACGCGTTTTTGTAGCATTACTCATACTCTTTACATGCGTATTTTATCATCTTTACATGCGTATTTTATCATAACACTTTTCCTCTTCAGCATACAAGTACCTTAAATTACTCTTAGACCTTCAATACTTTTTGCCTGGAAAAAACCTCTTCGAGAACCATAGTTAAAAAATTTTCTATCAATTTGTTCAGAAAATATACTGATCGACAAAATCTTTAAAGGAAATATAAAATAACGGTTATCGTCCTAAACATAGCAAACAATGACTATGCCCTGGTTCAAGAAGGGAAGGGGCACGCGTGTTGCTAAAGCAGCGCTGAGGTCACTAATCGAAAGAAACAGAATACAACCCGAATATATACTACCTTGATCAAAAAGTTCCCGGAATAACCACCGTGTGGCGCTCCCATCGTTCCGATTTGAGTTCTGTTTTTTTTGTTAAATTGGTACATCTGTTGTTGATATTCCCTTTAAATCTTAGTGTCATAACTTGACATTTGCAAAAGTTACGTAGCCAAGAGTACATCTATCTCTGTGTGTGTTGGCGATTTTTTACAATTGCAGAAATGGATTTAAATTTGCAACAACGAACTTGTATTAAATTTTGCGTAAAAAACGGATTTAGTGGCGCACGGACGTTGGAAATGTTGGAAAAGTGTTTCGGCAACGATTCTCTAAAAAAAACGGTCGTTTACCAGTGGCACGAGCGGTTCAGAAGTGGTCGTGAGTCAATCGAAGATGATGAACGCAGTGGCAGACCATCGACATCGAAAGTCGGTGAAAAAATTGATAAAGTAAAAGAAATGTTGGTCAATAACCGCAAATTAACCATCAGAGAAATAGCGGAGGACTTGAACATTGCCTATGGATCCGCCCAAGACATTGTGGTTAATGATTTGGGTTTCCGTCGTGTAGCAGCAAAGTCCTCAATTTCATGCAAAAAAGAGACCGTGTTGACGTCGCAAAAGACATGATTTGCGAGGCTGAATCCGATCCCACATTCATCAAAAGGATCATTACTGGAGACGAGACGTGGGTTTATGAGTACGACACGCAATCCAGACATCAGGCAAGTGAATGGCGTTCACCAAATGAGCCGAGACCAAAAAAACCACGTCGTTTTCAGTCAAAAAAGAAGGTAATGCTGACGGTTTTCATGGATTACAACGGTGTAGTGCATCATGAATTTTTGCCAGAAGGCCAGACAGTAAACAAAGAGTATTATTTGGGCGTTATGAGACGTTTGCGTGAAGCAATTCGCCGAAAGAGACCAGAAATGTGGGCAGAAAACTCGTGGATTTTGCACCATGATAACGCACCGTCGCACAGTGCTATCATTATTCGTAATTTTTTGACGAAAAATGCAACAAATACCATCCAACAGCCACCGAATTCACCTGATTTGGCTCCCTGTGACTTCTTTCTGTTCAATCGAGTTAAAAAACCATTACGGGGAACGCGTTTTAGCAGCCGAGAGGAAGTAATGGAAAAATCGCAGGAAGCACTGATGGACATACCGAAAACCGAATATAAAAAATGTTTCGAGGATTGGATCAAGCGCTGGCATAAGTGTGTTGCAGTCGATGGGGATTACTTTGAAGGGGACAATATAGATTTAGATGAATAAACTTGTATTTTTAATTTTCTGAATAAATTCCGGGAACTTTTTGATCAAGGTAGTATGTCGGTTCCTTGGATTTCAAGAAATCACTCGATTTATATAATTGGATAGTATTAATCAATCTATTGGCAAACCTATGGGCATATGGAAGGAAAAGACCTTAGGGCCCGGGTTCAAATCCCGGCGGTGTTGAATATTTTTCAGAGGTATCTCGATCCCTACTTGAGGTGCTTCCTGGGGGGCAATTTGAGTGAGTATGCCGTCCGTCGGATGGGACGTTAAACTGCGGAGCTGCGGACCCCTTGGCGCCTTTCGCATAAGAGTAGGCTAATGCCGACGCCGGGTTTCTCTCCACCCTTCATCCTTTCCTGTCCATCCCCTATGGCGCAAATGACCTCAGCAGTCGGTCGTCTCCCCTAAATACTACTACTGGAGGAAAAGACGACTTATCCGCAACCTGCAGATATCTCTAAAGGCTCCGGAAAAAGTGAAGGTCGGAGAGTCTAAATGGGCAGGGTTGCAATGGGCAGGAAAAGGAGTTAGACAGGGATGTAAATATCACCTCGGCCTTTTAACTTGTGTGTAGGGTCGGTATGTCCAACATGATTCTGTATAAGTTTCTTCTAAAGCCTTTTTATTTAAAATTATAAAAATTTAAGTTTACATTGAAAGACGGAGATAAGTAGTTACACATGTTATATGTATGAGAATATCGATGATTCCGGATGATTTCGCACGACATAATTATTCATGGATATCTGGTTGAAACAAAGAATTAAGGAAGAAAATGATAAAATGATTGGTTTGCAGCTGGATAGGTTTATGGAGCAAAGTTTACATACTCCGAAAGGAGAAAGATAGAAGAATAGGAGTCATTTCATACAGATAAATTACACGAAATATCACAATAAAGATAGATGGAGATCAGAGAAGCTTAATAAAAATCAGAGGGAAATTGGATTAGGGCATTTAATGAGAAGAAAATGCTGAATATCAGAGAACCAGGAAGGATCGGTTGAAAGAGAGAGGCAGAGGTTGCAATGGTACCAGGTGGTGGAAGAAAATTATCGAATAGAATTGAAAGATATGGAGAGATTTCTCGGAAGACGCCGCAAGCACAAAAATTCATGCCGTAGTCAAAACCGTCCATTAGATAATGAAGAATTATCTGGTGCATAGAATAAACAATTTATATTTTTTAAATGTTTTTCAACCTAAATTAAGTCCAATTACACTGTATGTTGTAGATGTAAAATGTTTATTTAAGAAAAATGAGAAAGCAGATCGGTTGGACATCTGCTTTTACATCAATAATACCTTATTTTTCCAAGTAAACTCCAACATCTACTCAAATTCGGTGGTCCCAATGACGGAACTTAATGAAGATAGTCAAATTCTCCAGACTAAGGCGGACTTACCTGAAATAGAGAAAAGGATAAAAAAGCATTAGATATAGAGAAATAGAATTAACATTTTTCCGACTTCTACTTTTAAGAAAATATTTCCACATCAATACATGATTTCGTTTTTTCTATCATAAAATAATTTTAACGTTAAATTTGGATAGTATATTATACAGATAAAATTTGAAAACTGGCAGTAACAAAGTTTTAAAAGTTAAGTTGAATTAAAACCAATTTTTTTACAATTACTGACGGTCGTAGTAGTTTTACATGGGGGTAGTAGGAGGAAAGTTGACACCAAGTGTGGTGGCAATAGCAACATCGGGTATGCAATGTGATTTTTCAGTTAATTCCTTAATATTTCAGCTGTAAATGCTATAAAACTGACTGCTTCATTAAAGATTTTAGAGATCTTCTAATGATTATCCCAAAAAATATATGGATAATACTCGTTGAAAGTAATAATACCTTCCAGGCGTCGATTAGAATGCATTTAAATGCTGGAGTGGAGAAAGATGGAAAAGGCGAATTGGACAGAATATGAAACCTCCAATTTTTAAATAAAAATATCAGTATTCATTCATTTGGCATGACGGCATTGCAATATAAAATGGCATGATCATAACAAAAACAGTAACGTATGTGAGATAACAGTTCAACTAAACATTTTTCTATGGGTAGTAGGTAGTTCATGTAGGAGTCAGGTTAATCATCTTCGGGAAATTCAGCACACTCAAGAGTGTAAAAATTATTTGCCTCGACTGGGATTCGAATCCAGATCCCTCAATATCCAGCCGAGTGCTTTAGCCGAGTTATACTAGTGAAGCGTCCTAATACACTCTGGAATTCCCTGTCGAGGCAAATGATTTTTATACTCCGAAAAATCTGCATTTTAATACATATTAGCAAATGTCTTTGTTAAAAGTCACTGCTGCGGCATCTCCCGCAGTTCATTAAATATTTGGAAAAATACATATACAACGCTTGTAATATTGTAATGAGTCTCAGCAGGATCAGATTTACACTTTAATTGTAATAAGTTCACAGTTTGTTCAGCCAAGAAGGTGAAGGTAAGAGAATAAACTCATTTACATTCGCTCCCATGCACTGGCCACTGCTATTATCTCAGTGTGTAGCACACTTTTACGAACAATTTTTTGAGATTGATCAGCATGTAAAAGATAAAAATAAAAGGATTACCTCTCCACGATACATAATTCTGTGGTTCGTGCTTGGAATTGGAGCGTAAATATCACACTCAAAATGTTGATATAATTTAGAAACCGTAATAAAGAGAGGAATTAAAAATCAAAGCACGCACATTGTAACACGATTTGCGGATGAGTAACATTATTAATTTTCTGAGAATTAGGATTAGGGTTACGGCCACCATTTATTAAAAGGAATGCCAAACGATTATCAATAATTCCTTGTTAAAATAAAAAAATTAAACTAAAATATAAAATCGAAGTCACCCAACAATAACCCAATTTTTAGCGCAGGAATTAAATTACAAAATTTGTGCATGAATATTTTTTTGAGCACGGTCGCCCTGGATATATTTGTGGGTACATTTACGGCAAGCGTACAGTTTACCTCATATGAAGGCATAATACAAACACTTTCATCTTTTAATTAAGGAATTTGATGCTTTTAGTATCCTTTTGTTATGAAATCCCGGGAGTATCAGCTATGAATAGACGGCGGTGCCTTTGAATTGCACGAGTTTGCTAGCTCTATTGGAAAATGTGGACGAAGGGTAAAAATTGAACGTTGTTCAAAGCGCCTCAGGATGAGATGAAACGCATGGGTCATTTTGAAACGTGTGTGCCATTTGGTGCAGCAATATTGCGGCTCTTGAGTCCTCTGGATCATCGAGTGCTCGGGAACGCTGCTCGGATGTTTCAGGTAAAACAGAAATTGGCGATTCGTATGACTGGATACTCCTCGACAAGAAAATGCGGTCTGAGTGGAGTCGCGCGTTGAAACCCGTGGCGTCGCATCAGAGAAAAGGAATAGAAAACAATGGATCGATGAATTCTGAGGAAGAAATGTCAGCAAATATTTTTCATTTATTGTAATATTCTCAAAAACTTTGCGTAACCAGGTCGCAACATAAATTGCAACTACATTCAAAGGTTTTCATAGCGAGCTTTTATGGAGATTATTGGAAATTAAAAATTGGTGACTTCCTGTTATTCCCTGAAACACTCTCTGAAGGGCTCTAGATGCTGCTCTTGTATGAAATAAGAGGCGGCTGTTCATACCAATAATATGAGTTATACTAAGACAAAATTTGAAATGTCCATATGAAATTTTCCACAAACTGTCTTACAGACGCTTTATTAAAGATGAAAATTTATCTCTGATATTTTCAAGGCAATCAGAAACGGACACTAAAAGGGAGTCATTATTTTGTATCGTAGAGAAGTTCATCAGGGTCAAAAAAATTCCTCTTTCTAACGTGCTTACTGTTGGGACTGACAGAGCTCCGTGAATGACTGGTCTTCACCATGTTTGTATTGCATACTTGAGAAAATACGTAACAAATGTTTTTGCTATTCATTGCGCCATTCACTGATAACATTTAGGGATGAAAACACCGAGTGGTCGCCTTCACTAGTCCTTAAACATTGTAATTACAGCGGATAACAAAATCAAAGCACATGCTCATAACGATCGACTCTTTCGAGAGTTGTGTGATAAAAACGACGGAGTTTTCAAACGTTTGTTACTACACATGGAAGTTCGATGGCTATCAAAAGGCAATTTTACAGGGGTTTCTGTAATCTTTTTGATACTGTCGAGCAGCTGTTTTGTGGAGAAAGATGCTTTTCTCTGCAACAAACCTAAAGAGATTAGGAGTGAGGTTGCATTTTTGCCTGATTTATTTGCAAAGTTCAATGAAATGACAATTGCAGGGAAATGAAACTAACCTTCACCACGAGCTTTATCAATTTCCTTCCCTGATTAAGCTTAAAGAGAATGCTGGTTTTAGTGATGATGATTTGTCTGTTGAGACCATTTCGTCACCTTGCATTAAAGTATGACACAGGAATATGAGAATTTCCATTTGTCGGAAATTTCAGACTGGGTGATGGATCCGTTTGTATATATTTAGGAAGTTGAGGTATTATAGGAAGAATTAATTGGACTACAAAATGACGTTGAATTAAAACCAAAGTTTAAGATAAATTATCAAGAGTTTTGGTTACAGAAGGAGGTTTTGATCGTTATCCTGCATAATGGATAGTAATTAAAAAACTCCTTCTTGCATTCCCGACTTCATATTTGGTGGAACATGGTTTTAATACAGTTATTCAACTTATTTCCAAACAGAGAAACAGACTTCAGGTTTGCGAACGCGGTGATAAGACTCCTGCTAACGGACATTTAACTGGACGCTGGAAAACTGGTATCAGACCCATCAAGCCCATCCAAACCATTAACATTTTATGGACCTCATTGATTGCGCCAAGGGTGTACTCTAATTTCAGCTAAAACTCAACAGCGTATCAAGAAATAAGGACAAATGTAATTATATAAATCTATATAAATATATATTAGAAAGTTCGTAATCAGTGAAGCATACAGGTTTCCTGTATGTTTCCAGTTTGAACACGACACGTTGTTTAGTATTTGTTTGGCAGCCTTCAATAGTGAACGTTTTCTCTGAATTTGTGAAAATGGAGACAAGTGGTCATCGTTATGTGATGCAATACTTTAATTTGAATCCTCAGCGAAATCAATATTACTGCTGAAATGGATTCTACTCTGAGTGAGTATTCTCCTTTGTTTACAACAGTTAAATATTGGGTAGCAGATTTTAAACGAGGCCGTATGAGCTGTCAAGACGAGCATCGCATTGGTCGACCAAATGAGGTGACGACTCCAGAAACGCTGAAGAAAATCCACGAAATGATGCTGGATGATAGTCGACTGAAAGTGCGCGAGCTAGCAGACATAGTAGGCCTTTCAAAAAGTGCGGTTCATCGCATACTAACTGAAAATTTGGAAATTAGAAAGCTGTGTGCAAGATGAGTGCCGCGTTTGCTCACACTCGAGCAAAACCATTGTCGTGAAGATGTTTCAATTGAGTGTTTAGCAAATTTTCACTGCAACAAAGCACAATTTTTGTGCCATTTCATAAGTATGGATGAACCTTGGGTCCATTTCTTCACACTCGGGACAAAAGAACAAGCAAAATGATGGATTAAAAAGGGAGAATCGCCTCCAAAAGAAGGCGGAGACCGTTTCATCTGCAGGCAAGGTCATGGCTTCGGTTTTTTGGGATTCACGTGGGATAATTTTCATTGACTATCTTGAAAAAGGAAAACCAATTAACGGCAAGTATTGTGCGAACTTATTGAAACGTTGGAAGCGAAGATATCAAGCAAAAGCGTCCGCATTTGGCTAAAAAGAAAGTGTTGCTTCATCAAGAACTAGCTCACAAATCCGTTATGGCTATGGCCAAAATTCTTGAATTAAAGTTTGAACTGCTACCTCATGCACCCTATGCGCCCTATTTAACCCCTAAGGATTATTTTCTGTTCGCAAACTTGATAAAATGGCTCGGTGGTCAAATATTATCCAACCGTGAAGAAGTTATGTCGGCAGTTAATGGCTATTTTGAGGAGCGAGACAGTTCTTATTCTAAAACGGGCGTCAAACGTATTGAACATCGCTAGTAAAAGTGCTGAGCTGAAATGAGATTGATGAAAAATAAATACATTTGTTTCCAAAATTTGTGTTTTCTTTGTTGGTTCGGGAACTTCTGGGATTGCGTGGATGTGGAAATATATACTCTCTAATGCCACCAAAAAAAAAGCTAAAATAATTCTCATGTTGTCAAACATATAAAACTCCATTCTAAGTGGAAAACCGTCCACTAACAGTAAACAATAACAATTTTTTGCCTGAAATCTAAAATATCGTATGCTGAAACATAATTGGCAGAAAATTTTTGTTATTAAAAGATATCGGTGATAGTAAATACTTTTTACCATCGAATAATTCAACCAAGTCATGATCTTGCCCCGAATGAAAAGAATAGAAACCATTCCCATTCTTGGACGAATAAAATCTTTAACCATGGTTATAAATCATGGAAAGTAAAGAAGGGAACTTTTTTCTCAAAGAAATTCATTTTGATATTTTTAGAAATATATTTTTTCAGTCTGTCATAGAGAAAAATAAAGAGTATTTAACCAATGTACAAATTACCTCCTCTCAATTAATAATTCGGTCTCAGTTACCACGATACAAAAGGTACACAATCATAAACACACTTCCGTAGACTTTACCACCCAATGGGTCGTTTGGATACCTCAAGGTAGAATTATCTTGGCCTAAATCCTATGCTGAGTAATATTCATTTATTCAGGTGCACGCGTGTTCCCCCTACAGTTCTTTTATCCAGAAAAAGGAAAGTAATGGGTTTTTAATAAGGTTTCCCAGAAGCAACACACTGGATTTGAACCTTGGACACTCTGACAGTATTCAGAAATCCTACCTAACTATTATCGCTAATTGAAAACAAAACCAAAATTATATATTTAGGATTGTCACAAACATTAATATTCCCATTTTGACATTAACCATTTGGTATAAAATATTTTTATAATTATTCTAATGCCTTCATGTCCATCTCATTGCCCTATTGTGTTTCTACACGCTACAATCTCATTAGATTTTAGAATTGTAGTCATGGTAGAAACAAGTATTTCTAGTAAAGTTTTGCTTAAAAATAGATATAAATAGATTCGGAAATAATTACAGGGAATCCATTCCATATTAGTAAATTATCCGCTATTAAAGTGACGCATCATAATAAGGGACTCCGTTCACATCATATTTAAGGCTCATTCATAATTGGCATAATTCATATGATTTTTCGAAGGGCTCTCTATTCAACACACCTTTAAACTAATGCCATCTAGCACTTATTCTCTTCCTAACATTTCCTCTTTTGTCACTTTTGAGCAGTTAATTTGGAAGCATGTATTATAATACTCCTCATTCCTTTTATCTCCGTTCACTTTTCGTCAGTAAGATGCCGTGTTTTAAATATAACTCATTAACCCTTTCCTTTCTTCCCTATTGCTTTCCATTTCATTTCATTAACTCTACAAATAATAAGAGAATCTGTGTAGGTTCATTTTACTCCTGCTTACGTTTTAACTTTCATTGCTGATTATATATTTCAATGAAGTCATTTACCATTGCGACGACTGCGTTCCTTTCAATCAAATCTCCTTCCAACATTTGTCAATTATAATAGGTTCCCTTTTATTTTAGCCCACATCATCGAGTGTTTTTACAAATACATATATTTAAGTTCTGTTGTTTATTCTCCATTATCTTCTACCTAAGAAGCTTACAGGCTGAAATGGCTTGGGTTGCCACTTATTTTCCTAAATCGAAACTGGTCTTCATTGAAGTAATCATTTTCATCCGTGCTCTGCATTATGTTATTTGGTAAATTATTCTCATAAAGATACTCGACTCAGGTATCCTCAGGCTCACTTCCCCAGATTTTAAGGTTTATCTGCTCTCTTTTTAAGTGAGCTGGCAATATGACGTTTTACTGGTATTCCAACGATATTTCACGGTAAAATGAATCTCGAATACTGGCTTGTAGGGCTTAAGTTCACGTTATTTCTCTCATTTTACGAATGCGAGAGCGTTGACTCAGGGGTGTGTTGGTTAAGCTGCATTTTCCCAAGCTAAAATATTTTTTTATGCATCAATACCCAAGGTAAAAAAGCTTTGTTTTCCCATTGCGAGCAATGAAACTGATAACGAGCTTTGTACGTCATTCGATACGTAGAATGAACGGAGTGCGTCGGGTCACTCGCGTGTTTCGGAAGTATTTCTCGAAACGTTGTCCAAAAGAAGGTATGCTCTCCTGCCTTGCGGCCTATTACGATATCTCTCCACCTCTCTCTCTCTTGAAGGCAATGCTTACGCTGAGCATTGGGTTGGCCGATATGTACATGGAACTGCCATAGTCTAGACTTGTGTAAAGCTGTAAGGCACGATATTAGGTGATTATAGATCTTACAACAAGACACGTCTGCTATGCAGCAAAAATTAATCACTAATTTTAACATTTAGTGCATGATGGAAGGTACCTGTTAAAATAAAGTCTTCCATACGAAGTCTCAAATTAAATACGAGCAAATTACGAGTCTCAAATTAAATTCGTATATGAACAACTACAGAAATTAACCCGAAGGTTGGTTTGATGGATGAAGTACCAAGGCTAATATCTCACCTAATATCAAGCCCAACATGGCGTGCAAAATTCACAATTCAGGGATCAGTTCTTCCATGTACCTTTAGTTTCTCTGGCAGTTATTTTACGAGAAAACCATAGAACTCTAGTGAAACAATGGGTATCCAGGGGCGTTAACTGGAATCAAACCAGGGACTCAAGTCAGTATTCTAGCGCCCTATCTATTGCACCACCCTACCATTCATGTAACCTGAAGATGTATTAAAGCTATTTTTTGTGGAAAAGTAATTAATTATTTTTAAAATATACATTTCGTTTATTCTCGTGGATTTTTTTATATTTTTGGATAACTAGGTACTTTATTTGATGCCATCCATGCAAAACAGCATTATCCTTGAAAAAAAATGAGAAAATATTCGAATTTAAACAAAGCAATCTCAAGCTTTCAATAAAATTCCTTATTGACCGTAATTAAACGTTATCGTCATGATAACTATTCTTGATAATACTTTTATACCTATAACTAATAATCGCTAAAAACTCTTTCACTTTTCATTTTTCAAGTGTGAACAAAATTGACGGTATTTCGAAGGGAGAATTTATCTCCTTTCACACAATAATTTTTTATTCTATTCAAAAGAAACACAAAAGACTTTCAAGTGCGAAGAGAATAAACGAAAGAATATTATAGGTTTAATAATGAATAATTAACTATCACGAGGCATTGATTGGTTGCATCGTATTCAGTTTTTAAAACATGAGTTTTAAATGTTGTTTTAAGATTTTCAAGCCATTTTCTTTCACGTACTGCGTTCAAGTTCGTCTTAGAAGAAAAAAAACGTTTTTTCCCTGTCATTTAATCCCTTCAATATTAATACTGAATTTATCCTCGGTTAATGCAATGCATTTATCCAGTAAATCTGCACCCTCTGCTGTTCCTTCCTGATTCCTCATTGGTCAAAAATTTGATTTAAATCAATTTATGAATTATTTAACGACATTCTTTTAAAACGTAATTCAAAACTATGGAGACTGTGGTGTATCCGAAATTGAGAGCATCCGTAGATATATTAACAAAGTTGATGGAGCTTTACCAAATTTCTTATGAAGGTATCGATGAAATGATGAACAACGTATAATATTATTCACTACAGTCTTAGTCTAGTCCTGCATGAAGAAAATTTAGATACGACACCAGAACAACTACATAGCTATGGATACGATTTTGAGGAAAGGTCCCAAGATCTATATTGATGACAATGCCTTGTCAACGCAACCCCTCTCGTCAAACTCTTCCCTCATCTCCTACACTACCACTCCCCCGCTCCCTTCCCGGGATCCCACTTAGAGATGAGTACCTAGAATTGCGATATTATTATATATTTGGTGCCGATGCTCTAAGGATTCATCAACGAGTCAATGTGTGTGTGCGTGTGTGCGTGTGTGCGCGCGTGTGGTGTGTGTGTATGTATGTATACATATATATATATATATAATTTTTACTCTTGTGATCCGTTCAATTCCGCCTTCCCCACCTTTATTGTGTTCGTCCTTTATATGTGTTCCTATCCCTTTTCCTTATATCTGTTTCTGTATATATGAGTGTATATATATATATATATATATATATATATATATATATATGTAAAAACACAGATGCAGATTTTTAGAATATAGAGACACAAAGAAAGGACACTCACAATTTGTGTCCTTTCTTTAAGGGTGGACCAAATCTCCCACCTTTCTTAATTATCCCATCCCTACTCACACCGCTTCCCACAATCAATCTTTTGACGACTGCTTCTCCGTTTCGGTGATTGAAATCCTTCCCAAATCTGCGAGTATAATAGAGGTGAGAACCCGCGAGATGGCGCATATCTGGGTGGCCCAATCATTCAAACCACCCGGGCTGAACCAAGCCCACTGAATGCATCAATTGGCTGTCTACATATCCCCCCCCGTTGTTAATTTCCTATTGGTCCCTTTACCTCTCCTTCCCCCACCTCTCCCCCGCACATCCTCTCCGCTCTTCCCCGAGAACGCCATTCTGAAGACGACAGCCGTGCTGTCGAAACGTCAAATAACAAATTGTGAGTGTCCTTTCTTTGTGTCTCTGTATTCTAAAAATCTACATCTGTGTTTTATATATCTGTGCGTCGCCGAAGAGCGTTCCATTTCGAAGATATTTTATATATATTTGTATATATATATATATATATGTAAGTATATATATATATACATATATATATATATATATACATACATACATACATATATATAATTATTATTAGGTAATCTACCGGTTAAGAAAGTTTTTGGATGGACACACCAAATATTTATTCTATGACTCATAACAAACTCAACATCTGGTCCCCCTTCATCTCTGAGTACTTCCTTCCTCCCTTCATCCTGTCCAAAATCCCTATCCTGTTCCTTCCCTTTCCTCGTTTGCCTAACATTCTTCCCTCTATTACAGGTTTCAGTATCTTTTTGCCAGCAAATACGCCCTTCATCCACTTTTACTGCCTCCATAAAATTTCTCCCAACAAACCCCGTTCTTCCCCCACCATACGCAAAACTTCCTCTTTTGTTTTCTTCTCTGTCCATTTCACCTTCTCCATTCTTCTCCACACCCACAATTCAAAAGCCTCCAATCTACGTCTATCCTCCTGCCCTGCCCCTTAATGCCCTTTCTATCTCATTGTCCAGTATGCCTGGACCTAAGCTGTCTTCCTCTACGTCATTTTCTTTTTCAATGTCTAACTTTGTTGGTCTGAGTTCTTTATTATACAGTTCTTCTATATAATCCTTCCATCTCTCTTGGATCTTTCCTGTGTCAACTATTACCTTACCCGCCTTATCTCTAATTGTCAGCATAGATCTTCCTTTCTTACTTCCCGATAACGAATTAACTTTGATGTACAGCGCACCGATTTCTTTTGCGGCTTTAAACAACCCTTTCTTGATACTTTCCCATTTTTCTTCGATAGTACTTGGCTCTTTACCATCCTCCATGATTTCCTCCACCGCCTGTTTGTATTCCTTCCTTTTTAATCCATTTAATGCTTCTACGTTCCATTTTCGACCCCGCCGCCCGTGCCTTATCTTTTTGAAACGGACGCTACATTTCATAACAACTAAATTGTGGTCAGAGTCCGCATCCGCTCCCGGGAAGCTGTGCGAATTTATCATACTGTTCCTAAACCTGTGTCAGACCAGAATATAATCTAGCTGATACCTTTCTAAGTCACCTGGAATTTTCCATGTATACTTGCGTCTTTTGTGGTGTCTAAACCAAGTGTTAGTGATGACTAACCCCTGTCTCCTGCAGAACTCAACTGCATTCTCCCCGCGGTCATTCCTCGTGCTTAAACCGTAGTTCCATCACAACTCTTCCTTCGCCTACCGTGCCTTCGAATCCCCCATAACTATCAAACGTTTCCCTGCAGGAACACAAACGATTATGTCCTCTAATTGATCGTATATCCTATCGACCTCTTCCTCCGTATGGTTGCTTGGTGGCATGTATACCTGAATGATAACCAAGTTCGTCGGTTCTGCTTTTAGCTATACTAATAATATTCTATCCGTTACCTGTTCTATGTTGTCTACACTTCTTCATACCTTTTTATTTAATACTATGGCAACCCCTCGTTGGCTCGCGTCCCCGCCGCTGTGTATTATTCTATAATTATCACTCCAGTAATAGCCGCTATTCTTCCATCTCACCTCGCATAGACCTAAATTATTTATATTTACCCTTTCCATCTCTCGCTAATATATTTTTCAATTTCCCTGTCCTCATCATCGCCCTAACATTCCACGTTGCTATTCTTACTAATTTGATCTTCTTCTCCTGCGTCTTCTGTCTTGCTGCCGCCGGTTTACCTTTGCAAGGGTTTCGTGGAATGACGACCGCGGAAGCCTTGCCTCCCTCACTGCCGGGCATGAAACACGGCCAATTGGGCTGAGCCACGTAGTTGCCAGGACTCATATTCTCTGTAATATCTAATATTTAAATCTTGGAAATGATAATTGAGGTGGTTTCCTGTTGCCTTCCTCAATAGTGTTTTTAACGTGACACCATCACTTACTGACCGTCCCACCGGGGTCAGACGCCATTGCAGCCGCCTCACAGAGGAACAGACGCTGTGTAGACTACCTTTTGTCTGGCTCTAAACCTTCGACCTATTTGGCATGGGTGTCCCTACCAGGAGCAATTATTACTCCCACCAGCACAGCTCTAGGGGTCATCGGAACGCACAAGCCCTTGTCAAGGTTGTAGTCCGGGGAGGGATATATATATATATATATATATATATATATATATATATATATATATATATATATATATACACACACACATATACATATACCTTACTAGTACATGGCATATGAAAATGAAATTCTAGAGCACACAAAAAAATGCGATAATTGATTGATAATCGCGGTGACAAAACCACCTTCATTTGAATGATGGAAAAGATGCCAATGCATGTACAAATATGTAGGCTATGACGAAATAATGAAGAGACGGAAGTGAACAAAGAATTTGGATACCTGGTCTCCACAAGTTACTCCCTGAAGGCCAAACATTTCATTGCCTGGGAGAGAAAACCTTCTAATTAATTCCGAACATACGTCCATTTCCCACAACCAGAGTACCTCCGACACCCGCCTCTAATATGCTCAATTCCATCACGGACATTTAACTCGTCAGGTACTCCTTCCATTTGCTTAGTTTTCCATCAATCGCACAACAGTCCTTCAGGGTCAACCGGCCCTGGAAGTCTTGGGAACGCTTCACGGAAAAAACGGTTCAAGGATTCTCCACGCCTTTCTTACGAATACGCTATTATTCCCTTCCTTTCCTTCCACTCCCACCCCTTTCCATCCCACCATCTCAATTCCCTCTATCCCCAGATCCCATACGGGTACAGGAAAAGCCACAAACTTCTCGTAGGAGGCGAACCCAAAATCCCGCCTTTGCCCATTTTCTATATCGTCAACCTTGTGCATGCATACCACGTCCTCTCCTAAGGACACATTACGAAACGGGAGAAGGGGCAAGGGGTCAACGTCGTAAGGATAGATGATGTGATGGGAAGTGACCACACGCTCCGGAGATCACCGGAGCTGGGAACAGGATTGGAGCAAGGGAGAGAGAATAGTGTCGTGCACTGGAATGGGGGAAGGGAAGGGAGAAAGAGGGTGGAGATGGGTGAAGTTTAGGCAGAAGGGGGAGGGATCGAGGAAGAGGAGGGTGGTTGGATTGGAAAAGAAGCCAGGGCTGGGTGAAAAGGCTATGGAGTTCCGTAAAAGATTTCGTGAGCGATTGGGTCCGAAGAAAAGGACTGTGGGAGTGAATGAACAGAGATCTCCTCCCCTTCCTCCATCTGTCCTCATTTCACCCTCATCCTAACCTCCCGCTTTTTTCTTCTTATATTCTTGAAAGAGGTTGGATACCGGGAAGGAAGCCGCGGAGAAGCGGAGAAAGGAAAGTTAATGGTGTTCTGGTGAAGACGTGGAGGAGGGAATTTTTCGAACGGGGGGGATCAGAAGGAAGGTCGACCGACGCTCGGGGGCGAAGGCCACAGCTTCAACGGGAGGGGCGGGAGAGGCGAAATGAGTTAGAGAATGCCGCAACGCAGGAATATAGGAGAAATATGAGTTCAATGCAGTCATATTGAGCGTATATTGGAAGTGGACGAAAATGGGATTAAAATGTATGCGGCTCAAAAAAAATGGCTCAAAAAAAATGCCTCAATAAAACTTGCTAATTTCAAGGAAAATTCAAGGTCATTACAATGAAAAAAACTGGATCGCGGCGAACCTGTTGTCTGATTCACGATAAAGAAATAACGCATAACATGTTTAATAGTATTGAAAATGCCCTTCATACTATACGATATTTGTTCATCGTTCCTGGAAAAGAGAAATCATAAGAAAAACAAAACAATTTGGAGCACCTAATATAGAGCCATTGAATGGGTAAAGTAATTAGGATGAAGGAAGTAGAAAGAACACAGGAGATAGGGAGTCAATTTCAAAGCAGCGGAATGGACTCAAAAATCCATTCCGAAGAAATAAACGGAAATTATTCCGTGATTTTACTCTGGCGCCCACCCGTTTTGAGGAAAAATGGGTATTTAACTTTTAAAAAGTGAAAATAAAAATGTTGGAAATAATGGACTCTCCAGTGAAATTCATTTGCTTAAATGTTAGACAGAAGAAAAAAATTTCGCCGAGAGATTTCAACTTTTCGTAATTCCGAAGCAAATATAGCGAAGAAATATTTTCCTTGCTAAATGAAATAATGTAACAATCTAGTTTCCAACAAACGATAGGTGATATTTCCCACCAACATTTAGAAGAGATGAAAGTTACTGTAATGCAACTTCCAAAAATAGGATAATGGAAAAAGGTAAAATTAAACATTAATGTATCATTTAAGTACAGTAGAAACAAGACTGATAATAATAAAAATAGCTAAATAAAAACAGAGATAATAATAACGCGGTTATTTAGCTATTCTAATTACTAAATCATTGCACAAATTAACGGTAATGCAGAAACTAATTCATAAATTATCACCGAGGTAGAACTTTCCATGCATACTTGTTTGGCGGTGGTAGAATTTTCGTCACTTTATCATTATGAATGATAAATCTATATATATATAGACTCACTTGTAGACGTCTTACTTGAAGAAGGCCTCGGATAAGGCCGAAAGCTTAAACAATTTACCGTGTGAGTGTCCTTTTAAATGTTACTATTTTATGTGTGTTCTATTGTGCCGTCCCATTATTATATACACATACAAATATATATATTTATACATACACATGTATACATATATATATATATACATATATATATATATATATATATATATATATCTTTTTATATATAAACATAATTATATATATGAACATAATTTGCCCCTTTATTTAAAAGGGACATGTAATATAATTATTATAAAATATATATGAATATATTTCAAAGCGTATAGTTAGTTAAAACCGCGAGAATAAAGTCACCTTTAATGGCTTCTCTCCAACCAATATTGCAGAATCCAATATTTCATCTAATAGCCTAGATATTACAATAAACATCCACATCATCATTACGCATCATCTAATCCAAGGTTTATTTGGTTGCAGTTCTCAAACACGACCTGCACCCATCCAATCCTTTCATTTCATCATACCTCCTTGCACCCACATTTTCCATTGCCAGTTTACTGCAGTTCATTCTAGGCCTTTCTTTATCATTAACATCCTCTATTTTTCGTCAACTGCAATCTTCAGTAAATTATCACGCCTCAACACATGCCCAATTAATAACCCTCTTATTCTTTTAAATGCCATCCAAAGGCTCCGAATCCATGATTCATTTAGTATTCGGTCCATCCATGTTATTTTTAGTATCCTTATGAAGCCGCTATTCTAACAGTGCCTCCGATTACCTTTTATAAGTTGCTCCTATCGTTCAAGTCTTAAATCCGTAGAGCAGCAAAAGCCATCGTTCTTACGAACCACATCTTTATATATGTACAAGTATTATTTTCCGTAAAAAGTTGAGTCTAACGATAGCAGGTCTTCTTTGCAACGCCTTTTCTGGATACCATATCTCTTCCTTCTTCCATGTCCAGTGATCATACTTGCAATTTGGAAATAACTCAGACTTGTCCCATTGAGTATGTCCCAAATCATGGTGATTCACTGACCTTCTCATACTGCAGACTATTGCTTTAGTTTTTATCCTTGAGACACTTTTTGATCCCATTCTCCATTCCAGCTAGATTCACATAACGAAATACTTTTCTGAATGTAAGCATAGCTACGTCGTTCGTACATCGCGGTGTACTTGTCCCTTCCCCTTCAATATGTACACCAAGTCATATACATGTATTTCCCTC
Source organism: Hetaerina americana (assembly GCF_022747635.1). Classification (NCBI taxonomy): domain Eukaryota; kingdom Metazoa; phylum Arthropoda; class Insecta; order Odonata; family Calopterygidae; genus Hetaerina; species Hetaerina americana. The sequence continues at coordinate 9,168,916 of NW_027286874.1, read as the reverse complement.
AAGCACATTAATTGCCTATTTATTGTTGGCGCTAAATATAAATGGCCACAGGAAGCAACCCTTCCTTACTGATTTTTCTAACTTCGTTTCTACCCTGCTTTCACATCATTCAATTACTGCTGCCTTCTCTCCACTCCCAGAGTCCTATTCGATTTCAATTACATTAACGCCTATTCTAGATATATGCACAGGTACCTGCACCTATCCCCATCTACGTGATACTCTCTTTCTTTGTCTAAATTGCAAAAATCTCTAACTATAAGGGTTTTTATTTATTTATTTATCGACTTAATTGGGCGAGGTTGAGACTAATATCCCTTCTTCCACCTAACCCTACATTTCAGACATTATATTGAAGACAATCACATACAACCAAGCCCTAGATGGAGGGAAATCCACCTAGGCGGGAATCGAACCCACGACCTTTGGGTTGGTAGGCGAGGACGTTACCCCACCGCCACCGAGGCCGGCAAACTATAAGGGTTTCACCGTATGGGAACTATATCGTTTCCTTTAAATACCCTTTACATCTCTCTCGAACTTTTTCTCGTCCATTTAATAATTTTCCCAACTTTCCTTTGATTTCATCCCCGAAATTTCCTTTTCTTCCTTCCTGAGAGTACTTTCAGCCTCCTGTACCGTCAGTTCATCTTTTTAAGCTCTCTATATGATCGCAAAAGCGTCTTTCACAATATCTTATACATCAGTTTCCCGCGTCAGTTTATTGTTCAAATACTTGCCTTTTTTCAATGTTTTATTTCTATAGTTTTGTTCGTTTTTCGAGTGTGGATATCCCTTTTTGATACACTCCCATTTTTTTGTACTCATATTTCTTTCCTAACTTTTTTTACAGGCTGCTGATATTCCTTTTTTGTAGGTACCTGGAATGTTGACATATTGTTTCTTAGCTTTCGATACGGCGTTCAACAGAGTCAGTTAGGGGGGGGGTTCATGAATGCATTGTAGAATATTAGACTAGATTGAAGTGACAGGAGACTTATTCTCAAAAAGTACATGTCTCAGACTGAACAGGTGCAAGTGGCGCGAGGGTATTTGGAATGGACAGTGTTTATATGATGGGTGTGACAGAGATTTCCATTATCACTTGAACTTTTCAATGTTAATGTGGAGGAAATGTTTAAAGTGGCACAGAAAGGTCTGGAGATAGAAATGAAAGTGTGTATATAAGTCATAATATCAGGTAGTTTTCCAAATGATCAAGCTTTAATTAGCCACTGACCCAAGGGATTGAAAACATTCCTCAGGGCATAAGTAAGTCAGTGAAATAAGTTTGGAATGAGAATTGATGTAAGCAAAACAAATATCATGTAGTTTTTCATGAAGAGGAAAGCTACACGAAATACTAAAATTTAATGTTTCGTGTAGATAAATGTAGATAATGTAATAAAAATATTGAGTATGTAGAACAGATTATCTTGCTTGGAAGAGTTTTGGACCAAAATGGTCGGAGTAAAATCGATGCTTTTGAAATATTGGTGGGGAAGGAATGGAAAAGGTGAAAAGAGCAGAAGAGACATGGCGGGAGGGTAGAGTGGATTTCTGGGAGAAATTCAGGGCGGCAAGAAAGATGGACGTACAGCACTTCGACTGGCGATGGTATATTCAAGACTTGGATTGGAGAAGGTTAGGCAAGCAGAGAAAGGGGTACAATTAAGATAAACATGTTGGATGTAAGTATCAAAACCGTAGAGGTTTTATGCAGCATTGTATGGTACTAGTAATGTAGCAATCGGTAAATATAATCATTTAACTTTAATATCGGTGATACATATGCAAATTGGTGATATATATGCAAATAGTAAATTTGCCCTTTACATATTTTGACAGGCTGACATTTCTTGCTAATAAAATACCAATACCCTATTCAAATGTTTGTATCTCCAGAAAAATTCTTAATAAAATACGGCCACAGCATCTTATGCAGTCATTTTGAATGTGAAAGATAATTGGGACAGGATATCCCATCGACTAAAACCCAGCCGACGAGCGATCGCGGGTCTTGCTCCGATGATTCAATATTTGCGCATCGATCATCTTTGTGGCAACCTTACTTTTGGCGCGGGAGGAGTTCTTGGAGTCGGTTGTAGCAACGGTTTCGTGCGTACTTGGCGCCACCAGCAATTATCCTTCAATCAGCTCCAACTCCCAATGACTGTTCGCCATTTTATTTGGCTTTTAGAATTTCAGATGGCATTTTATCTAAATTGTGGTGACTTTAATATCTGCCCCGCGTAGCATCTATGCATTAATATTTTGATTGATAAATTCCACCTTTCCAAATATTTAGTTGTGAACTTCGTACATCCCCTGGTTGTTTTTTCACGCTGTATCGTTTTCGTGGTTGGCCCTGAAATTCTGTTTCACCACCATTAATTTAAATTCTTCTCAAAATTCCAAAAGCTTTCTCCTCTATCATTTTGCTTCTCTAGATCATATATTTAATTTTCATCCCTTCACAGCTTTCTTCAATATTTGAATTTCAGGCCCCATAATATAATTAAAATTTCTTCTCTGCATTTTTTCCTTCAGCACTATCGTCATATACTTCCCACTCCTCTTGGTCTACTTTTTATTATTTTGAAATTATTAATTTTTTTTACGTTTATATTTTTTCTTTCATTTCATAAAAGCAATGTTGTGCATTGGTGAGCTGCTTGTCCTTGAGATGGCTTTTTGATAGTTTAGATATATTTGCGTCCTTGTAACTCTGGTCTTGACACTTCATCCAGGTGATTGACCTAACCTCCACAGGCTTTCATATTGGCCACTTGTGATGGTCTCTTAGGCCCTGCGATCACTGCCGCTTATTTTCCAAAACTGATTGTTTATTCGTCGAGTACACTCGGCTTTTCCACATTAAAGATCCATGGGTCGACATACCACCCGAAATCCGGTGGACGGATTGGATGGCTTAAAGCTCAGCCATGACAAAACTTCATACCAGTGATATTACAAGACATATTCGAAAAGGAAGAGCCACTTTTTATATTTTAATATTGACGGATCAGAACAAAGTTGCACGTATTAATCACCATCAATTGATTATTTCTGAAGCCATTGAAATTATTGTATTGATTCAATAGTCGTTTCCCTTCCGGTGAACGCAAATAACGATGTTCGCAAAAATCGTTAATCCCAACAGTTGCGAAGGGGCGCGATGTGATTTGATTTTCGTATGCAAAAGGATCTCCAGCTTGCCAAAATCATCGAGAGTGGTGGCTAATTTATGGACCTTGAGTAATGAGTGACGGAAAGGTCAGACAAGGGCGCCGAAACTTTAAAAATAGCCGCAGAAATGTGTATGATCAAGAGCGCAGAGTTAGGCCCAGAATCCAAACAGTTGAAAACGTTCAACAAGTGAACCATGAACTGCGATCTGATCGCCAACTGATGATTAGTGCTCTGGCTGATAAAGAATCCTCTAGTTGGCTGCACCACTAATCAGGCGATTTTTACGATAAAGCTTGGTTGTCGAAAATTTTGTGTCAGGAGGGTGCTGTAAACGCTTAGTGACCATCACAAAGAGAAAAGAATATTGAGTGGGCGAGCCTTTTTGAACCACTTTCGGTCTTTTTGACCAAGGACCCAAACAGAGCCAACCACCTAGCGACCATTTCCTTCACTTGTACTTGAAACAGTGGCTTGGTGAACTATTGTTTGAAGACGACGAGAAAGTCAAGCCTTCGTCAATTGGTTCGATTCCTCGGCGGCGAACTCATATAGTATGCTGAGGGATTAAAGAGACTGGTGTAGCGTTACAAAGGGTGGTTAGAAGTGAACGAGTTGTCCATTAAAAAAGTTAATTAGGTTGATAAATAACTGAAATCATCAATAAAAACTACTTTTTTACGAATATGTGTTTTTGCGAACAAACGGACCTAACTTGAAATATAACCCTTGTAATATAAAACCATATTTTATTGGAATTATTCCTAAAACTGGCCCTAGTTTTTAAAAATAAATACTGTACCAGATATTGAGATAATTATGCCTACTTTCAACACGCAGGATTCAACAAGGGATTTCGAATTACTCACGTTTTGGTCCCTTTATGAAATATGAGAGAGGAGGATGGGAGGCATACATAGTTTGCTTCTGGTGAATGAAAAGAGGCAAAGAGCGAGTAACTCTATTTTTTCACTCAATACAACAAATGGACTGAAACTATCCCAGTTAGCTGACTAATTTGACGCATGGTATAATCTTTTTTTTATTTTCTTGTTGCTTACTTACTCTGCGTTTTATTAAAGCTCCTTCTTGACTGCACGACCTAGCAACAAAATATTCCTGGTAGCACTGTGGTAAAATCATTTGTATGTTCTGCCGCTTTTTGTAAAAATAACTAAAGAATTTTTAATGCACGAATGACATCAATTGAATGGATCGATTAGTATTTTGCATACATAATAAAGGAACACTGATTAAAACATAAATTAACCACGAAGAAATTCGCAAAAACTGCGTCTTTGTCAAAAACAGGCATTCAAACATTTTCTAATTTTTCATGGCCTCTCTTGAAGCTAGTGGAGGCTAATAGAGATTTAGCTGCACACATTTTGATTCATGACTGTCGTCAAATAGTCCCATTTTCCGGTTTTTCTCCCGTAAAGCAGTAGAATTTTGCCGATCATCTGAGGTGGATTAAACTACCATAATTCTTCTCGTTTGATGACAAAGTGTATACCCGAAAATGTACAGAAAACATGAATCAAAACATTCACATGTTGAGTTCGATAATTACATAGGGAAATTTGTATTTAATTCAAGAATGTCAAACGCAAATTAGACAAAAACCGGCTCCATGTGATGTAAATGATACAGTTTATGAGAATCAGTAAACGAAACCAATAATCAATCAGTCGATAAACAGCGTAGTTTTTACTAAGAAACCTAGGTGCCCTTCCTATATGTGCCTCATTAAACTCTATTAGCTAAATAGCCAAGCTTTTACGGAAACATTACTGGGCTATAGATCGAAGAAAGTTAATAATCATGTATCAATCAAGATGTATGAGATAACAAATTTAAATGATACTGTTAACGTGAATATCTCTAAATTATTTTGGATCTCGGTTATTCGCAGATATGTTTATCAGAAAGTAACTTTATTTACGCATTCCCCATTGTAAATTCATTTTGATTGCATCATGTAAAAATCCAGGTGGAGGGAACAACTAAAAACGATGCAATTCATGTAATACCTTGTACATGGCGGAAAGTTATAACTGGGCCTTGGGCCTCTATCCCAGTGTTGTAAAGGAAAAGTAGTAACAGATTCACCAGGAGTTAATGCAATTCAGTACCTTCGTGTAATAATTATCCCTTTGAATATGGTCACGGTTAAGCAATTGTAAAAAAATAAATTTTAATAAATACTATTTTGTAAATCACCAGTTTCTATTTATCGAAATCCCATCAAATAACTCGTTTATTGGAACAGAATAATTTCTGGAATGCACCATTCTTTTATAACCTGAACTTCTATTAATGTTTGACATTTAATGAAAATTGTTTACATTTTTACTTCGTATGACTGTCTCTCTCCCGATTTCAAGAACTTTACATGTTTTAAGTAATCTTTACCAAATGTTATAATAAAAAAAGTAATCCCTTAAGAAAAACTTAAAACTGAAAATAGGTGCAAATAGAAATTGTATTGATACAACTCAGGAACAAGTACTCAGAATGAAACTGGACGAGGTATTTTAATTGTTATTCAGTACGCGGAAGATAATCATTGACTACAATTGCCACCGTAACCTTTATTTCTATTCCCAGTAGTGTTCATTACATCATATTCTAGCATGGCTTCAAAATATTCGCAATTGAAATTTTTTAAGCCTTATATTATGTAATAATGAAATATGACCTTGAAATAATGTTCCCTCTTTCTGCAATGGTAAAGCAGAGAAAAAATTAATAATAACGATTACTATAAAAGATATAACATAAATAAAATAAACGATTAGTTCGATTTGATGGGAAACCCTGAGAATAAATTGATAATCAGATAACCTTTCTGGTTCTCTCCATCCAAAAAGCGTCGGGCAATACCGCGAAAGTAACTTTTAACGTAGTTAAGTAACCCGCTTAATGTGAATTATCCGCTAATTTGCATTGAAATGCATACATTTCGAAAAGTAAAAATCATTCCCCTTGACGGTGATCCGGATTTGAATCCTGGTCAAGTCTAGGATTTTTTTACATTTCGAAATTTCCGTATTTACTATTCTGGTTGATTTTCGTTTTTTTAATATATTGGCTTGCAGTCTGCAAGGTAAAACACGTAAAAAAACCGGGGGCCTAATTCAAAATAAAGAAAATTATTGCATTCTGGCGTTACTTCATGAAAGCATTTCAAATCCGAAAAAATACCTCTATATTTCACGAACAATGGAAGAACTAAAAACAAAGTTTGCCTATAAATAACAAAAAAATTGAGCTTAGGTCCTAGATAAATGAAGAAATGGAATCAGCACTTATTGGACAAGTAGAGGGGAGGAATAATTTGTTTAACGTCAAATCGGCAAGATAAAAGCGTTTGAGGCGACGGCTTGATTCTTTTGGCGTTCGAGCTTAGGATGGTTGGGGTGAGTTGGTGGGAATGTGCCAACGATGAGAGTGAGTTAGGGTGGAAGAGCTTAACGACGTGACTACGGCGAAACCGAAACAGTTAGGGACAGGTCGGAATCACCTCTCTCTGGCCTGCCTCCCCAGGGAGGACAGAAGAGCGTACGGACGTGGACAAGAGAAAAAAGAGGAGATTGAGTTAGCAGTTTTTGCCACTGTAACTCGTGAATGCAAGTTTTTTCCCCTTCTATAATTCTCTTTTTTTTGAGATTTCTTTACTCTTTGTTCCACCGCGGGAAGATACGAGGAGACAAAGATGTTTAAGGGAGTCGGTGAGATCCGCAACTGAAGCCTGTGTTCTCAATGGAAAATGTAAGATGAGAGAAGGGGGAGAAAAGGGGAAGAGCAGAGGAAAGGTGGCTCGGGTGTGGGAACGGGGTGGGGATGGGATGGCTGGCGCGTGGCTTAAATATTGACGGCTTGCGTTCGGAGGCAGAATGAATGTGGAAGGGGGGGAATGGTGGAAGAGGAAGTTTGAGGGAAAGTGAGGGGGGCGCAAGGGGGAGGGAATTGGGGATGGTTCGTGAGTTGGGGAAGTGGGAGGGTAGGACGGCTCATCCGAAAAGGCCCGGCGAATGTGTTGGTAGGGGGAAGAGCAAAGGAAGAGAGAGGAGTGAAGGAGAAAATTTTTGCTGTCGGTTCGCAGCAAGGGCCAATCTCGAGAATTGAGTTTGGGGTACATTTTTCAATTCCCTTTATGATATAGTATTCGCGAAGAGAAGATAGAAAATGATAGCTGCCTGACTTTCCAAAAGTTATATTTTCTTCTTACGACCAAATAATTCGTTTAAAAATATCGCAAAGAAAACTTTTGGCATTGCGACCAAATACAACGACGGTGGTCAAATCAAGAGCATTTTGTAAAGACCAAATTATGACGTAGTTTATTAGTTACCATCCGCTTTCATGTGGATAACGTGAGGGGAATTGTACTCAGCATATACGAGTGTAATGGAATGTAAGCCTTGGAGAGTTTAATTTTAGCAAGCAAGAGGAGGTAACTGATGATCTGGTATAACAGGCTGCTATTGTAAGTATTACACAACATGCTAACTGATTAAGATATGAGACTGGCCGATGGGGTTCATAAAAAGTATAAACAAAGTGATAAAACTCAAAGTTGTAAGAATGAATTCAGCTATTTAACTCTTGCCGCGATCAAATATTTCCACATAAAAAAGTGCCTCAGGATAAATTGAAAAATACCTATAATGAATAATATAGGTCATTTTGAAAATAAATATTGCAAACTTAAATTCTATTACCAGAGGCAATGTAGAGAATTTCTCAAAACCATCTACTTCCATTGTATTCCAAACGTTATTAATTCCACTTCCTTTTACAATGCTTTTACGTTATGTTTGTTCTCGCTGGAAATGACCAACACTGATGACTTTACTCAACACCGTGTTTACGTTATAATAGCTGTGACCGTTGATGAAACAAGATAAGAGTCAGCGTTAAGATGTGATTGGTACTCTGTTGTACTTTATACGGCTCCCATCGGCTAATTCTCTGTGCGCCTTTGCGTTTCCGTCATTGCGAGCAACTACCGGGGCTGGTTCCCCTTTCGTAGATAATATTAATCATCTCCATCTGGTTTTATCATTGAGACTAGCTGATGAAGCGAGATCTGCTCTCGGTCTGTCAGATTAGTGACGCCTATTGATCTCATTTCCATTTCATCCAGATTCTAGGCGAGAGCGAGGCTTGCGATAGCTCGTAAATGGTCGGCTCCATGAGTCTTGTTTTGAAAAGTTAAATTTTTGATGGTGTTTAAGTCATAAGTAGCTAAATACGAATAATTTATGAATTAATACAATGTAGGAGTCATATATTTTATCAATAAAGCGAAATGTGGTTAAATTGTATACAAATCACAATGAAACAACCTCCATGATAAATAATATTTTTAATAATTACGATAAACGCCCGCAAGAATTCACTAAATTTTGGTTAAATTACGGGTTTCGGCAAATAGTTAACAGTCGACGTTGAGTAATTAACATATAAAACGCCAACTATTCAATGAAACCGGTTAATTAAATAAAATTCAATGGAATAGAAATACTTAATGATGTTTCGCAAAGCACTTGAAGACTTCGAATATTTTTAATACAATGCAGGTAAACATATGAACTTTATTGCAATGAAATCATGGCAGATATTTAACATATAACCGATATTTATTTCAAACCTTTGAAATATTATATAACCAGCATTAATAATATGCTTGCCGGATTTTAAATTCAATTTCTGCGTTTATGTTAAGTGGCAATCCACTGAAATCCTTCAATCATCATAAAAAATGCTGCAATTTAATCTCATAGTCAAATATGAATGATATATTTATTGTTACCAAAATATTATATTTGCACAAAGATAGTTGACTGCCAAGGTGTTTCAATTAAAAGTAAACACTAAACACTACTATATCATATTTAAATCAAATACTGGTACTGCCTGAGCTTGAAATGTAATTTTTTACTGTTTGAAACATAATAATAGTATCGGAAATGAAAAATAGTAACTTTGTGATTCCACTTTTTCAGTGGAATCACAAAGTTAATATTTTTATTTCCACTATGAATCGATTCCATAACGTTACGCCGGAAACCATCAATTATACAAAAAATAGTAAATATTTAGAGCTAATAAAATTACTAATTACTGTTTTCTTCCATCAATAATATTTGCCTATCACTTTCTCAAACACATTGATTCGCTTTCATCTAACAATGAAAGATAAAACTAAAGTAAAAGTAAATTGATATTTTTCCGAAAGCATTCACGCATTGGTAAAAAATAAATATTTTGCAAAACCCCTACTATTAAAGAGACATTTTGCAAGGTAGTACGTCTGCTTAAGCTTCACTACGTACCCTCTCGGGAAGGCCATCTTGTAAATCACGGCAAGGATAGCGGAATACGCAATACATTCATCCGATTCATATCTGCCCCGGGAACAAGCTTTACACGCTACCGGAAGAACATGTACATGTGTCATTTCCCACGTCATTGTCATTTACGCTCTAGTTTACTCCCGTTCAGTTAGCCATCTTTCAACAGACAGACCTGTTTTGGGGCTGATATACTTTGACGGCCAGAATCAATTACGCTTAACGTGTGCCAGGAAAATAATTACCTTCATAGGTGCCTTCTTACGGAATTTTACTCTCACTACCGTGATGATGGCAACACAGGAACTCAGAGCCTTAATTTTACAATTATATGATAACAATCAGCTTCTTGCAATTGAAATTTGTACACAGAAGAATAGATTTGTAGAAAAGTGTTGATATTTTATTTTGAAAACTAGCCTTTGCTCAAAATTCCAAAAATTATCTAGATATCAAGCTTTCGACATAACCAATAAGAGTAAAACTTTAAGGTCTAAAGTTGCAGATTACTGCTTCAAATGCTAGTAAGTTACAACATTATTTTGCAGTAGACACCATATTTAGCATAATTTTTTATGATATCAGTACTACAAATATCAGTAGGCTTACGCATTACTAACTGAATTTTTTAAATATTATTTCCATAATAATACATTTGCATTATACTTTCCATTAAATAAATGTGTGTTACAAAGCACGGTATTTCTGCATGACATCTTGTTCCGTCAAAGAACCTAGCATTTCAGAGTGTACCAGGACGCCCCGGTAACAAAACTGGACAAAGCACTTAGTCGTGCATCAAAAGATCCGGGTTTGAATCCTGGTCATGGCGAATGAATTTAACAGCATGAAATTGTTATACGGCAATGAATATATAGCAGATGACTCCGTTTAAATTTACGGTAAGGTGTCGCGGTATCTTCCGCAGTTTGTTTGAGTTTTTCTTTCTCGTATATCTCTGCATATTTAAAATTTATTTTCATCCCATACCTATCAAACCACCTTTTCAATGAGCCAATCAATGCATGAAAATCCTTGACTAAATAGTAAAATGATGCTTGGCCACCAGCAAACCTTACTGATTCAATCGATTTTCTAACGACTTTCATTCTCATTTCGAATTTTTCTCATGCCTCTTTTACCATTTTCACGCATAATCTTTGAAAAGTACTGGTTATAATGGACACCCATATCTTACTCCTATTCCTAACACTGCCCATTACATCTCTTCATCCACTACTTGCACCTGAGCACTCAGTGGCATGTATAAGTTACAGATAAGTCTCGGTCATTCCTTGTTCCTAAACCGTGGTCCCCTACCTCACCACCATATTTTCCTTCGCCTACCATCGGTTCCTAATCCCCTACCATTATCACGTTTCCCCCCACGAACACCATATATACATATATATATATATATATACATATATATATATATATATATATATATATATATATATATATATATATACATATATATATATATGTATATATATATATATACATATATATATATATATATATATATATATAGTTATGTACTCTGATCATCTGTTATATACTCTGATCTGAACTGATCATATACTCTATCCACATCTCCCTCCCTATGATTGCCTGGTGGCATGGTCTGGCCTGGTGTCATGGACAATGACTAATTTCGTTGGTTCGGCTTTTACTGTTACTAACTATATTCTATCAGTCTCTTGCAATATGTTTACTAAGTTTATCCTTATCTCTTTTTGAATTAAATCTAGTAGTTACAGAAATGTTGCGGAACAAAAAGACATAGTAATACAAAAAATAATTATTAATATCACGCTCCTAACTTTCAATATACCTATTAATGCTGTACATATGTACCCAATAAGTTACAAATGGCATATGCCGAATGATTTTATAAAAATGATTCACCTGCAAAAATTTTGAAATTTCCAGTTATTAAAGGATACGCCATTCATCCATGGGTAGTGAATTCATAATTCTATTGAAACACATGAATAACACAAGTAGTTAATTGGTTTCATAGGTATGTAAATAAATTGGAGTCCACATCTTTTCACACGAGGCCACATCGTTTATACCTCGTATATGTGCTCAAGTACAACTTGATTATTTAGGTAAGAACATGTTTCAGGCATCCACATAAAATGGTGAGTATTCTTTGGGACTTGGGATCTTCACTGCAGAATTCCTTCTTGAGCATATTGTAAATTTTAAACCACTAACTTTTACCACAATGCATACTCTCTCCCTCCCTGTCCACTTACTTAACAAACTCCTTCCACAAAATTCTTCAAGAATCCTCTAAGCCCTATTATCCTCTTCATTCACATTTTCCTCATTCAATGAAACCTCAGCAACTAAATTCCTCTCTTGCTCCATTGTATATATTCCATCTTCCGTTGTAAAAATCTGTATACACTGAAATTTTTCCAACCTTCTCCAAGCTTAATACTCAAGAGCCGCAAGAATTTAATAACCTCCCTCCTTATTGGTCATTTTCCAGAACAATACAATGATTCACTGTACATTAAAATCTTGGCTTTGATAGCTCACTTCCACTCATTGTGCCAGTAATCAGTTACCTCTTTTCGTTTATTTTGTTGAGGCAGCTCTCCATTCTTAATTGTCTTCCCCTATAGCCACTACCTGACTGATACATTCAAATCTATTCCTTCGATGTGGTAAAGGCGCACATTAATTCTATCATACCTATTTTCTTATAGACCAACCTCCCTCTTTTGTATGTGTACACAGAATGTAACTGAAAATATTCTCAAGAAAAATTAGAAATATTATAAACAATTAATTTTTATTTTAGTAATACAATCTTAAGGTTCCAAATAAAAATAATCCATTGTTTTTCTATGCAATAGTATAAATGGTTCTGCATTACTTATCCCAAATTTGGGAACAAACTTGAGCATTAAGTTCTTATGTGATTAACTCTAACCAGCGATAAAACGAATCATTTTGAAAAATTTTTAAGGAGATAGTATTCATTAAAATAATTATTGAAATAACTCCTGGTATTTTTTAACATTATGATACCAAAGTAATGACTGTAAAAATTTGCAGGTTAAGCATTTTGATAAAATCAAGCTGAAAAATTGACTAGAGTAACATTTTATGTCTCTAATATCAATCAATTAAGACTGAGCTTTATTCATTCATAAAATTCAGTTCAAGTAAGATAAAGTAATTACAAAAATTAATAATTGCAATAAATGTGCCGTCAACATTAATTAATTTATTTCTGGACACGTATTAGAAGGCTGCTTCAACAATATTGTCTCACAAATCCATCTTGAAAATAATAATCAAACAAATTATTATCTTTTGAAAGATACACCAACATATGCTTCTGAGCTATAATTATTTCGCATATATGGGGTATATATAAAACAAAATACGATTCTTAGAGATAGAAAAATTATGTTATCTATATTTTGAGAAATGGAAATATTTTGGACAAACATGCTAGAAGTAGTACGGACGTAAGGAGAAACATTGCGCTATGCAAAGAGGCTTTCACAAGGAGGGGGGAGTTTATGACTAGGAAGTTGAGTAAGGATGTTAAGAAAAGACTCATAAAAACTTTGATATGGAGCGTAACTATGTACGGCGCGGAAACGTGGTCATTGAAGCAGGAGGTCGGACGTAGACTGGAGGCTTTTGAAATGTGGGTGTGGAGAAGAATGGAAAAGGTGAAGTGGACAGAGAAGAAAACAAACGAAGAAGTACTTGGTATGGTGGGCGAAGAGAGGGGTTTGTTGGGAGCAATCCGATGGAAGCAGGAAAAGTGGATGAAGGGGGTATTGACCGGCAGCGGGATGTTGAAGACTGTGATTGAGGGGAGAATGTTAAGCAAACGATGGTAGGGCAGTAACAGGATAGGGATGTTGGACGGGATGAAAGGAGGAAGGAAGTACTTAGAGATGAAGAGGGACTTATTGTGGAGTAGGATATGAGGTTGTGTTTTGTAAGGAGATATTTACTTGGTAGTTGTGTCCATTCAAAACCTACCTTAACCGGTAGATTACTTAATTATAATAATAATTTTGAGAGTGGTGTATTCTAGCTTTCTAAAAAATATACTTGTACATCGTTATATATCGTTGGATGCATTGAAATTGTATGATATAATATACATGAAAAGTGAGCATATAATAACCTACACGTTATATTAATATTTTACTTTTGTATCATAAGTTATCATTGATATCGGATTCCCTTCGTTGAGAAACTATGCGTTACTTTGAATTTTTTTTCATTATCAAGCTAATGATAATTGCCAACAGCAAGCCATTTACACTCAAAAGATTGATTTGAAACAGTATTTCTGCACGCATAGAAACAAATATCGCGATGCAAAAATCCCAGAAGATGATGACAGGTGACACTTCGTCATCCATTTACCGCTCCCTAACCAGGGGTGAATGCCGCTTAATGACGTAGCATCCGAGGGTACGAGCAAAAGGGGAGCCCATTAGTGTGTCGACGTAATCTGAAATGCGGGAAAATTCTGCTAATAACTTTCATTTTCCTCTTGCGTCTCCTTTCATTTCCTTTTCAATTTCACAATCCGGCCTTAAAGCCCTCCATTCCCGTTCCCTCCACCCATCCTCCCTTCCGCGCTCGCTTCCAAGTCTAAAACTGAAAGCCGTTCTCTCTCCACGCACGTTCACTCCCCATTCCTGCTCGCCCTCCTTACCCTCCCCTTGTACACCACTCCGCATCAACTCCTACGACTCATGCTGCTTGCCGGGGTTTGCGTAAGGCACCGCAGAAGATAACTACGCACGGGGGTTCACGTAATCTCTGAAGCAATGGCTTTTAAGGCGGACGACCGAGAATTCAAATAATTTGCACCTTCAGGTGTGGGGATAGTTTGGGTGCACTTGATATAAGGGTGGTGAAGGAAGAGTTAAGAGAAACCAAGCGCTTCAGCGTAAGGTAGTGATGAACTTAAGATACATGATGAAAATCACCTTTATGTCACTTTGAAAGTCACCCATAAAGTAACCCATGAGTCACTTTGAGTTTCCACTCGACGGAAGGAGTACTGAGCGCTTAACTACTCTTTCACATGGAACCCAGGAAGGGGTCGTCAAGCTACTGAAAATTACTCGGTGTTCATCACCTACACATTGGGTGGGTGAAACCTGCAGCAAAACATTCACTGCAGAAATTCATTCTCCTTTATACTCAATTATGGAATAATATTGTTTAATTGGTTATGGAAACTAACATAAAAATGCAATATTGCTGGTTAGTGCAGTGAATATAAAGTCTAAAATTATTTCCTCTCCTGGTAGAGTTTTTAATATTTGGGTGAATTTTGCCACATATTTTTGCAATGCGTTTATAAATATAATAAATGGAATAATTTTCTATTTTCTGTTAAATCAAATTTGATGTACAGAAAAAAAATATTTATCTTTATATAAAATCGTTGGCTGTTGTTGTTAATGGTTCTGTTCAGCCGGTTGTGAAATAGTGAGAACATGAATAAAAAAGTTACAAGCTAAAGAAAACATATAGGTATTATTTTCTGTGGTGGGGGTAGATGGCAGTGAAATTACGAGAGAGTTAGAAATGAGTAGATGTAGTATGAGCAGGTGGCCCATGAAAAAAGTTTCAGGTCTTTACTTCTCAATCTGGCAAAGTGTTTATTCACTGTCTGGTAAAATAAATATCCATCTCAGTGATTGTAAACCGACGCGTTCAACTTTCTATACAGATACTATTGACGATGACATATAAGAGCATCGTTATTATATATTATTAACATTATACTGAGTTAATGAATACATTTAAATACATTTTTAGTTGTTTAAATTCTGGTGTGGTATTCAGTAATCAATGAAAAATTCTGATAATGCGAGAATTTTTTTTGATAACTAGACACTTCATCAACGAGCGAGCTGTGTAAGACAGTGCAATTATAGAAAGACTTGACTTAGAAAGAGAGCTTAAAAAAGGACGTACACAACTAAAAACGTATTTTAATGCATTCATTAACTCCGTATCATTTGATTAATAAAATAAATAATATGTTCTTACGGGTTTTACGAAATTAAAGACAGTTTTTTAAATTATAATTAATTAATTATTCAAGCAGATATAAAAATACGAGTTCATATGCTCTACAGAGTGATTCTAATAGTAAGCCATATTAATTAATACATGCATGATACTAATTACACATCTTCTCAACTAAACCCTTGAACGATGATTACAAATCTTTTATTCCAATATAATAAATTATCTCGAATAAATGCATCTGGTTTTATTTAAGTGTTTAATTTACATAGCTACTTAGCGTGACCGCTGTTTTTTATGGGTTGGAATTGAAGGTTCTAATCTTGACCGCTGTTGGATCAAATTATTACTTTTTTATGACTGGGTCATATGTGGTATAGTCCTTGGCGTTGCCAATATCTCATTTTCTCTAGATGTGTATTTTCGGTTGGCATGCGTTATTAGATAAAATATTGTTTTATAAAACAAAATATACAAATTATTTGACTTAGAACCCTGACAGAAATGCAGAGAATATATAGCAGCAGCTGCTGCTTATACAAGAGAAAGTTTGGAGATACTGGCTTTAAAAAAATACACGTTTGCTGATGCTTCTATGGGAAACCCGCAGCTAAGAATCGGTTGAGAAAGTTGGGAATTACCTCCGACCGCTCATCCAAAATTCAATGGTGAACCATAAAACACCGAATCCAGGGACCAGGGAAGACGAGGAATTAAGTCAGAGCGAAGAGGGTAGAAAGGAGGAAATGATGGTTACGGCGAAAAAAAGCCAGTGAAAAAGACTGAAAAAATTTGATAAAACATTCTACGAACCACGAATGGCCACTGAATCACAGCCATTATGCAAATTAAAATTCTGTTTTTAAGAAAATCTGTTCTAAAGTAAAACGTGTCTGAATAAATGAGAATATCCAGTAAAAGGAATGAAACGAGATACATTTCATTGCTATGTAAAGAGTAGTGCAGACATTACTTGTGGGAAAATCCTTACACATGAAGGAATTTTATTCCATAAATCAAGTTATAGCTCCAGATTAACATTAAAAAACACATTTATTCTCAATATAATAAATTTCCCGGTTCTTTCTGAAAAAAGAATGATATATCATAATAATTACACTTCCGGAAAGTAGAATATTGTAATTCCTTGCCTGCGAATGTAAGCAGTGGACATCAACGATTTCCCTTGACCGTGAATGTACTATTCTTAAGGTTTGGCTTTGCTCATTAACGAGATAAATAATATTTATACTGTTTAAGTGAACTCCCACCTACTATCTTTCTGTCAAGTAATTTAATTTATGAATTATCTTATTGTTTTAAACCTCATCTGTAAGTTTTCTTATTCCTTTTACGTCAGCGAAAACATCTTCCGAGCGTGAGTATACAAACTCATGCAAGAAAACTCTCCCCTCGAAAGAAGGACCGATGATTCAGAAGTTGAGGGGAATTGGGCTGTAAAGGAATACGCTACTGAAGTCTGGGAAAAATCAATCCACGCTGGAAGTTTATAATGATGTGTCTTTCGTGAGCGGAAGAGAATCGAATTGAGTGGAGAAATGTGGTGGTTTCGAAGTGCGAAAGTTTTCGATGAAGGTGGAAGCGAGGAATATCAGGGCGAAGGCAAGTGTGAAGTTTCCCAATTCCTTGCCTCGCTCCTCCGGCTAATGCAACTCCATCTCTGCCTCATCGTTCCTGAGGATCTCCGGGACCACCACAACGCCTTTAATAGGAAAAGGAATCTTGATTTCCAAACACTAATTACGATGCCGCAGTAGTTCTAGTGAAGCGGCGAAGGACGAAATCATTTATGCTCGAAAACCAAGGTAATTTATTCGAGAGGCTATACATTTTTAAAGGGATATTTATCCGCAAGAAAGGACAGTAGACGTAGAAAAAGGGATAAATACGAAGTAATCGATAACGTTTTATAAATATGACGATTTAGCAGCATTTTAGATTTCGTTAAAAATTTATATTTATTGTTTTATTTGCATTCATACATTTTTTTAATTTTTCATCGTTAGATTATTAAAATTCAATTTAAACAAGTCAATCATATTTATAATACTCCTTAAAACACTATTTCTATTTTGAGGATATTTGGGTGAGTCAAATTTTCTTTTGCTTATTATCTACCAGGGACAAAAATACCAGATTTTTAAATTGGAGAAATTTACTTAACTACACGAAACATGCACCTTTGAAGATTATTTTAAAATATACCACAATTGAAATGATCAGTATTTTTGTTAATGAAAAATTACTGCATTAAGATTGAGTGCGATTATTTACAGTGCTATTTTAAAAATAAAACTAGGATGTTATTTATCGCAAAACTTTGGTCCTAAAAATATCAATTGGTGTGCAGTAAATAGTTTCTCCCCCTAGTGATTTAAATTCCAGATCAAACTAGCTATTTCCATAAAGGTGTTAGTTAGGATCTCAACATAATTTACTTTCCAGGGAGTTCTTAAATCCCCTTTGATGACACTTAATAGAAGAAATATATTAAACGCATCAAATACAAAGCTATTCTTACGCCCCCCCCCACAAACTTGACGCGGGGGAAGGGCTTTTGCATTCTCTAACCCCTAGGAGGCTGGTGGAAGCAATGACGAGCGTTCTTGGTAGAGTCACCCATTCCAGTTCGGTCGTAAGGTAGGAGAATGATAAAAGTTAGTTCGAGCAGCTTCTGTTCCCTTAGAGTAGGCTGCAAATGTTTCTTAACCCAGAGCACCCATTTGAGTGATGATTTCACGTGAAAACATTATTGATGAACGCAACGGGAAACCACTTCATTAATATTTCCATACAAAAATGGCAGACAAACATATATCTGTGAATGAATCCCGGCGAATATAAAACTCGGCCCAAAGACACGTGTGCCGTACCAAAGAGGGAGAGACGGATCTTCCACGGTCGCCATGCCACAAAACACTTGCTACGCGGAATCGATAGTGGTTGCAGAGAAAAGGCTCGAACAACTTAGAATAGGGACTTGGAATACTATATATGATGTTGAGATTAGGAAAGTTATAACAATAAAACGGGAGTCGAGAGAAGATACATTGATATTTGGGGGCTGTGTAAGTTCAGTTGAAAGAATGATGAAGATATCAGAAGCGATGGCTGTACAGAAAGTTAGAGCGAAGGTGAGGAAGCCAACGTGGGGTTCAATTTTATTCAACGAATCGGTTGGCCTAAAATATTTAGCAGGCGAGCAATAGATTATTATTAATAGAAGTGAAAGCTAAACGAACGAACTTGGTCACTGTTAGAGTCTTCATACCACCAAGCAACCATAAGGAAGAAGAGTGGCGTGCCAACGAGGGGTGGTAATAACATTGAAATAAAATTTGGGAAGAAGAGTAGTTAACACCAGGCAACGGATGGTATTATACTAGTAGAGGAAAAAGCGGAACCGACGAGCTTGGTCATTGTTCAGGAGTACATTCCACCCGGAAATCATAGGGAGGAATAAATGCACAGTTACATATACAATCAGAGAGAGAGAGAGGAAATGATTGCGGGAGTTCCCGTAAAGAAATGTTTGATAATGATGGATAATTGGAACGTGACGGTGGGAGAAAAGGTGGTACTTAGATAGACGACCCTGGATTAGGAACAAAAGGTCACCGCGGAGAAAAGCAATAGAGTTCTGCAGGAGATACGAGTTTGTTTATCATAACAAACTCTCGATTTAAAAACCATAATTACAGTAGGTGTACATGGTAAATGCGCGAGGATTCGGAAAGATAACAGTTTAACTATATTGCGGTTAGGCAATGTTTCAGAAACATGATCGTTAATACCACAGTTTCTCGAGAGCGAAGTATTACGTCAGATTAAGCAAGTAAAATAGAACAGAAAAATACAGATAGAGAAATAGAATTTGGAGGAATTTACCAGTACGACCATAAGGAAAGCTGTTGTGAAAATTATGAGCGTGGAACGCAGATCGTGTAGAGAAAAAGAATGAGAACATGTCAAAAAATAGATACATAAAGTCGCAAAGGAAACTATAGAAACAGAAAACAGGAGAAGAATCAGAAAACAGAAATGGATTTTTAGAGAGAGAGAGACGAAAATGGAAGAATATATACAAATGAATAGGTGAAAAAGTACATGTAGTTGAAAACTAAGCTGACACGGGCGAAAGACGGACACTACTTGGGAAAACGAGCTGTGTAAGACAGTGCAATTATAGAGAGACTTTAAAAGAAAGCTTAAAAAAGGTGCCCTGGACAGAAGGCTGAAAGCATTGTCAGGAAGGAAGAAGGGATAATACGCGCAATTCAACAAAAATACATAAGGGAAATCAATAATTGAGCCAGAAAGGACTCAGAGAACGCAAGAGAATATACGAGCACGCATAAGATAAATACATTGTGTAAGTACGTTTAAAAAAAGGAGAATATGACGCAGATGAGAATACCTTAGGTCCAGGAATATTTGACGGCGTAATGAAAGAGCATATTGTGAATTAGTATCAACTCAAGCCGTGGGGGTAGACGATATTTTAAACGACGGTAGACGGGACTGCTCAAGGTTTAAGAAAATGTGGCAGGAAGAGATTGCATGGGATGATTCATTTTAGTTGTGGCATTTATGTAGAAGAAATTTGGCCGGAAAAATTCTTTATATAGTGTTGCTTACCATTCCGAAAATGGGAAAGGCAGTCAAATTGGGAGGACTACAGAAAATAACTTGACTTTATACGCAGCTAAATTTATATTTAGGACCATAAGATAGAGTAGAATAACGCGTGATGCGATAGTATAAATGAGGTAACTTATGCGAGAGAAACACAGAATACGACCAGATTGCATTCGCGTTTCTCGCAGATTTCGAAAAAGTATTCTGTTGATTTTAATAAGCAGAATTAATTGATTTTCTGCAGAAAATTAGAGTGTATTGAGGGTTTAGGAGGCATCTGATATCTGTCTCCCAGACTGCACATATCCGAGTATCGTATCTCGACACGGGATGTGCAGTTTTAGGAGGAGGTCAGCCTAGCATGTCCATTTCATGAAGCGCTTTCCCAAGTATATGTAGAGGAAATTGTTGAAGAACTAGGGGAAAAATTGTTTTTAGGAATGAAATCGGTGAGGAAATTATAAATTTATTTGGGTTTTAACATGCTCAAGTTTTGATTAGCCAGTCAGCCAAGGAGTTTCAAGCATTTCTGAGAGCATAAAAAAGTCAGTTTGATCGGTAAGGGAATAGAATTAATGCAAACAAAGCATAAGTTATACGGTTTTTGAGAAAGAGGAAAGTTAACTTACGCATTAAAATAGAATTTCAAGAACTAGAGTAGTTGGAAGAGTTTACGTACCTAGGGAGTGTTTTGGACCAAAATAATTAAAGAAGTACTTACCTGAGAAGAATAATTTCACCAGGCAAAGAAGCTTTCACAAGTGGAAGGCAATTGATGACAGGGACTTTGAACTACAATGTTATGAGAAGGCTCGTTAAAACTTTCTTATGGAACGCGGTTTTGTGCGGCGCGGATACGTTGTCGTTCAAGCAAGACGAAACGCTTAGACTGAAGGATTTTGAAATGCTGGTTTTAAGAAGGTTGGAAAAGGTGAAATTGACAGGGAAGTTACTCAACGAGCAAGTGCTCAAGGAGAGGGAATTGTTTGGAGAAATCCAAAGGAGGCAGGAAAAATGCATACAGAGCATTTTGCGGACAAGTCTGTGATAGACATGAGAATGTTAGGCAATCGATTAAGCAGTAGGAAAAAGTTTAGACGGAATGTTCGGAAGAATGAAGTGACGAAGGAAGTATGTAGAATTGAAGAATACTTAAGTTTCTGTTGTCAGGTTGGGTGTTCTATGGGGGAAGAAAATGTTCCGTAGTTCAATCTGTGCCCAACGAATACCTACCTTAAACGTTGGAATACCAATAATAGCAATTATTTATTGAGTTTTCCAGATACTCAACAAATTTTTTAAATATAAATATCTGTAATATGTTATATTTATGATTACTCTTTAGATAATTTCAAGGAAATTATCAATTTCCATCTATATATTTACAAGAAGATGTTAACGAATATATCTGACGAGGATACAAATGAAATAATGTGAATACATAATTAGAAAAAAAATTTATTGCAGACAAATATTGAGAGTATCAAGGAGTATTATCGTATGATGAAGAGTTTAATACGAAACAATAATGTAAATGAAACGCTGTATGAAATGCGAAAGTGTTTTCAATTGACAGAAAGAAATAGTACGAACTATACAAAATATGGCAGGAAATACATTAAAAGAAATACAGAAACGAAGGAGAGCATATCATAATGAAGGAACATATCAGCTACAGCCACGAGGGGTTATATATCGAGGTTGAAAAAGTCAAAGGTTGATGATGTCGTAACATGAAGTTTGCATAAATAGTGTCCAACCCGACAAAATTACCCAAGGGTATTAGTGCCAAAGAATGTGAAATTTTAGATGCCTCTGCAATGTGTTTACGACCAGTATAGAACTTTGGAGCCCTGTTAATCTACATTTTGAATTAGAAAAAACAACAGAAATTAATAAATATTATAAATAATTATGTATCGTACAGCCAGAGTTATAAATATAATTGATCAACAAACCGGTGCTTATGAGAGAGAGCAGCTGGGGTGGTGTTGCTTTTGGCATTACTAAAGAACTGTAATTTTAGGAAGGTAGAAGAAACGAAAGAGATCATCGCAGATTCGAAGACATTACGAAAACCTTAGATGTGTAGCTAAGCTTTTGAACTTCTTAGGTTCCTAAAAGACATGTTAAATTATGACATGAACTCATTCATATTTTCTTTGTGTTTCAAAAGGAAAGACAGGGGATAATGGAAACTTTTTTACAAATGAAATATGTGAACGAATAATATAATAGCAATTAAAAAACCTTACAATCAAAAGCAGTGTGAGGAATACTTGGGCTGGAAAATCATTTTTTAACTTTACTATAAGTTATTCCGATGTCTACAGCATATTGAGGTAATTTAGTGGAGCCGAGGGCGATATAAAACATATTTTTGCGATTTATACGGTTGTTTTCGGCAGTAATTATTAATACTAACATTTGTAATGGATTTAATATACCGGATTTCCAAGCAAGATGGTAATGAATATATCGCGGAAATCTTTTGTATTTAACTATTAGGCAATTTTCCCCAAATTTGGTCCAAAAGAGGGAAGGTTGGAAACTATGAGCAGGTATCGAAAGTGTGGGGGGAGGATTTAAATATTTGAAAAACGCTTGTTTTGACGATGGAATTGATGAATGGAGGATATGAAGAAATGAGTAATGTTGAGCAAAATTTGCTTTTTGGATAGGAATCATTTAAGTGAATTACGTACTTTAAAACTATATAAATAACGCACAAATCCTACGTTCTTACGGTGAGTTTTCAACAGAATCTAAATGCACTTATGTAATGCATATTTAGCATAAGAATAAAGTTGATTCTTTCAATTTTATTGCAACTTCATAAATTACTCAATACTGAAAAATTAAACGGCTAAACGACTGAGATAAATGAATCACAGCTTACAAAAAAGCCATCAATAAAACCAAGAGTGCCTCGTGTCACACTGGGAGGAATCAAGAGGCATCAGCAAACACGAGAAACTACTTTTACCCTGACGTGCAATAACTCTCAGGTCCGTCTGCCGGAAAATTAAAAAAATCTAATTTTACGCCATACTTTCAAGCCGGGTTCTTGTACATTATCAGCGGGAAACCGCTGCGTTTCGTAGGAAGGCAGAATAAAAAATGTAAACAAATTATGATGTGGCTTCATTTCAGGAATTGCGCTTTAGTTAATGGTAGGAAAAATATTGTTATTATGAGTTTCACTGTTAATAGGCTTTATTATTGTTTGAAGTGCGATTAGAAAATGTTAAAACTAAGATGACATTATTTGCACAGCATATAGGTTTGAAATATTTCAATTTCAAGTAACATTGTGGTAGTTAAATAAAATATATGTCCATGGGAATATAAAATTTAAATGTAATATTCATTTCAACAACCTTTACGCCTGCTAGTTACTCTATGACCTTAGACACTCTGATCTTAGACAATGGCTTGGAAAATTAGTCATTTAAGCAGGATAATAGGCGTATATTGGAAGCATTTGAAATATTGGCGCGGAGAAGGATGGAAAAGATAAAATGAGCAGGAAGGATTACTAACGGTGTCCTAGGGGATGTGGGAGAGGAGACGATATTTTTTAGTTTTGTGTTGAAAGGTTTTTAGGATGGATCTCAGAGACTTTACGCCAGGGAAGTAAGTGATTCAATATGAAAGGAGGTGGGTTTCTGCGATGGAGGAAGGCTTGGGATTGCATGCGTGTTTTCGGATTCTTTTTTAAAGAGGGGTTCGGAATAATCTCACTGGAGGAGGGAATGGTGTGGGTTCGAGAGAAATTTATCAAGGGAGTAGCGATGATTACAGATTCCATGTCCTTGCATGGAAACGTAACAAGGGATGGAGCTTTTGGTGTGATAAGGGTGGCACTGCTGTAGTGTGTTGATGTTTATTCGTTGGTTTTATATGTATGGATGCGTGCATGTTTTGTCTATATGCTTGTATATATTAAGGTAATTTGAGAGAAGGAAACGGTAGAGGATGAAACGTTGAGGTTGGAGGTGAAGGTTTTCAGGGATTCAGTGCCATTTGACTAGGGAACGAAAATATCATCAATTTTTCTCAGCCAGAATAGGGGCTTCAGGAATTGTTACTTAAGGAATGTTTTCTCTAAGATACCAAGAGAGAGGTTGGCATAGGTATGGCCGAGCCTACTTCCCATGGCGGAACCGTTAATCTGTAAGTAGAATTTTTTGTCATTGAAAAATTAATTACTGGTGATGATGATATCAGAAAGGCTAAGGAGATATTCAGTGCTGGGCATATGTGGCTTAAAGCGTACTATATGATTGAAATTTTGGCATTTTAAGAAGATCATACAGGCCTATAAAGATAAACAACAACGTTCATTTCCTCTTCGCAAGACAAAAACCTTTATAGCCTACGAAGTCTAAGGTATGGTGGAAAAATGCATCGTTTAGGAGTTTATCCTTCATTGTATATGATTTTAACAGAATTTGAGCTGTTCAGAAAACCGGACTGTTCTAGAACTGAAAAATTACGATGATTCGGTTCGGATTAAACTACAATGGACGGGCAGAGAGCGTCATATAATTACTACGAAATCTGATATTCCGTGTGTTCAGACCACTCAGCACTGGATGAACCATATTAGAAAGGTATCGATTCAATTTTACAAATGACGTCAAGGAAATAATCCATGCCCCCACACAGTATGCCTGGATGGAACGATAATGAGCAAATTAGAGAGATAGTCACAAACAGTGTTTGAAGAGTTCATTTTTCTCCGTAGGATTCATAGCCCCATCTCAAAAGAAGTTACAAAAAAATTAACCCAATATTCGCTCATCAGACTTTTCCCCCTATTGTTTCGTTTGCCTCCAAACCACCATGTCCTATGTCCTTGCAGTGACTAGCAGGGAACTGTGTTATTTAAGATGAGTTATTCTTTCAAGAGTACCTAGTTATTTACCGTGGAGTCCATAAAAATCTATAAATTTATCTTCAAACGAAAATTATGACATCAAAGCTTCCTTAATTACTGTTAAATCACAATTTTCATTGTCTACGTTCCTAATTTTTGTAGGGGAGACTAAAGGAAAATTATATTTGAAAGAGGATTTCTTCTGAGATAGAAAAGTGGTATTTCCATCTGAACTCTTATACATATATACCGCAAGCAAAACATTCGGAGCCAAATCCTCTTGGCAGCCACAAGAAGCTTTTTAAAACATGTTGCATGGCGTGTATGATCCACCAAATAAAATGTCAGTTCTTGAGGATATCAATCATGGATAATAATATATGGTCTCATGCGTAATGAAACAATCTGATCCATAAAATATAATTTTTAATTCTTTCCCTGATTTCCACTGTGCTCAATTTGAACAGAAGGGAAAATAACGGGGCAGTTAATGCTTTGTGACGGGGACGCCGAGAGACAAAGTGAGTAGCTTCCACTTCCACCACCACCAAGATGCTGAGGACAGATAGGAGCCAGCAGTGAATTTATTTCAAGATTACCAAATTTTCTTGAGACCTGAAGAATGTATGAGCGTAGTTAGGGAAATAGATAAGTTGCGCCTTGGTAAAGTTATGTTTTGAGAGAAAATTTACACAAGTTTCATAAAACTAAATGCTTGAAAAAACAGGTTTACTGGTTCAATATGGAGAGTAGAGGCACAATATTCCATCAAGAGCGAAATCCTAAAATACCACGAAGTTCGACTCATGGAAATAGAATGAATCATACAACGCACTACACAGTAATCACAGTATAATCATCCAATTTTTTCCTGGATTCAGGATTGAATGTATGCTTTTATTTTTTTACCTATACTTCCTATAGATTATAAAATGGATCTTAAACATGCTACATATGACGTATATAATAGATTTAAATGAATAACATAAATGCTAAAATGTTCAGGAAAAATTTTATTTGATTTACAGTTTTCGAAACGTATTAACAAATTCGCGAAAACTTTTCCAAACTATAATTTATTATATGTTGTACAATTAATGTGGCCCGAAGAATTGAAAATATAGACCAAGTATTCGAAAGATAAAAAGATTTTCAAAAGCAAATGAATTTGAGCTTCCGTGCTGAGAAAGATAAATTGAATCATAACTTCGAGGCATGAAAATTGTGAAGCAAGCTACGCAAACGAGTGAGATGCGCCCAACACATGGACTTGTATTTAAGAAAGAAGGGAAAACAGAAACACGGAGGAAAGTTAAGGCGAAAAAACATGTGAAAAGAAAATCTCCGAAATTGGAAACAAACTCAATAAGTCCACTTTCATCTCATTCGGAATACCAAGGAGCCAAGAAAAACAACCCAACATGCCGAAAATATTACGTGTTATATGCAAGAATTGCGTGCTAGAGACAAATTTGAACGTTAAAAACTTCTGAGGGCAAGGAGACGAGCTAGTGAATCCAATAACAGCGGCTATCAATTTACGTAGTTCTGCTCTGAAAATATGAGAAAATATGATGATAATGAGACACAGAATTGGGCTGGAATAGAGAGGAGAAAAGAATGCTTCAGGCAATTGCGCACAATGGCTAAAATACCATTTCACACTTAAAGGCAAAAATTGATGTTCGTGATAAACATTGTCTTCCTGCTTAGCGTTGATTTTGAAAATATTAAACTACTTTATTAAAATATTAAATTGCAACACCTGGGCGGTTGTTAACGCAGCAAGTCCTTTTGCTGCTTGACCATTTGTGCGAAATTTTCAAAAGATAGAAATAAGGCCAACCTTAAGTTTTTGGACCCTACGAATATCAAGCATGTAAAAATACAAATTTAAAAATAGTTTCACTTGAGTTATCCTTTAATTAAACACTGACGTAATCCGCACAATATATTCTCCATGGTGTTACCTATTTATGATCCAAATACAGAATTGTAAAATAACAGGTAAAAGGTCTTAAACAAGGTTCTTATTGCTTTTACAATTCCAAGCATCCTACGTATTCTGCGGCTAATTGTCTCCATACAGTAGATAATTAAACAAATTTCAATTATCACGAAAATCGGTCTCTCTTAAAGTCTCTAATAAAATTTTATCGACAGGAGATAATGAGATGCACAGGAGTTAAACGATCATCTTCTTAAATAGTTCAACAGTATTGATATAATAAAATGATATAAAGATATATAAAAACTATTCAGCTCTTTTTGACAAAGAGTGATCGTCCGTTTTTTATACGAAATAAGTAATGGTGAAAACGTTCATTTTGTGCAATTTTGTTTGCTAATTGGGTAATTCATTCGTGGTACGCATTTCATTGATTTTAATACAGAATTGCGCTCAGCGGCAATGAAAAACATTTATCACATACGTGCCTTATCGTACTGCAGCATTCAGTCTTCTGCTTTGATGAGTGGCTATTTGTGAATGATACGGTCTTATAAAATTTTCAGTATATCCCTATAGTATGTGTGTGCTGGTATGATGTGCTGACACACCATTCATTTATTTTCATAATCATAACATTCCCATAAATTACCCAAAATTTCTATTCAGAGCTTAACTGTTTACTTTCTTGATAAAATGATATAGCCAAGTTTCATATACATTGATAACCATCAAATGAAGCTTCTCATTTTCCTCTAACAATAATTTCAGCTGCGAACAAATCTGCTGTCAAACGTACTGTTTTTTTTTAATTTAAGCAGCATCAGAACCCACCGCATATGTACACGAATATTTTATTTAATTATGTGAAATGATATTTTCACTATTTAATGATTGGACTCGACTAACTTATCTCGTAATGGCAGCATCTGTATTAGCGTTTACTTCTGTAACAGCAGTGATTAAAATTCTAGGTCTACTTTCCTTGGAAATCGCATTAAAACATTTTTAATTTTTAATAATTTTACTATAGTTAAATTCTTTAAATGGGAATAAAAACTTCTTTATAATCAACTTGTCGAATTAAGTAATACTTGCCTGACAATTTATTGACGTGGGAGTAAATTTTCAATGAAATATATTGCTACTCTCCTGTTACCTCCATCGTTTCCCTTAGCGAAGGGAGCATGTTTTATATTGCAACGGTTGCCGGTGGCGATCACTCGAGTTAAATAAATAAAACTTTTGTTCTATATGCATTATTCTAGGCATATATATTCTGTATGCATTCTCGGCTAACAAAATTATATGAATTGCATTAAAAAAATAAATTATGTGACTATTTTCTGCACAGATCTCGCAGAACATCGATGATAGATGTAAAAACTTTTTCACATGGAATACCCATATCTTAGATTAAGCCATTGCATAATAGGCTTGATTATCATACAAAATTATAGTGACCATATTTCAATTGAAAAATTGCTACAAATGCCATTCTAGGCTAGTATTTCTGAAAATTCAGCCTTTCTCATTCACATTAACTGATGTGGGAGACATGCATCATCGTGTTTTGAAATGCGAGCACTGAGAAAACATTGTATTAGGGCATGATGAAAATAAAACAAATCAATTTTCCGGGGTAAAAAAGATATCTTACGCGCTACCGTTAAGGACACCTACTTCGTCCAGACTTGGAACTGGCTTTGAATGGACCAAAGGAATGTATTCAATTTTGTATTAATTTTTAATTTCTATACCTTTCAATTTGTAGTCATTTAACACTTTATTTCTTCATGTAAATATGTTACAGTATCATTTATTCAGTAGTAATAAATGGAAAAATATGATAGATTGAATTAATAAAAATTGGTAATTTTTCACAAAAAAATTGGAGAAAATTGCCAATTTTTAATTAATCATGATATTCCACCATATCACGCCTGAAACGTCTCTTAATAGGATACATTGAAAACCAAATTATTTGTAATCCAGTGCTTGCATTTCATATTAATTATCAGGGTGCATATACATATTGCAACTACTATAAATTTTGCATACCTTGAATTAAATGCACCGCTAGATTGGATCTGATTCATATTTTTACCCACTGTTGCTTATGCGACATTTTGTATCTAATATTGTATTTAAGCATCATTAGTAAATGGAATTCAATATACGTTTAATAAAAATACGTTCGTAAAATTATGAAAATGGAGTAAAGAAATATAATAGAAAAGTTCTATTTATTTAAAAATTAACATGCGAAATAAGGAGGAGTATGGAAGCTTATGAGGCATTGTAGGAATTACAGGAAGCACCTGTAAGACACGAATTCCTCCAACGCAGATAGCAGTTCAGTTTTAAAAATACTCCAGCTAACACAGTATAAAAATGTAGATATCATTGCTGCCACTTTTATACTGCTTCTACCGCAAAGAATTAGGATTCTCGATGATAAAATGAAGACTATCACCTAAAATTCAGCGCCTACATTGATATTCTCAACTGACGAACTCAAAATGCAATATCTAGTCAAGTGAGCATGAACTCTTATCCAACCCGGCTGATGAAAAAAATGATGACGACAGGCTTTATTCTCCGTAGTCTCTTTTGGATTCCTATAAATCTTTATTCAGACAACGTAAAAATAAAATAAAAATCCCTAATGAAATCATATGCTTACCAAAGCATTCGCTGCGCTCATCCATTTTCTGCAGAGTAGCAATTAATTTATTCAGAATAGCATACATTGACGTAAAGCAACTCAAACTTAACCGATACATGAGATGAGCGATAAACTATACCCATCTTATTGTTAGACGAGAGATTTGGTAAATTTGGTGCGATAAAAAAATACAATAAGCACTTAAAAATATCTCCCATTCATAAATATTTACATAAAATCGTAACCCATGGCTAATTTCATTAAATATCTGATTGAGTAAATAAAGATTAAAAATTGAAATATCGTAATACATTTTGCCAGTAAATAAGATCAAAGCATGAAACTTTACAACTTCTACTCCGCTAAGCGATTCTTTTCATAGTCGTAATAAAATGGGTGATAACATGAGCAACGTAATCTCAGCAGAGGTTGCACAGGAGGTTATTTTAAACCCTCGGCTTTGTGAGGGGGGCTAAAGGAAGAAAAATATTAATGAAATGCGAGAAAGAAACATTTTTAACGAAGGCAGAAGGATTTTTTTATGTATTCACTCCGAAATCTTATCCAAAAATCGAAAAAATTATCATAGGAGAAGGAGAGGATTTCTGTAGCAGTGGATGAAAAAAATATAGTCACTCCTCATCCAGAAAAAATATCGACGAACCGTGAGGGAGGTAGAGATGATTCATATGTTGTGAAAAGGTATGGAGGCATACTTCCAAGGAAATGGAAACTGAAAGGACGCGAGATGGACAGAGGGAGGAAAAAACACGTTAAGAGCAGCCCGACGGTAAAGTCCAGGGAGTTGTTGGGGGTGGATGGGTTGAAGGGGGGGGGGGGGAAAGGATCAGGGAGGCTGGCCGGAGATCTACGGTTGCACGGACTCGAGGAATGGACGGGGTGAGGGAAAGCAGAGCGGTAATGGCCAGGGAGGATGGGGGAGAGGGTGGGCAAAGTGGAAGAGAGGGGCGGGAGGGGAATCGAGCCATTCTGCGGCCGAATAATGAATGATAGATGAGGCGGTTATGCAGGTGAATGTAGAAAGGGGATAGAGACGAGGGTGAGGCCCGCGGGGATTTAGGGGTGCGGGAGGAGAGGAATTCACGGGTATGTGTGGAGGGACAGAGGTCAAGAGGAAGGCAACCAGGCCAAGGAAATGAGATACCGAGGTATTGAAGGAAGATTAAATAAGAGATGAAAGTGAGTTTGCTGAAGATTGATGACAACACACGTTATAGCCCATAGCATCATCCCTTAAAATCAATTTTAATACATACAGTTATACCAACAATAGAGAAAGATATTTGTAATACAAGTTGGATATGTAGGCAATAATCATTACGGTACATGTTTTCATATTTCGATTGATAAGCATCGACAATGGTTTCAAAATTCAAACAAGGACCGTCATAAGGTTAGAATTCCTGAGCTCACCGAGAAAAAAGTATTTCATATAGGAAATGTATATGTAACAAGTTCTGCCTATGAAATGGTATTAAGAGCTAAAAATTGATTATTAACACTTCCTATAAAAAATATTCATAAATATTCAAACGCTAATTAGACTTATTAAAGAGAATCCCCAATGCATACACATGTAGTTTAGGGCACATCTGCACGACCGCAGCCATTAACTTAATATAGGTAAGATAAAAAATGAAAGCAACCATCTTATATTTTCACACTGAATAAAAATAGAAGTTTTAAAATCATCCTTCCTTTAGAGGGCAATATTTAAGGTACGAAAAGAACGTTAGTTTGAAGAAAGATTTGGCATTTCAATTTTTATGTAAAAAGCATGTATTTTCTAGAAAATACAATTAACTCTTGCAGCATTCAGCTGCTACTGTGCTAATAAGTATACTGAGGTCATTAAGGTCAGCGACGCATGAAAAAAGATTGATCATATCAAATAAGAATTTGCGTGCCATATAATAGCTACCTTTGTTTCTAACAGATACAATTGATAAAATTTTATCTAGTTCAGAGGAAAAAAGAATCGCATTCCTACGAGTTAAGAGCGGGTTGCTATAATATACATTTGAAGCAAGAAGCAATTAATTACAATGTAAACATAGATATGATAATCTTCATGAGAGTTATAATTTTCTGATGTGTTTCAAGTCCTAATTACAATCACAAAAGGCCTACTTTTAAATGTTACATTGCGCACCACATCTAAAAATTATTAAATGCTTTTGATAAGAAACTAATAAAATTAAAAAGTACAATTAACTTCAAGTTTTATGACATTAATGGAGAACTACAGCATTGAGTTTTATACTTCCGTAAAACTTTATGCAAAATAAAAGTTAAATTTATTGCTAAGAATGTACATGAAAAGAAGGGAATAAACCTAGGGATTGAATGTAACCTGGTGTGGAGTCAGTATTTCACCACGACTACCCTTCACTCAATTAATCCATTTAAAAATTCATTCTCCTCCAAGTTAAAACATATTATTCTAAACACGCGTTATGTGCGATCCGGTCTTAAGGCATCGTCGAATTTGTAGTCGATTTGTATGCGTTTACCAATAAAAAGCAATTCAGTCTGTGAATATAAGAGTGAATAGCTGAAATACATTTGCAATAATTAATATTAAACCCCATAGTAGTAGTAGTAGTTTTTAGGGGAGGCGACCGACAGCTAAGGTCATTTGCGCCATAGGGGATGGACAGGAAAGGATGAAGGGTGGAGAGAAACCCGGCGTCGGCATTAGCCTACTCTTAACGAAAGGCGCCAAGGGGTCCGCAGCTTTACGTCCCATCCGACGGACGGCGTACTCACTCAAAGTGCCCTCCACAAGGCACCTCAAGTAGGGATCGAGATACCTCTGAAAAATATTCAACACCGCCGGGATTTGAACCCGCGCCCTTAAATCCCATTTCACGGAGTAATCCTAAGGCATGATCTATGACAAAGAGCACGTTACTAAACCGATTCTATACGATTGCTAAAATGCTTGCATAAATCGGAAAAATATATCGGTTTTGGGTAAAATATGAAACATAATGGCTTAAGAATATACTCTACGCTTACGTGGTTAAGTAAGGTATATCAGGGAGTGAATGGATTTTTAGACCGCATAGAATTAGAAATGATTAATGGGATGGCAAATTGATCATCACATCTTATTAAGATAGTAAAAATTAATTTTTTTGAAAATTAAAAAGATTGAAATATTTTTCGAAACGCAAAGTTCTAGATGTTTATAAATTAATTTTATTCTTGTACAACTCATGATTTATTTGCTCATTTCTGTCTTCAAATAACATTTTTCTGGAAAATTAAAATTTTACCACAAAAACTTTCTTTTCACATGCTTTACGGCACTTGACATTAATAATGTATGCCTCTGCAGAAGTAATATGCTCAACGCTTTATTAGAAGCCTCAATTAAAAGGTCGTTCTCTGTAATGTCTATATATGCTTACAGTCACAACATTAACATTTGACTGCTATAAAACTCAAAAACGAGCTTCATATTATGCATTTTCCACCTTATTTGGCATTCAACTATTCAAGTATTTGTTGACAAATGCCCGAAATTCTTTAATGACGCTTATCAAGCAGGAATGAAGGGTCCAGAATAGACTCAGTCTGTAGCCACGAAAAGCTATCGACCCGATTTCACTGAAACTCGCCACCTGCAGAGGTCAGAGCTCTGTGGAAAGCAAGGCAAATCACATTTGCAAATAAAATATATATAAATAAAAGGAATGAAGATATAATGCTAATTTTTCGATATAATTAAAAAAGGAGAATGTACACTGCGTCTTACTCATAATCACCATTTCCTGCAAAATACGGTGTCCACACAAACTAATTTCAAAATCATTACACTTTTGAATGAATATATATTCACTACTTATGATGTTACCAGAGCCATACAGTCTTCTTTGGTGCCAAGAACTTACTAATTTGCAACGATAGCGAACAATGAAAGGTGGAAAGGATCTCAGACTTCTTTTAAAGTATGCAATACATTCTAAATGAAGGATGGCTCTTCGCTTTACCTCTAAATAAACGTTCATTTTCGAAGTGCCATTTAGGATTTTCTTAAAATAAGTATTCATGTCACAGCTCTCATCATTGCCATTTACCTTCAAGAAGAATGCTTAGAATTTTAAGGGCGGTCAATGTAAGCAATTTCATCGGTAAGCCGCTCACTTAGAGTTTCCACAAGCTAACATGGCCGCGAAAAACACCTGTTGAGACGTTAATATTGGGGGACAGGAATAGCTGGAGAGCATGTTTCTTTGCAACCATCAGAAACCACGCCTTGTGCCACCTGTAAGCATTTCGGGCGATTAGAAACCCTGCGCCAATCCAAATTTCGCCTTCTTCTTTCGCTTGCCTCTCTCCTATGGTCCCTTTCTGCAAACCACCAACCCTGGCGGCCGAGCTTAAAATAGCCACCCCAGAGTCCCCAGGTCACGGGGGCGGGACCGTCAGAGCGGGGAGAGGCGTATTCGGCGTGTGCGAGCCTGAGGAGGGAGCGAGGGAGGGAGGGAGAAAGGGAGGGTGAAAGGGGATGGGGAGAAGGGAGAGTGGAGGCCCGAAAGGGGAAGCTGAGAGAGTTGTGGAATGGTGGGAGGCTGGATTGAAGGGTGGGGACGAATGGGTGGGATGATAAGTTAGGGGGGGAAGAGCAAAGAGGGTGAGGGGGCTTTGAATCCGAGGGAGGTCGCGGTGAGGCCAAGGGAAAATAAGACCCAACGAATCAAAAAGGGGGTCTAGCATCCACACTAATGTAGGGCATGTTTAAAGGGAGGAGGGAGAGATACGCGCTCTATTGATATGAAGGAAACATTTTCCCAATCACAGAGCTAAAATTAGATAAATAAACGTGCTTATCCAATTTTGGGATTGGGTGATAGGAAACAGCATGAAATATTGAAAATGAGTAACTTTACTCACTACGAAAATGTTCATCGTACGCGGAAAATATGTTATTTCATTTGTGATCAAAAGGAATTCACATTTTAATCATGGCATTTAGAAGACTATTTGACAAAATGCTAAGAAAGCTTTTGATGGTAAGGAAAATTGTTCATGAAAATCGTTACCACCATAATCGTGAGCTATTAATGAGAAACAGATGCCTGCTGCTAACCTATAAGACATCAGCATCGCCTATTTTATTTATTTTCTCATTGCAATCTTGTCTTTGAGAATAAGACAAGCAGACCTGGATTCTTTAGAAACTAATACTGAAGATTGATACGCGCTCTGTACATCTAGAACGGGCAGCAGTGGTTAGATGCGGTGAAGCCAATGAAGAATTCTTTAGACTTATATTGAGAAAGCAATAAACGAGATCAAGGAAAATGTAAGAAATGGCGTGCGAATTCATGGAGAAAGCATAAGCATGCTGAGATTTGCGGAAAACGTTACTATACTTAGAGAGGAGAAAGAAAACTCGTACAAGGTTACCCGCCAATATAGTGAGGAAATATGAAAAAGGACCTAAGATAAACGGATTAAAGCTAATTCAATGGTATGCAGCCGAAAAAGGGAATGTAAACTCAAACCAAGAATAAGAGAGCACTCGATGAATCAAGTAGAAATCTTGCTATTTAGGAAGCAAAGAGCACATGTGATGGGGGAGCATAAAAAATGCAGTAAGCAGAATAGGAATGGTGAATAAGGCGAACTACAAGAAGAATCAAGTAATGACAGAATATAGTATGAGCGTACACATAAGGAAGCAACACATGAAAAGTTATACATGGAATATACTTTTCTATGAGTGTGAGACTTAATTAATAATAAGAGCAGTGGAGAAAATAAGAATGAAGGCGATGGAAAGGTGGTGCCACTAGAGAATACGAGGGCATTTCGAGGGCAGTACGAGGGAAACAAGAGGGAAACACCAATAGGATGATCTCCATTTTTTAAAAATAGAAATAAATACGTTTATTTAAATAATTGATACATTATTTTAAATGGCGAAAATTCGTCTATTTACTGTATAATTATCATTCCGGAATTTTCACTAACGCGGGGGTAGTTTTTGTATCTTCATGCAGACCAGCTGGCCGCATTGTTGCTTACGAGGCGTCGGACATCTTTTTCGTCGTTTGAAACGGGTGACAAAATCTAAGTGCCTAAGTGTCTCACAATACCTATCATTGAATACCGTGGCCCCAGGAGCCATATTCGACCAAAAGTACCAATGAATTCGACCAAAAATACCCTGTTCAGATCCTAAAACTCAGTTGCCATGATTTTGCCGGCTTACTATGTTTTTGGAATTATCGCGAAGCGAAAGACATTCGGGCGAAGAGACTTCGGCACTAATCTGTTTACTATTGGGTTTCAGAATCGAAGTTATTCGACCAAGGTTTTGTCCTTAAATATCACAAGCGACAATGACGAGCTGAAAGATGATGTCTAAAGTTTCCTCAACGGGCAGGTATACATGAGTTCATGAAAACAGCCCCATCGGCTACAACAATACATCGAAATAAATGACGAATCGGTAAAAAATAGAGAAATTTTATGATTTTAAATGGTCTACTAATTATTTAAAAATTACTTTTTTAATCTATTTAGTCTTAAACTTGGAGATCTAGCTAATGATTTTACCCTCGGTAAAAAGGATAGAAGATAGAGTACCAAATGAACAAGTACTTCGAAGATTGGGCGAAGAGAGAAGGCTCGTATGAAGGAGACTTGCGAGAAGAAATGTGATATTGACTAAACCTGTTCTGAGGTACGATAGTTTACTGAAAACGGTAACTAAATTAAACAAGAAGAGGAAGAATTACAAAGGAAAGCCTTGGGTGAACCGCAGGAAGCTGTTAATAGAAA
The DNA here is from genome assembly GCF_022747635.1 of Hetaerina americana. Lineage (NCBI taxonomy): Eukaryota > Metazoa > Arthropoda > Insecta > Odonata > Calopterygidae > Hetaerina > Hetaerina americana. Next base: position 9,132,344 of record NW_027286874.1, on the reverse strand, counting down.
ATTCTGGCGCATTAACTATGACGGAATGAATAGAATGGCAGGGAACATGATAGTTTGGAGAGCTGATACAAACTAATCCTCTAATTGATAACCCATGATGTTAATAAAAAGTGGTATCTGCTCACAACAAAACAAATTAAGGGGATTAATATAAACATAACATATTGTCTCACTGTCTTAATAAATAACGAAATAAACATATAATTTCAATTTAGAAACAAGGGCCGCAGAATTGAGAAGCATTCCAAAGCTGACGGTCAATCTCTCCTATCCAGAAACACCCTTAAATACGTAGAAGCGTTATTGCCATGTGTTTGAAATTGCACTAGGAAACTTATTTATTAGTGAATATTGTGTTCTCCGCAATTTTTCGTAAATGGAACACTAAATTTTAGGACACCGAAACATTGCACTTCTTCCGAGTTTCCATTTCCAAACGCTTTTCATTAGTTTTATTAGTTATATTTTAGCATAGTATCGTTATAACATAAGTTCTTAATAATTTGATCTTTGTACAATATGAAATTTTTCGCTAGTTTGCGTAGATACAGTAAACAGAACATCTCATCAGCCTTTCACGAACATGCGCTCTTTCATTGCCCATGTAAAATTATGTTGCTTATGAATGTCACTACATATAAATTTACAATCCAATATATGCGGCATTGACAAATTAGTTGATTATATACTCACTAAAATTCAAAAATTAAAAATTGATTGATGTAAGCGACTGAGAAAGTCCCAGGTGAATGTTGTAAAAGAGATTCTTAAAATAAGGAATTGAAGAAATCTCAATAGCAGAGGTGTAGGTCTGAAACAAGTCACTTACACAGCTGAGTAGATAGCAACATGTGAACGTAAAGTTAAATGGAACACATTAGTAAAACAGAATAAGATTCTTGAAATCACAAAAAACGATTTTTTTGCTTTGCCTACGTGGACGGATAGGGCCAAAAAATTTGTGAATGTCTGCTGGCCAAATTAATGTCACCTGATTCCTTTTGATAACTAAATGAATATAATTTCATGACCGTATTTCTATAAATAAAATATTGCACACATTAATTTAAAAGGCAGCTTTCAGTAAAATTTATCGTGATACTTGCAATTTCAGCTGGGCTTAAAAGGTTTTGATGAAGTCACACGACGATGAATATTATTTCATTCCAATAAATACAGTACTTGTTTATTATATAACTTTTTAGAAGTGATGTTAATATCTTAATGGAGATTTAATGGAATGTGGAAACTAATGGAAGAGATACATTGAATGATTGCCTTTAAGTGGTAATAATTTATTCTGCTAAAGTGAGCCGCAATGAATACTGCATCCATTGGTTTATTTTTCAATACTATTTGTAAAGCGTTTTAAATGTATCTCTCTTTGCGAGTCATCTGCAGGAGGAAGGACACGCAAGTGACTTCAACCCTGACGTCCTACACCTTGTCGAAAAAGGGAGTAAAATGGACTTAATGGAAGAGCTGGAGATTAGAAGACAAGTGGAAAAAGGGTATACAGGGTCGCACCCAAAAGTGGTAGGACTGATTTTCTCTGGCGCGAACGGAGCGGTGGAAGGCGGTTTGCCTGGCAGGGTAAGGTGGAAGGGGCTCTTAGCAACAGACCAACTACAACCTCAGTCACCTGCGGGCTGTCGTTGAGTGAGGACACAGTTTTTAGTGAAGCAAGTTTTTTATCCGGGTCGAAAAACAAAATGAATCTGAATTTAGAGCAACGTTATTCCGTGAAGTTTTGTGCTAAACTCGGGAAGACGGCAACTGAGACCCTCGATATGATCAAGCAGGCTTATGGGGACACTGCCTTAAGCCGTTCCACAGTATTTGAGTAGCACAAGTTGTTTAAAGAGGGTAGGGAGCTCGTTGAAGACGACCATCACTCCGGACGGCCGTCGACGGCAAGAACCGACACGAATGTGGACGGAGTGAGGACACTGCTGAACACAGACCGACGTTTAACCAGTGAAGAAATCGCAGACCAGTTGGGTCTGTCTACATCCAACGTCCAACGCATTATTTCACAGGATTTGGCCATGCGCAAGGTGTGCGCCAAGATGGTGCCGAAAATTCTGCCATAGCGCGCTCGTCTTCAGACAGATCCTGGCCAAATACGGCGTTGCCACGTTGCCGCACACCCCCTATTCTCCCGATCTGGCACCACCAAACTTCTTCTTCTTCCCCCCGAGGGACGACGTTTTGACTCGATAAAGGCCGTTCAAGAGGCTTCGGCGAGGGTCATCAACGGCATCCCCAAAGAAAATTTCCAGCGGGCGCACGGGGAATGGGAGCAACATTATACTAAGTGTGTAGCAGCTCAAGGAGCATACTTTGAAGATTATTAAGTCAATGTAAGTATATCGTCAATAAAATTCTTGTAAAAAAATCAGTCCTACCACTTTTGGGTGCGACCCTGTATCCTTCACTCCCACCGCCCGTACCTGAACCACCCTCACCAAATTCATCAAATTCCGACCACCTCTTTCCCGTAGTAGTAGAAGTAGTAGTTTTGAGGGGAGGCAACCGACAGCTGAGGTCATTTGCGCCATAGGGGATGGACAGGAAAGGATGAAGGGTGGAGAGAAACCCGGCGTCGGCATTAGCCTACTCTTTACGAAAGGCGCCAAGGGGTCCGCGGCTTAACGTCCCATCCGACGGACGGCGTACTCACTCAAAGTGCCCTCCACAAAGCACCTCAAGTAGGGATCGAGATACCTCTGAAAATATTCAACACCGCCGGGATTTGAACCCGGGCCCTCTGGGTGGGAAACCAGTACAATAGCCCCCGCACTATCTCGATCCCCGCACCTCTTTCCCCTCTTCACCTCTACCATATATTTGTATATAACCGACCTGTATGCATAACCGTGTATGTACCTTACGATGACGCCGATGCGGCGAAAGTAGTTGTATAGAATTAAATTGAGTGGAAATATACATTGGTATTTCTACTAAGTGATAACGAACTTCCACAAAGTTAAGCCTGAAAACATTGAATACGTCACCGTAGCAATGGGAACAGAGAAAGTAATATAAAATACATTATGAAAATATTTGGGTGCTCTTTAGATTTCGACAAGGCGTTGAAAAGAGCTGATTGAAGAAGAAAATGGAAGTATTGCGGAATTTAGTAGCGAAGTGGATGGATAGACGACTTATTGGGAAATGCACAAACGTAGTCAACTAGACTGAACACTGATAGGTATGAGAATAAGATATAGTGCTCCATCATCACCGTGGATTTTTGAATAATTAGACTTTAAAATATTAAGGCTAAGCTAGAAAGGAATTTTTGTGACTGGGATGAAGGTTAACTTTGCAGATTTGCAGATGACAAAAAAATAGATAAACGGTTAGCCAAGGGATGGAGCGCGATTTTAAAATTAAGAAAACCACAGCAATAAAATTCGTTAGTTTGAAGGCTTCATTAAATATATAGGATTGAATGAACTAGAGCAGATGGTGATGTTGCCCCGCGTTATAGATAAAGAAGTAAGGGCATGACATCCTTAGAAGCAAATTAAAATTGGATGGGTTAACAGCAATATGTATTACTTGACTTCTGACACTGAATCAGAGAGATTAATTCACTCATCAGCACTGATTGTGGACATTTAGGCTAAACAAACACCATTAATGCTACCTCAGCAAACCTGCTCATCTAATTCGGCTTGAACAGAAGTACTCTTCTTTCCTCTAACTGAATTGATATTGAATGAATGACGATTTCAGACGTAAGTTGACATTGAAGAAAAATCTCAGGAAACTTACGTACGATCTCATTAGTAGTCAACCAGGATATTTTCCAGGTGTGGAAACGCCGTCATGGGCGGCGTACCAATTCAGGAGGGGATTATTTTGAAGGAGATAACGATCACTCTGGGGCAGGTATTTACGAAAATGTCAAAAAAAAGTCCCAAATCATTTCAAACGGACTTAGTATAAAACTTAACATTTTTTAAGGCTATTGTAGATATTTTAATATGCATACATGCACAAGTACATGTATTTAACAAGGTAAAACTCATAGCATTATGCCCAAATTAAAAATTTGTCGGTAAATTATGAAAACATAATTAACATTACAGCTAGACCACCAAGAGGTACATTTCCCTGCGGTATCGTAAAATTAACAACTAATACAAGCAAATAATCTGGTTAAAAAATAAAGTGAAAGACAAATTGAGTATTTTCTCTATTCTCGCGGGTAGAGAAGGGAATCTCTCGACTATAATAAAATTAGTCTTGAAAGGAATTAGAATGTACATAATAAAAAACCTACTCAATCGGAAGCAACTAATTAGAATGAGCAATTTGAGATGAGCGGAAGTCATTTGGAAATAATTAAATACGAATTAACCTTCATAATTTGCTCCCGCACAAATTGGATGGTATCATTCGGAAACTCATTGGGTGAATGGTATAATGGTTTCATGAGTCAATCATCTTATTAATTTCAGAGCGAATTCAACTGGAGGAGGAATCTCACATACACTTACATCTAATTACGCAATAAAATTCTCAAATTCAATTCAATTTCAACAGGAATTCATACTACGAGGTAATTTGACGTCTAGACTCCTCTTTCTTTCTAAGCAACTAAATACAAATCTTAAAAGGTGGAATAAATAGTTTTAAACTAAAACAGAACATAAGTATACCATTTTCTATGATGATAGACGTTGATTTATTAAAATAATACATTCTCCTCAATTTCATTAAGGTTGCTTTTAGGTAGCATTGAAGACTAAGTTGTTAAATTTCCACCTAGAAGAGTATTTTTGAACATATTATTTAATATGATTCAAGTTGTTTTTGCAATTTTTTAACAAAGTTTTCCGGTTTCTTTCCCCGTTCTACGAAGTCCTGGGGTCCAGAAAAACTTGGATGATTTTTCTTGAAATTTTCCTGTAGCAAAACTTGATACTTAGCCATAACGTATTAAGTAAAATTGTTTTAAATGGTAAGTGAAACTGGTAATCATTTTTACATTAATTCCTAAATACGTAGATACGGTTTTTTTTTTCATTTTATTAATTATTCTGGAAGTTGTATCTGGCCTGTGCGCGTTTTGATCAGAAATTGATTACAGTTCTTCTTAATATCCCACAAGCTGCCGCAAGGGCGTGTGGCGTGTTAGAACACCAACCGTAATTAAGAAAGAAAAAAAACCGCATGCAAAAGCCACATATTTATACAGTCCACAAATAAAACAAGTATACATTAATGCAAGAACACTTACACCCCACACACATGAAAACACACAAACTAACACAAACACAAAACCAACTAACATACACATGAGTTGGGGCTTGGAAATAAGCACCTCTTTTGAATACTACTTTTAGAGGTACAGGGAAATGAACGAAGCACAATATCACGGCCGCAATATTACCAAGTGGCATTTGCTTACTGTATTCAATGTCATAGAAAAAACGAGAAAAATGAGAAGGTTCAAACTTCCAGATGACAAACACGGTGCCGATGGCGGAAGTCAATTCGGTGCCGCTCTGGAAAACCAAAGTTAAGATGCATGCACACTATGGGAGGAAGTGAAACGGAGAAATGGATACTCGGAAAGGAGGGAACCTCACTAAAGAAAAGAGCAAGAACGAATTACCATACCACTCCGGGTCAGTAAGCAAGGTTAAAAGGATACATGATCAAGGCATGAGTGCAGTTGTATGATGGCAATACCGAAACATTTTATGAGGAGGGAGCACTATATATAAAAATGGGAGGTAGTAAGGACATGAATACGCGGACATGATTTTATATGCTTCAAGAAGGGTTCCAACATTCATCGAGATACAACGGGAAAATGAGCATATGATGTAACTCAAAGGTCAATGTCCAAAATATAAAACCTTAAATTTTGCTGACTAGAGCATGCCATAATATTCTAGAAGGAAATAAAGTGAACAATTGTGAAAAATACTACGGCAATATAAAATTACTGTACTAATTATATTAACAGTTAACTTTTAGAAGAGTTCTTTAACAGTTATAACTTGGCAGTAACCAACGAGTTTATTATTCAATGGGTACGCGGTTTTTAATATGGCCGCCTGAAACATATTCCGAAGAAGAGGCTCGGGCTCGAGCTCTAGCTCTTAATCCGATGCTCCTTAACCAGTGTACTTGGAAGTAACTTTATAGACTTTATTGCACTTAAAAACTACATAAAACCGTAATATATTTGCAGGAATACGGTAAAATTATAAAAGTAATTCATTTTAGTTTTGGCACCTGAAATTTATAATTTTTGACACCAATTTACATAATTAACGTCACACTCAACTTTCGACAAATAATTCCACTCGATTTAAGATTTAGTGATAGCCCCAACATTATGAATAGTACATACGAAAAATCTAACTAAGCCTTTTTTTCCAAGGCAAATAAATAGTTAAACGATAGAGGATGCCGCAAATTTCAAATGTTGATGGAAAATATGGAAGCGATACAGAAAATATGTTAGTTTTTTCGGCATTTATGATTTGTTAGCATCGTAAAGGTAGTATTGAAATCCATCACAGAAGTCTGTCATTTAATGTTTTTATTACTTGCTATAGAAAAGCAAATATTACTAGTTTCATAACAGTATTTCTCTTAAGTCTCATCGTGAACATATTATTAATATTTTTACTCTTTTCAAAGAAATACGTAATTCTCTATCATTAGTCAAGGTTTACGTCTTTTTAATGAACGGAGACCCACCTATAAAGACACTAAGCCTACTGTCATAAAAATATGATATAAAAAGTTTTATGCCCAAGAAAACAGCTTGAATTGAAAAATGCCCTCTGAAAGCTGACATTAATTCGCACCACAATAAGTAAGTCCTCCACTCATGCAGTGGAAAAAATCTCTAGATTAGAACGAATGAACAGTTTCTGACAGCAAATTTGGGGTCAGACGTAATTTGGAAGTTAAAATAAAGACTTCGGCAGGTATTTTGTGTACTATGGGTCTACTGAGAGAAAATGACACATTTTTTTCTCATCCGTACTACTTTTTATTATTGAGCTTTTGGTAACAAAATGCAAGTGTACTATATTTATACCAAAAAGTCATATATTTTAAACAAAAAGGAACATGCATAAAAGTTTATATTATTGAATATATTAAACATATGGTCCTTGAACAAATCAAAGTATCATTAACATATTATAAGAAATTTCACAAGATTTTTCTCGATGCTAATGTTAATTCTATGGAAGGGAAAAGCAACTCCGTAGGGGACATACTCAAATTTCTCGCTTATAGTTCACTCGGCTGAGCACCAAAAGCAAGTTCATATCCACGAAGATGTGTGCTGAAGGACGTGGAGATAAAAATGGAAACATTATGTCCATTTTCATACATCCCTAACGGAGGGAAAGGGGCATGATAAAATAAATGGACGGGACGTGACGAGGACGATATGGGAAGTTTGCCCTGGAGAATGCGAACGAATGGGGGAATAGGAGGAGTGACGATGGTGGCATTTCAGCGTGAGTAGGCGGAGAGGGGTTTGGGTGGGATGGAGATGGGGGAGGGATAGCGGTGGGGGAGATGATAGGCCGAGAGGACAAAGGCTCTCTTCCCGAGGTCAAGATGACACTTCTCCCTCCTCCAGCGTAAAGCTCAAACCTTTCCAGAGGGTAAAAAGCCGCATCACAGCGAGAGTGCGGCGACTCGAGAGACAGAGAGATGGAAACACCAGTCGGCGGACATTGAAATAGAACGGAAAACCAGCCAAATACTGCGATGGCTGGCGAGAGGACGAAAGACTGAGGGAAAGAAGGGCGAAGAGCTCAAGAGAAATTATATAATCGGATTCAAAAGCTATGTTGATGGCAGGAGCGCGGTTGACGCACGTAAGCTACGAAGCAAAATCAGGGAGCGAATGAACTTTTCGTGCCATATAAAATTACATACACAATGTTAAGGGATTTTTTTCGCGAAGACATATGAGATATCACCGAGAATAACTGTCAAGCATGTGACATTTTAAAATTTTTTCTCGGCCAATGAACTATCTAGTTAGCTAGATCAGACGGATAATTAGCAGTTTTGGGTACTAATGCTTTTGTAAACAAATAGTGATTGCTGTCAAACCTATACAAATTTAAAAGTGAACATTTCTTTACAATGTTCATCCAATTGATCTCAAATAATGGCTAAAAATAATTCACTAATCATCCACTTGATCTTATGTAATGACTAAAAATATGTTCATCCTATTGATCTGAAATTACGAGTAACAATAATGCTAGAATATCACCAAAACATACTAGGAGTTTTAAGAAAAAGTGTAAAGCAGCCAATCAGTCATAAATTTTATTGTACAGTGATTATTATACTATTGTAATTATTAAAAATATTGTTTTGCACGTTATGTGGACGGCGTGAGAATTTGTATTGCAAAAGTCTATGATGTGTCAACGGTGCGTCATTTGGTAAGGTATATAAAGTTGAAGAGTGTGTGATTGCGGATGGAGTGTGGCAATTGACACGCATGTTGTATGCACGAGTATTGTGTGAACCTAGCCCATGTGTGATGGTAATTTTTAATAGTCGTTGCATATGTATAAGAGCATTTTGCCTCATATCTGTTCTGCTTGTGTATGCATGTATGTACGAGGGTCATCCGGAAAGTAGTACCCGTTCGTGCCGCATGAAGTGCTGACGACGCGAGTAGCCGCTGGACGAGGTCAGATAGCTTCAGTGGCTTGTCTGCCTTCTCTGAGCCAAGTTGCGTGACGCTAGCATTGCCTGTGTTGTTTCTGTGATTGTTTACAATGTTTAAAAAAATTGAGAACGCCGCCAGTTGTGAAGTGAGGGCAGTGATTAAATTCCTCAATGCAAGAAACGTTCGCCCATGTGATATTCATCGCCAATTAAAGGAGGTGTATGGAGACAATGTAATGGACGAGTCGTCTGTTCGGCGGTGGTGTCGCAACTTCAACATGGGGAGGGGGAACACACACGACGATGAGCGTTCGGGGAGACCGTCTGTCATTACAGACCAACTGGTGAGCTCAGTTGACGAATTCGTGAGGAACGATCGGCGCGTCACAATTGATGACATCTGTGAGCATTTTCCCAATGTTTCTCGAACAATTGTTCATGAAATTGTTAAACACCATCTGCATTATGCAAAAATTTGTGCAAGATGGGTCCCTCGCGTATCTCAATGAGCTGGCGGCGAAGGACTATGCAGCAGGAATACAGAAACTTGTCACACGTTATGACAAATGCCTTAATTTGCTTGGAGATTATGTTGAGAAGTAGTTTAAAGTATCCTCTTTCAAATAAATTTTTTTATGTTTGTTAATATTTACTTTTGTGTCTTTATTTCACGAACGGGTACTACTTTCCGGATGACCCTCGTATGTACATTGTAAGAGTGACCGTTTATCAGACTTCACCGTTGCCACCGAGACTATTGCCTAGCTGCAACTGAAGACAGAAGATCGATGTTTTTTAAAAACTACGCTTAATTTAGATTGCGATGCTAATTTTTACACAGAATCATCATAAAGCTGATCTGATTGCAGAAGTAGTAGTAATATTTAGGGGAGGCGACCGACTGCTGAGGTCATTTGCGCCATAGGGGATGGACAGGAAAGGATGAAGGATGGAGAGAAACCCGGCGTCGGCATTAGCCTACTCTTTACGAAAGGCGCCAAGGGGTCCGCAGCTTAACGTCCCATCCGACGGACGGCGTACTCACTCAAAGTGCCCTCCACAAAGCACCTCAAGTAGGGATCGAGATACCTCTGAAAAATATTCAATAACGCCGGGATTTGAACCCGGGCCCTCTGGGTGGGAAGCCAGTACGATAGCACCCGCACTATCTCGATCCCCCCTGATTGCAGAATTAGATCCTAGTTTTTGAAAGTTATTTTATAATATAGATCTCCTTAATAGCGTACTCAGAGTTTTACAAATACTAGGTAAAGCTCACTCACGAAGCGAAGGTTAAGTTACAAATTAAATTGCTTCAACTTAGTATTGATGCGCGAAATATTTTAATATCCGCATGATACTACGGTAGGGGAGACCAAGGAAAAAATACAGGAGATATCAAGTGTTTAATCGATATATTTAAGATTTTCTTTGTCTGGTGAACATCCGCAAGAGTGGAAATAAGTGTTTTTTTACCAAACACAAGGTTACTGTCAATATTTCCTTACTCTTGAGTTTGCTCATGTTCACGTTAGTAGCAGCACGTCGCAAACAAGTAGACAAGCATTTTATATCGTATTGCATGCAACAACTAGGTTACTCATAGCTATGAAAAATAATATTTTGGATGTTAGATAGCTGGAAATGAATCATCAACATCCATACACCCTAATGAATGGCCTGAAAGCTAAGTAGGAGTAAAAGGATAAAAGGAAATCCACGAATCTCCAGTGCTTTCCACTAATAATTTATAGAATACCACATTTCAACCTCTTCTTCGGCTGGTCCTCTACCATATGTATCAACGCATTACAATTGTGAATGGAAGACATTCATAATTCACGTGGATGGCACTTTTGAGGGGGAGGAGTATACCTAAGGGCCGAAGAGAGTGAGCACGATATCTGAGGGCCAAAAAAGTATTATTCCTCGGGAAGAGTATATCTTTATTACGTTTTTTCTGATCATTTTGAATGGAATATAATTTCGTACTCTTGAACTTTTTAATATACGATAAAAAGAGGAAAAAGTTAAACTCGTGTAGTTTTTATTATATGACAACGAAATTTGATAAATTAAAAGGCGTTCGAGGGAGTAAAGAATTAACCAAGGCGCGAATCATAATCCTCTTATTCAGCACCAGTTTTCTCTCCATGGAAGCATTCATTTTACTCGGGCTCCCGTCAATCTCATCCTCTTTTCACTTCACCCTCCATTCATACTACATTATACTACGCTCCGTTGAGCCTTTTTCGTTCTTACAATCTTGCTAACCGCGAACAATTTCAATGGCATTTCCTTTCGGCGTGAACTTTTACCATTCCTACTCCTACCATATAGATTTTCGATATATTTTGAACAATAAGTAAGCCTAGGAACCCCATGGAAATTGAATATCATTCGAAAAATATTAAATTTTTCGCATCGCCGCTAAAAAGAAGAATTTTAACCTAATAATTCAATCATCTTTCCCAAAACTAAGGCATTTCTATCGTTAGAACTATCGAAACTTTTGAGATATCTGAAATTAATAGGTAGAAACTTTATTAAAAATTACTCGTCGATAGTGAACATCTGAGCCCAATTTCGAAAACCTAACAATCTAATAAATAAAATGATGGTACATATATTAGTAGAGAACAGTTTTACCAAAACGCAATTGCCAAAAGTTTACCATTTTTTATCGAAAATAATTTAACCTTTGCGTACCACAAATCGGAAATTCTCTCTCTATTGACAGCTTATTTGCGTCGAAATTATATTCTTAAGCTTTAACGCACGGTATAGTCTAGGGAAGATAGTTTGGAAGATTATCAAAATTAACGTAAGTATGTGTTTTCATTAAGTGGCAGAGAGATAAGGCGAGATTACTGAAACTGGACCGCAAATTTCCCACTTTCAAGAGAGTCAAAGAAACTCTTTGCTAAATTTGAACGGCCATTACGTCTGCGGAAGTGGTAAAATAGTTGACCACAATGACCTGACCTTTTAATAGACCTGTTAATAGGCAGTTTAATAGAATAAGTAAAATGTTTTCTCAAGGTATAACAAATTGAGACAATCTAACAAAGTGATTCAAAAAATAAGTGTCCTTATAAATAACCAAATTCACTTTTCTTCCAATTTTGCCATCACTCGCACAGTACATTCATTTTATCGTTCTGCTTTACCATTCCTATTTCTCTTGCTACTTTATCCTTATTTTCAGTATCTTTGCTGCATTATACTAGTCTCGTATGTATAATTATTTCCCATGTTTTATGTGCCTTTGCCTATTTCTGGCCTACTTCATTGCCCCTTTGCCTATTCTTGCAGTGTGATCATCATTCCAGCTTCCATTGCAGAGAAAAAATTACCTCAGCTACATTCACCTGATTATCAAGAGGTTTCACTGTTTCACATCTTCCCCCACAAAGAATTGCTTCCCCTTCAGATTTCCCTTATTCTGGAGAACGTCTAAGTAACTTGCATATCACAGAATGACTGTTCTCCCTCCTTGTGTTCATGCTCCACCTTCTATCTTTTCCATAGACCTACTTCAATGCTGCTTGGTTAAATTGAAGGTTTACTACAAGGATATTAGCAAGCATAGAGAAGAGAAATGTACAGTCTCAAATAAAGAAAATTAAAATTAAGTTCTGCTGTCGAAGTTGAAAAGAAAATCTCCAAGACTAAGAAAGACACACTTGATCTAGTGGCGAAGTTTGGCTATTAATGAAGTGGGATGGAAGGAGCAAGAGAGACAAAGTGAGTAAAATAAATATGACGAAGAAGGCATATATCTGAGGAATCACCTAGTAACAGCAAGTAGTACTAGCCTAGAAATAATGAAGTGATGCATTAGCATCTCTATATAGAGTCTAATTTCTACGGATGTACGTATTACATGGATGATAGGAGAAACAAAGAAAAAAAATTTGGAGGCGAAGGAAAAGTGGTGTTACAAAAGAATTCTGGAAATAAAATTGCAAGGCAGAGTAACTTATGAAGAAATTATTCGCAAGGTGGGTGAGGAGAGAAGTTTATTAAGAAGACACTCGAAAGAGGAAGGGAAAATTGATTGGTCGTACCCTCAGGAAGGATATTTTACTGGAAATCATAATTGTAGACCACAAGGAGGAAAATATCTCAGAAAAAGACCTTAGGTTAAGTTAAGGAATCAGGCAATGTAGATGCATGGAAGTCATGAGAAAGTGAAGAAATTGGACGGAAAAAGGATAATATGGGGAGATTGCATAAACTAATCCTCAAAACTGATAGATAACCAACGATGACAAAACCATACCCTTTAACTTGAACCCTAATTAAAAGCCAAAAAACAGGTAATAATCAATAACGAAGACTAAAGTACCGCTATAACTTTTTTCTTGCCTAGTATCTTAATGAGAGGTTGATCGCCATCTATTTTCATAAAATTTAAACCTTTCACTAAAGCCCGTACTAACTAACGATCGGATTTAACAAACTATTTCATATTAGAGCTTTCAGTTAATTACTAAAATTCTCAACTTGCACGTTAAACGTGGCTGAATTTAAGGATTAAACCTACCCAACTCTTTTTTTTTTATTTTTCCTTCTTATCTACTTCCATGGCTCTGATAATCTCTGGCACTTGCTCTCTATATCGAACGCATACCAATCTCCATCCACCTTGACCATTCATTGCTATTAAGGATATGCGGTATTTTAATCTAGCCCACGCTGTTAATACTATCTTTCGATTCAGGAACGTAACGATGAACGCTAGTAGTTATTTTAGCATCTCAATTTTGCTATAAATCTGATAGCAAGGTTACATTTTTCGCTGCTCTAATTCTTTTAATTATGAAGCAATCCTCGCTTACCTCAATCCCGAATACCTCAATAATTTGGTAGCTAATTGCAGCCATTAATTGCAATTCGGTTTGTTAGAATTCATAATTATTTTTAAGTTTCCTGGTGAATTACCACTTTCTATTTGGTAAATGTCGGGTCGCGGTAGTCCACGGGGTAGATCGTTGGACTGCTGACATGATGGTCCCGGGTACGATTCCCGGGCAAGTCTCTGGGCACCTGCAGCTCCACCCAAGCTATAAGATGTTTCGGGTATCAGATCTTCCTGGGAAACCATAACCGGCGCAGGGAAAGGAACTGGCCCCCTTACCCTGATGTGTGAATTTCACACGCCGCATAGGGCGTAGTACTGGGTGAACTCTACCGTCACCTACCAAACCGACCTTCGGGTTTATTACTGTGTTAATGGTTTTATTTGGTAAAAGAACATTTACGTTATTCTTAAATTTCAGCAATTTTGTGCAGTTTATTACTATATTTCTTGCTTAAATATATCGCATATAAGATTTTACTTGATTCTAACAGCCAGTGGAGCAGCGAAGGGTCTATATCTTGGTGTCTTCCCAGAAGAAACGCTAAATTGAGTGCAAGCTTTCGGTGAATCAATTGGTTCGAATCAACTATCAGAAGGTATTAGCGAAGGACGCTTTTTTTACTATCGACATTCATTGCAACGAGGGAGGATTTTTCAAGGGAACAAAAATCGTGAACTCCTGGCTTCTCTTGTGCTCAAATATGCCGAGAAATCAAATTTATAAAACGAATATTCAGAGACACGAGAGTCCTGAAACATTGCGAGGCGGATGAGGAATTATAGAAAGAAAATGTAATTTTAATTTACAGCAATAATACAAAAATTATTTGATTGACGTTTATGATGATTTTTTTTAACCATAAAAAGGTTGGTGAAGTTTAAAAATGAGACGAATTTGAACTAATTCAAGGAAATTGAGTTTCTGATTCGTCAGCGAATTTTAAAACGATATCCTCAGCAAACGAATGCACGATATGATTTTTGTAATTATCTATAATCCTGTATGTTATGCGCATTCCATTTGTAAAAATAACCTCTTTCCACATGAAGCATGATTCCCTTAGCCCACACCTGTTGCCAGTGAAGGAGTTTTTTAGCATTAAGTTCAGGCATGCACATAGAAGTTCATGATACCCACCAAATTAAGCAGTGTTTCACGCAAAAATATTACCTCTGCCCCCTGATTTTTAGGCGATATTTAAGGAAATATTTTCAACAGTATTAAGTTGAAGATCGCATTTTGAAGTTTCCGGTTCACTACACCATTTATTATTACATTTTTCCTCTAGAGGTCTCACAGACAGAAAAACATATGAACGCATATTGGCGGAAACATTAACACAAATATATCATACATACGACGTTTCCGTTACAAGCGAGAGAGGTACATGAAGTTTTACTATTTACGTTGATGATCGTAGGCTGCGTAATTAAAGGTTGAATACCCACCTTTGATTAACTTTAATACGGTCGCAATTACGTCAGTAAAACATTAAATCCGGAGTTCACCATGGCTATCAACGAAGTTCAATCTGGCTTAGCCAGTTAGTCGTATCGTTCTTCATTAAGTTGGAGCTCTGTCTAGCCTGACCATAGAAAACGGGCTCTGAGGAAACATTTCAATAAACCATAGAAAAATAATATCAAACAGTTTAATGCGGATAATCCCCCGAAATATTTACCTTTTATTTATCTCAAGGAGATCAATTATACATTTTAATTCGGAAAGTACATACAAATATACTCACAAATATTAGGTCGAGTGTCCGTTTTAAATAACGGTACCTTAATATTAGATATTCGAGAGCAAACTAAAAATGCAAGAGGCAAAACGAAAAGAGTGGAAACAGACTGAAACTTACTCAAATAATAAATAAGAGCTGTCTCCGATAAGATGGATACGAAATGTGCATTCACCATATACCCGGATAAACACTCATGCACCATAGTGTGCTGTAATATCATCAAATTAGGCGGCAATAGAATTATCTTCCCAAACATGAATACCGCTCTGAGATCCTCATCAGAGAAAATGAAAATGGCAACGGAAGCGAGAAAACAGCGGCACTGCGCATAGGATCGCTTTTCCTCCTCCAGCTCTCCGCGGGCTGATGGAATCTGAGGGAACCATGGAGTGGGGGTTGCGAGGGCATAAGGGGGTGTGTTTAAGGAAGGGCGAGGTGTGGAAGAATGGGAGCAGACGAATGAGGAGATGAGGATGGAGAGGGGGTGAAGATGAAGAGGGAAGAAGGAAAGAAAAGAAGAGTTGATCGACTCGCTCCCTTGGGAGGTTGCCATGGGAACCGGAGGTTCCTCTTACCTCCCTCATCTTACCCTCCTCTCTCAGCCCCTCCCCCTTCAACAATGCGTGCGGGTAAAGATAGAATTGTTGGTTTTCCGAAGGAATATATGAAGGGTACCGGAGGGGGGGAGGGAGTCAATCGGAAGTGGGAGAATGAGGAGTAGGAGTTAGAAGGTAAAGGAAGACGGACGGAGATGTAAACGGAATGGCATAGGAACGTACCTGGAGAAAAGAGAGATGTAAGGCGGAGAGAGGGTGGTGAAGAGCGGTGGGAGTTTCGCGCGCCGGGGTGCGTCTGGCGGGGCAGGTGGGCACGGCGTCGAGAGGGCGGAGACGGGGAGGCGGGATTGGGAGGAGGGGAGAGCCGCTGGGAGGCGGCACCGACGCTTCCCCGCCTGTTCCCAACGATAAGGACTTAGTCAAGGCGCCATTATTTCCTGTTTTACGGTGGATAGAACTGAATCCTCTTTGCGCCCGCCGTCTACCAACTCCGCGCCCGACGACTATCCACACCTTCCACTCCCACTTCTTTGCCCCATATACCAGGGTGACGGTATTTTTACCTCCATTCCCGGGAGTGGAATTTTTTTTTTATTTCCTATCTCCCTCAAACGTTGACTCTCCCGACTCGCGAATGGCGCACCTCGTAGAAATATTCGGCGTCGTCTCCACCGATCGTTCCCCCATACCTCGCCGAACCATTGATTCTACCCTCCTCTCATTCGCTTTATTTTTCTTCCGCTCTCCGAGCGATACGCACCTTCCACCAACGCACGTTGCACGGTACTCCTGGGGAATGGCAGCACTCTTTTCTTGTTTTACCGAAGAAACCTTGGTGCTCTCCCTCAGGCTTCAGATCTCATATCCTCTAAATTGCTTCTCAGTGCTATTCTTGCAATCCGGAAAGCTTCTTAGCTTTACGTAGTGACATGAGCCAAGTGGGATCCTTTGATTTTGTCATCATTTTTTTTACTGGCATGCAAAATGAGGAAATATGCGCAGGAGAAACATATAATCAAAACAGAGGTAATCAAATTATCTAATCAGAAGACAAAATCAAAGCAAAAGGTTAAGCAGGAAAAGTGGCAGCTCATATTTTTTAAACGCGTAAACACATATTTGTTTCTCTTTCCCTCAGCCTGAGCCGGAAACTCTGCCTCCTTTGTGGACATTGTAATGAGATAAAAGCCGGTCTGTTTTGTGCTCCTATCACGTTATCTCTTTTTTCTCTTTTTTAAATCCCACCCTGTATTCCATTGACACATCATCCCCTTTGACCTCAAGATGTTCCACGAATTCTATATCTGCCCCCTTCGCTTTCCCGACCCACCTTTGACTCTCTTTCTCTCTCTTTCGATTTCTCACCTTCTTTCTAACCTGCTCTTCCTCTCTCTACGCATCTCATCCCCCATCTCTGCCATCCCCCGATCCCTTTTCATGGACTATACAAAGATAGGCTCCATTATTTTTCGCCTCGAGGAACTTTATCGCCAACCGGTCCAATAGTGAACGTTTTGCAATTCTATCTCCGGCTTATGAGGGCTTCCTCCACTCGCTTGCTCACGCTCGCTGCCCTCCAGCCGGCCTCTATCCAACTCCTCTCCCCTCTACCCCCAAAGATGGTGCTCAGACACACAGGGAGTAAAAGTGGTGAGAGAAACTCTGGGTTTTCCTCACAAAAGTCAGAGCTAGATATAAAGAAGATAAGAAAAGTAAGAGCAACATATACAGATGCTTTCAATGTTTGCATTCCTTCGATTCAAAGGAGAAATTCTCCTTGTAGCTATAAATGTAACCAATCTTTGATCAGACGTTGGATTTATTACTTTCATTTCAGATGATGGATTAAAGAGAATTCAATAATGCCTTTGAACAGTCAATGAAATAACAAATGCAAAAAATAAAATGATTACACCAATTTAAAAGCAGATATAAAAATTAAATAATCCTTCCAACGAATTACTCGTCAAATGGTTCACCAACCGATTGAATTAGTACGAGTATGTACAGTAATTTTGTTGAGGGAATTAAGGGACTGGTACCGTGTCAATGATGACAAAAAAAATAAAAATCAACTGCCAAGATGCAGCGGGTTCTTAAAAAAGCATACCACTACTCACAGGAAGACAATTATGAATGATAGAAATTATTTAATTGGTGACACAAATATTTTAGCAATCCCCTTATCAGAACTTTTAGCAAAAAACGCATTGCTTTGGTTAAAGTTTATGTGGTATGAGCAGCGGCCCAGTTAAACATTTTATTTATAAAATTAATATAAATGCGTAAAGCCTCAACCTTTTTCACTTTTCAAATTTTTTTGGAAAAACTTGGATAAATAAAATTGGAAATAACTTTTTAATATTTTGCTTAAGATTTATTTGATGATTGAAAAGGTGGCTCCTAAGTTGCAACGAAAAGAAAAATTTTTTTATTGAAAAAAGTGATTTTGTTCTACGGTTGAAATATTGATGACAAGAGAAACGAAGCCTCTGTTATTACGCAATTTCCAGACACCATAGAACGCATATTTGAGCCATTATGGCCATTTCGTAAAACATATGCTCAAAGATACAAGATCCAATTGAAGAGTAAAATTTATGGTAAAGTTTTTCCATTAATGCGCAACAAATTACTAAATGTTTTTCAACATTTAAAATGCACGCATATTCAGTAATATTCACTGTAATTTTTACATGTGCAATAAATTATTAAAAGAGGAAAGAAAAAACAGGGATCCCTCTGTCAGACAAACTTATTCTCATATTCTATAAAGTTCTCCAATTCTATCAAGTCAAAATTATTCTCACAGTCTCTGAAGTAGTTTTGGCGTAATAGGCTGATTTGTTCTTGTACTACCAAAGTTTGCAAATGGCAAATAATATAGAATTTAATATTACAACAAACTGTGCGATACTGCACACATATGTTATTAGCATATATTAATCGAGCCTAATTATTATAGAAAGATAACTGTATTTTACTCTAACACAATCTTACACAAAATTTAGCTTAAAATACTTGAAGAATTATTTTTATGGCGCTGGTCGTAATATTTCCACACTAAGATCAACACCTTATTTCGTGTCGTCATTGGGTCCTATATCCACCGCGAAATCTAAAAAAATATGTTTACTACGCACAGTATATTATCGTTTGATCATTAAAAGTTTCGTTCGTGTATACGTTACCAAAGTAACTTTCGAGGGAGCAACTAACAATCAATATGTACTCATCACTTCTTTGTGAGGTTGAGTCAAGTTTAGCGATTCAGTCTATGCTCCCATAAACTTTCCCCCTTTCCATGCAGTCATTTTCTTGGCTTCTTATCTAATAGTTAACAAGTTGTCAGTAAAGCTCTCGCTCGGGATTATGCTGTGGCAACGACCAACTTGAGGATGCTGCTCTTCATTTGAGAACGCTCCTCTCCTCTCTCTACTTCAAATACGCAACACCTGATGCGAGGGTAGGAAACACTCCATTGAGCGAGTGACGGAGGGAGTGCTTGGGAAACGGGGAAGAAAAAAGAATGCTGAAGGAAATCTAAGTTGCTAAGACGTTGATATGCGGAGAATTAAATACAGATGATCGAATGTTAGGGTCTATATCTGTTGACTGATGAGCAATACCGTCTGGCAATATTTCTTATATCTCACCAGCTAAATGTTTGGTTTAGCATTATGAGATCATTATTTTATAAACACTTGTTGAACAGCGAAGAAACAAGATTGCTATGTTCCGCATTCATCTTGACAACCATTCCACTGTTACCGGTAATAATTCATGGACAGTGAGATAGCTCAAAATATTTGTAGCATTCTTAGAAGGGAACTATGTTACAATTTTACAATTGTAAAATAATTATCCCGTTTCTTGTTCACATTAAAATTAGTTTCCGTTGAACTATTGGAAAACAACATTTGTAAATATTCAATTGTTTTGTATTCTTAATTTAATTAGCATTTGTAAACTTTAAATACTACGCCTCTAAATCATCTCTTCCATTTTTTGGATAATAATTCAATATTCTTTCAATAACCTTTAAAGTCTGAGGACAATATATTCAATAAAATGTTAGCAGCCATCTGAACCACCTCCTGAATGTTGCGGTACCCAAGCGTTGTTACTTGACTTTTGCCTCTGCAAAATTGCATATTAATTAAATAATATATTTATATGAAATTACCGGAAGAAGAACACTGCCATTTAATCACCATTCTCTTTACCATAAATTTAAACGTGTACTCACAAAATTCCCCAAAGCCGAATTGCCTTTACCTATTTCTTACTTTCAACGAGAGCATCAATGCCGCCCGTTATACTATATATTAGAGTGCAGTAAAATATTCAAAGGTTCACTCCTCCATTATAAACAAATATTCGTAGAAGTAACAGGACTCATGACGTTCGTTCACTGGTCACGCTGCACGTAAGCTTGCAATTGACCTCGCCAATTAAAATGAACATCTGTCCTCGCCCTGGCAAGCCTCTTCTGCCTTTAACAAGCCCTTCCCTGAGTAGATCTGTTAAATACATCTCAACACCGACTTCTGATTTTGAAGGTAACCTATCACCTCCGGGACTACTAAAAGCTGGGTTCACACTTCAAGTACCGAGTTAGCAATAATTTCGAATTAACCCGGCACTCGAAACAGAGAGAGGAAAAGAGGAGCTGGGAAATGATGAGAGGCGTGGATTACTACAGCTGGAGGGAATGATGGAGATTTCGAGGATCGGGGATAGTGAGAGAGAGAAAGGGATCAATAGTGGGGGAAAGAGGAGTAAGATTAGGATAGGGAAGAAATAAGTTTGATTGAATCCCTGAGAGGGAGAATGGGTGGTGATGGATGAGAAGAGGGTGCGGAGGAGCAGAAACAGAAAATGGCGACGGATGAAAAAGGGGAGCCCTGGGAGGGAGGGGGTGGAAGAGATGGAAAACTCGTTGGAACGGGTGAGTGAGTGCTGGAGGGAGTGGACTTCCGGGGGGAGGGCGAATGGGGGAAGAGGGAGAGAGCGAGTGGGAACTGGAGCGCCGCATAAGAGTGGAAGGAATAGAAAGGGCGCACAATAACGTGCGTGGGGGACTTATGAATTCGCGCGCGCGAATCCGTCCCTGTTGGCCCTTGTTAACCCAAATCACACCCTCTCCCGTCCCGATGTACACATCTCTACCCATCGCGGCTGCGGGTGGGGAGGGGGGGTGGAGGAGGAGAGACACTGCGGCGCTTCCTCCTTTGGGCGGGTAGATGGTAAGGGGATGAGGGAGGGATGTCTTCGCTCCCATGACATATCCACCCGCTTCTCTTCCCTTTCCCTCGCCGATCGTTGAATTATACCGGTTCTTTCTTCCTCTTCCTTCTTCGCTCACATCTCTACTCAGCTTTCCGACTACCAAAAACCATCCGCCTCAAAAAACTCACGCGCGCCAAACCTTCGTACTCTGGGATGTAAAATTCACCGAACATTCCTGAACTCCCGCATATCTCCTACACATTTCTATACGTCCTATTCAACGATTTCACAGCCTACTCGTCAATATTCCTCTCCGCGTGCTCTCTTTTTGATCTCACCTCTGTTGCAATTTCAATGAAAACCAAAAAATTAGATAAATAATCAACATTTCAGATAGCTTTCCGCGTAAGATGTTCCATTCCTATGCATGTATCCACATTCCCGTTTACTAATGCAGAAGTTTATTGTTTCACATTTAGTGCTAACTGAATGACAATTATATGATATCATTGCCAAAGACACGAAGGTTGATAAATGAGAATTGTTACCTATTAAATGCCCAGGAACATTAAATTTAGGTACATTTTTGCAACGGTAACTTTGCGTTGTAAATTTTTTGTATGCCCATTAAACTACGCAATTATTACTTCAGCTTGACTTTCGGGCATGAAGAGTGGTATCTTACATTGGGCACATAACGCATGTTGTCACTTTCCTGAGTTCTTCAAGGTAGCAATAAGATCCCAAACATCTAAATGCATGGAATAAAAAACTTCAAAAAATTAAAATTTTAGTTTATAAATAGCAATAGAGACAATAATTCCTATCCGGGAGTGAATGTTTCCGATTAATTAAAGTAAAAAATATTATCCATAGTAAATCTGTAAGAGGTGGATTGAAGCTACATAAAATCATAGTGATATGAAATAAATATCAAGAATATGTGTATTTAGAACAATATTTGACACCAGTACCCTCATTATATTAGCTATATATCTAAAAACAGATTTTTGATTCATCTCAAATCCATGAAGAAATTACAACCAAAAAAAACATGCATCGGAATAATATTTTTAGAGTTGAAAGTATCACGAATTCTCAATACATTTTATTCATATATTCAACTTTCCGTGGAGACTGCGTGTTATCTGGAACAAGTTGGTAGATCTTCCTCGATCAGCAAATCCTCCTAAAAACATACGTCAGTTTGCAAGACCACATTCGAAATATCCCGTATCACCTTTCTTTTTAGAAAAAATATAAGAGATATAGATATATTTGACTGGGAGAGTAACGGATTCAGATTTACGTAAACCTGATCGCCGAAGCATCGATCATTGATTAAATATTTAATATATTGCCGTCACATTTCACTGCGTCAACAGAGGGCATTCACAGTTAAAAGGACCTAAAAATACACCCACCCCTTGTGAACCCATGCAGAACTTGTCTAAAGAGTGGCTTTGAAACTCCACCCGAACAAACACCTTCATTAAACACAAGGGAGAAATTTAATGATAGCAATACGATTGAGCATGGCATTATAGCACTATTCAGATGTTTCATTATCCTGGTTGTGGCCACTCGGCAATTCAATCAGAATCAAAGGCATGACTCTCACATGCTGTAGTTGCATATGTTAACATTTTACGAAAAAAGGTTTCCTCTTCGTTTTAAATATTTACATTAAATTGCAGCCTTTACTGATTTATCAAAACAAATCAACATATGCCGCCCACCCTAATGCACAGTTGAAATTAATGAAATGTTACTACGCTGTGACACCACACTTCAAAGCCCAAGGAAGAAACATTTAAACATATTCCTCCAAAGGTTTTCAGTTTTTCACGGTGTATTATAATTAAAGAATATTTTTTTTACCAACAATTTTTTTCAATACGCCTCTCATTCATGAACGTCAAGATATTTTTTCCTAGAGATACTTTGACATTTTCAATTTGCTGTAATAAAAAAATTAGATATTTTCAATAAATAAATGAAATAATCCTCCGAAATATCATTTTCTCAATGCTAAATTACACCGCTAATTTTTTTAATAATTACTTCTAAACAGAAATGACAACCAGGTTTTTACATGTATTATTCAAACCATATTTCACCGAGAGCTCTATAAGGAACTGTTCTCACTTCACTAGGTTATTACATGAACACTTTATTTGAATCGGTTTCTTTTTTGCCCCCCTTTGTAATTAGAAAGGCTTATGCTTAGCATCGGGTGGCCATCACATTCGTATTTGGTACCCCTTCACAAATTTTATTTGGACCCCTTATTTCCCAATTTCGACGGCAGACTGCAATTCTGAGATCATGATTCAATCCTCCTCCCCGGGAACTTAATCTACGACCTCCCCTGATCCACCCTCCCCGCTCACTACTCCCACCACCCCCTCTTCCCCTCACCCATCCGCACCCACTCTTCTCCGGCGCCGCTCGGCAATCTCCCGGCGACCTCCTCCTCCCCGCCATCACTCTCAACCCCCACACACTATCTCACGTCAGATTCGTCTCCTTCCTCATCCTTCCATCCCATCGGCCCCTCACCGGGCCACCCCACTCCAGCCTTTCCGTCACCAAACACGGCCCTGTCGTACAAACCAAAACATCCGCACAATCCTCCCAGAGATCTTCGCCGTCACCGTGGCACAATGTCGTGCGCACCAGATACCTGCTTCGAGACGTTCCCTCCCTCCCTAACCGTCGTCCTTTTCCCTGCTTACCACCCTCTCAGATATTTCCGCGCGCCTCCTACTCCAACACCAATATCCACGACACCACCCATTTCCAGCAACATCTCGCATCCGCTCCCGTTTATTTCCGCAGCAAACCTCAAGTTTACCACGTCCTGCCCCCTCCTCCCAGAACATTTCCTAAGGGTCTTCCTCCCAAAATACTTCTTTTCCTCTCTCTCTCTCTTTCATTTTTTCTCCCACCTCCCACTCTATTCCCGCATCACCTTCCACGATTCTCCTCCCACCCTTTGCTCATTCGCCATGGAACGGTTAGCCAACGACCCACTACCACCCACCTCGCACTGGAACTCCCTCCTGCCTTTCGTGCTGTCTTTTTAGTGTTCCTCCCAATTCCTCGCGGTCCAGAAAAAACCCTCTATCGCATTTCATCCTTGTTCATCCAGACCGTACCCCAATTTCACGCCATGTGAATTTTGAAATGTAATAGTCAGTGCCTAAATTAAAAAATTGAGCATTACAAATGCCAACGACCACCTTCCCTGAATACCTCCCGCTGATTCGATTACATCACATCTATTTGCGATTACCTTTCAAGGAGATTCCTATACAAGAGAGATACAAATATTTAATTAAGAGTTAACTTAACACATACTTAACCGCCCATAACACTCCATTAGAAATAAAATATGTAGCATAATGAGGAATTAAGAGAATATTTGTTACATTCCAGTAGTAATTTTCATGCTTGCATTAAGTTGATATACGATGAAAGAACAGGAATGTTACTATTCAAATGTAAGTGATATTGGTGATGAAAGAGCAGGCAAAATGAATGCAGGCTTGTATCACGGTTGACAAAGTACATATAATTTCAATTGTCGTCGAAAAATATTTAATTTAATGGATTAGGAATCAAGACTTCAATGAGTGTCGTTATTTGAGGGTGGAAAATTTTTCCTCAGTGAAATTTGGTAATACCCAGCGTGTCTAATGAGAGAAACTACTACATTCGTATACTCAGCAGCTACATGATTGATTGAGACAGACACTTCAAACCTTAATAAATTTCTTCTTTAAGCTATTTCAACTGTAAAATCATAAGGGATAAATTACTACCATAAAAGATGAAATAAAAAGGCATATCAGGTACCCCCATTTGCATACATGAATATTCCCGGAGAAATTATGAATACGGGCAAGGAACTAGGGGTTTGAAAGAGAATTGAATGTAAATAATACAAAAAGAACTCGGTTACAAAGGCAGGTGTTGGAAACTAAAGATAGAGCCGAAAGGAAATTGAAGCGGTTTTGTATGCATTACCCTCAGGAGCGAAGATAAAGGGCGAGTTTCAATGGAAGATGTAGGGAATCTTGGAAGCGGGATATTGAATATGAGAAATACAAGGAGGGGGGGAAAGGGGGGGAAAGGGGGGGAAAGGGAGAGAACTGGCTGGAAGGCACAGCACACACATACACATAGGACGCACATGCACATTTACTCGTGAGGGTTGGACCCAAGTGGCAGAATTTGGAGACAAACGAGAAGAGCACTTACCTCGAAACAGACTCCCATTTCTATCGCAAGGGACGTCACTTTTTCCCCTTCCACATCCAGCGTAATTCATTTACCTTAGCAGCCACCCCTTAGCCAGATCCTGATATTACCTTGTCAACTAACTGCTCCGACTCACATGCTTTAATTATGCCTTAAGAAGTAAACTCTTGACTTACGCTCACCATTCCTAAGATAATACCAAAACTGACAGTAACTTGGGGGATAAGCAGAAATTGCGAGTTTAGCTGTACAAATTAGGTGGAAATGTTAGGACTAAATCCACAGAGACAAACTGAAACTAAATGATTTTTCTTTCCGAAACAGACTTCGAATCCATATGTTTCTATTTTCAAGCGAGCATTCTTCACTGTAGATTATTCATTTAACTTCACTTATTGTGCCAATATATCGACTGCCACTAATCTAAGCATTATAATTGTATGTTTCATGAAATTATATCTATTAGATCATCGCTAATTTCTAAGAAAAATCCGAATATTGTCAATGGAACAGCTTCACTGGTTGTCTGTGGGTTTACAATAACATCTGGGCTAAAAATAAAATACCATTAATTTTATTCGCGTTCACTTTTTTTTAAATTAGCTTCAGAAATCTATGAAAAGTACAAATTGTAAGAACTCTAGTAATGCATTAGTTTTGGAGGGACACTACCTATATTAAAAGATATCCCAGAAGACTGGCATGTATATCAAACTATAACAATAAAGGTCATGGCTATGGGTGAAGTCAGATGTGCGACAGAATTTTATGTATATGTGTGTGTACATATATGTATAATGTGTCCCTTATTACGGCTGCTGTTCATGCCATGATAAACTGCAGTCTCTCATAATGACATAACCACAGTTATCAAACCAAAGGCTCTCTCATAGATGAGAGTAAAGTTCATATTATACTAAGCCCAGGGAGTGGCGAGTCAAATTGACCCATCGGTCTTGGGGGACCTGTACAGCCTACTGCTCCCCAGGAAGATCTTGTACCAGAAAAGTCACTCAGCTTGGCTGAAGTTGAGGGTGCCCATAGGCGTTACCCAGAATCTATCCAAGGTCCTAAGATTAGTAGTCCGGCTCTCTACCCACTGAACTACCACGCCCTCTACACAATGAAATAACAGAACTGCGAAAATATATAAAGAATAATATTATACGCGATTTTCACAAAAACTTTCTCACTATTTAATGAAATTATCGCACAAATTCTCCGACAATGGAGTTAACGTGTCGCCCATGAATCGACCTCAAATGCCCCGCATTCATTAGCCATTTCCTCTACTCACTTCACCAAAGGCGTCTGCATATTTTGACACATTATTTAATTATTGAACCTATATTGAATTAGATTCTTCTTATTCATCCATCAACGGGAAAACGTAAGCACCGAAAAAATAGTTTTTAACTTGTCGTTTTAAAAAATGCATCATAATCGAAGAAAACCACACATTACAGTCATATGTACACATGCTGTACTGTGTATTTAAACAAATACATTGAAAGATAAAGTTGGTAAACTTGTTCATACTTGATTATTACATTTAGATACAATTATACAGAATAATTGTCATCGTTAAAGGATATATATATATACATATATATAAATATATATATGTGTGTGTATATATATATATATATATATATATATATATATATACACACATACATATATACATTCGCACACACAACTAGAACTTTATTTTGATTACTCAGAGAACTCGGTGAAGGCAAGAGTTAGTCCACCAATATTATCTTTTTTCGTGTTCGTATCATTTTTTACACAGGTGATCCCTAAACATACTATTAATGCAAGGGATTTTACAAATAAATTAAGGTGTGTAATTACATCATTAGAAGCATATTCTATGGCTATAAATAGCATTTGTTTGAAAACTCGATCTTTATATTGCCTAATTATAGCAGCTGATGAAGAATTCTAGGAAACCTAGCTGTTTATTGTTAAAGAAAGATCTATAAGAATAATGCAAGTAAATGAGCTGAGATCACGGAGAAAATTCATAGGACTTCTTAAATTGACCTCACTGGAGCCATCGTTGTATACTAAGATCAAAATTATTATTTTTAATTCGATTGCGATGCCAACTCATGCTTCCTACCCACTCGTCTCAGAATTGACTTCCTTAAAGTGGATCTTCCCTGAACACGAAGTGAGGCACCATCCCCACAGCAGCTGCCTCACCTACGGCACTCATTACCGCCGACTTCTTTAAGTCCTCAGCCATGATTACAAGAAGAGAACCAGACAACCTTGATAGTGATTGCCGAGGAGCCCCTTTAAGACCAAAAGACTGAGCTTAATCACCGATTGATGCCGCACATTCCGAAACATCATTCAAACCAAGTTCGGCTAGTGTATTGCGTTCCGTAATGTACACCTTCCCTCTCTCTGCCTCCATCTCTCTCTCACGCTTACTGTTCCTATATCTTCCTGAGCTACTAGCTCGAGCGTATTCCGCTACCAGGTCTCCACCCGAATTTCCTTCCTTTGGAAATTTCCCCATTCTGTTTCCATCCCTCTCCCTCCAACGCGCACCCACGCACACAAACACACACTCCTTTACTCCAACCGAACAACCCCTTTCTGCAACCTCTCCTTTCCCTCCACTCACATTCACCCTTCCTCCCTCCACGCAACGACCCCTCGCATCATCCCCTTTGCACCTGTTTCCCTCGGCCGCATTCCCTCCTTCTCTCTCTCTCTCTCCCTCCCTCTTTCTCCCCGCACCCTCTCCACCCCTTCCCTCCCCTAACAGCCAGCCGGTGTGTTGGGGCAACCCCCTTAGGTCTCGGCCCTCCGCGCGGACACCGCATCGATCGGATGGAGACGCGCGGGGGAGACCGGGGGGTTGGGGGTGCTTGCTCGTGAAGGGGAGGATGGGAATGAGGAGAAGAGAAAGGAGAAGAGAGAGAGAGAGAGAGAGAAAGGGTCGGTGTGAGTAGCGAGGGGGCGAGGGGCAAGGGGAAATGGAGAGGGGAGCGAGGGAATGGACGGGACGGCAGGAAGGAGAGACGAGAGGGGAGAAAGAGAGAGGCGGGTGAAATCGGCACCTATAGACAAAAGTGGCGCCGAAGAAGTTAAAAGGGAACAAAAAAATATGTTTAAGTGCCGGATATCGGGGGTGGAGAAGGTGGAAGATGAACGATGGTGAACGGTATGGGGTTTAAGGGGAAAGACTGAGGAGTGGAGGGAACACGCATGGGGAGGGAAGCGAGAGAGAGAGAAGAGGCAGGTGGTGTGGAGGTCGAAGGAGATGGCGAAGAGATGTGATGGAGAACGTGAGATAGAGAGAAAAAAGAGAGCTGAAAGTTACGTATTGTACGAAAGACGAGCCCGGTGAGGTAAAGGGAGTGAAAGAGGAGGTCGTGTGTATAAAAGGGCGCGAAGGTAGGGGGACGGGGGTTGGGAGGGGAGAGAAGGGAAAACATATTGTGTTTGGAAAGGGGTGAAAAAAGTAGTATCGGCTGCCGGAGGGAGGGAGGCAGGATGGAGGAGGAGATGTGATGTTAACCACCCAATCCCACCTGCCCACAAACCCTGGACTGAGAGCCCGAGGAATGAGAGTGGCACTTTGCCGAAGTCGGCCCACTCCCGTAAAAGGGAGGACATTCCGGGTGAAGGTACACCTTTCAGGGTGTTCGTGTGCTAAAACTGCAATTATAATGCCCCAGGATCATATTTACTACGAGTAATTCCAACATAATCACTGTTATATGCTCAAAATCTGAAGAAGATTATGCAAGCATGAAGTACAGTTATCCTTCATCTTCATAAAAATCTCCATACGATTGCTAAAATAGTAGCAGCCTTTATGTATTAATTTCAGGACGAATTATTAGCTTAATATAAATAATAAATTCTCCTCTCAAAATTTCCCCATCCTATTAATAACAGAGTGAGAGTATCGGTTGTTGAGAGCTCGTGGCCATTTTGCTGATATAGCTATACTACCTTGATCAAAAAGTTCCCGGAATAACCACCGTGTGGCGCTCCCATCGTTCCGATTTGAGTTCTGTTTTTTTTGTTAAATTGGTTCATCTGTTGTTGATATTCCCTTTAAATCTTAGTGTCATAACTTGACATTTGCAAAAGTTACGTAGCCAAGAGTACATCTATCTCTGCGTGTGTTGGCGATTTTTTACAATTGCAGAAATGGATTTAAATTTGCAACAACGAACTTGTATTAAATTTTGCGTAAAAAACGGATTTAGTGGCGCACGGACGTTGGAAATGTTGGAAAAGTGTTTCGGCAACGATTCTCTAAAAAAAACGGTTGTTTACCAGTGGCACGAGCGGTTCAGAAGTGGTCGTGAGTCAATCGAAGATGATGAACGCAGTGGCAGACCATCGACATCGAAAGTCGGTGAAAAAATTGATAAAGTAAAAGAAATGTTGGTCAATAACCGCAAATTAACCATCAGAGAAATAGCGGAGGACTTGAACATTGCCTATGGATCCGCCCAAGACATTGTGGTTAATGATTTGGGTGTCCGTCGTGTAGCAGCAAAGTTGGTGCCAAAAAACCTCAATTTCATGCAAAAAAGAGACCGTGTTGACGTCGCAAAAGACATGATTTGCGAGGCTGAATCCGATCCCACATTCATCAAAAGGATCATTACTGGAGACGAGACGTGGGTTTATGAGTACGACACGCAATCCAGACATCAGGCAAGTGAATGGCGTTCACCAAATGAGCCGAGACCAAAAAAACCACGTCGTTTTCAGTCAAAAAAGAAGGCAATGCTGACGGTTTTCATGGATTACAACGGTGTAGTGCATCATGAATTTTTGCCAGAAGGCCAGACAGTAAACAAAGAGTATTATTTGGGCGTTATGAGACGTTTGCGTGAAGCAATTCGCCGAAAGAGACCAGAAATGTGGGCAGAAAACTCGTGGATTTTGCACCATGATAACGCACCGTCGCACAGTGCTATCATTATTCGTAATTTTTTGACGAAAAATGCAACAAATACCATCCAACAGCCACCGAATTCACCTGATTTGGCTCCCTGTGACTTCTTTCTGTTCAATCGAGTTAAAAAACCATTACGGGGAACGCGTTTTAGCAGCCGAGAGGAAATAATGGAAAAATCGCAGGAAGCACTGATGGACATACCGAAAACCGAATATAAAAAATGTTTCGAGGATTGGATCAAGCGCTGGCATAAGTGTGTTGCAGTCGATGGGGATTACTTTGAAGGGGACAATATAGATTTAGATGAATAAACTTGTATTTTTAATTTTCTGAATAAATTCCGGGAAATTTTTGATCAAGGTAGTAGATAGATATAGGACCAATTACATTAAGATATTTTGGAAAGAGAATTAAGATTTATCGAGAATAATCAAAAATGAACTTATCCAAATTGATTTCAAGTAATGAAACTTAAGTTAAATGGAATTTCGTAACGAAGTTAATCAAATGAATTGGAATTCTATGAAGGTCACCATTCCTTGCGAATTTGAAGATTTACGGTTTTTTTCAACTGGAAAACAGCACTTAAGTTTATATTTTCCTTGAAAATGTATTTTCAGGCACCAAGCTACTCTGAAATGAATTATTAAACTCAACTCCCACAGCTTGCTAAGTCAAATTTCAAATGATAATCTTATAATCTTTTATCAGCGTGGTCTCTATTTCTGTCTTTTTATCATTGCTGGTAGTAATCGGGTTTGAATTCAGAATTTTCGATGCAAAGTTTAGTGATCACATCGTTTTTTTTCAACATCATTGAATTTTAATTTCTAAACTGCTCAACGTATGCTGAATCAGTAAAAACTATCATGGATAATTTATTCTCATAATACATTTTTGATAATTGTAATAATGTTGTAAGCTCTAGAAAAAAATATTAACATGTACCACAAAAGTGTCTATAAAAATCTCTTTTAAATACAAAATGTGGTATTCATTAATTAGAATTCAAAATAATCCAAAATATAAACAGATAGTTAAAGAAGATAAAACCTGAAAAACATTACCATTAAGAGAAATCTTTCACTTTCAATGCAACAAAAATCGTTGGATTTAATGAGTGAATAGATTATGCTTATCGTCATTCTTCCAGATTATATGTCTTAGTGTCTGCATTGATATTAAATAGAACTTCCTTATGTGCATTTCAACAGTTTCCCTATACTTCTCTAGTTACAGTACTAAACTGTTAAATGAATGAAAAAAATTACTATAATATTCCATTTTAAGGGTATTCTACCGGTTAAGGTATTGGGCATTGGGAAAGGCATTAGATCCGGAACCCCCTGAAACGGCAAGGCAACACGTAAACTTGCCTCTCTCAAAAGACTCAACCTCATCCGACAATAAAATAAGTCCATTACAACTCAATGTACTTCATTCTTCCCTTCATTTCGTAAAACATTTATACCCCATTTTTACCTACCCCTGGCCTACCTAACGTTATCTCATCTACCGCAGTCTTCATTACCCCATTGCATATCAAAATGTACGGCATCCATTTTTCCTGCCTCCTTTTGATTCATCCTAGCAATTCCCTATCCACTCCCATAATGGCTACCTCTGCCTCATTTGTATATTTCTGTCCAATTCACCTTCTCTATCCCTCTCAACATCCACATTTTAAATGCCACCGATTTATGCCTATTTTTCTGCTTCAACGACCATGTTTCTGCGCCTCACATGACAACGCTCCATATCAAAGTTTTGGTAAACCTCTTCTTAAAATCAATAGCCTAAGTCCTTGTCATCAAGTACTCATAAATCCTCCTTTTGAATGCTTCTTTGCCTAATGCATTTCTTCTCCTTGTGTATCTACAATTTCGACTATGTCGGTCCTAAACACCTCCAAGATAGGTCAACTGTTCCATCTGCTAAAATTATAAACCCCAACTTTAATAGAAACTTAGATTTCCTCTTTCTCGATCGACAGCGAAGGTCCTTTGTGCCAGGGATAGGTGGATAATTTGGCAGGAATATGTGGAGGAATAGTGGAGAGATCCCCGGCGTCAGCATTAGCCTACTCTTAAGAAAATACGTCAAGGGATCAACAATTTCACGTCCCATCCGACAGATGGGGTACCCTCTTAAGTGCTCTCCACAAAGCACCCCAAGTAGGGATCAAGATATGATTGAAAATTCCGGTCAACACCGGGATGCGAACCCGGGCTGATACTCCTCTTCCGGAGGAGTTGCGGATAATTTTCCAAACCCAGCAATCTATTTACATTTTCAGCCGCACATTCATTAATTCTACCTTATTCAATCCATCTAACACCTCGAATTCAGCAAAACAGAAGAAAAAACCCTGATTGGAATATAAGGTCGTCTCCGTTAGCAAACTAATAACTGGAATAGCATCAGGCGTGCCTCTTCCCTTCCTGAAACCAAACTGATTATGCATGAAGTAATCATTTGCCATCTTCTCCATTATCTTAGTGACGATTCTGAAAACAACTTTAGCTGCGAGCGGAATGGAAATTATTGTTCTGTAGTCCTCACATATGGCTGCCTTTTACTCTTTTGGAATAGGAATTAACAATGACCTGAGGAAGTCTTCCAATCATATTCATCCCTTATAAGTGTATCAAATTAGTTCATAAAAACTCTACTACTCACGTTTTCCTAAATCTTTGGGTAGTTCCGTCGGAATGTTTTCTACCCCCACGGCTTCACTTAACGTAATGCCACTTCTATCTCGCCTTCGAGTATGCATAGATCTGGTTTTCTTCCTCATATTCCTTTTCATCTCGCTATTACTCAGCTTGCTATGCCTTCACTACTTCGTTCCTATCTGTACCTATTCCTACTATCTATCTCGGATCTTTCCTTGTTGATTATTAATGTCACTGGCCTAAATTTGATTGCTTGCACATTTCCCTTATTAGTTCCTGTCAATGCCTCCCTCTTCATGATTAATGTGTCAATTTAACCCTTCCTTTGTTAAATTTCTACATCCCGCACTTTTCCCCCAACCTGATTCTTTCGCTCCATTGATTTACCCTATCAGTTTATACGAGAATTAAACTCGTAATTCAACTCTTTATTCTTCATTCTGCCTAAATCTGTGATTATATTCTTTTGTTTCCTTCTCTCGTCCATATTTCCTATCATCTCGTCCGTAATACATCATTTTCTATTGATTTTTTTATTTACTTTACCAATAATTTGGTTCGCAACTTTCGATATACCTTTTTTACGTTTCAATTTTCTCTAGGGCCTATCTCCCTTGCCCAACTCCCAATTTTCTACATAGCCAGTAGATATGCCATTGTTGTCCTTCCGGTTAATGCGGCTACATTCCAGTTCTTAAAATGTCTTCCCTTATATTCGATTATCTATTATAAAAAATATTTATTACAATGACGTTTTTAAAAATTTGACTACCTGCGGGTGCGTGCTTCGCCATTTTCTCATTTCACCATTCGCTTTCATTCCCTTCTCAGGTTGAAAATGGATACTAAGTGGTAATTGTCCTCACTTTGCAACTGATGAGGATGTTGTATACCGAAATAAAGGTTGCTAAAAAGTATGGCTAAAGAAAAATGATTATCCATTGATAGTGCACCATAATGCTGTTAAAATTAGTTCGGTTATCATCAATACTGGTTAGATTATATAATTACACTCTAAAGCTAATGGAGGCGCCATTGGAATCGTGAGAGGTAATAACCGATGGGTAAGGGCAATCCACTCAGTGTTATATTTGGCCTCCAATCAACGGCTCACTCAAACAGCTATACAAGAACCAATGACTGTATGGGATTAATTATTTAAACTTGCGAACAGAGGGTACGCGGGTGGGTCACTGGGTGATGATTGACGGGGTCAGCGGAAGGGAAGGAACGGACAGAAAGCTGTGCAAGGGAAGCGAGCAACGCAATTACCACACAAAATCTCCAGTACATTGACACACTGTGTACCTAGGTTGTGCCCAGGGTCGCGTCGTGGACGGTGTTGAGGCGAGAAGGGAAGAGCGGTCGAAGTCATTCGCTCGGAACTCCCCCTTTTGCCGTCGGCACCTATTCTCCCCTGGCCACACCACAAATCGACTCTCGTCATCAATGAGTTTCGGTTATCGAATACCAATCGGGCAGCTTTCGAATGAAGTTTTTGCCCCAAGCAACTTCTCGTTTCTGCGTATTAACAGCACAGAAGGGGGAGAGACTTACCGAGAGAAGGGTGGGACATATGAGATGGCGGTGTTGGAGGAGGGAAAGAGAAGGAAGAATTAACGGGATAGGAAGAACTCAGCAGAAATTTAATCGACATTTTTGGAAGACAATGGACATTGAGATTGAAGAAACGGGCGCGAAGGGACAAATCGCGGTGGAAGTAAAGGAATCGCCAAGAAAACGAGATAAATCAGAAAGATAATTTGGCAACTTAAAAGAAAATAAATCCGCAAAAAGGTGCCGATCTGAGAAAGTTGTGTCAGAACAAAAACACAGTACTAAGTTATATTTTTGACTGAATAGTAGTTTGCAGGCCTATTGAAATCGAATGCAAAGCAATATAATAAAATTAAAAATTTCCATAAAATTAATTGGATTTCAAATTCTCTATTTTGTCCTAAAGCCGAACAGCCGTACACATTACTTATCGGCTTAAAAAACGGAACAATAGCTGTGTCTACCCTAGTTAAATGATTTTTATACGAGTCCTTTTCTTTCAGCTCACGATCCTGTAGATCAATTCTGAGTCGCGCGGCACTCATCGTCAGGTAAATATTCAAAACTAAATGAAAAGATGATAAACAGCTAATGAGAAGAATATTGTTATCAATGGAATGATTTACTTTTTATCATCAAGCTACCTCTTTTGTATCATTTTAGTAGATTTGAGGCCGATAAAACAATAATAGATACAACGCAGTGAAAATCAATCGAACTCATAGGAATGCAGAGCCACCGCTGGGTCACGAAAGTGAAAAATTGTGTTCCTTGTCCTTCAGAGTGCTCGCAAGCATGATAGGATAAATTAAAATCACCCCTTCTAACCAGGGTGGCAGGCCTCTACATTTCCTCGTATTCACCCTCCGGCAAATTTCACCAAAGGGATCGCATTCGGGTAATCTCCATTTCTTCCCTCAGTCGGTAATGACTTCAACCCATTGGACGCGACCGTTGGGGATCAACTTCCAGGTAAGCGCAGAACTACTCGTGTCACAACGGATCACGAATTCTGTTGGGCGGAAAAGTTTGGAAGGGATACCACACCCGTAGGATAAAGAGGAGAGGTATCTTCTCCAACAGAAACGTTTCGATGGAAACTCAAAGATATAGTATAACAGCATTTTGAGGAGACTGCTGATTTAATATCGCCGGCTTTCAATTGAAAATTTGTATGGCAAGAAATACACTCTTGTTAGGCTCTGTCACTGCCATTCATCCTCGATAAAACGGTCTAGAGAGCGCTCTTGTGTCACTGCTTATGGATTCCAATATTTTCCCCCCGTGATAAATCGAGAAATCCTTTCGGAATAAAGATCCGACTCAGCGATGACAGAACACATGACACACTACTTGACTCTGCGCTCTGCGGCAGGTGTGTATAAGCGCATAAACTGTCGAAATAAAATTCTGGAGTGAATCCTCACAATATTTTTTACGAAATCATGAATTCTGCTTTCACATACATATAAAGCAGGCATATTTGTGTCACTGAAGATACAATATACAGAGGATGGTAATTTATAAAAATGAGCTTGAAATTATTATAATTTAAAGGTATATCGAGAAAAACATACGTTGAAATACGAGGGTCAATTGAGTTAATCGGTTACAGGTTAGAAATATATCATGACCAAGCAGTTAAATTATTGATTTCCGTTTCAAAATCGACCAAGGTATTTGCATAGCCTTTGAAGACCATTTTAATGAAAAACTTCACTGAATTTCCAAAAAGAATAATCAAATAAAAATCAAAGAAAGGAAGAATAAGGGAAAATATATTTTGTATAAATTATGCTTCATGGAATTTAACTATACAATGAGAATCAAGGAAATTAAATATTTCAATTTGGATGTCAGCTATTAATTGTTGAAAGGCTATATGCAATTCTGTAATGGTACCAGTGAAATCCAGGCTGTGAATTAAAGAAAAGGTATTTCGAATGAAATTTCAGGTGAACCTCGGGTGTGGGGGAGAGAGGATGATCACGTAAAACATTTCGGGAAAGAGGTCATTGGAATAACCTAGCGAAGGAGAGATGAATGGGCTGTGGGGTTAACGCGATGTGAATAGCGTGCCTGAGAGTAGCAGGCAGCAGAGAGACGCTGTGTGGCGGGAGATTAGAATTAATCGGCGTCGCTTGTTGACCTCTTTGTGCCTCCACTATCCGCTCCACTCCTATCGCTATTTGCCCCTCCTGCACACACACACACAAACCCCTCGCTCTCTCCCCAACTCCTCCCTGGCAGGGGGTCGCAGCCACTGCCTTCGCATCTCTCGCTTCCCTTCTCATCCGCTACCTATTCTCCTCCGCGAACGCAAAAACCGCCAATCTGGTCTCCCGCTGATGAGAATTCACCTCACGCCGCGCATCCACCTCCCCATTCCGGAGAAACCTATCGCCTTCCTCCCTCTCGGCTCCAATTCCGCGCCCCCTTTTACTCCTTTCCGGCTTCCATCCTCCCTTCCCGCCCGGTCCCTGCGCGACGCCCCTGCCCTCTCTCCTCCACACCCACCACTTCCCTCCGCTCACCCTCTCCCCCTGAAAGACCCGTTTCCTATCTTTACCCCCGACGTCTTCGACCGGGGGTCACCTTCGCGTCCACCCACACGCCCACGTTAACCCCGCCCCCATTCCGAAAGAAGCTCCCGCCACTCGCCGCCTCTCACCCCAGCCTCCCATCATCGCCCTCCGCTCCCAGACTGACTTGATTCTGAACGTCAATCCCACCTCTCCAGTTCAACCACCCACTTCGTAGAAAAAAAACTCACTCCCTTCCTCTCCCCATTCCTGCGCGCAAGCCGTGAGAAGCACTTCTAAGGCGCACTCGTGAGCCTCCCAACTCCCCAAAACCCCTTCCACTTCACCCCCCCTCGGCACATCTAATATATCCCCTTCCTTGTATCGCGGCACCACCAGTCTTCGTCTCCTATGGAGTACCCACGCACTAATGGGAATTCCATTGGGGACCGTCACCAAATGCGTCCCTGGAACACGCCCATTGGCCTTAGAGAGATAAGAGAGGATGGCTGGGAGGGAAAGGGTGAAAGAAAATATTAAGGAGCTGCTCACTAAGGGAGGAAGAAATCCCATCCCCCTCTCATCTTTTTTTTAGAAAAACGTCACTCTTCCGATAGCGGGCTCATTAAAATGGGTGGGACGTGTGCTCTTGGCTGTTGCAAAGGCATCTCAAATACCCTCCGGATCGTATTTCATATCGAGCGTGATACCTTCATCTTAAGGAACTCCAATTATGCAAAAAGAGAATTGGATCGTATTACCCTTGTGTAAGTTTTCCATGCATGCAAATCTTAATAGCAACCATGAACAAACGGATTCCTGCTTTTGCAAAAACTCACTTTGTAATTTCCAAGCATTCCTTGAATACCAAAAGCCGTATTAGGTTGTGAAACTGTTCATTCACAATGTTGGCAAAAAACTTAGGAATACTTGGGAGTCCCGGGAATAAACTGATCAAAGGAGAAAGATTAGAATATCATTTTGGAGTAGTCAACGCTGAAAAGATGATATTTCAGTGCAACGCAAGTGATGTGTGTGTTGAGAAATAATCCATTTCTTCTGTAATGCATCTGATCTGTCTTCTAAGAATTACCAGATCAGGATTGACTATTTCACGCCGAAACAACGATAATCATAAATATATCACCGGTGTCTGATGTAAATTATGCATTTATGTAATACAGAACTCCACCTATAAAGTAAAAACCCTTCATTTAAGTGAAATCGCAAGCACTTTTCGTCCAACGTCTTTGTTCATATTTCATTTCAGACACCATGAAGTGGTTATATTTTACTGCAATTAATTAAATTAAATTAAAATAAGATTGAAATCACTCCAAAACCCTTACATAAACCAATATATGATGCCAGATTGCAGTAATGCATTTCGTTACTACCATTTGTTTGAAGATGATTACATGAATTAAAATCACGGTTGCGAAATAAAGGATACTATGATGATCATTATTCCATTGCCTCAGGTGATGAACCACTGAGACTTAAACCAACATAAAATCAAAGAGAGTGGGAAATTGAATATTGACAATGTATTCAATGAATTATCAGCGGTTCTATACAAGAGCTACGCATCTACCACTTAATGCACCCAATATATTTAACCTTTCAACGTACAATAAAAATCGTGCGTCTAAATATATTTATATATTTATATAAATATATTTATATAAATATATTTCTATATTTAGACGTACCGTCTGATGACGATGGTCGTGCCTTCGAAATATCAAAACTACATATGTGAGTGTCCTTTCTTTGTGCTTCCATGTTTTAAAAATCCACATCTGTGTTTTTACATTTTTGTGCGTCGCCAAACAGCGTACCATTTCGAAGATATTTGTACATATAAATATATATACAAATATATATATATATATATATTTATAAATAAATAAATATATATATATATACATATACATATATACGAAAGAAATATGGACTTGGATGAAAAGGGAGGGGTATTTCGTTTTAGTTGGAATGCGAGGTTTGGAGGGTAAGCACGTAGATATGAAGTATTTCCTTACGATTGACTGTGTAGATCGATTGAGTTTGAGGTGGGGAGAATGTAAACCAAACCAGCGAAGGCCTGATGCGGTCAACAGATGATCCATCACAGAATGGGAGGCAAGAGCGGTAAAAAGGGCAATTGGACATGAATATAGCTCTTCACAATGTCAGGCCTAATTAAACTTTCAAACTTTTCTAGTAATTATAAATTGTTGCTTTACAACACGCATAAATTATGTCCACTTACCTAGTAAACAATATTTTACGATATGATCAGCGTTAAATCGGGGTTTCGTTCACCATTATTCTTATTGAGGATAGAATTTAAACCCTAATTCGAGATTCATGAAGAAGTTGAAACATAAATTTATTTTATTTACATAACTTTCACCAAAATATACAAAAAACAAGCACAGCGCTAAGCTGAAGTTAAAGGTAAAAGGCTAAATTTAAGTTATTTTTGCAAAACGCTCCAGTAAGAGCCACTTGCATAATATTAAAATCTGTACCTCTTAGCTGAATACTCACAAGCCTGAAGTTTGGTTTCTACAAGAGCTCAATTTTATTCGTAATAGAGCATAAATTTAATAAAAGTAAGACGTAAAGCTACAAAAGAAACATTCATCGAAAAGTATCATTCGATACGATAATAGTCTATTCATGAATTGCTTGTGTGGCCGTACTGAAGACCAGATTGATTGGAGAAGTTTTCAAATGATTGCCGTGGACGTTTATCCGCAATACGCAAGTCCTAGAATCCAATCTTATCTTCCAGCGGAGCTCGCCTTTTATATCCCTACAGAATGTGCTTTGCGAATTCTCAACTGATTCACAAAACTCCGATGCTGAGTGATATCGGAAATGGACCAGGAAGCGCATTTGATCGATGACGGGGTCCGGATATTACCCGTTAGTTCCGCGAAACCATCAAACACGATCAAGTTGCAAAAAATCAGATTTGAAAGCGCTAAAAGGCCTTTCACTCTTCGTCTCCACACCGGTAGTCATGTGAATTTGAATCAATAAGGGTGCTTCGACGTCACCGTATCCATATCCTCACCTTCTACGCTGCATTTAAGTGAAAAGGGCCGTTAATTGTAATTTTCTAAAAATAACTTTATCAGTGTACATTTAAAACAATGTTTTAACCTACTCTGAGAAACAGCACGAAAGATTTTTTAAACTAATCCAAATTTATCAAAAAGTGTATAAACTACGAGGAAACACTTAGTGGGAAAGATATAAGGCCAACAAACGGGGTTGGTTAGTAGGTAGATACAGAACAGGGAATAGTACGTAAAACGGGAGATTTTACTCGGGTTTTATGATATTTAAAAGGAGGTTTGGTGTGAGGATGTCGTTAGGTCAATTCTCTGGCAAAAAAATCCGCAATATATTTCCATAATAATAACTTCGCCGGATGCAAATACATGTATAATTTGATTTTGAGAATCTTCACTGAAAGATTGGTAGAAATGTTAACGAATGCATCAGTGAGCGGTAATAAGTGCAGGAAGGAGAGGAAAACGCGTGACTTTACCATCAATAAAATATTTAACCAACGGATTTAGAAACGCTTAAAATATTGTTATTGCTAATTTTGAGTAAATTAAAATAAATGGTAGCTGCTCTAGAGATATAAAGCATTTATAAGATGAATAGAGTAAGTAGATGCCAGAGACAATTAAGATAGTCGAGAAAGTTGCAAGCAGAGTTTGACTGTGCTTGCAGTGCTGTACATTTCCATGTCTTGAGTTTTGAGGAAGGAGGAGCAATTATAGGAGTTTGAGTTGCACGATAGACAATAGAAAAGAGTAAAACAGGCGGTGGGAGAAGTGACGTGGGTATCTATTAGATATGGTGTTTCACCTTATGAAAATAAACGCAGTACTGTTAATGAGGCAGAATCAGTCACTGTGAGATAACAATTGATGCGAGTATATTGCAGCCCATGACAGGAGGAGGATTTCTAAATACCTACGTGTAGATAACATGGATGAACGATGTTTTTTGAAGGAAGAGACTTTTTAAACAATGTTTTCAAATTACTAATTTTTATTTACGCGGCAATAAAACTATGCATATAAAGTAACCGTTAATACACCAAACTACGCAAATATTTATAACGACCATTTTTCTGCTTAGTTACGAAGTATTCATTGAAAGCTAAATAAATATTAAGTGAATATGTCTATTTGACTCTTTGCAAATATTCTAACTTTATTATAGAAAAAATGTTTAGATTTCAGCATGCATTTCCTTAAGTCAATAAAATTACAACTCTCAATATTGTTCTTAAAACGATAGTATGAAAATAAGTTAATTCACTTAGAACCACAATAATTTATTATGCTCTCATAAAATAAGGATAATCCTAGGCAAAAGATTAATTGTTTACAAACATATATTCAGCAAGAACTTTCTTTTTAAAAGAAATAATTGGTATTAATATTGTATTTCTGCATTCAATGAGAAACATCTTTCCGCAGAGAGCTATTCAAGTGTTTTCTTAAGATTTCTCACTACTATGTTATAAACATCATGCCGCGACATTTAAATAATTGCACCGTACTAAATAGCACAAACAATAGTCTCAGTCATTATTTTTTGCCATAATGCTCGAGATTTCCATTAGTCAAAATTTTTCCACAGCTGTCTGAGTCCACTCTGTGGATCTTAGCAAGAAAACGATTCTAAAGCATGATACTGCTAGCATACTATACAAGTTTCTACTACTATTTCTATTATACAATTTCTAGTTCCGATTTCCTGTAAAATTCTGTTAAGTATTATCACCACAAGTAGAATAGGTAATTTTAGCTCAACATTAAAATACATTTATCGGCAATGAAAATATGGTCGAAAATATCGCTAAGAAAAATTAAAAATATTGCTCATCAAAGAACCGAAATAACGGATTTGAAAACTATATGAGTTGAAAATATTATTACAATATGTCAAGACAACAGTTAGTTTTATAATTCAATAAAGAGGAAGGGATACACATTTAGGCTTATCGGGATTGCATAAAATATTATTAAAGCACTACGGAGTATCATATTATTAAATGGAAACGAAAGAAAACT
The DNA here is from genome assembly GCF_022747635.1 of Hetaerina americana. NCBI lineage: Eukaryota > Metazoa > Arthropoda > Insecta > Odonata > Calopterygidae > Hetaerina > Hetaerina americana. The sequence continues at coordinate 9,090,179 of NW_027286874.1, read as the reverse complement.
TTGCGCAAAAATCCTTTATATATTACCTGACTATATCTTACCATGAGTAGAATGATTATGGATTATGAGGCTTTTTCTTGAAGAATGCATTTCCATGTGTAAAAATTCATATAATCAAATCAATCCAATGTATTTTCGAACTTAAAGTATAAACGCCGAAAACGACATGCCGATACAATATCAGGTAAAACGTGCACCAGCAGCCGGTGTTAAGAACAATAAAGAAAAATAATTTAAGCAAAAAAAATTAACAAATTGATTTTCACTCTGGGTGTAAAATTTTAAATATGATTTATTATGTCTCTATGTCTCATCTTTGACATGATATTTGTTTTGATTGCCGATTTACATAAAGCATATAGTTTTGATGAGATTTTTCAGCTTCACACTACGAAAAGTTATTGAAACACGAATGAAATCCAGCAAGAAGAAATATTTTGGAAATTTACGTCCAGAGAAATATTAACTCTTATTGAGGAAAATTATATAAAAAGTTATATCCTCTAAGAGTATATTTTACTTGGAACATATGTAATAGAGAAATATGAATAGATGAAATCAGATAATTATATGAAATCTGAATACGTTGATAGGTAATAAACATTTTAAAAATATTTAATAATATTACATTTTTAGTAATATGGCTAAATATAGATCTCCCTTAAACATACCTCGCATGCCACTGCATAACTGCTAGATGGGACTTTTGGAATAACTTATCAACTGATTTCAATGATCTGGTGTTCTAAATAGCTTCTAGGTATTATTAAATCAAATGTTTGAAAAGAAAACGTATTTGTCTTTAAATCTTTAGTACGTATCAATTAACCTTCCTGTTAAATGATAATTTAATTATTGCCATCAGTAAAACATTTTTAAATATACGTGCTTTACTTGGTCAATAATTTCAACGATAATATAACCCTCATTTCACCCTGATTTAAGTTACAGTCTTCCACGGATAATATTAAACGACTTTCCTCTATGAATACAAAACTTACTGTCACCACTATTTATGATTTTATACCTAATAATTTCAACATAGCCTATAAAGCGGGCACGTTCAACGATCCACTCCTCATTAAATCACGTTACCGAACTCAAGTACGAGGTCTGAAAACGCACGACGCGATACGAAAATTACCATCGATGACAAGCGTTGATCCACCAACGATCGAGGATCCATAACTGTAAGGCAACATCTTGCTTTAGATGACGCTCATTAACTCTGCTTCGGCGGCGAACAGTAAGAACAACCCAGTAAGCTTCCAGAGCACGGAGAAAAAGACGAGCAATTTTATCAGGTTTATGCACAATCTCCTATACGCCAACACCTATGTCCCAATATGTTTCCCATGTGATGATGTAATATACCAAAGGTATTGAGTGATGCTAGGGTAAGGACGTGGAATAAGGTGTAACAGAAGTGATTCGTTTAACAGACAAATGCACGGAAATCAATCAACCATTCCTGTAGGAAGCTAGTGAACAGTATTGATTGAAATAATATCGGCATAACAGTAGTCGCGTTCGTAATTTCTCAATTCGCAATGTGCAATGAAGATATTATTATTTATCGAAACAATTTTACTCAAACCTTTTAGATCTAGGGAATTGATAAATTTGAGAAAAATGTCAGTTCATTTCCATTACTTAATTCACTGCGATATACATTTGCTGCATTGAAAATTAAAATATTCCTCCCACTGCCCGATATTTTCCCCATATACACTGTGAAAAAAGTGGCTCTGGTTATTCATACCCATCCCCTACTTTCCCGCAAAATTAATTCAAAAAACAGGAACACACACGGCTGGCATCTGACCATTGCCACATTGAAAGCCTCTGGTAGACTAAAAGTATGATTAGGGTACTATTGACAGATTTAATTTGCCAATTGCGAACAGTATCAGCCACTGCTTTGACGTCTATGCATGCATGTATATTTTGTTCACAAGACTGCTCAGTCTCCCGCTCCATCACCGAATTAATTTTTTCACGGCCCTTGCGAAGGAACCACACTGAAGATATACGTCCGCCTGAACTACCCAACTGACCTCGTTTCTCGCGATACCGGCAACTGAAATTTACGACTGACGCAACAACAAAAGTAAGCCCGCGCCCGTTCCACCGACATCCAGAGCGACGAAAAGCAGCGGTCGCGTTCGTACGATTGCACTGTGGGGCGGCAGTGCAATGGAGACGGGGGTGGCCGCAAAGGGAAATGGAGGGGATGGGGGAGAGATGAGCAAATGAACGTGTTTACACCGCGCCAAGGGGCGTAAATGATGATGGTCGCGGACGCCACATTAACCCTCCCCCACTTTCCCATACCCGCACATGTATCTTGTTACAATTGTCCGGCTCGACTGTAGGCGCCAGCGTTGCTATGGCGCTACCCTCCATCACCTCCCACCAACCCCACCCATCCATCTCCCTTCTCTCTCTTTTGTCCGATGGCCTTCGGCCAGGATTCCCTTTCTGCCTTTTGTAGGCGAATCCCCTTATTGTTTTCCCACACCTCCCATTCCATGGCTTTCCCAGACCCCCGTGAAACCAGCAGGGATCGCACCCTCAGAACCCCTACGCTTCCCAGCCCAGCCTCCTTCGGAGAGAGGTCGTCTTTCGGCAACGCCTCCTTCCCAAAACATCCTCCTTCCCCTTTCCTATAGCCATAGAATCCAGGCCCCTCCTTAACTCGTCGAGAGTAGATCGATTCGTGGAATGGGTTGGAGGGGGCAAAAGCCAGTGCTTTTACCGATGCTCAGCATCAACAACAGTACAGGTACCAGCGCTAAAGAGAGGTTCTAAAAGAGAGGAATAAAGGCGCCTATGACGCACTTCAAAAGGAGCGTCATCCGTTTGGTTTTCAGTGCCAATATTCATTTTTTGCGCTCTTTTGGGAATTGGCCGAGAGGCAGTTGAAGGTACCGTTCTTAAGAGGAATTTTAGACTCATTGATCCTTAATAGAGTAACTGTGCTTATGAAAGGTGGATCAGTATTAATTGCTAACATTTGATTTGAAGGAATCAGATATCAGTGCCGAGAAAATAAATCACATTTTTTACTTATAAGTAACCAAAATTATCATTTTCAATGCACAAAGTTTTATGTATAACCTATAAAAGCAGTAAGACTATAAGTGGTAATGATGGTAAAAACGCACAGGTAATATACGTATAGAGTTTGGATAAGTAAAGTATTCGGATAGATAGAAATCAATTAATAATTAAATGAATTACATTAAGGTATGAATAATTTTGAGAAATTATTGTATCAACGTAAATCATAAATAAATAACTAATTCCTAAACAATTACATTAATTGCGTACAGCTGGAAAATTCCACGGCATAAATTCTTTCATATTTGGGTAGTCGATTCAAATCTGGTCGAATAGTTCATATAGCCCAACTGGAAGCTCTCAAACATGAACTCTAAGAATGACAAAAATAAAAATTTTCATCAACTGTTTCTTCCGATATTCCACCTTTACTCCAAGGAAATTAGAAATATCTCCGCGCCCACAATATCACAAAGAGAATATTAAAGAATATTCAAATTAAGGTATGCACTGCAAAGACTTGTGTCATTCACCAGTTTATTAACAAACTCGTTTAATAGAAAATTAATTGAAATTCCCAACTTTTGATTTCACGGCACTTGAAAGGAAGACATACTCCTTTAAAGTTAGAAGTTTCTCAGCTTGGAGTCAACCAGTAAGGGTCCTAAGCATTTCTAGAATGCATAGGCTGCCTAAATGAGGAGTCTGAAATTAAGGAACTTATGATGAATAAACTTATTAATAGCTGTGCTTATTCACATGGCGTCCAAGAGCCTTGGCATTAAAATTCCTTAATTTTAGACTAGCATGTTTAGAGCTAACGATGAAAGATCGTGGGGCACTTTTTGTAACTAAATTAATATCAATTAATTTAGTTTATAGCCCAAATTCAAGATTGAGTATTCTCGTTCTATTTCTACCAAGAAATGATTTTCTATCGAGGTTGCTTCATAAACAAAGACTGGTTACAGATAAATAATAACTAGGTCCTTCTTATTTCATATTATAAATAATTGACACCACGAGGATTAATAGTGTATCAAAAACCAAAAGTTTGGTATAACCACATTGATTGTGACAATAATTACAATAGCCGTCTTTCATGTACATATGAATGTTTTCAGTCTTATAAAGTCACCTTTTTTTAAATTTCACCGACGTATTTCGACATCAATTTTTGCATTACCTATTCCAATAAAACACTTCTATAGAATTTTCAGCCAAAAAAGGTGCTCATTTCTTCAAATTAAATGCCTTACATCTTGAATTATTTAAGCATTATCTTTAAAAACGATCACCCAGAACACAATCTTATGCAGTTAAATTTTATAGAAGTTTCTATAAAAATGAACATTTCAGAAACAACCAAATTCTAGAACTCACTTTTAATACTATTTCGTTTCCAAAATAAAGTTTATCAGAAACAAACAAATTCTTAAAATAATTTTAAGTGCACTAAAAATCCTGCTTCATATTTCATTCAAGTGGAATTTTAAGGGCGTATTTTTTCTATAAAGAGTAAAGTTATTGAATGGAACGTGAAATATCATAATAAACACGAAGAGATCGAGTCCAAGGAGTGAAATTCAATTTTTAGAGATTTCAATTCTTATTTGTCGAGATCTGTAACATTGTATAACAATACACTTCTTCTTTTACATTACCTTAAACATCTGCCAACAGTATTCTGCGGATATGTATCTTTTAAACTCTGGCAAAATTCTTACTCCGGCACCCACCGAAAGAGAGGGAGTGAAGAAAGACTTAAAATGATTTGTTTCCATTTAAGTACATTGCCAGAGTTCCAATTTATCTATTTCCGATGGCATATTATTCCCTAAAAAGTTTAATAATTATGACATTCATGAAGATTATGAATATTTCCTCGAATCGCTTCGCTTCGTGAAGTGGAATTTCCGTGAATGATAAAGGGCTTTTATAGAAATAAAACAGATGTTTTTAAAACAGCAAAAATGATGACAAAGACAAACATTGCCAGGTAACTTTCTCGTTTCTCACTAGCTCACATCACTCATTATTAACAAAAATCATTAATTTTCATTGACTACGTACACTGGAATAATTTTTGTAAAGTTCACTTGAGGATTCGATTTTTATACCTACTCGTGCGGTAGAGAGTCGAACGGAGACGGAGGCACTACGTATACAAGTACCAACTTCAAAATATTTTTATATAAAATTATATTATGTATATTATATTATGTATAATAAAATATATATTATATTAATATAAAATTTATCTGCTCATCCCAAATAAGCAATGAATGTATGAACAAGTATTTACAGCTTTTAATTGCCCGCTTCTCGACTAAGTTCAACATTTATTTCCCAATCAAATCTTCAGGATGTGTGCCTGCTATAGATATATCCCTTCGGTGTTCTCCTGCCATACTTTCCCTGGACTTCTATTTCTATTATCCTCACTTTTTCATTTCTGTTGGCTGCTAGTTCCATACCTTAAGTTGCATTTTTCCTTATTTCTCCAATAGCGTTATTATTTTTTCCTTTTTATTTTTACCCTGCTTTACTATCATTGGACTCATTGATTCTTCATCATGCACATTTTCGAGATGAGACAATGAGGTTTAATAACAGAATTTGTCCGTTATTGTTATCTTCATAATTCAGGGTTTATTATCCAAACAAAGGACACATAAAAGTGCGGTTTACATCATATTTATCTAATTTTAATATTTTTTCTGGGTCCAACTTTCATTCCACGGGGCTGGATTTGATGCTCTAATTATGCGTTTCCCCTTGCCTAATTGGTCTTATTGGTCAATTTTACTATTATATCCTGTCCTATATCCTTCCAATAAAAATTTATTTCATTTTGTCTGTGTTTACTTTTAACTCCCTAGCGTCGTATTCTTTTAAAATTTTTCTTCACATGTATATAACATCATTTTTACCTTCATGAAAAACTTATGATCATCAGCAAACGGAATCGTACGCATTGAGTCATATCCCGAGAGTACTTCCACAAGTCTATACTTCCGTAAAGAAGGTTATGTGAAATGAAAGGCGGCTAATCACGCAATGCCTTTAAAAGTAACACACTATTTCATTGTAAATAAGATGGATCGGTTTTAATAAATTATGAATAAAATATTCTAACCATTTTCAGTCTTCGCGTGAAAATCAATCGTAAAAGCGATTCAAATCCCGTCAATTGACGTAGAAGGGAATATTCATCACCTATTTAATAACGCAAAAATTGGGAAATGGACAGGTATATTCCCATAAACTGCGGGGAAAAGGTGTTGCGATGAAATACCGTACATAAAATTTCACAGGCATTCGCAGTTGTGCGCGATGCGCCACAGTCCGCGAGGTTAAAGCCAACTTTAAAAACTATGTTGTTTTACGTTTGACAAATATCAAGAGACTGCGGGAGAAGGATTTAAATGGAGTAGTCCTCTAAATGTGCATCACAATGTAAAACAGAGATCTCGGAAAGTAAGAGGACGCCTCGATACTGGATAACTGGCTAAAGCACTCGGCCTGACATCGAGGAATCGCAAGTTCGAATCCCGATTAAGGCGAACGATGTTTACCCTCTGAAATGGTTGCATTATTAAGGTATATTGGTGTTAACCTTCCCCGGACTACAAATTTGGCGTGGTGAAAGGGCTTGTGCGTTCCGTTGACCCCTAGAGCTGTGCTGGCGGGAGTAACAATAATTGCTCCTGGTAGGGTCACCCATGCCAGATAGGTGGAAGGTTAGGAGCCAGACGAAAGGTAGTCCACGCAGCGTCTGTTCCTCAGCGAGGCGGCTGCAATGGTGTCTGACACCAAAGGGGAGGCCAGTAAGTGGTGGTGTCACGTTAAAAACACTATTGAGGAAGGCAACGGGAAACCACCTCAATTATCATTCCCAAAATTTAAATGATGGACAAAACAGAGATATTGAAACCTGGCAACTACGGGGCTCGGCCCAAACGGTTGTGTGTCGTGCCCGGCAGCGGGGGAGGCAAGGCTTCCGCAGTCGTCATCCCGCGAAACCCTTGCAAGGGAAAACCAGCAGCAGCAGAACACAAGACGCAAGAGAAGAAGACCACATTAGTTAGAATAGAAACGTGGAATGCTAGGACAATGATGAGGACAGGGAAATTGGAGAATGTTAAGCGAGAGATGGAAAGGGGAAATATAGATATTTTAGGTCTATGCGAGGTGAGATGGAAAGATAGCGGGGATTACTAGAGTGATAAGTATAGGATAATATACAGCGGCGGGGATGAGAGCCAAAGAGGGGTTGCCATATTATTAAATGAAGAGGTAGGAAGAAGCGCAGTCAACATAGAGCAGGTAACGGATAGAATACTACTGGTAGAGATAAAAGCAGAACCGACGAACTTGGTTATTATGCAGGTATACATTCCACAGAGCAACCATAAGGAAGAAGAGGTCGATAAGATATACGATCAGTTAGAGGACATGATCGCGTGTGTTCCTGCAGGGAAACATTTGATAGTGATGGGGGATTGGAATGCGACGGTAGGCGAAGGAAGAGATGGTGATGAGGTGGGGGACTACGGTTTAGGCACGAGGAATGACCGCGGGGAGAAAGCTGTTGAGTTCTGCAGGAGATAGGGGATAGTCAATACGAACACTTGGTTTAGACACCACAAAAGACGCAGGTATACATTGAAAATCCCAGGGGACTCAGAAAGGTATCAGCTAGATTAAATCCTGGCTAGACAAAGATTTAGGAACAGTGTGATAAATTCGCACAGCTTCCCGGGAGCGGATGCGGACTCAGACCACAATTTAGTTATTATGAAATGTAGCGTCCGTTTCAAAAAGATAAGGCGGGGGCGGCGAGTTAGAAAATGGAATGTAGAAGCATTAAATGGTTTGAAAAGGAAGGACTACAAACAGGTGGTAGAGGAAATCATCGAGGATGGTAAAGAGCTAAGTACTATCGAAGAAAAATGGGAAAGTATCAAGAAAGGCTTGTCTAAAGCCGCAAAAGACACTATTGGAACCATTAACGCTAAAAGGACTAGGAAACCATGGATCACGGATGAGATGGTTACAAAGATGGATGAGCGCGAAAATGGAAGAATTTAAATACAGAGTTAGGCAAAATGAAGTACAAAGAATTAAACAATACATTGAGGCGGGCAAAAAATAAAGCAAAAGAAGCATTGTGGAAGACGCAGTGCGAGGATATGGAAATTCTGTAGAGGAAGGGTGAATTCGGTGCGCTGTACAGAAAAGTTAAATCGTTATCGAGAAGTAAGAAAGGAAGATTACAGTTAGAGACTAACAGTTAGAGATAAGGCGGGTAAGGTAATAGTTGACGCAGGAAAGATCCAAGAGAGATGGAAGGATTATATAGAAGAACTGTATAGTAAAGAGCTTAGACCGACAAAGCTAGACATTGGAAAGGAACATGAGGTAGAGGAAGATAGCTTTGGTCTAGGCTTACTAGACAATGAGATAGAAAGGGCATTAAGGGAGATGAAACTAAATAAGGCCGTGGGGGTGGATAACATTCCCGTGGAACTATTGAAATGTTTAGGAAAATGTGGGAGGAAGAGGCTATATGGGCTGATCCGTAGCATTTATGAGGAGGGAATCTGGCAGGAAGACTTTGTGAGATCAGTTTTAGTTCCTATTCCGAAAAAGGTAAAGGCTACGTCATGTGAGGACTACAGGACAATTAGTTTGATATCCCACGATGCTAAAGTTGTTCTCAGGATCATAAGCAAAAGGATAGAGAGTAGGGCAAATGATTACTTCGGGGATGATCAGTTTGGGTTTAGGAAGGGGAGAGGTACGCGTGATGCCATTGCAGTAATGAGATTATTAATCGAGAGGAATATAGAACACAAGCAGGAGGTATTTGCCTGTTTCGTAGATTTCGAAAAAGCGTTTGATAGAGTGAATTGGGAAAAACTAATGAGTATATTGCAGAAAATAGGAATAGATTGGAGGGAAAGGAGGCTAATCCGCAACCTGTTCATGTCTCAGACTGCTCAGGTGCGAGTGGGGAACGGGGAGTCCGGTTGGGCAGTATTAGGAAGAAGTGTAAGGCAGGGTTGCCCATTATCACCATTGCTGTTCAACCTGTATGTAGAGGAAATGATTAAAGAGGCATGGGAAGAACTGGAGGTAGGAATGAAAGTGGGTGGGGAATTCGTAAAATCAGTTAGGTTTGCTGATGACCAAGCTTTTGTTTGTCAGTCAGCCAAGGGGTTGCAAGCATTGCTGAGTGAATTCGAAATTCAGTGCGACAGGTATGGGATGAGAATCAATATTAATAAAACAAAGGTTATGCGATTTTCTAGAAAGAAAAAGGCTAAGCTTAACATTAAAATAGGAGGGCAAAAACTAGAGCAGGTAGAACAGTTTACGTATCTCGGTATTGTTTTGGACCAACACGGTCAAAGTAGTAGGGACGTAAGGAGAAGAATTGCGCTAGGCAAAGAGGCTTTCACAAGGAGGAGGGAGTTGATGACAGGAACGTTGAGTTAGGACATTAAGATAAGACTCGTAGAAACTTCGATATGTAGCGTAGCTATGTACGGCGCGGAAACGTGGTCATTGAAGCAGGAAGATAGACGTAAACTGGAGGCTTTTGAAATGTGGGTGTGGAGAAGAATGGAGAAGGTGAAATGGACAGAGAAGAAAACAAACGAGGAAGTACTTTGCATGGCGGGCGAAGAGAGGGGTTTCTTGGGAGAAATCCTATGGAGGCAGGAAAAGTGGCTGAATGGGGTATGGACAGGCAGCGGGATGTTGAAGACTGTAATTGAGGGGAGAATGTTAGGCAAACGAGGAGAGGGAAGGAACAGCATAGGAATGTTGGACGGGATGAAGGGAGGAAGAAAGTACTCAGAGCTGAAGGGGGACCTGATGTAAAGTAGGATTTTGTGTTTTGCTAGGGGTCACAAAATATTTTATTAGTAATTATGTCCATCTAAAAACCTACCTTAACCGGTAGATTACCTAATAATAATAATTGGTCTTAAATGAAAGTGAACGGACGGGGGCAAGAGTTACGAATGGTCGCGTGGTTGGCGGCCGCGACATCATTGGTGGGAGCGTAGCACAGAATGAGAGTCATATTCGGTTTATGGTTCTATTTAACCCTTATCAAGCAATAGGGTTCAGGCACCGGGGAGTAGGGACGAGCGAGCGGGGCAAGGCTGGACATCTCTGGTGTGGTTGTAGGAGCCTACGACCGACGGACACAGAGGCAGGGTATCGGGGGAGAAATGAGGAAAGGAGTCGGGTCTTCAGGATAGGTGCAGGGAAGGGCTTGGCGTCTCTGTGTGGTCGTAGGCTCGAGCGACGGACTCAGTGACAGGGTATCGGGTGAGGAATGGGGGTCTAGCTCCAGGAGTGATTCGCTCTATATAGCATCGCGCCTTCGGGGGGAGGGACTTCTAAGTAGCTACATAGTAGCTACATTGTAGCAACAAGGGTATTGGGTAGCGGACATTGTCTTTCCTTGGTTTCAAAGAAACCCGCACTACATCACCATGCATTGTGTGGTATGCTGGGGGCACTCCTTGAGAGAGTCAACCGATAGCGGGGGCTTAGTACTGGGTGATCTCTACCATCACCTACTAAACCGACCTTCGGGTTGATTACTGTGTCTATGGTTTTTTTATGGTTTTACTATAACTTAATGAACATGCATTAATAGTCAGGTAACACCTATTTTCTTGCGAAAGTAGAGTACATTGAACAGTAGTTTTTAACAATTATTTTTATCAAATTCCACCACACGTACTTTCTTGAAAAATTACAAAATTTTCACAAAATACTATTTTATACATTTTTGATGATAAATTGCATTGTAATGAGTAACGATAATGAGAATACGTAATATTTACACTAACTCGCATTTTCCGGAGGGATTTAATCGATAAACGTAAAATAATTTACGGAAGATGAAATATTCCGGTTTATTACGCAACCAATATTAGAAATGGTAAAAATACAATGAGATATTGGGTGTGAACGTCGGTGGACCTAGAGGCACTTTTTCGAAAGAAAACCGTGATGCGCATAGGTACAGGAAAAGTATAACGATTTCAGAAATAAACAAATATTATTTCGCGCACGCAATTTTTTTACAGCGAATACTTATTTCACAAACCGTACCCGTAACGACGGCGGACCATTGCTTCCACTTGGTCTTTATAAGTAAAACATTATAAATTTCAATTTATCCCTGGTCTTTTAAGTGAAACATTCTAAATGGAAAACAGATCAAGGATCCACTCACTAGTGTTAACCTTATATTTAATTCGTAATGAACGTCTTCGAAACGTTTCAAAGGAAGGTAGGCAGGCCTATAAACTTTGGCACCAGAACACCAGAAGGGAGCTGAGGAATGGTGCTATGCTGCGAACAGCCCACTCGTTCGTGAGCTGCTCCAATTTTTTCCCTTCCCCGCGATACGTGAGAATGTCGCTCTCCTGGGGCACTTTGTCACGTGCTCCACTCGCACGCTCTCCCCAACTGCCCGGCACCCCCGGACCGCCCTTCCGCACCCACGCGACTTTCCGCGGGGTGAAGGGCGGGAATGAGGAGATGACCCGACGACTGAAGGGGGTGAGTGAGGGAAGGGCGAGGAGAGGGTGATGCACTCGTGAACGGAAACCGGCAAGGAAACGGGATTGGGACAGAGGGGAGGGGGATAGGCCATGGGAGCGAAATATATCATCTGAAGCTCTGAAAGCTAAGAGTAAAATTTTTTAAGAGGACAAAATTATTTAGCTTCCTTTTAGCACCAGAAACGGATAAGGGTCATTTTGACTTCTTAATTATGACTATTTTTCTCTTCTAATGATATCCCTTTTTTACACCTGTTCTCTTGAAAGAGAAAATAACGAGAGGGATAGTTGAAGTTTATTTGATTAATTCGAAAAAACTAACTATAGCTTAGTTATAATTTAACGACTTCAAGTTTGCAAATTAATTTTTTATGATAATTTTAAGCCCTGAAGTGTATAAAATGCTTTTTGCAAAGGATGGCCTCTTTTCGTTTCGTGTCTTAATAATCCCTACAAGCAATATTCCTTCCAATGTTTACCAATTGTATGATGTGATTTCTGCAATTAACGCTCTCTGGACAATTCAACGACGCCTATTAAATGTCTTTATATCGTACTATTAATACAATTTCTCGTTAATTATTTTATATAAATTAATGAACACCCACTCTACAGCAGGTAGCTGATATAATACCTCAGTATTATTATTATAAGCCGTTTTTGATCGTGATTTGCTATGTAGAGTCGCAATAAGTTTGGTAACTATTTAAGTAATTCAATCCTATGATATGGAAGAATCTATTACTTTGAAAATAAATTAACTAAAAGCCCTTAATATTTCAGAGGTTATTATGAAAAATTTGAAAATATATATGAAATTTTCAACATCTGGCTTCCAAAGGGGCTTTATAATCACCATGCATTCGTGAATGCTTGTGAATTGAAAATTTTAATGAAACATGTTCATTATTAACAAATATCTTTGGGCTGTTTTATTCCAATGAGCCAAAGGACGTAGAAAGGGAAATACCCTTGAGAGCGGTATGGAAAGAGGGAGTGCCTACGTCGCATAAAATTTAAGATGTACACACAAAACTCTATCCCTTGCAGCATGTAGGCTCGGACGAACCGAGAGAAAATATGAACCATGCACAATGTGTCCACGAGGACTCTGTGCCTGCGACCTCCACAGGGTTCCCATTAAGTGTAATGTCAGCGGACACAGAACGTTACCAATGAAACATCAGGGACATCTCATTATATAGTGACTCAAAACCTTCTACAACAACCAGCTATTACATTTGCTTGTAAGAACTAACCAATATTTTGGATAAATAAAGCGATCTGTCTACTAACAAAACTGATTGGAAAGGCTGGAAAAATTTATTTTGTCACACACTCATATTCAGAAAACATACTTCTGTTTTGTTAGAAATCTTTGAATAAGTATTAAAGTAGTTCAGTAAATCCCAACCGTCCATATAAACACAAAACTCCTTGAAGATCGTATCAGAAATAATTTTAGTTTCGATACTACTTATCTTTTACGTTTTACATGAGAAAGGAAAGGTATATATATAATGAACTACACTTGAGATAAACTACCTAAAAGAATCTCTCTCAGTCTCATTCACGCTATAGAAAATAGTTTACGTTTTGATACACCATAGAGTCGTCAAATAACATTCTTTGGTCAAAAGACCGTATAAATTTGCATATGTTAAGTACTGTCATAACGGATTTAATATATAAACACGTTTTTGTTGAATTACAAATTATGAACAAAGACTGGAAGTGCAGTAGGCAATAGATGATAAACCAAAGGTAAGGTTCCTGGCTAAAAAAAATTCTAAATAATATACTCGTATACCACCGCATTCCTCTAATAGTTTCAAAATAGTACCTCATATTGGAATATGCAAAGAGAGATAGTTCAAGCCTCATGAATTCCGACCACTACCGTCTATAAACTTCAGCTCTAAGAGATGACAATGAGAAGAAAAATCATGACCCCTTTTTATTCAACAAAATACTGTTTCAGAAAAAGACTTACGTCGAATAAAAGTCTGTTTTGAAAATAACGATGGTGAACCATTTTCCCTTTGATTTACAGTTTTGTGGTGATGTTCTCTTTTTGTCTTTGAAGAAAAGAAAAAGAAAGCGGTAAAGATCTGTTGTAAGTTCAATTTCCGTATAGTGGATACCGAATTGGAGCACTGAAGGGAGGAGGATTTGATGCGCAGAAGAAAGAAGGGGGATTGGGGCGTGGAGATGAAGGAGATGGACGTGCGCAGCACGCTCGAACGAGAGTACGAAAGAAAGACTCTCTGTTCGGAGTTGCAGGTAGATTAGTTGAGGGAAAGGGCCGAGTGGGGGGGGGGCCTCGATGGGGGAAAAGGGCTTCAAACCGTGGTTGATCAATAACTATCGCTAACTGTCTCGGCTGGGTTAAAGTCCCCTAATTATAATCTTAAAAACAAACATATAACCGAAATTACTCTAGTCGCATTGTAAGATGTCACCATTGTTTGGGATGCAAAAAGACTCAACAACAAAAATAGTTAATACCAATAATATTCCATCTATACTGGTTTGAATTAAAAAATTTTTCTTAATGACATATAATTACCAAAGCTAACATATTATGAGCAAATTACGTTTATTCCTAAGTAGCATTTTCGAGCATAAAATAAGGAAAATATTGCAGAAGATATGCATGAATATATATATAGATGTATATATATATATATATATATATATATATATATATATATATATATATTTTCGAAATGGAACGCTCTTCGGCTACGCACAAATATACAAAAACACAGATATAGATTTTTAGACCATAGAGACACAAAGAAAGGACACTCACAATATGTTATTCGGCGTTTCGACGGCTCGGCCGTCGTCTTCAGAATATGTATATCCAGTTTCATTTGGGATAAGATGTGTGTTTGTATACATATATAAATATATATATATATATATATATATATAAATATTCTGTGACTTCTAACAAAACACAAAATCCAGCATCCTACTCTACACCAGGTCCCTCTTCATCTCTGAGTACTTTCTTCCTCCCTTCATCCCGTCCAACATTCCTATGCTGTTCCTTCCCTCTCCACGTTTGCCTAACATTCTCCCCTCAATTACAGTCTTCAACATCCCGCTGCCGGTCAATACCCCCTTCAGCCACTTTTCCTGCCTCCATAGGATTTCTCCCAACAAACCCCTCTCTTCGCCCACCATACCAAGTACTTCCTCATTTGCTTTCTTCTCTGTCCATTTCACCTTCTACATTCTTCTCCACACCAACATCTCAAAAGCCTCCAGTCTACGTCTATCCTCCTGCTTCAATGACCAAGTTTCCGCGCCGCATAGAACTACGCTCCATATCAAAGTTTTTATGAGTCTTTTCTTAAGATCCTTATTCAACGTCCCCGTCCTCCTTGTAAAAGCCTCTTTGCCTAACGCAATTCTTCTCCTTACGTCCCTACTACTTTGACCGTGTTGGTCCAAAACACTACCGAGATACGTAAACTGTTCTACCTGCTCTAGTTTTTGCCCTCTTATTTTAATGTTTAGCGTAGCCTTTTTCTTTCTAGAAAATCGCATAGATAATGTATATATATATATATATATATATATATATATATATATATATATATATACACATATATTATTACTGGTAACGTCTACGAAAGTATATATATATATATATATATATATATATATATATATATATATATATATATATATATATATATATATATAACCACACACACACACACCCTCACAGAAAAAATCAATTCACCAAGAGACGTCGCTGAGGAGCCGCAAAAGACACGTGTTTCGGTTCACATGGAGACACCACATTCCCTCTCCTTAACATTATTCATTTACAATGCTTCAAGTTTAAATTTCGCATGAACGTGCATAGAAAACATGTCCCTCTGTTTCATCACCAATATTGACGTAGACCGTTGTATTATCCTCCCCACAAGTTAGCCAAAATGTCGTTAGCACGAAGGAAGGTAATATTGCGTACAAACCTGGGACAGTTGGGGACTTTGCTGGGCAAGAGATAAATTGAAACTTTTATGGCGGTTTTCAGGTTCTTCGGCCGGAAGAAGAAAGTAAGAAGAGAATTCATGCCTTTTCTATTTCTGTTCGTCCTAATTGCCGTCGCTTTTTAACTTCATCAAAAAAATCGCTTCTCTCAACTGCCAACCCCACTCAAAACTCTCTGTCCCTTGCCCGTCGCCATAGCTTCCTCTCTTGCTCCCTTTCCACTCCTTTTTCTCCACCTCGCCCTCTGCTGTGCTATCTCTCACTCTCACGTCCTTCCTCCACAACGCTCGCCATCCTCCACCACCCTCGTACCCTTCTTTTTCTTTCGTATATTTTTTCCTTTCCGCACGCACACCCGAGGAGACGCCCTAGTTCTGCGCTCTGGAACCCAAACGCTTCCCACAGCCCCAAACATATTTTTGCCCCCTTAATCCCTTTCACAGTTGACTCTGATTCCATTTCAATTCCCATCCCCCCTCCTTCCTCGCCTTAAGACCCCTCTCCCTCCCCCCACCCTGAATCTCTTAAACCTCTACCTCGACCAGTCCGTGAACTGGAACTCCTTTTTCTCTCGTGCCTCCTCTTTCCCCGCGATTCCTTTATGTATTATTTGTTCGGTAAATATTTTCCCCGCTCTCGTCGGGCAGAGTTCCCTACCTCCCGCTTCACTCGCACTACCCTCTCTCTTTCCCGCATCCTCCGCCTTCATTCCTCTCCACTCGTCCCCCCGATGAAGTCGCTCATTTTAATGCCACGCAGAGGTCACAAACCCCTTTCTATAACCGGCATTCCGCACCTCTGCATTTCGATTAGTCCGACGTCCCTATATAGTGAGGACCATGGTCCTAATAAGAGCGAGCTGAGGGAGAGAGGGGAACTCTCTCCCTCAGCTCGCTCTTATAAGGACCACGGTGGAGCCATTTCGTTTTCCTTTTACACGGTCGGTGAAAGGCAATATCTCAAGTGGTTAAAACTGAAGGATGTACGAGATCAGAGGCCGATCACAACTTATTGTCTGTTTGATGATGGATTTATTGCACTTCTGCTTACGTAACAGTGACAGATTTTCACCCAGATTCCAAGCCGTAGGCTGATAAAATATTAGAATCTACTAAAGGTAAGAAATAACTGATTTTATCTATGGTAGTACGCAAAAATTAAAGAGACTATCAGACTTATTGCCTAAAATCCGATTGTTTTGTTGTGGCTAACGATTTGTACCTCAATAATTAATTGGTCTATTATTTTATGAAGGTTACAAGGGTGAAATTACTACTTCTGACAGGTAATTAACAAATGGAAAAGAGTGCATGAAAATTGTGTTTGCACGCAATCAAACGTTTTTTTAAATTTAAAGTCATGACCAGCTAAAGACCCATAATTACCTAAAGCATGCTGTCTTGTGAGTGAAATCATCAGCATCTAGCTATTGAAATCAATGCATTCACGTCACCATCTAAACGATTTCATATGTAACTATTTCTGTAGCATAACTACCTATAATTGCTCACCAAAATTGCAATACATTTATTTACGATAGGAACCATATTGATTCGATTTTAATAAAATGTCAATGTAACTAACAAATTGAAGCTTTAGAAAATGTGCATCGAAGAATTAATTTTGAGAGTTAAATACCGTTACCGATACCGAAAAAGTACCGATACCGATATTTAAATACCGATAAAGACCGTTTCTGTTTTCAATAAGTAAGAGATTTATTTAGAATCTTAAGATATTATTGATTCCTACTTGGAACCAAATTAATATCTTGGGAGTAGAGGAAAAAGTTATTTTTACATAGAGAAACCACTCGTTCCTCTTTTCCGGATAATGTAAGGCTTACAAGAAATTTGCAAGTCAACCGATTATGTACGCATATACATATATATATATATATATATATATATATATATATAATGTATAACACTTAGCACTAGTGGACACAGACAAAAACACAGAAACACACAAAAAAAGAGACTCACTATTTTTCGAATTTTCGGTGGTCGTTGCCACCTTTATCAAGGAGGAGAGGGACAGAACTGAAGGGAATGCGAGGGCTGGAGCGATGGATGGAAGGGGAAGGTGGGGAGGGAATTCCGAAGGGACGGGTTTGGAGGGGCAGCGTTAGAAGGGTGGGGAAAATGTAGAAGGTGATGGGGGTGGAAGGGGGATGAAAATATAATTAGAACAGGGTAATTAGTGCCTAATATTGATTCCTGGCCAGTTCCAGGACTCCAAAAGCCAGATGAAGGATTGCTCTAGTGTTTTCAGTTTCAGAGGAGGATCAGAGGGTGGGAGGGATGCTATGATTGATACACTATAGCATTTATCAAAGGGAGTGTTGTGTTCGGAGGCGTGTTTGGGGATAGGGAGCATGTCAATGAAGGAAGAGTTTTTGCATGAGGCTCGTTGGTTGTTGATTCTGATATTGAGGGGTGTGGTGGTTTGCCCAATATAATAGGCAGGGCACAGTTGGCACTTCAGAAGGTACACTACATTGCTAGAAGTGCAAGTAGAGGAGGGAATTGGTGGGAGAGAGTTAAAAAGCGGGTGGGAGAGGGATGGGATTTTGGTTTTGAAAATAGGGCATGTTTTACATCTGGGTTTATTGCAAGGCGTTGGAGTGGTTTTAGGACGGGTTGGGGATTTAAGGAGTGGATTTGTTGATTTGAGGAGATCGGATAGGTTGGCGGGGCGTTTGAAAGTAACTGAGGGGCATTTGGGAAAAAGGTTGGCGGTGGCATTATGATTTTTTAGGATAGGGTAGAGGTCTTTCAGGATTGATCGTATAGATTCTAAGCCCGGGAAGTATGTAGTGCAAATTGAGAGAGGGTGGGGTTCTGCGGTGGAGGAAGGTTTGGGAGTGTACGCATGTTTTCGGATTCTTTTGTTCAGGAGGGATTCGGGATAACCTCTTTTTAGGAGGGAACAGTGTAGACTTGAAAGGAAATAATCAAGGGAATCAGGGTCACTACAAATTCTGTGTCCCCTTGTGGATAGGGAGTAAGGAATGGAGCGTTTTGTGTGATCTGGGTGGCAACTATTGTAGTGTAAGTATTGCTGTTTGTTTGTGGGTTTAATATGTACAGAGGTGTGAAATGTTTGGTTTCTTAATGTAACATTTACATCTAGGAAGGTGATTTGGGAGGAGGATACTGTAGAACTGAAGGAAATAGAGGACGAAGCATTGAGGTCGGAAATGAAAGCTTTCAGGGAATCGGTACCATATTGCCAGAGGAGGAAGATATCATCGATGTACCTGAGCCACAATAGAGGTTTCAGTGGTTGTTTTGACAGGAATTTCTTCTCTGCGAGACCAAGAAAGAGGTTTGCATAGGAAGGGCTGAACCTGCTACCCATGGCACAGCCCTTGATTTGTAAGAAGAATTTGTCGTTAAAGAAAAAGGAGTTGCGGGTGAGGATGAACTCGGAAAGACTAAGGAGAAAATCTGTGCTGGGTATGTGTGGCTCAGGGCGTTGGGAGAGGTAATGTTTGAGAGCGGAGAGACCTTCTGAGTGGGGAATCGATGTGTATAGGGATGTTGCATCTATGGTGGCCATAATGATCTCAGTATCTGGAGGGAGGGAGGTTGATTTTAGCCTTTCCAGGAAATGGTAAGAATCTTTGGTGTATGACGGTAGGGAATGGACTATCGGTTGGAGATAGTGGTCTACAAATGCAGAGATTCTTTCAGTTGGGGAGTGACGGGAGGATAAAATCGGACGACCGGGATTCCCAGGCTTGTGAATCTTTGGAAGGATATAGAAATGAGGGGTGCGTGGGTGGGGAGGGGAGAGGAGGTCCAGGTCTGAAGGAGATAGACCCTCATTTGGCCCGTTGGACACGAGAAATTCAATAAGTTCCTTCTGAAGTGCGGGGTTTGGGTCTTCGGGGATTTGCCGGTATGCGCACGTATCCGAGAGTTGCCTGTCAACCTCCGTTATGTAATCCGATCTATTTAAGACAACAACTGTTGAACCTTTGTCCGCGGAAGTAATGATGATATTAGGATCCTTAATTAGCCTTTTTAGTTCAGTGGATTCGGTTGGAGACAGGTTGGGTCGAGGATTTAGGGTCTTGAGGAAAGACGGGTTGGAAATTCTGGACAGGAGAAGGTTTATAAAAATTTCAATTGGATGATTTGGGGGGAGGGGATTGGGTTCTCGGGCAGAAGCCGGCTTGAATTTATGTAAGGCGTTGTGAAGGGGTCTGGAAACTTGCTGGAGTGACGGTTGGGAATCCCAAAATGCCTTCCACCGGAGATTCCGGCAGAAATGCAATACGTCCGACGCGAGTTTGGGCCTCTCTTTTACCCCCACCCCCAGAGTAAACCACGTGACAATCCTCGCGGACGTATTGCATTTCTGCATTTGTAGACCACTATCTCCAACCGATAGTCCATTCCCTACCGTCATACACCAAAGATTCTTACCATTTCCTGGAAAGGCTAAAATCAACCTCCCTCCCTCCAGATACTGAGATCATTATGGCCACCATAGATGCAACATCCCTATACACATCGATTCCCCACTCAGAAGGTCTCTCCGCTCTCAAACATTACCTCTCCCAACGCCCTGAGCCACACATACCCAGCACAGATTTTCTCCTTAGTCTTTCCGAGTTCATCCTCACCCGCAACTCCTTTTTCTTTAACGACAAATTCTTCTTACAAATCAAGGGCTGTGCCATGGGTAGCAGGTTCAGCCCTTCCTATGCAAACCTCTTTCTTGGTCTCGCAGAGAAGAAATTCCTGTCAAAACAACCACTGAAACCTCTATTGTGGCTCAGGTACATCGATGATATCTTCCTCCTCTGGCAATATGGTACCGATTCCCTGAAAGCTTTCATTTCCGACCTCAATGCTTCGTCCTCTATTTCCTTCAGTTCTACAGTATCCTCCTCCCAAATCACCTTCCTAGATGTAAATGTTACATTAAGAAACCAAACATTTCACACCTCTGTACATATTAAACCCACAAACAAACAGCAATACTTACACTACAATAGTTGCCACCCAGATCACACAAAACGCTCCATTCCTTACTCCCTATCCACAAGGGGACACAGAATTTGTAGTGACCCTGATTCCCTTGATTATTTCCTTTCAAGTCTACACTGTTCCCTCCTAAAAAGAGGTTATCCCGAATCCCTCCTGAACAAAAGAATCCGAAAACATGCGTACACTCCCAAACCTTCCTCCACCGCAGAACCCCACCCTCTCTCAATTTGCACTACATACTTCCCGGGCTTAGAATCTATACGATCAATCCTGAAAGACCTCTACCCTATCCTAAAAAATCATAATGCCACCGCCAACCTTTTTCCCAAATGCCCCTCAGTTACTTTCAAACGCCCCGCCAACCTATCCGATCTCCTCAAATCAACAAATCCACTCCTTAAATCCCCAACCCGTCCTAAAACCACTCCAACGCCTTGCAATAAACCCAGATGTAAAACATGCCCTATTTTCAAAACCAAAATCCCATCCCTCTCCCACCCGCTTTTTAACTCTCTCCCACCAATTCCCTCCTCTACTTGCACTTCTAGCAATGTAGTGTACCTTCTGAAGTGCCAACTGTGCCCTGCCTATTATATTGGGCAAACCACCACACCCCTCAATATCAGAATCAACAACCACCGAGCCTCATGCAAAAACTCTTCCTTCATTGACATGCTCCCTATCCCCAAACACGCCTCCGAACACAACACTCCCTTTGATAAATGCTATAGTGTATCAATCATAGCATCCCTCCCACCCTCTGATCCTCCTCTGAAACTGAAAACACTAGAGCAATCCTTCATCTGGCTTTTGGAGTCCTGGAACTGGCCAGGAATCAATATTAGGCACTAATTACCCTGTTCTAATTATATTTTCATCCCCCTTCCACCCCCATCACCTTCTACATTTTCCCCACCCTTCTAACGCTGCCCCTCCAAACCCGTCCCTTCGGAATTCCCTCCCCACCTTCCCCTTCCATCCATCGCTCCAGCCCTCGCATTCCCTTCAGTTCTGTCCCTCTCCTCCTTGATAAAGGTGGCAACGACCACCGAAAATTCGAAAAATAGTGAGTCTCTTTTTTTGTGTGTTTCTGTGTTTTTGTCTGTGTCCACTAGTCCTAGTGTTATACATTATTATTCACGTCCGTGAGTCTTCCAAAAAGTGTTATATATATATATATATATATATATATATATTTGCCTGCTTCGTAGATTTCGAAAAAGCGTTTGATAGAGTGAATTGGGAAAAACTAATGAGTATATTGCAGAAAATAGGAATAGATTGGAGGGAAATGAGGCTAATCCTCAACCTGTACATGTCTCAGACTGCTCAGGTGCGGGTCGGAAACGGGGAGTCAGGATGGGCAGTGTTAAGAAGGGGTGTAAGGCAGGGTTGCCCATTATCACCGTTGCTGTTCAACCTGTATGCAGAGGAAATGATCAAAGAGGCATGGGAAGAACTAGAGGTAGGAATGAAAGTGGGCGGGGAATTCGTAAAATCAGTTAGGTTTGCTGATGACCAAGCTTTAGTTTGTCAGTCAGCCAAGGGGCTGCAAGCATTGCTGAGTGAATTGGAAATTCAGTGCGACAGGTATGGGATGAGAATCAACATTAATAAAACAAAGGTTATGCGATTTCCTAGAAAGGAAAAGGGCAAGCTTAACATTAAAATAGGAGGGCAAAAACTAGAGCAGGTAGAACAGTTTACGTATCTCGGTAGTGTTTTGGACCAACACGGTCAAAGTAGTAGGGACGTAAGGAGAAGAATTGCGCTAGGCAAAGAGGCTTTCACGAGGAGGAGGGAGTTGATGACGGGGACTTTGAGTAAGGATGTTAAGAAAAGACTCGTAAAAACTTTGATATGGAGCGTAGCTATGTACGGCGCGGAAACGTGGTCATTGAAGCAGGAGGATAGACGTAGACTGGAGGCTTTTGAAATGTGGGTGTGGAGAAGAATGGAGAAGGTGAAATGGACAGAGAAGAAAACAAATGAGGAAGTACTTGGTATGGTGGGCGAAGAGAGGGGTTTGTTGGGAGCAATCCTATGGAGGCAGGAAAAGTGGATGAAGGGGGTGTTGACCGGCAGTGGGATGTTGAAGACTGTGATAGAGGGTAGAATGTTGGGCAAAAGAGGAAAGGGAAGGAACAGGATAGGTATGTTGGACGGGATGAAGGGCGGAAGAAAGTACTCAGAGATGAAGAGGGACCTGGTGTAGAGTAGAATTTAGGGTTGTGTTTTGTTAGTAGTCACAAAATATTTGTTTGGTAGTTGTGTCCATCGAAAAACCTACCTTAACCGGTAGATTACCTTAAAAAAAATATATATATATATATGTATAATATATATATGTATAATATATATAATAAATTTTATATATATATATATAATATATAATATATTATATATATACATATATATATGCTCCAATAACTGCAGTTCTTTCTCATATTTTTCATGATATTTTCAAAGTATCTTTCTGGGCCTAAATACTGATGTTCCTGGTAGCAGCACCCGTTCTATACCCAACGATTCTCATTTTGTGCCCCATAAACCTCGTGCTACGAAGTTTATTTCCATTTCATTTCAATCTCGTCCCTCGCGCGCTTCTTCCGCCCCCGATTCCTCTCCGTATTTTCTTTCCTACTTGCTCCTTTTCACTGGGAATCTATTTCCGACCTCCCATCCAAAAACCTCGCAAATTCCCCTCCAAGGTGAATACATCCCTTCCCCATTGGTCTTTAATGACTTCCCCGTATCGGCCCCAAATTATCATCCTCCCAAGTTTCCCAACAGCCACACGCACGAAAACACCGCCATTGTCGGCCAGCTTTCTTCCCTTTGTCACAAAGCTTTCCGGCTCACTTAGACCTTCAGTAAACTCAAACAACCATACATCACCCTGCTACACACAAACAATCTCAAACCCCCTGGCCTCGAGTTCCCCTTCCTTATTTTTGATCTTTTTTTTCCATGGCCAACATAGTGTTCCCGCCCGTCACATTATTTTACAAAAGGATTTCTCAATACGGAACCCTCACTAGGGGTAAAAATCTTCTCCCACTACGTTCTCATTCTCTCTACGTCAACAATTTAATCTGCCAGCTGATGGGGGACTATGTGGTAGAGTGGTGTTAGCTCAGAGTGTATAATTGGAATTTCGTGATCTAACAATGGAATTTTGAACACAGTCAGACATTTTGTAACTGTTGGTTTTAATATTTTTGCCAATTTCTCAATGCTATTTTGCGTTATTTTATTTAAGAAATGTAAAAACTATATTTTCTTTCAATTGTGTATTCAATTGGCAATTGACTGAATCACGTCTTCTTTCGACAGTTGTTTTCACGATTGAGCTCTCCTCGAGCATGATCGAGACAGATTATGAACTGGTTATCAGTCTAATATTTTCTGAAGATGTGAAAAAGGAAAATATATACGAAAACCAATATATTCTTATTTAAATGGAATTACAGCAATACAGCAATTACAGCAATTTCATTCCCTGATGCACATCGCAATTTCAAGAATTACATCACTTTCCAGGTGCTATAAGAAATGCACACAAAGCGACTGGATTAAAACATTAATCCAAGGAGTAAAAGAGAAATACGTAAAAAGGTACAGGTGTATAATTTGGGAAATCATTTGACTGTGAATTAAAACGGAAAATTTTCGAAATACAATTCCTAATAATACCTTCCCAAATAAACGCAAGCACAAAACCAGAGTAACATCAGTCCAGCCTTTCTTCTACTAGCTCCCAGAAATGTGTATTCATTTCACGTTAGGAATCATAAAACACATATATCCATTAAATAATCTTTAAGTATGTTCGAGGTCGCAAATCATCTGATGCATTATAGATTTCAAATGAGGTTTGGATAAACGTATTGAACTCGAAAGTAGCCCAGGCAATATTCATTAATTATACTTAATGAGAATTCTATTAAAGCTAAAGACGTAAATATGTGAACAAAAGTTCGTAAGACAACAGTTGAAGACAACAGTTTCCCAACTGAACTGAAGTTTACCTATAACCTGACGACGCTGCCCAACGCCTGGGAATTGATGCCTCAAATATACAAACCTCTGTGCAGTAACACTATTTGGTAGGCATTTTCTCAAGTAACATACCAAGGAATCCTTCACAAATAAGGAGGTAATGATGTGATCCAGGTGGTATCTGTGATGCCAGGATACTTTTACTAGGCACAAACTTAGAGCGGACAATTAATAAATGGCTGCCTTCTTCAAATTGTGATTAATATAAATTATTGACTTAGTCCACTTTTTTGCACTGCTAACGTATTGTAACATGATGTGAAGTCTCTTTAAAGAATTGTAAATAATAAGTTTAGATAATAATTTGAGTCATAAGCCGCACGGAGTCTGATCAGCACATTTTTCAGAGAGAGGCAATCACCTTGATAAGGGCCCACTCGGCAATGAGGCGGATTTTATGAAGTGGTGTGTTGATAAAGAGCAAAAAAACATTTTTTTTGACAAAAGCCAAGGGAAAATTCATATACTTTGACCAAAAAAATAATAATTTAACCAACGAAACCAAATACACGCAGAAAATGAAAAACGCTCATAAAATTACAGGTGGAGTGGCACTTCACTAACTCCACTTTAAAAGCCGCCACTGATGAAACCAAGAGCTACCAACACCCGTGCTGGTTCCCTGAATTATCTCAACATCGCACTCTTCCTCTCAATTTCCCTCTTTCACTTCTTTCACCGCACCCTACTCGTTCGCTCCTTTGTGCACCATATACACCTTGCTCCCCTCCCATTCCACAATCCCTCTCCTCATCCACACTCCTCTCCCATTTGTTTTTTTGTTTTCCAGAATCCTCGCTAAAAAAAGTCCTCCTCTCCGAAACAGAGTGGAACGAATGCCTTCCTACGCCGCTTTGATCGTAACTCGTTGGGTTCTTTTTCGGCGCCCCCCCCCATTTCTGTCCCCTTCGTCCCCTCATCATTACGCCGCCCCCTTTTTCCACAATATCTCTCCCCCCCTGCCACCCCTTTCATCTCCGAACGCACCCCCTCGATCTACCTTCTCCCTCTCCCTTTGCCGAGGCTCTTCCACCACCGCCCACCCACCCACTAGCCCCACCACTCCCCTCCCTTCCTCCCTTCCCCAAGATTTTTTTCATTTCACTAGAGATACATCCCCCATAATGCTCCCACGCATAGAAGCAGGTGAAGGAGTGGGTGCGAGGGAGAATGAAATGAAGACGGGGACGAATGAGGAAAAGGGCGTCGAAGGAAACTCCCAAAAGTCCTCCCCCGCAACGCATATCCGCTCCTCCCAGCCCCGCCACACCCTACCTTCGCCCGTCCTCCACTCTCACCATTCCCTTATATTACACCGGTCGCCCTGCATGCCCTTGGAATTGGTTCCTGTAAGGGTCGTAACAGGAAACCTTGAACCGCTTTTCCTGGGGAAACTCTCCTCCATCTCCCTCCTCTACCTTTTTCTTTTCGTCATACCCTTATCCAACATACAACAGATTTATAATAATACACCCTGGGACGTGAGGAATTGTATGCAAGTAGCAGCCAATGTGGTAGTTTAGATTCGATTTTAAAAAATCCTACATTTCAAGTAAGTATATGTCTCAAAGGAAATGGTGCAGAAAAAGGTTTTGCTCGTGCAAATCGCATAACGAAAGCTGAGATCGCCACCAGCGCTCTCATATTCGCCGGGGAAAAGAGACTACGACTCGTTTCATCTCGAGCTGAGCGAACACATGATAAAGGGCACCAATAAAGGAAGCATCTGCGCTCACAATAAGGTTGACATGGCTTCTGGCTGTTTTTATATCTTGTACGCACTCTCATTCAAGATACATGGAGAAATATTAACTGAAACTGTAACTCCTTGGGCACTAGGATATCCTGATCCCTGAAAATCTAATTACTGAATTCCTAATGCCCACTTGCTAAATTCCTAATTGCTGAATTCCTAATTCTTCAATTCCTACTGCCTGAATTTTGAATTTCTGAATTCCTGATTTATCAATTGCTGAATTCTACAAATTTTATCCCGCCATGAATTCTGGAAAACCACTGACTGATCCTTTGTAACAATGAGTACTTTCAGTCGAACAACATAATAAATTTGTTTCCAAGGACAGAGCACACTAGTATAGATTTAAGAATATAGAATTATATGTTTAACTTGTATATGTTTGCAACTATATCACACACGTTCTTCATCATATGAAACATTCTCATTTTACCTTGCTCCTAAACATGATTTGTAAGCCTAAGAGTATTATGTGGAGCGTATCCTAATAAATCTCCATTTTAATGACACAAAATATCATAAGGAATCATTTCAATATTTACTTATAATGAGTGGAAATATGATCTCAGTAGTAGAAATATTTAAAAGGTAAAAACATACAAACAGACGCACCCATTTTTACCAATGCAGATGACAGCAAAAGAAAAATAATATTGAGGTGGCCAAGGAATGGAAACTAAATTATGATTTACTCATCGAGAAAGTCCTCAGAACTTCGCTGTGCCTATTATTTGCTTGACTCATTAAAAAATTACCATGCCTAAATTTTAAGTGAACCTACCTACTAGAAGAAAAATACTAATTTTGCCTATGTCAAGTTACATGGGAATTCGAGCAGACCATTCATCACACGAAATCGACAGACTGTCAAATGGAAGTAGGCAAATGATTCAAAATTGTGGACAAAACAAAATAATTCCTCATTGTCCATTTACATTCCGTCAAGAGATCCAAGAAAGATTCAAAAGTTTCCCATTTCCACGATTTCTTCCATATCTTTCCACCCGCCCTTCGTAGACTTGCCCATTTCTTCCCCATTTTACTCGCAACCCTGTGACTACCAGATCGGAGACATCTCACAAGTTTCCCACAGTTAAAACCTTTGGTAACATTTATTTTCATTTCTGAGAAAAGCAAAGGATTTTCCCTCTTAGGCCCGTGTCTTCCGTGACATGGCGCGAGATGTCTCCGACGGGGCATTTGCAATCTCTCTTCCCTTTTCTCCTTTTCCCACTCAAACCGTATTTCTCTCCCAAAACGATATCATAAAGAAGAATACGAGAGTGGGGAAAGAAATTTCTCCGATCAAACATCCTGTAATTCCATTCACTAAACAGAACCTGCGCTTCGAGACGAAAAGGCCGTGGTATATCCCTCGAATCCCTAACTTCCCTATTCCCCTCTCGCTTTCCCACCTCCTCCCCCTTATTATACTCGCCGACCACCGTGCTAAAAGGGCGAGCGCGACTAAGGGAACACACTTCCACGACGCGCCGTTTCCCGCTCATTACACAGTCACTCACTCCACCTTCGTCTTCTGCTTTTCCCTAATTATCCTCCGTCTCCGTCTTAATTTCTCTCCTCACGCTCCGAAAACCTCTACCACCGCTTCCCTTTGTGATTATTTCGTTACTAATTCCTTTTTATAACTCTATTCTTTCTGGGAACAAATGGAGCTAATTTTCAAGGGAGGAAACAAATTATTTATCCAAGCACGAAGGAGCCGAAATTCTCTGAATGGAACAACGATTCTATGGCTTTTGTTTGAGAAAGCTTTTATCGGATGCAGAATATTGTATATACTGATATTATTATAAAGTCGGATAATCTTAATATTTCAATAGAAACAAATTGGCCACATAATTATATCCTTAAAGATTATTCAAATGAGATTTAAAGTATGAAATAAATATCGAATCATAATAATGTAAGTTATATGTGCATTATTCCCCGTTATATCGAGAATGATATAATTTTTCAATGGTTTAGGTATAAAATCTGAGTAACTGTGAGAATACAGATCTTCCATTTTATTACGAGTACGACATAAAACAGCCATTTATTATAGACAACTATTCATTGAACTACTCTGAGAAAATCTGGCGTAAATAAACATAAAGTATGCATTCTAGATAATGATGAAAAATTGCCGGTTGGTGATATTCTTGATAGTTCAAATTCAATAAATCAAACTATTTCAAGAGTAAATATTCAAATAATGCAACAATTTCTTTGGAATTAGTAAATATTCACTTTATAAGCATTCAAAGGAAAATTACTTCAATTACCATAAGTGTATGATATCCTCGATTTTCAAAGTTGCTAAATATGCGCATTTTTTCTTCTGTGCTGAAGCATTTATAATTTATATCTCATTGTGGTACCAGTTACACATTAAAATATTCGAAATTATGACTTCCGCAAAACTAATATATCTAAATCTCTTAAAAACTGCTCGTATCTAAATTCTCTTAAAAACTGCTCTTCACATAAAATTTTCATAGCAATTTCATGTATCACTCGAATAGATAAGCGAGTATTAAATACTCTTAATTAAAATTGTTAAAAAAGATTCATTTGAAATACATAATTAACTCATCAATATATAAGTTAAATCAAAGAAAGATAAGTTTTAAATGGCATGCCATCTGATTTGATTTTTGTTCAATTTCATAAATATTGAATCGTGGTTTGTTTTCGATTATTGAAGCTAAAGATGAAAGAAATTTACGCATTTGAAAGAAAATTGAAAGCTATTTAAGTACATAATATCCTAATAATCCTAATTATATTTCTTTTGAAAAATGGAATGGGCTAATATCCTCCTGGGAAATCAGCTGTAATCTTCTTTTACGCAAAGAGAAATAATTTGTGTTATGTTAAAAGAAAATGACTAGTCAAAAAATTCCCATATGTACTAGTATACAAAAAGTTGGCTCGCCATCCCGTAATTTATGGAATAAAATAATCCATTATATAATAAGCGTAGGTATCTTCGTGGTATATTTTTGAAGAAACCAAAGTCTGAAGGGAAGAAAAATAATAGCTTATAATTAAAAACAAAAAAAAACTTAAATTCTGTCTTAAAAACGCATTTAAAAGCTAGAAAAATAAAATGGAAAAATTTAAATCATTATTTCTGATAGTTAAAAATTACGATGTCAACATGGAAAGTAAATTCCATAATGTTATGTGCTCCCCAAAATTCGATGATTAAATAGGAAAAGTCGGCATTGTAGAAGAAAAAGTGCAAATGCTTCCTCAGCGAGAACTCGGGGCGAAACCCAAAGGAGAAATAAATGGAGCCAACGTAGCTGAGGGTGAATGGGAGGGGGGAGGAATCGGAAAAATCGAGCCAAGTCGATAGCTAAACATTCGGAAACAAGATAAAGTTGCGGACGAAGGAGGTAGGAGACAGAGCGAGGAGGAAAATTCGTAAACACGATTCTAGATGCTTGATGCGATTACATGAACAGGATGGCGGAAAATATGCTCCCATCAGAGAGCCGGTTTTTCGACAATACGAAACCGAGGAAGTAAAGCCACCAAAGAAAACTTGACTAGTGAAAAGAAATATCATGAAAAGAAAAGAGGAGTCAGACATTACGATATGAAATTCACGAAGTAAAAAGAGTGAAATTGCGAAGAAATCAAGTTCCTCTTTCATTTATGGAAAAAATAAAGACAAGAGATGTGATTATTTCCCCGAGTTACCTGCAATTTAGATACTGAATCATTCATTACTTAGAGGGACGTACGAGTATGCTAAGGCATATGAGTAACCCATAAAACACTTGCTTTTAGAGATTATCTCAGAAAATGATTTGAAAGGATAGCGGTATCAATAAAAGATGTTTCACTCTCTGCATTTGACTATATATATATATTTTTTTTAAGGTAATCTACCGGTTAAGGTAGGTTTTTCGATGGACACAACTATATATATATATATATATATATATATATATATATATATATATATATACACGCAATAGCATCCTATAGATAGCCGCTCGTGCATTTATGCTTATGACAATTGAACATTGAAAACACAATTGCATAAACCACAAAATTGGTTCACTAAGACATAAGCAGTGTTTGGCAATGTATGGTAAGCAATTTAGTATCTAGCTATTTGTGAGATACACACTACATTAACCAAACTTGAGCTAAATTTCTTTGTAGATTACTCTTAATTACTCGTTGGAGCGTCTGCTGCAATACTCGAAGTGACTGTTCGACGGGATTTATTAAAGCGGAAACTCGAAGCAAACACAGACTGACCGGAATTTTTTTTCACTTCGGATGATTACCCAAAATTACACCAGTGAAAGAAATTTCGAAATAACATATTACATACAATACGTGCGAAAATAATTATAAAACTAAAGCTATACTGATTATTTTAATTTTTTTTCGATTTTCGATATTATAACTACGGCATGTTAAATAGTTATCCTTCATTGCTAGATGATTATATTATTTATCTGATGCGTGTTGTTCTTTAAAAAATTTTAATTTAAAAAAACTGATTATTCTTAACAACTTTGCTAAACATGCAATAAAAGGATAAATCATTTTGTTTTCGTAAACCAACACTTCATACAGGATGAGCAATATATATGAGCAATTCATTTAAATGACTTCTAAAAATAGAAAACCAAAAGGGTCTACCAAGAAAATACAGGAGGAAACGTAACTAATTACCCTCAACTTTTATTAGACAAACGGAAATTTTAGGTATAATATACTCGTGACTATCCAGATTTCTACGTAGAAACGCTTACCTTGCAAAAAATTCACGATTGTTGGCTCACTTTCAAAAGAAGAAATAATAATCCAAGTGTGGTTGAAACTCACCTGAAAAACAAAACATTAAGGAATTAGGATTTCATCAGCAAGTAACTATGCATTACATTTACTGAATATTACGACATTTATTAGAAATTTCACTTTTCCTAAACCATTTCATACCGTGATTAATTAATGAAAATACGAAAAACTATTTTATTACCTCCAACACTTTGTAATAAAGGTTAATTTTATTTACTCGACCATTAACAGGATCTGAAAAGTTTTGTAAGTATTAGGTATTTTATATTTTTACTTGGCACATATTTTGTGACCTTATTCTAATTTTTCAAAAACCATTTCTTTTAAATTTTAATTTACGAATTCAATAAATGAAAAAATGATCGTCATAGCATTCAGAATAAATTTCCAGGTCTAGGAATTAAAAATTTTAATGCGATAGTTAATTCATCGAACAATGGAATTCTAATAAACGCTGCTCATCTGTTGGAATAATTTATAGGGCTGAAAAATGTATCTTTAATCTTATGTTTATAATATTTGCTTAAATACAATAGTAATACATATTTTTTATAAATTTTCAATTTTTAAGCAATTAATGAATCATTTTTTACATTTCGTTATCTTAAAATTAACTAACATATATTACTCGATCATTTTACCATTTTTATTCTAAAAGAATATGACCAAACAAAGTCATCACACTGCATACGCCAAAAATAAGACAATTTCATGGGTCCTATTGTTAGTGTCCAAGAAAGTAAGCTTCACCGAAGTTGAATTTAAATTTTTGCCCTCAATATAAATTTTTTTAAATCCACACAGATCTTTTCAATGAGCGAATTAAAAGCACAAAGTTTCACATTCACGTCCGATACCCTTGAAGGATAAGTAAGCATTTTTGCCGAAGCGTTTTCTTTACACCTTCTAGCTCCCTCGTCGGATTAAAATCGATGGTAATTTTTTCCTTCGCAGGCAGTCATTTTCCTGTCCTTTTTCCACTCCAGTTTTTGACGTGAGATGGTTACATTCAAACATGTACTAAGCTGGCAGCTAATCCGAAATACTACGGTAATATTTAGACAGATCGGAGACGCTGCGTCGCCGCGCTTCATCTTGACATAAATTATTAAAAGGAAAATTATTGAGCCTGCCATTTATAGCGAGTAGTCAGAAATAAAGGAAGGTTAAACAAACATAAGTACTTGTTTTTGACAATTTTAAAACTTCTAACAGACACGCAAAAGAGAAGTTTTAGGATTATATATTTAAAAAAAGTTTTATGTGAATTCTCCGGGAGTATTTATGTAAATATTTGGAGAGGTTTCCCCAAAAATATATAGAAATATTACTTTTTAAATATTGGCTATGATAAATTTTAATTCATCACCTAAATGCGAATTTAAAGTAATTAGCAAAGACAAAGTATTTGTACTTCGGAGATGAAAATATTCAGCTGCCTAATAAGGTGACTGATTTTAAGAAAATTATATGAAGGTCTGAATCTTAATTAAATTTTGTAAATATGCAACTCTTCGTAAAATATCATCAGAAATAATTAACATACGGA
The DNA here is from genome assembly GCF_022747635.1 of Hetaerina americana. Taxonomy (NCBI): domain Eukaryota; kingdom Metazoa; phylum Arthropoda; class Insecta; order Odonata; family Calopterygidae; genus Hetaerina; species Hetaerina americana. Next base: position 9,057,299 of record NW_027286874.1, on the reverse strand, counting down.
AATCGTTCTTCCTTCCAAAGAAATTAGAAATGGACGCTATTTTACTATTAGATTTTCTCTCAAAATCCTTTTGAAATTTGTGAACTTTCAGACAAAAATGTATGAAAAATAGTTCATTCAATTAGTTGAACTCAATATGGAATGCTGTTTTAAGAACAGTTTTGTCTTATTCTCGTACATGTTAAAATTTGCCTGGTGCAATAATTTTAAAATGTAAACTGAAAAGACTGCAAAAAAAGAAGACAAAAAGTTACACATATACATAAAGATTAGAAATTCAAATCCGTCACATATGCACTCATCTCGTCTAATATCCTCCCTTGTACCTATTAAATCAACAAATAACACGAGTTAAGAGCCTACTTTAAACACTAGTTGGTTTTACCGAGGATAAATAAATGGTAAGAAACACCGGGAGACGCCGAAACGGTAACTTTTAACAGAGTCATTCAGTAAATGCCCCCTATCGTGCAACAAATTTCAAAGAAAACTCCAACATACGTAATAATACGCAATCATGCGTTTCAATCCAACCGGGGTTGGAACCCGGAACGCCAGATTTATCTCCCAAATTTTCAGCGATTCGGGTTCTAATCCTGGTCAAAGAGAATCACTTTGAAAATGTTGCATTATAATGCGCATTTACTGGATGATGATGAAGTTACTGTTGCGTCATTTCCCGCAGTTTTTTAGGATTAAAATTGTACTCTTTAGGAACTCCTTAACAAAGGGTTTAGTTTTCTTAGTACCAATAATGCATTAAAAAAATTATTCCATAAATTATCCGAGTTATTGGATTTTTATCATTTTTCGATAATATGGTTAAATAAATTTCAAGTAATGGTAAAGGGTTTATGTTAATTTTGTTGCAGTATTGTTACAAATCTTTTTGTAACAATACTTTTACAAAAAACAGTATTCTTTCAAAATATTTTTATTGAATTTTTATGACATTTTAATAATATGTTAACATATCTGGCTGCATTAAATTATCCAATCATTTTGGAAATGACTATTAACTATTTCCTTTATTTGAACTACCATCATAGCTCCCATTTAATGACTTGTATCTGAAGAGGTTCTAATACACTGAAGTCATTTGTATTATTCTACTGCAATAAATAAGTATGTAACATTATTATCTCTTATAATAACGGGACAATTAATGCAGTCACGAAATTATAATTTTGGTTTTCGTTTATAACAAAATATTAAACGATTTCACGCGACTTTATCGCATTATGCAATGGCACATTGTTTCCATTTAAATACACAATTATGCATATTATTAATATTTGTGTGCTAATGTTGGGTTACTACACTAGATTTAATGAAACCAGTCAATAAAGCAGGATATAATTAGCAAGAAAAGTGTTCCAAAAATAACCTGATGACGAAATTTTCTATTAAAAGGGTTATTTTAATGCAATGGATTACTTCGCTTTGGTTATCATTCCTAGAAAGAGGATAATTTCTTACAAGAAGCGCGGGCGACACGGATACAGTAAAGAAGTTTCCAAAAACGTCTACACGACTCATTATCCTGCAAGCAGTTTACGCATCGCCTTGTATCCCTCCATTGGTATTATTGGCGTTCAATTCGTACTGATGACTTGCCTATGACGGCTGCATAAGCACTTAAAGGGGTTTGTAACCTTCAAATGCTAAAGGTAGAACTCAAGGTAATGCTAAGCCAATGCGATGAACGGAACGAAGCAAATGATTAACGGCCATTTAATGAGTCGTTGCTAGTATAAGTAAAAGTTAAAGTCTAATTTTTAATGAATGACATATACAATTATACTTTGGATAAGAGTCAAATGTTGATTTATTGTTAGACAGCGATTTATAAAAATGGCTAATAGAGAGAAATAAAGCAACCGATCTAATAAATGGAACTTAATTGACCACCAATACCTATTCCAAAATGAATCCAAAAAAAACATTTAACTAGCATATATATTACACTATATATATATATATATATATATATATATATATATATATATATATATATATATATATGTATATATATTGTACAGCCACAGCTTATCATCAAACAATAATTTCTTAAAGTAAAATTTATAACAAGTTATTTCTAAAAAAATTGTCCTTTTCTCATTTGTTTATGGTATTACCTTGGGTATGCATTATCATGGAATCAGCAGAAATTTTTTCCAAAGTCTATCATCATGTTGATTTCAAACTTTAAAATCCTAACCTTTTTAATGAATCCATGCGTGGTTTTGGGATAGTATTAACTTAATTTAGAGAAAACTACTTTTTAAAGTATGTTTAGAGTATATTTCTTATAATTTCATTGTTTACAAATTATTAATTCTTTACCATACTTAAAAATAATAATTAACCTCAAAATCTATTAAAATTGAATGAAAATTTAATAAAAATAATACTAAATAAACTTATAGCCATTGTCAAATAATGAATTACAAATAATTTTAACAATGCAATGATAATTAACATTGAAAAGGATTACTATCGTCCGAAATTTAATTTAATTGAAATTTCATCCAACATCCACACCACCAATCTATTTTCTTAAAGAAATTGCTTGTTTATATTAGAATTAGCAATTAAATAATACATATTCTTATAAAGTATTGGCCTCCCTACTAAAATTTCAATTAAACGTGGCAAAAGTGTCAGTGTGGCACCCAAATTCAGCACTTTCGTTGGTCTTTTGCTAATACGCAAAAGAGAGCAAACATTTGGTTTTCTAACTAACAAATATTCAATACTATTTTATTAACTAAAGATGTTGACTACTTCATTATTAAACTAATAAAAATATGTGGAAACGATCCCCAATACCAGTCGTACTTATTTCAACTTTTCTATAAATATCACATTTAATGACTACATAATATTTACTTTATATACAGTTTATATGTGACAGTTTTAAATAAATAACATATAGAATCATTATAGAATTAAATGTTCTTTTTTATGCTGATGTGACTTCCGGATTTGACTGCTCACAGAGAAAATTGTGGTTCGTTACCCTCGCACAAGTGACGGGATACAAGAATGCACAGAGAGTTTGATTATGAGCAATGGTGAAAAACCAACATAGCAGATGATAAGGAGTGGTAAAAGGAATGTGATATACAGCGGAATTCCATTCACAGGGAAAAAGGGCTCACCATATAGAAGAAAATGAAAGAATTTTTATTGGTTAATAAAGTGGAAAAACGATAAAATCTTGCGAAAAAGGCTAAGGAATTTATTAATTTTATATAAAGATATCAAGAAAATAATAATAATGGAGGTAATATAATCATGCATAAGAACACCGTGGGCATAACTGTTATATGAGAACGCTTATTGAAACAAAATATTCACTAGGGGAAATAAAGGCGAAGAAAATAGCTGCTAATAGAAATTGAGAACAGGGGGTGGAAAAAGATCTTGGACTAAGTACCAGCAATTATGTAGAATGGGATTTAAACGGAAGACTTCGTTGGGGTATATTTAAACCGTTCTCCGACACAAGTAAAATAGTATAATTAGACAATTGTGGGCTCATAACCGGAAAAGGTACCACGGATACGAGAACAGATAAGATGACTTTTGAAACTCAGAGTGGATACACTTAGAGAGGTGGAGAAAGGAAGGCATATCTAACATATAAAATCAAGCAAAAAAGATTTCTAAATTCAATCAAAATGTTACTTTTTTTATTTGAGAAAAGGTTATCAATACAATTTGCTTAAGTTATTTCACCAAATATAGGGGACAAATATATAATTAAAAAGCATAAGGATCAACTAGAATAGTTGACGAATGAAGAATAAGGTTCAGCTCTGAGTTACATTAGCAGGTTTAAGTTACTCGTTATAGACAGTGTTTGATTAGATTTGATAGCGATGCGATGATGCGTGTGAAAATGAGTATTATATACTGAGAGCTGTAACTTAAGCGCATCACATTAGAGCTAATTACTGAATCAGCGCAGGAGCAATTGCAAAGCATGCAATTAAAATGAGAGATATTTTACAGATGGAAAACTCGTGTCCTCATTTTAACCAAAACGAACAAACCAGAGAGGAGGCAAACCAGAAGAAACGACGGAGCTGTCAAAAGTAAATCTTTGAATGGAAGCTACAGGACTGCGTGGACTACATTAAAAATGATATAATAAAAGTATTAATATGCAATCTCATCAACAAATGATAGCCACATTATTCAGCTGGACTTTCAAATAGAAATGGAAGAATTTTAAATACGGGGATGTAGAAGCGTAAAAAACAGAGTTTGAAAAGTAATAGAAACCCAAGAATGAGAGAAAATCTTGTAAAAGACGAGGTTAATGCGGAATTTTTAAAACAGAAGAACACTGAGCGAAGAAATTATTTCGGGCATTTTTCTCTGCTGGTGGGTGAAACAGCTCCCGAGCGAACCAAAGTAACGGACCAACAAACCCTTGGTGTGTTTCAGTGGTTATTACTTTTCCTCGGCATCTCAATTGGTGAAGCATCGAGCCGGAAAGTCAAAGGTCCTTGGTTCTATTCCCGGAAAAAGGAAACTTTCCCACCTGGAATGAGCAACCTTCCACCTTTCCCGCTAACCTTGTGTTAGACCTTTTCTTAGAAGAAAAATATTTCTGAACAAAAATCAAAAACTCAACGGTGTGTGGGTTTTATATGAAACCTTGCTCGTGCAAAGGGTGAAAATGAAGACCAAAACCAATCAATCTAATTCACTCATATAAATTGTTTTAATTATTTTTCAATTTACTTCGTGCCTACGTGTGACGAGGGAGTGCAATCTTATGGATGAATGATGACGAAGTAAATTGTTCATAACAGACCCCGAATTTTGACGCAATTTAGATTTTAATTAACTTCTGCTAAAGCATTCTTTATTATATCGTGGCAAGATGCATCAACTAATGTGGGAAACCAATGAATTCCTGCAATGAATGCCCCTATCTTATATGTTTGTAAAACTTTTTTACTAAAGCCTAGACCAAAGAGGTGTACGTCTTTGATCAAAGAAGCCTAGATCAGTAGTGAGATCATCGATCCATGTAGTATTGATTAACAGCCTCCGGGTGAAATTTAACACCTTATTCAAGAGTTAACGTACTTGTTAAACACATCATTTTGTAGTTTTTAAACGAATAAACATTTTTCAGTAATACTAATAATTTTGTAAATCAATTTATTGTAACTTCAAGATATAGCGCCAGTGTATCTTCTGTTTCATACGTACCAAAGTTTTTCATGAAATCAAGGTAACCTCTAAGCATATAATTATGTTCTCGTAACCTTAGTGTATTCATTGTGGAATTCAAAATAATAATATTCTATTCTACATAAGTATAAGTGACTCAGTTCCGAATCAATTCCCCAAAAGGGATTATTTTGTTAAAGTATATATCGAATAATGGACACTAAATTTCATAAAGCTGCAATTACGACCAAATCATACCTCTTGGCATCATTGGTAATACCTCTAGCCTTGATCCTTTGTCAAAGGATACTCTATTTCCTAAGCACTTAGATATACTTCGCCAAAATAAAGGTAGATAACGCACGTAATTATCGCAATTTTTCTATTTATAAAAGTATTTATTCTGAGCCAAAAGCTATTTCCAACAAGTACATAATATTGTCAACACCTTTTGCAGAGTTGTCTCAGAAAAAACGCTCATAATCATTTTGAATGCATTATGAACCCAAGTACTCGTGTAAGAAAGTCTGAGAGTGAAATTTAGATTGATTTTTAACATAAAAACTCGGTTGCAGAAGAAATACTCAAGAAAATTTAATTTTTAGGGTGAAAAATGTCATAACTATAATTTAAAGAAGTACCTACGAATTTTCTTATCGAAAGTCATCTCTCAGCTTCAATTACGTTACCCGAAAAATTCAAGAAAGATGGAAAGGATATAAAGAGGAACTTAATGATAAAAATTTTAGGCTAGCACTTTTAGACATTGAAAGAGAATATGAGTAAATGAGGATGGTATATAACCAGGCATACATCATTAAAAGATATAAAAGGCAGTAAGTTAATTAAAATAAAACCGATGGGACGGACAATACTCACGTGGAATTTCTTAGGAGCATTGTAAAGGTAGTGGAAAGACTTTTTATGGGGTAAATTATAAGGGCATAATTCACTTATGGGGGAGTAATTTCTTACGAGATTTCTAAAGATCAATTACTTCCGATACGAAAAAAGAGAAATGCTGCCGTATGTTAAGATTAGTGGAAAATGTGTTTGATTTCACATGTAGCAAATGTAGTTAATCGATGCATACAAGTAAAGGAGGCCTAAATTACCTAACGAATGAACAGTGTTCAGAAAAGGGAGAGGCACTCATTATCCCACAGTGGTACAGAGGGAAATGATAGAAAGAAACATTAAATACAATCGAGATGCATTTGTTTGTTTCGTAGATATCGAGAAGGTATTCGATAGAGTAAATAGGATTAAATTAATAAATATATTAAAGAAGATAGGAACAGATTGGAGGGACAGGTGACTTACTCGCAACCTGAACAATTTTCAGACTGTTCCGCTGAGTGTGGAATTTGGAGAGTTGAGATGAGCAATGCTTGGAAGAGGGTTGGGACAGGGATGCCCGCTGTTAACAGCTGTTTCTAATGTATATGCGGAAGTAATGGTAAGAGATACATGGGAAGGTCCTGAGGCAGGAATGAAAGTAGGTGGAGAATACTTAAAATCAATTAGATTTGGGGATGGCTTAGCTTTAGTAAACCACCTAGCCAAGGAGTTACAATCACTGATTAGCGCTTTGCAAAATCAGCATAATTAAGGTATGAGAATAGATGTAAACAAAACATAGTTTACAAGGTTTACTAGATTGAAGCATGTAACGCTAAACTTCATAATAGAGGGCAGCAACTAGACCAGGCGGACATTTTACCTATCTTGGAAGTTATTGGACGAATTAGATAGCTTAGAAATAAGAAGTACGACGTTGTTCAAAAAACTTCGTGACTTTTGTGTTTTTTCAAAAATTATTTATTTATTCATGAATCTAATTTGTCCCCTTCAAGGTAACCCCAGTTAGATATGATATACTTGTGCCAACGCCTTTTCCAATCCTCGAAGCACTTACAAAAATCATTTTTGTGATCTTGTTTATTCAGTCATTATCTCGTCAATCGTAGCATAGCGTCGTCCTTTCATGGGTTTCTTCAGTTTTGGGCACAAGAAAAAGTCGTTGCGGTGAAGAACTGGGGAATACAGTGGCTGTGGCATCATTAGTGTGTTGTTTTTAGCCAAAAGTTGGCGTACAAGTAACGATGTGTGAGTCATGATGCAAAAGCCAATTTTTGTTTTTCCGTTAATCCGGGCGTTTGTAGCGGATTGCTTCGCGCAAATTGTGAATCACTTGCAAGTAATATTCTTTATTTATCGTTCTACCCTGTGACAAGAACTATGATGCACCACGCCCCTGAAATCGCAGATAAGTGTGAGCAAAACTTTCACATTCGACCGAACTTGGCGCGCTTTTTTGGTCTTGGCGTGTTCTGCAGCTTCAATTCGGATGTTTGGGAGTATCCACATCATAACCATAAACCCATGATTTGTCACCAGTCATGACCCTCTGGAGAAAATGTGGGTCCAATACCTCATTATCAATGCTAATACGTCACTGTTTTTGGTCGAAATTGAGCAATTTTGGTACGAATTTTGCGGCGACCCGTGTCATGCCCAAATCATTGGTAAAAATCGAATCGCACGAGCCAATCGGTATGTTTAGGTCCTCAGCAACTTCTATAACGGTGTTTCGACGATTGGCTAATACTAGTTTCTTCACTTCATCAATATTTTCATCTGTTGTTGATGTGCTCGGGCGTCCGGCACGCTCTTCGTCGTTCACATCTTCTCGGCCCTCTGAGAACATTTTGTACCACCGATAAACGTTGCTTCGGTCCAAGATAGCTTCTCCATATGCCACAGTCAACATTTGGAATGCGCCCGCGCACTTAATTTCGTTTTTACACAAAATTTGATACAGATTCTTTGATTCAGTTTTTGGAACAGGCAAAAATCGAAGACAAGCCAAAACACGTACCAGCAAAACCGCTGTCAACAATTAAATGAAAATTTAAAATAGCCGAACTTATCGGCATAAAGAGAGGCATAAGTAACAACATTATGCTACAAAAAAATCGAATACGTAACCCGCGAAAATTCAAAATTCGTGATACTTTTTGAACAGACCTCGTACATAGAATTGAAAGGAAGGTATTACATGGAAATGAGAGTTGATGACCAAGAATAGGAGTAAATAAAATAATAGTAAGTGCATTAGAATTGAGCGTGATTTTGTATGGCCAGTGAGTTTTGTGGAAACTTGCAAACCACGCAAAACCACTGAGCCACAAGATCAATGAGCGGTGGGTTTTGAAAAGAACGAAAAAGGTAAAATGGACATTAAAGAAAATAACCAAAGCACAGGGGAGAGGAGGGAAGGTCGTAGGAAGAAATTAAGTAATGTGGCTGGAGAGCATTTTAGTAGGCCATGGAATTCAGAAGGCCGTGGTAGAGAGCAAGGTCGTTATGCAAGCGAGAGAGGCTAAGTATAGGCATGTTGAAAGGTTTTAAGGGAGGTAGAATGTATGCGGATGAAAATAACAGTATACAGGCGGGGGGTTCCAGATTTTTTCTTATCAGATCATGCTAAAAAATCTTAGTGTTTTCAGAATTCATCCATTGAAAGCCCATCTTAAAGGGTAGTCTAAAAAACAATTATTATGACCAAAACAATAAAGTATTTTTCGTTCTTTACCCAATCAGGACAAAAAAGCAGAGAAATAACAGCACATTAAGTATAAATATAAATTTCTTCAATCATTCTCAAGAATTATTATTGAGAGGATGTTAATTTTAGCAAAACAAAGCTTAATTTTCAACTCCGCTATTCTGGAAGGGTTAGAGAGATTTTTAAGGGAATTGGGAGAGATATTTCTGGAGTTGCACTTTTACATTACTTACGTGAAACCAATATGGGTTATATCATCAGAATATTCGGTTTTCCAATGAAACTATAATTACATAACTAATGTAAATCTCGACCTTGCGTGCTGAACAAAACATCATGTCATCTGATTGAACTAAAATCGCCTGGAAAGAGAACTTATGGTGAAAGATAAACGAAACATGTAAAGGTAAAATTTGGCCATCACTTTGACCTTAAAAACATCACTTCGTCACCAAAATTTTGGACATTAAACGAGGAAGTTTATTGCCATATTATTGTAAATAAGAGCACCCAACTATCCGTTTGGTTTCGATTAGAGTCTACCATCGAAAATGCGTCGAGTAAAACTGCCTTATCAGCTTTTTCTTACAAAGGCCGAGGTGAGCAATGCATGCACCATCACCTGCTAATTTGAATGCATTCAGGCGAGCAGATTGTTGGAAGGAGATGCACAATTTACCCGCTTAAACCCCTTTGCTAATTCCCTTGTAATGATCCCGGCGAACATGCGGTATATCCCGGATGAATGTTGCGTCGAGTCAGAAGGGGGTGAGAACGACAGGCGCGGTTTTCTGCAGGCGGCCCACCTCCCGCCCGAAACAAAAACGGCGGTAATGGAAAGATCATTTCAACAACGCGTATATTTTTACGGATGGAATTGTATTTCAATTACACGGGCGTTTCATTCCATTTCGGATGAGACGCATAATGAGGAGATGCCATTATAAAAAAAGGCAAGAAATGGCTATTCATCTGGTTTGAACAAATCACACTGAAACATAATGCTTATAAATCGGACAAAAGCATAGTGAACGCTAAATAATGAAATTTAACACAGTTCTGGAAACTTTTAATAATACCCATCAGTAAGTATTTTTGCAAATTGACTACTTAATTAGAGCTTATTATACTTGACTTTCGCTCAGAAGTCGAGTCTCTATGTGATAACTCTTATTTATGCGAACTTTGACGGTAGGTTTCAGCAGAAAAAAATTAATCTCAATGCCGCAGAAGTGTTGACCCTTTATCGATGTTTCCGTGGCCATTTTGTGCATTTTTATCACTTCAATGATTCCGTTTAGTCAGGGAAAAACATTTTATATCTAAATTGAAAATTTTTAAATATCTAATCGACATCTTATTTATTCCAAAAAGACTTGTACTTGCCATTAAATTTCAATGATTTTTATACAAATTAAATCAATTTATTCAGGATATTTACAGAGAGACCCTCCCCGGACTACAACCTTGACGTGGTGGAAGGGCTTGTGCGTTCCGATGACCCCTAGAGCTGTGCTGGCGGGAGTAATAATTATTGCTCCTGGTAGGGTCACCCATGCCAGATAGGTCGAAGGTTAGGAGCCAGACGAAAGGTAGTCCACGCAGCGTCTGTTCCTCAGTGAGGCGGCTGCAATGGAGTCTGACCCCAGTGGGGCGGCCAGTAAGTGATGGTGTCACGTTAAAAACACTATTGAGGAAGGCAACGGGAAACCACCTCAATTATCATTCCCTAGAAAAATATGATGGACAATAGAGATATTTTGAGTCCTGGCAACCACGGGGCTCGGCCCAATCGGCCGTGTGTCGTGCCCGGCAGCGGGGGAGGCAAGGCTTCCGCGGTCGTCATCCCACGAAACCCTTGCAAGGGAAAACCAGCAGCAGCAGGACAGAAGACGCAGGAGAAGAAGACAAAATTAGTTAGAATAGGAACGTGGAATGTTAGGACAATGATGAGGACTGGGAAATTGGAGAATGTTAAGCGAGAGATGGAAAGGGGAAATATAGATATTTTAGGTCTATGCGAGGTGAGATGGAAAGATAGCGGGGATTACTGGAGTGATAAGTATAGAATAATATACAGCGGTGGGGACGAGAGCCAACGAGGGGTTGCCATAGTATTAAATGAAGAGGTAGGAAGAAGCGTAGTCAACATAGAGCAGGTAACGGACAGAATACTACTAGTGGAGATAAAAGCAGAACCGACGAACTTAGTTATTATTCAGGTATACATGCCACCGAGCAACCATAAGGAAGAAGAGGTCGATAAGATATACGATCAGTTAGAGGACATGATCGCGTGTGTTCCAGCAGGGAAACATTTGATAGTGATGGGGGATTGGAATGCGACGATAGGCGAAGGAAGAGATGGTGATGAGGTGGGCGACTACGGTTTGGGCACGAGGAATGACCGCGGGGAGAAAGCAGTTGAGTTCTGCAGGAGACAGGGGTTAGTCATCACCAACACTTGGTTTAGACACCACAAAAGACGCAGGTATACATGGAAAATGCCAGGTGACTCAGGAAGATATCAGCTAGATTATATCCTGGTTAGACACAGGTTTAGGAATAGTGTGATAAATTCCCACAGCTTTCCGGGAGCGGATGCGGACTCAGACCACAATTTAGTTGTTATGAAATGTAGCGTACGTTTCAAAAAGATAAGGCAGGGGCGGCGAGTTAGAAAATGGAATGTAGAAGCATTAAATGGGTTGAAAAGGAAGGAATACAAACAGGCGGTAGAGAAAATCATGGAGGATGGTAAAGGGCTTATAACTATCGAAGAAAAATGGGAAATGATCAAAAAAGGGTTGTCTAAAGCCGCAAAAGACACTATTGGAACCGTTAACGCTAAAAGGACTAGAAAACCATGGATCACGGATGAGATGATTACAAAGATGGATGAGCGGCGAAAATGGAAGAATATAAATACAGAATTAGGCAAAATGAAGTACAAAGAATTGAACAATAAATTGAGGCGGGCAACAAATAAGGCAAAAGACGCATGGTGGAAGACGCAGTGCGAGGATATGGAAAGTCTCCAGAGGAAGGGTGAAATCGGTGCGCTGTACAGCAAAGTTAAATCGTTATCGGGAAGTAAGAAAGGAAGAGCTATACTAATAGTTAGGGATAAGGCGGGTAAGGTAATAGTTGACGCAGGAAAGATCCAAGAGAGATGGAAGGAGTATATAGAAGAACTGTATAGTAAAGAACTCAGACCAACACAGTTAGACATTGAAAAAGAAAATGACGTAGAGGAAGACAGCTTAGGTCCAGGCATACTAGACAATGAGATAGAAAGGGCATTAAGGGAGATGAAACTAAATAAGGCCGTGGGGGTAGATAACATTCCCGTGGAACTTTTAAAATGCTTAGGAAAATGTGGGAGGAAGAGGCTATATGGGCTGATCCGTAGCATTTATGAGGAGGGAATCTGGCAGGAAGACTTTGTGAGAGCAGTTTTAGTTCCGATTCCGAAAAAGGTAAAGGCTACGTCATGTGAGGACTATAGGACAATTAGTTTGATATCCCACGCAGCTAAAGTTGTTCTCAGGATCATAAACAAAAGGATAGAGAGTAGGGCAAATGATTACTTAGGGGATGATGAGTTTGGGTTTAGGAAGGGGAGAGGTACGCGTGATGCCAATGCAGTAATGAGATTATTAATCGAGAGGAATATAGAACACAACCAGGAGGTATTTGCCTGTTTCGTAGATTTCGAAAAAGCGTTTGATAGAGTGAATTGGGAAAAACTAATGAGTATTCTGCAGAAAATAGGAATAGATTGGAGGGAAAGGAGGCTAATCCGCAACCTGTACATGTCTCAGACTGCTCAGGTGCGGGTGGGAAACGGGGAGTCAGGATGGGCAGTGTTAGGAAGGGGTGTAAGGCAGGGTTGCCCATTATCACCGTTGCTGTTCAACCTGTATGCAGAGGAAATGATCAAAGAGGCATGGGAAGAACTAGAGGTAGGAATGAAAGTGGGCGGGGAATTCGTAAAATCAGTTAGGTTTGCTGATGACCAAGCTTTAGTTTGTCAGTCAGCCAAGGGGCTGCAAGCATTGCTGAGTGAATTGGAAATTCAGTGCGACAGGTATGGGATGAGAATCAACATTAATAAAACAAAGGTTATGCGATTTTCTAGAAAGAAAAAGGGCAAGCTTAACATTAAAATAGGAGGGCAAAAACTAGAGCAGGTAGAACAGTTTACGTATCTCGGTAGTGTTTTGGACCAACACGGTCAAAGTAGTAGGGACGTAAGGAGAAGAATTGCGCTAGGCAAAGAGGCTTTCACGAGGAGGAGGGAGTTGATGACGGGGACTTTGAGTAAGGACGTTAAGAAAAGACTCGTAAAAACTTTGATATGGAGCGTAGCTATGTACGGCGCGGAAACGTGGTCATTGAAGCAGGAGGATAGACGTAGACTGGAGGCTTTTGAAATGTGGGTGTGGAGAAGAATGGAGAAGGTGAAATGGACAGAGAAGAAAACAAATGAGGAAGTACTTGTTATGGTGGGCGAAGAGAGGGGTTTGTTGGGAGCAATCCTATGGAGGCAGGAAAAGTGGATGAAGGGGGTATTGACCGGCAGTGGGATGTTGAAGACTGTGATAGAGGGTAGAATGTTGGGCAAAAGAGGAAAGGGAAGGAACAGGATAGGGATGTTGGACGGGATGAAGGGCGGAAGAAAGTACTCAGAGATGAAGAGGGACCTGGTGTAGAGTAGAATTTAGGGTTGTGTTTTGTTAGTAGTCACAAAATATTTGTTTGGTAGTTGTGTCCATCGAAAAACCTACCTTAACCGGTAGATTACCTTAAAAAAAAAAAATTTACAGAGAAAAGTGATAGGATCCCCATTCCCAAAAAAATACATTTTCGCAAAAATATTTTTGTCGTTAAAGAGCTCAGATATTCCAAACTTTTTAACAAATGCTAAGGTTATAATTAGAGTGGGTTATTCAGTATATCGCACAAAAACTATGGGTGGAGGGACGGAATGGATTAAAAAAGGAAGAAAGTTCCATAAAGTGTAATCCAACCCCATAAATCAACATTGAATACCCGAAATTTCCTTGGTAGTTTCTAACACCGAGCAAAAATTTTGAATTTCCTAAAACAAGATTTCAGCAAGGTACATCAATTTCAGATTAATTTTACGCAAAACTAAATAACTGAATGTATCTGAAAGAGAAGGTAAGGGTAGGGTGAGAAGAGAGAAGTGAAAAGTCTTTTCAATGTGAAATTAAAGAAGCGCCGACACTACCCCGTGTCTTTTGTGTGTACGGTGCGGATAGAATCACGTTCCTCTCATGACGACACGTCAAGAGCGTTCGCCATCCTCCCTACATTCCTCTCCCCTTCTATGCAAGTTTGCTCATTAGCGAGAGATGGAGGAGCGACCGAGGCGGAGAGCGCCCCCGAGTGTCTTCCTTAAGGCTTCCGCGTGTCGTACACCTGTCCGCTCTCCCGGCAAGGCACGACGGGCGGGACACAGGCATACGCACGAGGGAGGGGCGTGGAAGGACGACCCCGACACGCCCCCCTCAAAGCGCAAAGGAAGGGGAACGGTGGCACAAGGCGGCCTCACAAGCGGCCCTGCGGACTCGAACCCTCGCCCTCACCCCCTGAGAGCGGTGCCCCTACTCCTCCCTCTCGCCCCTTCGACGCTTTATTGTGTACACACGGCCACGCACACAAACAAGCCCACTTACATTTGCATATGTCTCTCCCCATTTTCCCATACACCCCCCCCCCAAATGTCCTCGGGTGTCCCACGAGAGCGAGGGGGTCCCGGGGGGGGGGAGAATGGGGAGAGAGGGGAGTCACTCGGCAGGGGGGGGAATCATTCCGTTCCCCCCTGGGGTGGGCATGTGTCGGGAGGAAAGAGGATCGAGGTCTTCTTGGCGATCACCGTCGTGGAACGGGGGCCGGGGGGTTCAGGGGGGCGAGAGGGTGGTGGAAGTCGGTTTATAGGGTTGAGCAGATAAGGGTGGAAATTGAGTGACGAACGGCGGGTCTCACCCCCCTCTCGCAAGACGATGGCAAAACGCGGGGAGATTCGGTGGATCGTTCTCTTAGGGGAATGAAATTGACTGGGGCAATTTTTTGCGCCATTATCCCGCTCCCACTAACATACAGAAAAAAGATTAAGGATCCTATTGGAGAAGGTCCTCAAGTAGATCAGTTTCCTCTTTCTGAGTTAATTACTATTACGAATACCTTTAAAGGGTTTTAGCCCTACTAGTAAAATAAAAGTACAAACCTATACGTACTACACGATTATATTATTTTTAGGCCGTAATCAATCTAAGCATCGAAATCGTAGGGAAAAGCTCCTTAGTATTGTGGATACTACGCATAAGGTTAATCTGGCAAATTTCATGCGGAATGGCCGTCTGGGATTATTGTATGAAATTAATCAGATCTTTCTCGGTAAAACTTTAATGAGTTCTTTGACTAGAATGTGAATGCAGATTTGATACTTCCAAGAATTTATTCATGTGATATTACCGAGTGGCCCACATTCATCACACAATAATTACAACACATTGCTTCACTCACTGCTTATCCCTACATTTCAATCATAGGCAAAATAATAATGTATGGTATAGATGTAATGGACCCAAAAATAAGTTTTAAATATGAACCATGATAAAAATGAAAGAGTGAAAAGTTCCATTAGAAATAAAGTTCAATGCTATTCTGTGTAAATAGAAATTGCTCGTTTCAAGAAAGATGAAGTATTTGAGTGAGAATTACGTTTAAACAGAACAATTATTAGGCATTTTTAATTTAATTTCCGTTTACATAAATCTATAGCTAAAATTTAACTCACTTGGCAGTACTTTTTTAAAAACAAGGAATAGAATAGAAAAGTGCTAATTCAATTATTTATCCAAATAAATACAGCCAATAGTGCATTTGACATTGCTAAGGAGTAAAATGACTACCATAAAACGAAATATACACTACTTATGAATAGGTTTTCAATAATAAAGTCAAAAATTTTCAAAGGTGGCAGTGATATTTAAGAAAATCCGTTGAATTCTTAAACATTAAAATATGTGCACGTAAAACTTTCATTTGCTAAATGTATAAAAAAATGTCCTCTTTCAAAATTGACATATACGACAAAGCATATCATCGAGTACCCATATATTTAATTCTACAAATTCACAAATATTGGATTATTTTATTTTCAAATTAATTACTAAACTCAATTTCAATTAAAATCCGAAGTAAAAGTGCACTTATCATATAATGCTTTTCAAAGCACCATTGTAAAGTTTTGGATAGGATATCAATACTTCAGTGTCCTCAACCAATGATCTGGAATAAGGCCAAATCCTAAATTAACGTTTATCATTTTTGTTATAATAGTATTCAAAACATAATTATTTGATTTGAAGGAATATTTATTTTCTGATACCATTCGACACAAAAGTAGCAGTGGCAATAGACCACTGATCAACGGATAAATCATATACAGAAGCAGAAACAGAAATACCGCAAACGCCTAATACGAGAATTAGAGATACACCTATTGCTCCAAAAAGCAAATCAGTTCCTTTCGACCACTCTCTCGATGCTGCAGCCTGCTGTGGCAACATTTTAAACGACAATAATGGTTAAAGTGACCAGTAGATAAGGTGGCACCAAAGCTTTCTGCCCAATGAGTCACATAAGAAAAAATAGATATCTTATTTTTTTAGACTTAAAGCCAGAAGATTCCATCAACACCAAGCCCTCGTCGATCCACGGAAATCCTTCCTTGACCGCATCAATAGTTTCATTAATTTAAAGTCATATTTCACAATTAATCCATCAAATATTGATGTCTCTCTCACCGCTGATCACTTTAATATTCCATTCGTGTACACAAGGCGTGAAAATGGAGAGGAACGAAGCAGAGAGCTAGTTCACACAAAGACCCGCAAAAAAATATTAGCAGAACAAAAGCGCGGATTCCCCTCCCCCTTCCACCCGGCGTTTCCGCCGCGGCTGAGGCCCTCACGATCGATTTGGCCAGGCAGCCCACGAGGGTCATTCATCAAACTGAGTGTATCGCTGGACGGACGAGGTGGATGGGAGGCCGCAGATAGGCGGGGCCGGCAGGAATGAGGGGAGGAAAGGGACTTATTGGGGAGTGAGTGCTGTGGAGGTGATGATGACGCGACGGAGATAAGGGTGCGGCGAAGACACTATGTTTGGGTCAGCCTTACAGGGCGAGGCCCAGTGCAGATGGAGTCACGCGGCTTTTAAACGAAGGAAAAAAATTAATCATGATCTGAAACGAGCATAACTGGTGGAAAACATTACGTATATCAAAGAAGAAGACAGGTTGGTAAAAATCTCGGAAGGGGCCACGATGGTGTTTGAGAACTACAAATTTCTGTATAGGCGTTATCGTTAAATCAGCAGTTCAAATAAGGAGAAAAAACTTTCCAGTAAAATCTTGATATTAAGATGGATATTTTAAATAGATAAATAGAACTACAAACCATTATTACCTAAGAAAAGAAAGTGACACCGAAGGGATATTAGTTCACGAGTATTTGAATCAACAATGAATGGTACATCACAGTGAATTCACTCTCAAGTCACTATGATATTCACATGATTGTGGTCTCAAGGCCTGTAATTCCAATATTATGTCTGTGTCGTAACACAGCGGTCTTTTTTTTGCGAGGTTGACTTTTAAGTAAGGGTAAAGGCAAGTAAAAGATACGAAGCGGATTGTGAGGAATGAAATGATGCACACTTTCCTGTTTTTATATTGCCGATATGATATTCAAGATATTTGTTCAAACTAACCTATAATTTCGTCAATGAACCCGGTAAATATTCACTGAGTAATTTTGAGAGAAATAAAGGCCTATTAATGGTGTGCTCTGTTCCGAAAGTAAAATGATTTCATCTACCATTCATCATCACGTCCAATAGACCGAGCGGATTTTACCGATAAAAAGCACTTTCTGGGATGTTCCTATGCACCCAAGGTTTATTTTGATGCATAAATTTTCAAAAAGGTACGTGAACTATTCTTTTTCACTGTGTTTAATTTTTAAATTGCCCAACTTTCAAAGGGACCACAGAAATTTCTCAACGAAACAAGTTTTATACTCTCATATCAATATAAATAAATAGAAAAGCTAGAGTTTAAAATACAATATTTTAACAGAAGACTATGCTGACGTAACATGACATCAACAGGGAAACAAGAGTTTTAACCATATTAAAAAGATTTGGTTATGACCTTGATGCATGTCGTATTGATAAGCATCAACAAAAACATCAAATACCTATCTTGCACAGAAAAAGCAAATGTGTGAAAATGAGAAAAGTAGAAAATTACGTATAACCATTGCAATTGATTCCAAAATTCGGTGAGCTTATGATTATAATACCTGGAATAAAAAAATTAAGTAATGGTTTTACCAAATAGCTCTCTGCGAGAAAAATGCACATAAATTAAAAATGTTATTCAAAATTTTAATTGAGTTTATTATGCGAAAATTCTATGCCTCAAAAATCATGAAGCATCGCATGCTCTAGGAAATTTTGAACGAATTAATCAACTATATTCCAATGGTGTCAATTTCATGCGGAGTTTGTGCATGAGTACAGATGACTGCGTGCCCGGTTGATCAGGTGGGTAACGCACACACATGTTCGATCTACCTTCGCTCGAGGATACGAACAGAGCCTCGCGCAATAGTGTTCACTAGGGTGGTTCGACCCCTAGGACACACCTGAAGACAAACCAAGGGCAAGTTGAACGAGCAACCAGAGGTCTCCGAATAGCAAAATAACTCTGAATTAATTATTGATTTCCTATCGAATGAATTCTAACGTCCTGATACGAAGGAATTAATCATTCATGTCGTATTTATTCTGAACCGATTCAGATTTCTGCTACAGGAAGAAAAAAATGGCAGTGTATAAAAGTGTAAAAAAGCAAAAAATTCTACCCACATAATTGGACGGAAGTGAAAATAGTATGCACCAGGAAAAGAATACGCTTCGACTAAAGCGGTGAGGATGAGAAATACGTTGGGAAATAGCTGGATGTTAAAGAATGTGGATGAAATGCATCGGAAAGAGGCAAGTATAGCAATAATATGCTATGCTATAAGAATGTTACTACGGCCATAAAAGATTGATGAATTTGTCAATTGTGTCTTAAGCCAATATCACTGATGAAAAATTAGTCTTGGCCATTTATACAAGCAGCACATTATGCTGGTTTTGTAAGGTAAAGAGAATGGTTGAGGGTCGAATTACTAAATAGACCGATGAAAGGAAAATATTAGTTTGAGAGGAATGCGTGGAAATAGAAAATAAAAATGGGTAGTTTCGTTGAAGGTGCACTCGAGATAACGACATTTTGAATATCCGAAAGCAGAAAATTATTGATAAAATATTATATGAATGCGAAAGAGGCGTATTAATAATGAAAGGATAGAAAAGATAGCATGAAAGTAAATTAACCTATGTGAGTAGTCTCGCATAGTGGTATGTTAACACGATGTCTTATGCGTCACAAAAGTATTGCCCCAATGCGTGAAATGGAAAATACTTCGTAATTATTTGGTTGTATTCACTTGCATAATATTCTGATTTTAAACCTAGCAGGAATTAGATATGCTAGCACTAATGCTACAATCTTCATTAATTAAAATATCATAATAACTTAGAAATTTTAGGTGTAAGAGGATCAAAAACCGATTCAATATTTATCTCGGAATACTTATCATTGGGATACATTTTAATATCATTGCTCTTTTCATCACCAAGTGGTGAAATCCTTACGTAGTCCTACTAAAGCGTATTTAATTTTCATGATGAGTTCCAGCAGAATAAATGCGGAAATTTTATACGTATAGCTGAGACCATGACCTCTCCTCTGTCTATCTCCTTCTTCTTTAACTCTACGATCAATGAAAATAAGTAATAACTCACCCATAGTGCCAACAGACAAAGATATAAAAAATATAGACCATTATTCTTCACTAAATATCGATCCGTCCTATACGAGAGTTTCAGTATTGATTACTGATATAATGTAACGACTTTTGCCGTAAGAAATGAACTTTCATGTCGTCACTCATCACCACTTCTCTTTCAACAATCAACTGATATTGGTTTGCGCGACGAACTATATTCACACATTTACTTCCAGTCACATTCTCCCTTTTACTCGTGACTTGATTATTAGTGCCAATGAAGTATCGATCCATTGAGCAAGCTGCTTTGGAAATTCCCCATTCAGTGTGCGAGCTCAATGTATTTTGCCCTCCTCACGTCTAGAGATTGCTATCTCGCTGTTTTTAAGGCTTCCGGCTCATTGAATGACGATGCTGCAAAGGTTACTCTCGACTCTTCGAAATGAGTCCTTCTGTCTGTAGAGATAGATCGTAAGAGAGGTTCAAAGGACTCCAGGGGAGGAGGATGAGAGAAGAGAGAAACGGAAAATGAGAGGGAGAGAGACATACATATATAGGGCGGTAAGACACATGAGAAAGACTGAGAGAGGCAGAGAAGACAACATGACAGTGTCTGGGAGCTATGAGGCAGAGAAAGGGCCTGCCTGACTGGGACACAGGGAGGACTCAGCGGGAGAGAAGGCAGCCTTCAAAACCACTAGTCTGGGGATTTAATGGTTAATATGTGTACAAATTGTGGCGGTATTTATGCCAGTGTCACGCGATTTAGGAACATTAGAAATATCTAAGATATAATTCTCATTAAATTAATACACTTTACTTTTATAACATGGCATCTTAAAAATTAATTCCTTTCCATTAAAAATAATTTAGCATTATTTCAATATCTCACTAATCTGTTTATATACTTTATAAAAGAATTATTGAAAAGTATTACATATCCATAATATTCAACACTTACCAGATTTGTAACATACTTTTTAATTGGGGAATCCATTGTATGTTTACAGGCGTATTCATGACTTTAAAACTGTGTTGAGTCGTCGTTGGAAATCAATAAATTTGTTTAAAGGATGTGGACAACCAGCGGTAAATTTAAGAGTTTGAAAGCACACAAAATTTAAAATATTATTTCACTAATTCACTTGAAAATATTTAAAATAAGATAAAATATACTATTTAAAATTAGCCATGAAATTGCTCCCCCTGACGGCCATTTTACTTATTTCAGCCACAACTACAATGGCAAATTATCACGTTTACAGTTCTCGTTCACAAATTTTGCACTAATTTATAATTACATCATAATAATTATTTATCATGTATACATATTTATGCTCAACAGATGAATTTCAGTCCGACCCAAAAAATTACTTCGTGAATGTCATTTACGAATTAAATACAAATATTTATGTTCAAATTCATTACGTGCTGCAGAGGAACTTCTTACGTTTTTTACAATGTGTACTGAGTAAAAACGAGCGTCTTTAAAAGGCCTAATTATTTCAGGATCCAGAAAAGCAAAGGCAAAGAGGCCGTGATCTATAATTCAGTCAGTTTTCAGTATTGAAGCATAAAAATGCTTAATTTTATTTCAGGAACAGGCATTTTTTTCAAATTACTTACACTTTTTTGACCAGGATGCTTAAATATCAATACAATGCATCTCAATTTGTATTTTATTTCACCGCGATCCCTTTCGATGACATTTTGTGCCAATCATAATGCATTATACTATGCTTACATTTTCTCCATTACGGGTATTTTATTATGCCCTCTACATTTATCTAGCTATCTAAAACCCTAGTCGTTCATCACGCAGATAAGAAACATTAAAAACCTTAGACAAATCCGCTAGGCGTTACCATCCTATCACAATAAATTATTTTCTTTTCTCCACATATGCCATTGTTCTTAGAAAAGTCATATGGCAAAAAGCGATATATCTTTAAATCAAACTTTCCCTCGAATTTCCATGTGGGTCTCAAATTTCCCATGGAAACCTTCTAGTGCAGGAAAATACCTTGCTGGTTGACTTCCTTTGTAGGCAACGAGGCAAAACGCTAGCATATCGGCAACCGCAAAAATCTCTCGCACCAGTTCATCACTGCCATCAGCAGTCGCGACTTAAACAAGGGTATTTTTTTACTTCCCACAGTTCCAGGTCCCCCTCCGACCCCCACCACTTCTTCCAACAAACTAAATTTCACCCCATTCCGCTTCCCTCCAACCCTCCTCCCTGGTACGATGCATTGCGATAAAAAAGAATTGCTTCATAAAAAGTGGGAGACAAGGAGGATGAAGAGACTAGGGCGAAAGGGGGTGCTTTTCACCACGGGAGATCTTAAGAAGCCAAGCCGAAGATGATGGTCAACGCCACAGCGCTTAATAAGGCTTATGCGATCAGAATAAAAGAGTGGATTAATGAAGAGACGAATCGATGACACACGAGAAGCACGAAAGGGAAAGAGTGACAAAGGATATTGATTATATTTTGAAATTTTCATCCTCATTGTAAATAAAGGACCAACCGACTTAAGAGATCATGATCCACAATACCGGTCATAATTCCTTTTAAATTAAAATTCTTTCTACTACGAGATGTAGGTACTTTCCTTAGTTCTACCTTGTACTGCAAGATGCTTAATAACCCTAGGATAAATGCATCACAATGGGGATTGCTTCCCTTCCTTTCTTCCAATAAAGCCTTATGAAGTTTGAATTGTTGAATTCTTATTAGATAGATTTTACTTTCAATAGCCATAGTCCTTCCCGGATTACATGAACACCGGAAATGGTGACGATGGGGATATTTTGTCCTGGGCAACAAAGATTATATTATGTGCTTTCTGATTTTTATGCTTTCCTTATTTTATGATAATGGTTTGAAGAAATACTCCAAAAACTTTGTGAAATGTAATTCTAATTTACGAACTGCTCAATGCAGAAAGTCACTATGTTATGCTCAAATATCCATACTTATAATATATTCCGCAATGAACACTTTGTTCGGGGAAATTACTAAGGATTTGTTGCTCTACGAAATGGCTCTTCGTCAGATCGGCTTGAATATACTGATTTCAGCTAAAAGAGAAGAGTCTTTTGAAAGTAAATAGCGAAATGTAATTGATGTGATATATTTTAGGGTGGTGTGTATTTTGAGGTGTTTTCTAGGATAAGAAATAGTGGGTTACAAGGCTATTAACAGTTGTCTACGGTATTCTACAGTTAAAAAAATATTAATCAAGTGCGTAGCTTACGAACGAATACATTTATTTTCTTGGTTCATGAGCAGATGTAGCAGGTGCTTAGTTATGGATAATGCGTCCTCAGTAGTCGAAGTATACGCAATTAATATAAGAAGAAATTAAGACGAAACGTCTGCGATAATTTCTTCTACCTGGGAAAAAACCTTGAAATGGGAAAGAGCTGATATCACAAAGGGATTACAGCTTTGTCCTTTAACTTCACAACGCCATATTAACCTAAATTTTCGCAGAAGGGAAAGAAACTAACAGAAAGGTTGATATATTTTTTGCACAAATTTCGGATTATTGAAGAAAACTCTTTTAAAATAAATTTTTCGACACGGCTATAACTATCATTGGGGGCTTAAGCGCGTTCCGGAAACATTGAGCCAGCCAATTTTGTTTCCCAATATTTTCAGGTAAAAAGCTTTACCTTTCTACATCCTTAGTCTAGCATAGCTATTTTTTTCCAAGCTCACGCCCACTCACGATGACTCAGCTGCTCACCTCTCTCCAAAGAATAAGAGCTCACTGGGAAGGTGATTTGTGACGTGGCTGAGTGCCAGGGGCGAAATGGAATTCTTCGACCGGTCCGCGAGCCTTTTATCTCTTTGGTTTCGAAGGTATAAATCAACTAGGAGTCTTCCTTTTTCAATTGAATACATGGAATTTAACCCATTCAAACATCACAGTAGCCCTGCTCTCATTTTTTAGGACCGTGCTTTGATAATGGATACAAAGCTTTTAATACAAAAAAAAATTAAAAATTTTCCGCTACTTTTTGTTAATGAAGGACTTTTCCGGGTACAAATATCTGAGCTGAGCAGAATTCACGGTTCTTTATTTTGACCAAAGGTGTTAGAAAACATTTGTTCCTTTAACTCCGGGCTAACTATAATCAGAGTGCAAAAATCACGATGAACCGAATTTTTTGGATGACACATTAATGCCGGTCCTGATGGTCATATTGGCAACGTGCCCGTCCACTTACAAAAAGTTTACTCGGTCAATCGTTTTTCATTCCCATTTAGCGTTTCTCAGAACTGGGTCTTATGAGTATGACCATTTAACGACACAGAACCCGATGAGTCAAAAGCTGCTAATCGGGATCTCAGGAAAACGCAGATCATTAACGTAGTTGAATATTAAAAATGCAAAATGTCGTTTAATATCTTTATAAATGCTCGTTCAGGAAAAAGCGGTCGGTCGTCAATCAAATTCAGATACTTTAATCGATTTTCCGTAAAAGAATTTTGCCACCAGAATCAGTAATGGCTACCAGAATGTAGGCCAGGGGACACTTGGCAAAAATCAATTTTTATGACATGTTTTCGAGATTCCTCCCAGAGTATTTTCGTCGCATGAATTTCCATAACAACGTTGCATGCGATAATTTAAAACACTGTAACTTTCGTAGCCTCATTCTCTCTCTTTGATGAACAGCGTCTTATTGAGCTAATACTTCTTAAAATTAAGCGGACAGTAAAAAGTACAATAAATCGACTTTTCATTCCTATAAAAGCCAAGTCATGCATACCAAACCAAACCGAACATACCAAATATCAATCAATAACGGGTATGACAAAGATATGGCACGCGTGCCAAAAGTGGCACTTGAACAAATATTTTGGCCCGCAGAGCTGTCAGAGGTACTGCGGACAATGCCACGGTGGCCAATGGGTTGGGACTTGAGTCAAGAGTATGTGTATACGTATAGCACATATACTCTCATTACGTACATAAATGGCGTTCTGTCGCCAAAAGGTTCGCCATCCCTCATCTGTAATAACATGTACAAAACCATAACAATTGAATTCTTGCTACATCCCTCAGAATTTAACAGATATATGGTACATTATTTATGAAGTGAATCATGAAGCGTGAAGTGAAAGTCACAACATTTCAATGAAAATAGGCTATCGAGAGCAGAGCGACTGACTGCATAGATTTCAATCCGCTTAGAATGAAGGTTTTCTCATATGGCAGAGCTAAAAAAAATACGTAAATCCCGAGTCAGGATTTTTTTTACATTGGGCGGAACAAAAAGTAAGCGAAGCCAGATGTGAAACAAAAGAGAGGCGTGAAAAAGTAATGTCCCATCCAATGATCCCTCGATATAAAATGGAACGGAGAAAAACAAGTGTAAACGCAAAGGTAGGAGTTTGAGGGGCGGGTTCCGGCGAGGAGGAAAGCAGGCACGCGTGAGTGTAAACAAGGCTCGAGCTAATGACCGAAATGGATGCCTAGATGGGCGGTAGCGGGAAGAAGACGGGCGATTTTAATATTTGACGGCGACGGAGTGAGGGAGAGAGGATCGCATAAATAGTCAAGGAAACGAGTCGAAGAGTGAAAGAGGGAAGCTTTAAAAAGTTGGAACATCCTAGAGAAGGAGCTGTAAATACGCCCTCTTGGCATTGGCACTGGAATGCAATTACCGGTTTCGTAATCCAGGATTTTTTTAACCGTCTGGAATGGAATTGCAACATTTTTATGAGAAACTGTAGAATCGAGGTGGAATGAGTAGAGGAAATATTTTTTTGTAAAAATGGCTACATTGAGAATTTCGACCTACTAAGCATAAAGAGAAACAATGAAACATCACGGTAAAAGAATAACGGTGATTAATGCCTCATAGTTGAAAACCACGCATTTGGCCTTTTATCTATTCATATGGATTTATTTTTGAGTAGCGAATACAATAGACTTATATGGAGAAATCTCAAATCAAAGGGTTTTTAACTTAGGTCCTCACGATAAGTTTAAAAAATCAATTAACTTCTATGATATTTAAAAATTCTTTATCAACTGACCATAACATAACTAAATTAGATAATGAATGTGAATAATGAACGATACATCAATCATCGCTGTTCAAGGCTATCAGTCATAGAAATCCGCTATGGATGCGATAGACCCTTATACCAGGTAATCTCTTCAACTGTCTAAGTTTTTTGCGCTCATATCCCTTCCCATTACTTGCTTCTCTTGAAAAAATCTGTGGTGCTCCTCCAGAGTTTTAAACTTCCATTACGGTCTTCAGTAACGTGCTGTGCCTCCCAATGGGTCCAATTAGTTTTTCCCTTCTTGCCAGAGTCTTTCATAGATTTATCTTTCACCTCACTCTTTGAAGGGCTTCATTAGTCATTCCTTGTCTTCATTTTCACCACTCTAATGTTCCTCCACGTTTTCATCACTTCTAATTTTCTTTCCTCAAGTGTGACTACTATCTACTGTTCATAGTCGTACACTGTATTCCATGAGTTTAAAAAGCAATTTCTGTAATCCCGATGAATTCTTAGCAAATAAGAGTGATTAGCAAAAATTCATTAATGTATTTTTTAATAACAAGTTAACTGCAACTCAAAAGTAACCGAGTTTGCAAGTGGATACGATTTTAAAAAATGCGAAAATTATGTAAAACAAAAATGTACAATGAGAGGATGCCAAAAAATTTTGAAATGGGCTATTGTGAAGGAATTAAGTATTCCTGATTAATCCATTCACCCTTAACTCTGGGTGATTCTAGGTTGATTAACTCAACCCTCTAAATGAAACAATAATGAAGAGAAAAGCCTAAAGGTATCAGTCCATTTCTACCGATGAAGGTTTTCCCTAAAATATATTGAAAATTAAATATTACTGAGTTGAACTTTTAATTAATTTTAACGGACCTATAATCAATTTTCTTTGCATGACACGCTTTAAGTTCATGTGTGGATGAATATGCGTAATGTCATTACATTAACGTATTACAGGTATATCAAGTATTTACCTTATAATCATTACTAATGATTTCAATGTAGAGCCTGAAACAGTCAAATACGATGTTGTCGATATGCATAGTGAGGAAATAGTTAGGAAGATATTGAAAGAACTGGAAGCAAGAATGAAAGTGGGAAAAATTATGTTATCAGTTAAATTTGCGAAAGATCAAGTCTTAGTTAATCAGACAGCAAACGGTTTACAGCACTTAGCGCATTGCAGAATCTGTTGGATAGATATGGGATGAGAATTAACCGTACATGTAAGAGAGTAATGGATTATTTTCAATTTATCCCAGCAATCTTCTAATATGATTGTCAGGAATTAAGAAGTATTTGATAAACATTAAATTTAAGGGACATAAAATAGATCAGGTAAAGAATTCACATCTAGGCATTAGGGGCTTTCAAAGAATAGTTGCTTCAGGCAATAAACTGTTCACAAAGACGTGGGAGTTGATGGCAGGCACCTTAAGTAAAGATGCAAAGAAAATATTGGTGAAAAATTAAATATGGACGTAATTGGATATGACTCATAAAGTTTTTCGTTGAAGCAGGAGGATAAGAGCAGATCGCATGCCTTTGAGATATGGCTCTGAAGAAGAATGAATGAAATAAAATTGGTTGGAAATAAAACGATAATGAGGTTATAGAATGTATAGAAACATGTATGGCTATTGGGAGGATTTGGAAGAAGGCGGGACTGGTGGATGTAGGAGATTTTAAGAGGCAATTGGATGCTGAAGAGAGTAATTGAGAGCAGAATGTTGGCAAAGAAAGGTAAAGGGAGGAAAAGAATATGCATTTGGGATTAATTCAAAGGTGTTAGAGAGTATTCAGGGGTAGAGATATTGTTTTTTCCAAAGATATTATTACCGTTTAAGGTATTTTGCGAATGTTGGCTGGGGTTTCCAGATTATGGTGGTGCGATGGTCAACTAAAACCTACACTAATCCGGTAGACGGCTGCGGTTGTAATAAAAATATTAACTTCATTCATAAATGGCTTTGTTTCTCATATTCACGAAAAAATACTAAGCATTGATTCAAACCCAACGCGAAAAGCCCTCTCCCTTACATTTTTACTCGGCCATTTCCTCTCTATTCCTTGTTCCAGAAAAATTTGTTTGGCACCGTTCCGCTGATGCTTCTAGAGTATTTTTATGGTGATAGAAAGGTGCGGGAAAGACTTAAAACACTCTTGATACTCACAATGAAGAAAAAAGGGTTTGCAGATATTCATTTATTTTCAAAGCCAAGCTAGTCACCGAGTTCATGAAATTACTATCGTAATAAATTTATTAAACTTAAACCATGCTTAAACTAACCGTTCCCATAAAAACAAGATTCTCATATAATTATTTTATAATGTGAAAGTAAAACTATGAAAATTACGGATATACGATTTTTAGATAGAATAATTGTGACGTTCACGGTCTTCTGCACAGAGAAAGATGATAATTTATTGCATTGAAATATCTTTACTGACCCTCCAAATGTTGATAACAAAGAAATTTTATAACTCAGAATAAATACGAAGGCTATTTAATGTAAAATGATTCTACTTTTTAAAGATATATCTTCATTAATCCTCCAACTGTGTACCTTTCTTCTCGATTAACTCACCATTTTATCCAACACAAAAAGCACTATTTTCTATTCCACACATTTATTTATACGTAGCCCGACGCATTTCATGTTACGGTACATACACCGAATATATTGCACGTTAATATGCTACAGAGTAGTAAAACGCGTTGTGCCTTGTATTAACATAATGCGATAAAAAAGTTATATTTTATTTATAAATATGAGTAATTCCCATAAATTTATTCTTAATACTATTATTTTAGCCGCCACTGAATACAATGCATTTATCGCAAATTTTTTTGTAACCATTTCAAACATACTAGGAGCCATTTTTAACATAACCTTCAAAATCACCTCAACAGCCTTCATCACTTCTTCTGACGGTAAAAAATGCTTCCTATGAAGCTGCTTCTTCCAATTTGAGAACAGATAAACAACACAAGGGGGACTAGACAGTAGAGAGGGTGAGGAACAATCTTTACTACTATTTTTATGAGGTAATTACCAACAATATTTGCGAAGTACGGCCGTGCATTATCATGATCCAACATCTACCTGGTTGGTTTGAAATACGGTATTTTGCAATTGATATAGCCAAGGATAATTTGCTGTACATCTCTCTGTATCATGACCGATTCTCAGTTCTGTAAGCTTAGGGAACATGGGACAACATCATTCCCTGAATGCCAAAAAGCATGCGACTGTATTATTCCCAACAGAAGCCACCACTTGGGTGTTTTTTCTCGATGGCGAAACGGGATATTGACTTACTAAGGCTTGCTGTTTGCTCTCAGTATTAAAATCATGCAGCCTAGTTTCAACTGTAGTGGCAACCGTCGAAAGATATCCGTAACATCCACATTAGTTCGGGTATGAGAAGTGACCGAACCACCAGCGCGAAAACACGCCACATGTACATTTTTTTTCTGTTACCAAAGTAGGAGAGGGACTAGATGAAATGTTCAATATTAATGATTATGGTTTTAAAGCCATTCGACATCTCCTCTCCCCAGGGCAGTTGTAGTCTTAACGTCTGCTTCTACTTATCTAAGGCAGAGCTTCTTGGCACTTGAGCTTCAGGTCCATATTCATTTGCAAATGATAGTCATCCCTCTTTAAATATTTAAAACCACTAACTAGCTTAGCTGTAAGATAGAGAAGAACAGTCACACTAAAATTATCCTCTGACATTATGCAAATCACTCTAATGATCAGACCTCGTGTTGACTATTAATAGATGCATGAAAATACGTTTATCTTCAGAGGTACTAGGTGTGTTCTGGTGGAATTATTTTATGGTGACACAAGAAAAAAAGAACATTAAGATAAAAGGACAATAAATTCACAATTAATATTTATTGAGGACCATAGTTTCACCTGATGCCACACAGTGGTGAAACCACTGCCGTCAATAAATATTCATTGAAAAATTGCAGTCATCTCTACAGTGGAAAAATTCCACCAAGTAACGGCTAATACAGTGAAAAAGGAAAAATATTTGCTGTACCAGAGAATTTTTTTGAGTGGACATAAACGATAATTTCGTAATCAAATTTGTGTCTTGATATTTTTGTACGCATGTGTTTGATTACATTCCAAAACTTTTCAATGAGGGGAGGAATAAACATATGTAACAATCATTTTAGTGATCATAATTCATGTAACAGAGTTCCATACTCCCTTCATCAAATAATTCAAAAAATTTTATTTTTAAAAACTACATTTAATGCCATTTTATTTTCATCAGGTTTTAAAAATTATTTCAACCAGGTGACGATCCCCTCGTAAGGCAGAATGAGCCGTGGCACTATCCTGTTGAAACCAAAAAGCTTCTGCACTATATTCCTCACCATATTCTTCCATTTTGGGCAGTCAAAAGTTCTCCAGCATCTCACATTAGCGCACAGTAACAGTTGAACCTCGAGATTCAAAAAAGTAAGGCCCGATAATGCCTATGGAGGACACAACGCACCAAAATGTCACTTTGGGGTATGAAAAAGTCTTGAGTGCAGTTTGCGAGGGTTGTCAGTCGACCTGTAACGAAAATTTTGCTTATTTACTGAGCCGGAGAAGTGATAATGGGCTTCATCGCTAGACCAAAGAATAGTGTCGGGTTGCACAGAGGTTAAGATTGCATTGCAAGCATCTGTACGTCTCACTTAGTCTTTTGAACTCAATTCTTGGACAACCATCATCTTGTAGGGTTGTACGTGAAGGTCAGAGTGCAAAATTTGCCTTACAACTCTGGGCAATATTCCAAGAGCAGCAGCATGTTTCCGCACAGAGCGCGATGGATACTGTTCAATGGGCGCTCTCACTGCTTCGGTCGTCAGATGTCCGCACACTTTTAAGTCACCCGGCTAGTTTTTTAAGAAGTGCAGATCTTGTCACCCGTACACTATGAATCTATTTTCCAATGGTTTTCGCACCAAGAACCCTGTAATGACGAATCAAACCAAACCGCCTACGAATAGCCCACTGCGTCGCCACCACACAATCATTGCTTTTGAAGAACGTTTGTACGATAAAGCCTCGAGGTTTACCAGGCCATTGCATGATAACTACTAAAAATACCGTTGACCCCCAGCAAACGCCACTACTTCTACCCCGCTAATTTACCTGCACACTCTTGAGGGATTTTTTTAAAACTACGGATTCCATTCTGTCCCACCTTGTATTGTATAAATATATCTATATAATGATTTTTATCTAGTCGAAAAAAGTCTTAAAACATTTTATCAATAATGCTATCACGAAACCTTAACAACCGCACCACTAGACTTTTAAATCCATATTTCTGATAATACACTCAGCGCTTTAGAATGGAAACGAATATTTCTTCAATTCATTACGTAGCGGAAGTAGACACGAATAAATTTGAAAGATTCTGAAAGTTAAACGAAGCAGTGTTTCAGATAATTCCTCGCAAATATAATTCGAATTTCGAAACAGAGGAGATTCATTAAACAAAAATTTTGATTCACGGCTGATGCGGGAGGCAGTCGTATTTTTTTGACCCAATAGGTGGTGAGGCATGGAAACGTGTTCAATCACTCGCGCGTGCCGGGTCACCCATAAATTCCTTCAGCGACTGAAGAAGCGCATTGTCCACCCCACCGTCGTCAAGGGATCTCGCCCGGCCAGGGATCTCCCTCTCCCCCCCCTCTCAACCCCGCAGGTGGGCGGAAGACAGAAACGTAGCACTGTGCAGGAAAGATATTTTATCTTTCGGTTTATTTCCAAACGGACCGGGCACCGGTCCAAAACTTTTCAGAAGTGGTATTTTGGGGCTTTAAATGTTATTTCATGAGAATAACGACAAACCTTACACGTAGAAGTAGGATTGAACACCAATTTGTTCTCTGAACTAGAGGTAAAAGGAACACACACTGCAAAATAGGCCAACATAAAATCAATCTGGTAAAATAAATGTATGGTAATGATCACGTACTTTGCACCAATTTGAGGTGCAAAGCACGTGATCTTTATTCTCCGCGGCAAAAATAATGTGTACTATTCTCCTGAGATACATACGAGTATGTTATCTTGAGATAAACAATTTCAATGATATTGTAAAAATATAAGTCATATATAAAAGGGAATATTTTAGTCTTTCCTTATGTGCATTAAGAGACAATATATTATATTTTGGATGTAAGAAAATCTGTTTGATAACTGGTTGTTTCCATTTTGAATTCGAGAGAAATCAAGACATAACACCCCTGATTTATCTCCAATTCAAAATCGGAAGTAATATTATAAATTTTATAAATAAAAGATTATTCTATTCTTTAATTCGACGATTGTGAAATAGGCGTGTCAGTAGGAGTAACATAGTTAATAGAATAAAAAATAAGACGGAATATTAACCGTATTGTTCTGCTAAAACAGTATTTTTATGCTTTCATTTTAAAGAAATGATAATGTTTTCATTGTATTAAGTCACGTGTTATTCCAAATGATTCAGGTATAGAGAAACAGAGTCCTCCTTTTTATTAATCATATGACTAGCGTCCAACGCCTCGTGACAGGGCCCCCGGATTTCACCTGCGAATATTCCAACTCGTAAATATCTCTTACGCAGTAGGGTCGATGCATTGGAACGTTGCATTTCCAAATCATTGGGGGATCGCTTGATAAGTTTACCGGTGTCCCGTGCTGAAGAGATATATTTTCATTCATAAGGGTCCTGAGGTGTGGCTTGTAAATGAGATATCAGCCCTTTTTCCAAGAGGGGAGAGAAGGAATAATGGCGGCTGAGGAAGTCATCTCTCGCGTCCTCTTCCGCTGGACCACTAATTACGTTCCACTCATGAAGACTCGGTTTGTGGTTCCATCGAGCAAAACTTGCGGATCCTTTCTTCACGCCACACAAGAACAGTATATATGAATCACCTAAGTTTAGAAACAAGGAATTTATTAATTCAAATGAAGCAAACCCCACGGTTGCCAAAATACTATTCGAAATTAGCGATACGAATCAGTAACAATGATAAAACTAGGATCGCGATTTGTACCTTGGGACCCGTGTGGGTAAGAAATGTGGTTTCAAATTCATCTAATGTAATATATGCAAGAGGATCTAAAAAAATAAATGGTACGCTATTACTTAAGAAAATCAACGACGGTGTTTAATAAAAAACGGTGCCTATAATTTGATTTTATTTGCATCATGTAATTGCCTTACATGAGCAGTAATTCTACTATTATTCTATTCATGGAAATGCATGTATATTGTATTTGAAACTGAATTTTTATTCAAGCAATATTTACCGTTAATGAGAGGATGATGTAGGCTAACAGTCAAAGGTTTTTTAAACTCAATATATCCTCTGTAAATTTTATAACACCTATTTTTCGTCTCATTTTATGAGACACGCATTTCATAGTCTATCCATGTTACTTTTCAATTATTTTGCTTATTTCAGATCCTTTAAGTCTACCAATTCTGCAAAGAGTGATTTATTTCATGGTATGAAAATTACATACAAAAAATTAATTTTTTATATATCAAATTCCGAAGAGGAAATCAAATTATCTTAGAATGAAATCATTTACGAAATTCTTAGTGACAATGAAAAAAGCCTTTACTTCATTTCACGAATGCTCTGTACTATAGCTTAGCAAATGGCCTAATGGGCCGTTTACTTATACACTCTGGGCACTGGCGAGACGTTGGTTAAGGCCTCTGTGTGAGTGTAACCCGGGGAAGCACGAATAAACAATAAATTTTCCCCTTCACCACAGTAAAGCATGGCTTTCGGAATTCCAACATGTGGGACATTGAAAAGGTCGGATCCGCTCATCACCAAATACCACGCTCACACTTAAGGATTCGATTGGGTGATAATATTATACTGTGAATCACACGCTCTTGAATTTCTTACCAGAAGGAGGAGGAAAGGAAAGTGGTACGAAGACGGATCGTTGGAAGGAATTTTACATTTGCTCCTGAATAAACGCCCGAGTAAATAGAAAGTAAATTCCAAGACGTACAGGGTTCGTCCGGAAAATAAGTGTACTGAGCTCAGGAAAAAAAATGTATTACACTTTTACATATCTTAAGCTAATATTCCTCAAAATAGGACCCTTGTGAGTCGATACACTTGTTCCAGCGGCGTTCCCATTCCTGGAACGCTCCCGCGAAGGCATCATCGGGAACCTCTCGAAGACTCGTCGTCGACCTCTTCTCTGCCCTCCACGAACATCTTGCGCCACCGAAAGATCATGTTTCTGGACATGGCTGACTCCCCGTAAGCCTGGTTAATCATACCGACAGTTTCGGTATACGATTTCCCAAGCTTTACCGCAAATTTGATGGAATAACGCTGCTCCAAAAACTTCGGCATCGCGTTCCGTGACGTGGGTCAAAGCGTGGAGGTTCGCGTTAACAGAGCTCCTCACTACACCACAGCTCAGAGCCGACTGCCTTTTTCAGCGTCGCTTGCCAACATACCCCCCTCCAATCGCAGCCCGTCAGAGCGGTGCTGGGCGCGCCTGGAGCGGCGCGCCCAGCCCAGGAGTCAGTACACTTATTTTCCGGACGAACCCTGTATTTTATGCGATAAATGGTGTTTTTCTGTTGACATCGAAAATAGAAAAATTTAAGTTGGATCCATTTTAAATAGCCTACCTAGGTTTATCATAGATAAGATGTATTCTTGAATGGAAAGGAGCGGGTTGAAGCTACGTCAGCAGTAGACATTATGATCAATGGGAAATACCCTGGCCTGAGCATTGCTTAAAAATATAACGAAAAACTTTACTTTAGAGTAATTGTTATTAAAGAAAGCCATACGTGTAATTAGTGTCCCCATTTGTAGTATAAGGAATGAATATATTATTTTTACGAAAATAAGAAACATTCCAAAATATGTTAGCCAATGTCAAAACAGCATTGTCAAACAAAATCTATTCTTATAGTTATCACTAAGTCAATCTCCGAAGCAAAGGAGTAATATTTAAGGAATATGAGCCTTGTTTTACTGCTTAACAAGATTTTATTTACACACCATATAGCTACCATTACAAGAATAACAGCATCTTTAGCTCTTCCTCAGCTCATCTATCGGCTCTCATAAGCGTCAGAATATGGGAGGACAACTAAGCCCAA
Source organism: Hetaerina americana (assembly GCF_022747635.1). Taxonomy (NCBI): domain Eukaryota; kingdom Metazoa; phylum Arthropoda; class Insecta; order Odonata; family Calopterygidae; genus Hetaerina; species Hetaerina americana. The sequence continues at coordinate 9,022,381 of NW_027286874.1, read as the reverse complement.
CGATTGAATGCATCCCAGTCCGATGGTCAGATTAATAAAGTATAAGGGGACAGACGAATAGCAAATCACGGCCGCAAACCAGGTTGCAATTTCAGCAGCGGGCACTTAATTCAGCCGGGCATAGAAGGAAGTGGTCGCCGACGTACACATCTCTATATCCTGTTGCACAACGTTGACCCTTATCTCCGTAATCCCAACAAGGAGATTGTGTATTCCAGTGAAGAGAATGCTATTTCACCCCTTTTGACAAACTGTGCGGGGGTCGGATATGATCCTTCGCATATCTTCTACGACATTATTTAGTGTAATTTAATAAATGGGACTTTCAACAAGAAATAAACTAACAACTATCTCATAGAGACTCAGTGACTATCTCATACATACATGGTTTAAGTTAAAAGTATCGGTAAACGTTTCGAAAAATAGATTTATTTCAGATATTGCTACACTTTCTCAAAATTCTTCAACGTATATCCCTTGAGCGTCAACAAGATTTTGCCTGCAGCTTTTCCACGGCTCAAAGGCTCCCTGGTTGGTGGATTCCGGAAGATCCGTAAGGGTGCGTGTGAAAGCTTCTTTGATGGCACTTAGAAACCCATGGTAGTGTCCTTTAAGGGAGGATTTCACTTTTTATAGGTAATAGGAAATAGTCTAGTGCCAATTCAGAACTGTAAATGGGGTTGGGGAATCGTCGAGATGCCGTTGAAGAAGGTCGTCATATTGAGACATCAATATTAATAAATACCTTCGCGGAAAATGTTTTTTATCATCAGAAACAGGTGAAGGCGAAATGAACAAGTTTCAACTTACAAAAACAGCCGCCAACTGAAACTTGAACGCAGATACATTTCATACTCGGATAGCAATTGTGATTACAATGACGAGCTGAAAAATGAGGTCCACCGCTTTCTCAACGACATGGCGGCGAACCGGTATAAAATGGGCATAGGATGAATTGACCGAAATGGCAATTACGTGGAAAAGAAGACAAATGTTTAAATTTAAAACTGATATACCTTTACTTACCTGTCCTCATGTCTACAAAGTATTTAAATTATTACGTTTGGGATTACCCTTATATTCTTATTATTATCATTTTTAGAGTTATAACGGTTAAGATAGGTTTTGAATATGCAAGGAACGGCATATTTGTTTTCTCTCCTAACAATATACGACCTATCGTCCAACACTACAGTAAATCCCTCCACCGAAAACTTCCTTCTTCCCTTCATCACGTCCAACTTGCCTATCCCATTCCTACCCCTTCGTAAAATATTTATCTAAATTTAAAATAACAATTTTTGCGTTTTAATTTATGAATAACCTTTATTAAGCAGCACTTTGTACTTCCTTACCAATCATAACATTGGGTACTAAGCGTGGAGGTTTACACGTTCAGTCTGAGAGCCTCTTTTGAGGTCCCGTGAAACAGAGATATACTGTACTAATTCCAACTTGCGTATCATTTTCCGCTAGCATTCCCCTGCACGTACCCGTATGCATGCATCCGTGTCGTCGTCGCATGCATGAGCTAAGCTACTTCTTCGCTAATTAAACTCCTTCATTCATAATGTGATCTTCCAGGAGAAATGAAAGTTTCCCTTCGTGATTCTCATTTGTAGGAATAATTAAAGCATCACTGATATTTAATCAAATACTTTAAAATAAAGTCATTATTTCTCCTTCTTTAATGTAATTTATTATTCCCTCTGAGATTTAGCTATAATCATTGAACTTCAAGGGCTGAAAATAAACGCCAGGGGAGATATGTGTTGCAGCATTCAATGTTTACCGAGTTACCTCTAGGATTAAAGCGTTGATTAAATTTTGATACATATTAATAAATAATGGTTTCTATCATACAGCATTGCGATTAATACTCGAGGTTTCCCGTTGCATGAATCAATAGTTTTTTTTCACCGTAACACCATCACTGAAATGGCTGCCCAACTGGGGTCAAAAGCCGCATTGAGAAACAGACGCTGTTTGCGCCTCTTTTCGGCTGGTTTCCACCGATCGACTTTACTAGCAAATGGGTGCCCCTAACAGGCGCAATTATCGCTGTTCCCGCCAGAGCTCATGTCTTACGGGTCATCAGATTACAGAAATCCTTCCACTACGTCAAGGTTGATTTCAGGTTCAAGGTTGATCGTGGATTCTAGTCTTTTATATATATATATAATATATATATATATATATATATATATATATATATATATATATATATATAAACACAGATGTAGATTTTTTAAATATAGAAACACAAAGAAAGGACACTCAAATATGTGATTTTGACGTATCGACGGTACGACCGTCTTAATCAGAATGACGTTCTCGATGAAGAGCGGAAAGGGCATGTGAGGAGGGAGGGTGAGGGAAGGAGAGGTAAAGGACCAATAGGAAATGGACAAGGGGGTGGGAGAGGATACGTAGGCAGCTCTTGGGTGCATTCACTGGGCTTGGTTCAGTCCGTGGGGTTTAAGTGACTGGGACACCCAGATATGCTCCATCTCGCGGGTTCTCGCCTCTATGTTACTTGCAAGATTTGGGAGGGGTTTGAATCACCGAAAGGAAGAAGCAGTAATCAAATAACCACAACCAAACTTTTGAAAGACCTCTCCAGTCTTTCCCAATATCGTCATTCTGATGCCGACGGTCGTGCTGTCGGAACGTCAAAACTTCATAGGTGAGTGTCCTTTCTTTCTTGTTTCTTTATTTTTTCAAAATCTACATCTGTGTTTGTATATATTTGTGCGTCACTGGAGAATGCATGACCAAATCAACCTTGGATACCGATTTTCACAATATTATATCACTATGAAAGTACAATAAATCTATCAAAATATTTTCGTCATTAGTTTTTGTTGGAGATAACGTCATTGAAGTTTTAATATGAATACAGCTTTTTCCTTCTATTGGAAAGAAGAAATCGTTTTTTGAGTCAAAAATAGTTTTCTTCTATTGTCAAAAGTTTTCTTGAGAAGACATAGGGCTACAAAATATTTTCTGAAAGCTAAAATATCTAAAATTAAGGAAAAATGTAGATAAACGTAATAAAACCGCTTTCTTTGAATTAAATATGAAATGTTATTTGAGCGTAGTAAAAGAACTAAAATCCCTTTTTACTTCTGTTAATTGTTTTTGTACAGGAAAATGCGATGAAGTTCAACATCTGAGGTCCACAGCCATGCACAGTTCTGAGAAAGCGGATTTCCCATCATAATAATATTTTTGGGCTTCAAAATGATCAAATCTAATTTTCGAATGAATAGGTAAAATATCCTCACTGACTTATGTATCGCAAACTTTAAACGAAGATCTTCAGATTCACATTTGCCGTGTGATGCAATGTTTCGAATGGTCGCAATAAAGCGATTGGAGCGACACGACTTTAATAAATATATTATCTAAAACAAATATCAGACCAATCCATTATTTTTTGTCCTCCATGGCATGTCTTAAGAAGAATGATTTTCTTTATTATTAAAATAAGCTGTACATTCTTTTTCAAAGGAGAAGAGATTTTAATCTAAGTGCCGAAAAATTTTTAATAAAAAAACTGATAAAATTTACATCATTAAAGAGTAAGTGAACTAAAGAGAAGTATAGCAAGAGCTATAACCTCAAAAAAAGAATGCTTATGAGAAGTAGGTTTCAAATAAATAAACAAAAAATTGCATCATATACTAGAAAAATAAAAGAGAAAATTACTAATTCATTATATGTCTTTTTTTATGGAACAACATAGAAACATTTCCCATGAGATTCGATAGTTTTCCGGATAACTATTAACCTAAATGACGAAGTGATTGGTGTCACAAGCTACAGGTATAAAGAGAAATTTCAATAGCTTATAAAAAATATTCTCTTGGGACATTCCCGGTAGGATAAAAGAGAGTAAATGTAAGTGGATAGCGGTATATGAATGAAATATCTTCCCTTATTTAATAAATTAAATCGTGAGGCAGGGAATTGTGACATTTATGACAATTGTTATGATAACTTTGCGTATTTTTACCACAACGCATTAAAACTTTAAAGTAAAATGAAATTGAATACCTACGCTGTTTAGATATGCTATAATACTAACTAGATACCATAATCAATAAAAATTTATAGCTCTGATGAATATAACAATGACTTATCCAGCATGGCTAAATAAGAAGACTGTACTTTAGGAGTAATCAAATCAAATACGCATTTTAAATACTGCCGGATGGTCGCATTTCCGTTTTCACGGCTCCTATTATTGTTTATATATGCTTTTCATGTGTTTATATGTTTCGATATGGGTATATATGTTTATACTATTGTTTCAGCTTTCCTACTAAGAATATTTCCATACACGCGTTTATTTTCCTCCAAGTTTCAACGCATTCAACTTTAACTTTAAAATTTTGATCAGGAAAAATCTTCTTGGAGAGCAAGCTCTCAGAGCTTTTGTTTTCTATCCAATTCCAATTCACCCTTCATCAGGAACGCCCATCTGGAGGGAGGGAGCTGAAGGTCACGAGCTAGGCACTTCGACTTCCTTTGTCGTCCACCATTCCGCCGCCTGCTTCCTCCGTGCAACATTTCCCCTCCCACCTAGTCACCGACATGATATTTTCCTCTCCTCCGTGAGGTCGGGCAGAGCTCGAACTCTTAAGGGGCGATGCTGAGTGCGTGTAAAGGCGGAGGGAGTCATTAAACGGGAAGATATTCCTAAGGATGCCATACCGAAAACTTAAGAGGACGTAACAAGTTGGAACAAAAGTGTTTACCTTTCATGAAAACAGAACTGAAAAACACGATAATAGCACGTTAAATTTTTCTTCGCTACACATTATAGTTTTCTCTATGCGGCGAATAAAGGAAATAAATATGTTGCTATTTTTCCCCAGGGTAATCTAACTTAATTACTAGAGAAGCGCCAGCTGACGTGCTCAGAATTTTAGGAGGAAGGTAAAAAAATATTTCACGGTGGCGTGAGACTTCCAAAGATTAAATTAAATTTTCATACGCCTTGGAATAGTTTATAAGAAATTTCATGGCGCCAAGAAACACTAGATGGCCAATTCCTGGTCGATTCTTTAATTATATACTAGACTTACTCTACGCCTACCATCGTGTATCTGTCACACAATTTCGATATTTGTTATTAACTTAAGATGATATTCTAAGTATTTTCTAAAATAATACCTTTGGTGTATTGTATTACAGGTACATAGTTATATTACATAATATATTAAATAAACCTACAATTTCATAATAAAACTTTAGTACTAACGGTACTTCTCAAACTGGAAGCATAATTTTTAATGGTGCACTTTTCTGGTATTCTATCTCATTTATTTAATAAAACCATTGCAATTTCTACACACGTTGCATAACTGAATGAAAATGAAAATTCCTTTACTGATCCAATTTTATTTTAACTGTGCAGAAAATATGAATGTTTACTATTAATGTTGCCCGTATTTTCATGAAAGTGATAAACCACAATACGTTTGTTTTAAGAATTTTGGTTTAACAAGGAATCTATAAGGATTTCTATTAAATTAAGTGTAAACTGCTAATCAGTGGGCCGGAAAGAAAACTATTAACCTAATTGCGAATTGGAGCAATGTGTCATGCATACCTAGAGTAGCTTCCACTATAGTCGATTAATATGATATGTTTCAGTGCACTTGATATTTAATTTAAAATAAACGGTGTTTTACTAGTTGGAACTAGAAAGTGGGATGATTTGCATTGAATGTGAACGTATTAATTACCAAACAGGACGAAGAGGTTTAACATATTGTGTTCCCGAAGCAAGGTTCTCCTTTTTCGCAATGATACCACATTATTTCCTGATTTATTAGTCATCTTCATTTTTCCAATTTATATACGATACGAGACACTTATCAAATTAACTTCTGTATTTTGAATTCATTTACTTTCATAAAACCTTAACAAAAATAACTTTAATCTTATGTATTCATTCTAGACGCAGAAAAAATATATGGAAAGAGAGAAATAATTGACTTCAGTTCTGAAACACATTAATGTTCATATTTGAATTACACAACTTAAAATGTTGCTTAGCAATGATCACACATAGCATTCTGCCTACATATGAATGTGTAAAAAAATACATTCCTCGGGAAAATAAACGAATAATTTTGATGAAAATGCAGAATATATTAGTGTTACTTTGTGTATTATTAAACATAATATTTCTATTAACGTTAATCATCTCTCTCAGGTATAGGAGTTCAACTTAAAAACGTAGACCTACACAGCCGAATAAATTGACGTTCTCGTAATCATCTAGGGTAGAAACATAAGGTATAGTTATGCAAGCTACGAAACCTAAAAAAGTCATTTTTCATTCATTGTTTAGGCTATTTCGAAGGTGATATTACTTTTGGCCATTGACGCGGGCGGCCGCACTGGAAATAGTGATATCTAAATTGCTACTAATAGATATCGGTCCGAGGTCTGACTGGCGTCGGGCTATATCAATGATTTTTATCTGTTACCTAGGTCAAAGTCAACCCTTATGCTCCATTCCTCAAACCTCTGGTCTTCTCTAAATTCCACAACGTCTAATAAACACTCCTTGTAAAGGTGGCCAGTGAATAAGTAGAACTCGCCATATCTTTTTATCACATTTTGCATTTTCCAGCATAATACAGGTTTGATGATACATTCGGCATTCCTATTTATTTGAAACTAGTCCGAAACCAATCCTTCAATTTATATTCTAACTCTAAAACTCAATAAGGCCATTTTTACTTAAATAATATATATTTGAATATATATATTTGTATAATATATATTTGAATATTTGAATAACAAGGGAAAATAAATTAAATCACAGTACAAACAAAAAATATTCTGCTAAACAAAATAATTCCATGGCAATATCGTCTACTAAAAACAACGAACGATCCATCGTGTAAATTCAAAAGATTGGCTATGCTGCATGGGGGGAGGGGGGAAATGCCTTACCGAATTTCAGCAAAAATCCACTTTCGCAGTACTGCCTCCCCCTATTTCTACAAGTGGTTAGGATTTTCACTGATATATATGCGGATATTTACGGATTTCCGACAGTTAAAATTTGCTTAATTGTTTGCCGATTAGGCGCCAAGGGATCCACAGCTTAGCGTCCCATCCGACGGACGGCGTACTTACTCAAAGTGCCCTCCACAAAAAACCTCAAGTATGGATCGAGATACCACTGAAAAATATTCAACACCGCCGGGATTTGAACCCTCCGGGTCCTCTGGGTGGGATGCCAGTACGATAGCCACCGCGCCATCTCGATCCCCGAGTTAGATGTTACACAACGGTTCGAATGTTATTAGTTCATATGAAACATGGTTACATAATTTTTATCCTGAGAGTGACCAGCAAATTTCTATGCGTATAATGTACCGTATCATAAACACCAATAATAACCGAAGGAATGAGAGCTTTTGATAGAAAAGGTATCAGTTCATATATTTTTTTGTTATTTAGGGAACAGTGTGCAGGTATTAGCATCCCGTATAAACACTCACTACTGTTAACAGCTCATACGTACAATAGGGATGTACTTAAAATTCAGCAAGGTCATATCAATCGCCCAAGGTCCTATTCCAATAGAACGGAGTTCCACCATAATAATAAGCCGCCATCGCATTTGTTGCCTCTAAATATCTCGCGAAAATGAGCATGAAGTGTGCTTTTCAACCCTTCAAATAGTACAAATCTACCACCATATGAACCTAATGTGAAGAAGCGTTTCATTGCTGTTAAAATTTACAAATCTGACAGCAATGAAGACATATATGTAATAAAAAATCCCCACCAAATTAGTGAGAGGACCTAGATAATTGATTTGATGTATAAGACAGTACTTCATACAACAATTGGTTCTACGGAGAGTGCAATTCGCAAATTAGAAATTGGTCGAAAATATTTGTCCTTTATTAGCTATTTCCTTAACTTCTTTGCTATGCTTTATAACTCCAGGCTTACAAAATTGGAATTCGGGACCCTTTGATAACCAGTCGTATGCATTACCGCATTTTCAGGAGATTTAAGTGTATTTTTTTCTGACTAATTTTATTTATTATCTTTTGTGATATTGATTGGATTTGAGATGTCATGTTATTTTTCCAAGGCAAGTTTGATTGTAATAACTTGGACTTGTATGCTACCTGATATCGTCTATCTTCAACTGTGAGTTTTGTTAATAATAATAAAGTTCACATATTTGCGATCGCTTTTAACGAAAATGTGATAAGTTTCAAGCATGACGTACTAAAAAATTGCTGAATTTGGGTGTGTTTAGTCTTTTAATAAACCCGGAAGTCATGCAGCCTTTAAGCCTAATCATGATACAGAAATTACTTAAAAAGCTATTCAAATAATTCAGAAAAATGCAGTATAATGAACCACGAGTAGGCTGAAAAAAAGCGAGTTGGAGAAAAAAAAAGGAGCGAAGCGAACAAGGACTGCAAGAAATCTGGTATTTGAGCAGAACGGAAACGCCGTCCAGGTAAAGGGTTGAAGCAGAGGAAATATGAATAAGTCGAGGGAAGGGGGTCATAGAAAACGAGAGACGCGTTCGTGTGGAGGGTTCGGTGTAAGGTGGGCGGGGAGAGGGGAGTTCGGAGCTCGAAACGGAAAGAGCGAGGAAAACAAATGAGAGAAGCGACACGCTGGGATAACGTGGGCAGGTGTGTGGGCGGGGTATGTAGGGCCCAATGGAAAGGGTAAGGGAGGTAGGGCACGAGGGTAGGGGAAGGAGGAGAGAGGACAGACGTATATTTAAAAACGGGGAATGAGGAACGGTTTGGGTGGATGGAGAGACGAGGTTGAACTTAGCGGGGTGTGACGGAGAAGTCGCCCCATGACGGTGGTTGAGAGGGAAAATAAATCGTATAAATATCACGAGGCGTTGAAGATCACGTGACAGGAAAAGAAGAACGGGGCGGGGAGGGGGCAGAGAGAGAGAGAGACACGACATTAGTAACAGAAAAGCTTTTTGGGACTACATGGTGATGAGCATGTCCCTTCGCCGAAGTTACTCGGAGAGCATTTCAACGCGTGATTGTTACTTAAAAAACGATCACATTCGAAAATGTCGAGAGTGGACTGAAAGTTAAAAGCAGTTAAAATATTATTTAAATCTTTTGACGCGCTTATTCATGACTTAAGCCATTAAAATCTTCAAAAAAATGAAAGCCTTGATGGTATTTCGTCACCAAATACAATATTTACTTTTTTTAGTACATATGGCCATTTTGAAATATAAATTAAATGAAAATTTCTCTTGAAACATAGAGGAAACCACCGGTAAAATCACCAGAAAGCAAAGTAACGTTCCCGGCTGGAGTTAGGCAACCATCAGGTGGGTATTTCCGCGACAATAGTTTATTTGACTCGAAACTTACATTTTAACCACTTTTGGCATTAATAACCAGCGTGAAGTAAATTCTTATTGCCTTTGATTTACCAATTACTACGAATTATGGTAGTATTAATTATCTAACAAGGTATTATTTAAACATTTACACTAAAACGACTTTGGAAGAAGAAGGCTTTTTGGGCATAATATCCGGTTGTTAATTAATTTTTTTCCTAGAACAGTAAATTAAAATAATTGTTTCTAAATACAGAAGAGATTTTTATTACGTTTACCCTAGGATTTTACTCGTACACTAGACCTAATTAACGGTATGGGATTAGTTGAATATGAAAGAACAGTTATTCGCCATAATCAATGTATCCCATTGCATGCGAAAAAAGCAATACACTTAAATAACCCGTCAATAAAATCAAAAGTGACTAGAAATCCTAAGGTCGTGAATAACTGAAACAGCCACAAGTAAAATTTTCCCATCATCGCCATTTGAAATATGAATTCTGTTACCGAGAAAAGGATTAGCAACCCCAAAACAAGGGAGCCCTTGCTTTAATAAATCATCGCGCCCTCCGACGCAAATCGTTTAGCACAGTTTCCTGGACCACATTCGTTGAAAGCATAGTCTCGGATAACCTCTAATTCATTAGGCCTACGTTAACAACTAATATAAGAATCAACAAGTTGGTCCCATAAACGGTGATAATTTGGTTATGACGACGGTAAATGAATCAAGAAAAATATTTCATACGTTAATAAATGAAAATATTTCGTAATTAACTTTAGATATTCAATTCAGACTAAACCGGCCCCATAAAATGGTTTTTAGGTTATATAGCCCACATAAACTTACATTAGATCATATTTTTGCTCTTATTTAAAAAGATAGGGTTTCCTTATAAACAATCTAACTCCACGCTATTGTATATTTCGAGTGTTGGAGGCACTGTTGCTATGGTACAGACATATGTCCAGAAAAATTTAATTCGTATTGTTTTACTATCATCCTTATTCATCCGAAAATTTCAAGTGCAGTAGCACGTGTTTGGGAACAGTATCCCATACATGCCCTTATTAGCCATAAATGCTTGAAAACGGGGTAGCCGAGACCGTAAACCTGATTGGCATAATGTTGAAAAGGGGGTGGCGGAATAAAACAAATCTACAAGTAAGGGGTGGGATAGAGAACACACACTAGGTCACTTGGGTGTGTTTAAGAAACAGTGACCCGCGTATACCTGAATCACACACCAAAAAGGCAAAATAAATAATAAAAATTAAATCGCATCACCGATCGAATCGCATTCAGAAAATACTCAGGGTTTGTTTGTGTGTGTGTGAATGCGATTTACGGGAGCGCAATTATTCCTCAACAAACCCTAGTGATCGAGTGGTTGTAAGTTGGTTTTTAATTTTTATTATTTACTCTGCTTTTTTGGTGTGTGAGTCAGGTACACGCGGGTCACTCTTTCTTAAACACACCCAAGTAGTGAGTGTTCTCTACCCCACCCCTTACTTGTAACTTTGTTTTATTCCCCTACCCCCTTTTCAAACTTATGCCAATCTAGTTTACGATCTCGACTATCCCGTTTTCGTTGCTTCAAGACCGTAGGTATGTTCATTTTATATTTTAAAAATGCTTCATTACATTAAGCCCAAAGGGATTCTTTGGAAAAATTGCGAACTCTTTCTAATAAAAAAAATATATAAAATAAAATAACTTTTAAAACATAGAGAACTGATAATTTAAAGTAATCTGAAAAATCAAAGTATCTAATTTTATTAGGGAAAAATAAGCAATGATTGACGAGCACTTAACATTGAAAATCAGTGAAATTAGATTGCTAAAAATTTTCCATAAGCAAGCAAACATTTTATTTGCAACGTAATCATTTTTACATGTTTCAGTTCCTATTCAAGAAAAGCAGAGCTCCACAGAATAAAGTGTCATTAGGGACTTTTTCAAGTAATATTATCAGTTAACTACTGCAAGACAAGTTGTTGGATTTGGACTATGCGGGATTACATATTTTTACTATACTCGCGTGTACGGTAAATACCACGTAACAAAACATTTAGTTTATCCGTTTGGTAGAAAAATACTACGACGCGAAATAGCAACGGAACCTCCAAATGAAAATATAACGTGGTCACCATGAGCGCTATCTCACACCTGCTACGGCGAATATAACAAATGCAGGTGTCATAATCCCCATTCCGTGGGAATTTAATTGCATTCATTGGGTAAAGCACTAATGACATCACACCAAAATGGAAAAAATATAGGACTAAGCAAAAGAGAGATAAAATGTATTTCACACCGCCTTTGGTGCTTGCTGCCGAGGTCTGGTGGCAAAGAAGGAGGGGAAGAAAGAGAGGGAGATATGAGGGTGCAAATGGGAGCGCTTTTAAGAGTTGGGGAAGGGGCTGGAAGAGGTGAACGAGAAGGGCACTCGCGGTGGAGATGGGAAAAGTGAGCGGAGGACCGGTTGAAGTGTGGGGAGGGAGCAGCAGGGACGTGGATGATGGAGGCGAGTGGGTAGGGAGGTTGGGAGAGAGAGCCAGAGAAGGAAAAATTTTAAATACCAGAGGAAGCAGAAGTATCGAGCGAAAAGCTGGAGGAGCGGAACTATAGAGGGAAACCGGGTTAATACTCTGGAGGGGATCGCGAGGATGGAATAAAGCAAATAGTGTGTAGGACAAAGCAGGAAAATAAGAGAGGGAGCGAATAAATATGAGAGCGGCAGATGGAGGAGGAGTGGTGAAGAAAGGAGAGAGAGAGAGAGAGAGAGAGAGAGGGAGAAAGGGAATGTTAAAGGATGACAGAATCAGAAGAGGCGAGGAGAAGCGAGGGGAAATGGGCCGCGATGAGGGGACGCGGAGGGTGGAAAGGGAACGCGCGCAGTTGGAGTGGGAAGGATGCACGCAGGGTTGTCGGGGAAGGAGACGGTAGCTAGGGAGTGTTTGGAATGGGAATGGGGCGCGGGGTGAGAGAAGGGGCCGGTCCTCGGGTAGGGGAAGGATGGGACGCGCAAGACAGGAGGGAACCACGGCGGTTGAATATTCATGAAATGGTGCGCAACGCGGAGGAGAGGACACTCGCCCGCTCACTCGCTCCCGCTGCGGGGAGTGCGGTCCACTGCCGCTGCCGCTCGGGGTCGGGGGCCTGGGGAGGAGCGTGAGGCAGGCGGAGGGCAAGCCCGCTGTCCCCGCGGCAAGCGCACCCATTCTTCCTCGCAGCCCGAGTTTCGTGTGTCAATCTTTTCGGGTGGCATATCCTCTCGCTCTTTTCGAGCATATTACCTATTTGGAGGATCGTGAAGATATTTCGTTTTCTAAGACCGATCGCCCTTCAAATTTTGTTCTTCGCCGGATCAGGGAGTGCCTTATAAATGAGAAACATCTACTGAATAACAAAGTTATTTCCTAGAGTCTGAAATTGTAGACCAAAATCTTTCTCGTATATCCTCAAGTTTCCTGTCTCTTATAATCCTCATAATTGAGCATAAGCAAAGGCTTTTCAATGCCAATGATCAAGTTATTAAATTTTTGAAATTGGAATTGCCATAAGATATTTTTGAAGTAACTTTAGTATGTAAGAATTATTTATTTCCCCCGATTTAAAAGATAGTTCACTGTTTCTCAACAAAGGAGGCGCTAATATCGAGCGATTTCATGTTTTAATGGAATCAAAATAAGACTATCTGAATTAAAGGTACACGTTAACAGTGAACTTACAGAGGTTCGACCATTTGATGTCAGAAAATAAAAAAGAAATTAAATGCAAAAATTCAGTGTCTTAGCGAGTACTTAATAACCCGGAGCATTACTTCTAAATTGTAATTTCAACGTTGGCTCAAGTAAGAATAACGTTATTAGAGTTTTTATTTATTTTTTATTTAAGTTTTATTTTATTATCTTATTTGTAGATATCCTAGTTATTATTATGTAGATTTGTAGATTGTTATCCTGTCAACAAAACATATTGATTGACTATCACAACCAGAAGTGATAGAGCACAGTAAGTTTTAATTGTTTCATTAATAAATATAAATAAAAACTGAAAATTTAAATCGATAAAAAAATTACACGGCTCACCATCGAAGATTTCAGAATTCCATAATCGAATTTAGGAAAAGAGGAAAGTCACTATGGAAAGGTTTTGTGAAAGTAGTTATGAATATCGTACGAAGTGTGTTCAAAGGGGATTTTTTAGTTTAAAATTATGCAAGGCATAGAGCACAATTGATTCTTGCCAAAAGGTCAAACAATCGATAAAAAGTACTACTTACAAGCTTAACACCGTTTCGTTGCGTGAAGCAATACGAAAATCACACCAGATTTTGTGGCGAAACCATTCATAGCTGTGCTCGACGATAATGCTTCTCCGCTTCACTTCACGGCTTGTTTGTGAATTTTTGGCCAAAAACAGCACTATATTGATGTCTGAGCCTCTATATTCGTCAAACATGAACCCTTGTGACTTTTTTCGGTTCCCAAAAATAAAGAGAACCGCAAAGGGCCGTCGTTATTTCCAACGCATCGCTGAGAGGGCTAAAAATTATACCAAAGATCGAGTTACAGAGATCGAGGGACTTCTGCGATAGGGGTAATATCGATTTATACGAATAAATATTTTCTTTCCAAATAACTCATATTCTGTTCGTTCGAAGGTTTCCGCGGCGATGATTAGGTGATTTCCACATTTTTCGGGCTGCGTCCGCGTATGTCGTTTAAATGTACAACAGTTTCGCCAGCTATCCTGCTGGCGTCCTCACCTGCTACCTTAATGCTGCATCGCACCACCATCCCAGTCAGAAGACCTCACTGGTAGACACACTTGTCAACCGAGCATATAAAATATGTGACTCCGATTCTATTGCCAACGAGAAGAAACACTTGACAAATGCCCTACAAAGGAATGGATACAGCGCTCATATGATCCAAAAAAGGACCGAGAAGGAAGAAAAGAAGAGACAAACCACCGCTGTTCCTGACAGGGAGGAAGACTCCAGACCACGACCGAAGGCTTACGTCACCATCCCCTTCATCGCAGGGACTTCGGAAAGAATCGCGAGGGCTTTAAGGAAACATGATGTGGTGACCAGATTCAACTGCGTCACCAAGATAGCTGACACCCTACCCGGACCCAAGGATGGAATTTCACCGTTAATATCAGAAGGCGTGTACCAAGTGCCATGCTCCTGTGGCAAATGGTACATCGGTGAAACATGCAGAGCGCTGAAAACACGCATGAGTGAACACCAGAGGGCAACCAAGGCCAAACAGTTTAGAGCATCGGCCATCGCTGAGCACGCCTGGAGTGAACCTGGACACTCTATTCTGTTCGACGACGCTAAAATAATAGCGAAAGAAGGAAAATACTTCCAGAGAATAATCAGAGAGGCCATTGAAATCGTTAAAAGGCCAGAAAATTTTAACAGAGAGGATGGATATCCACTCCACAGTGCGTGGAAAAGAATTATTCCGCGAAAATATGAGGACGTTCCCTGATTGGCCAAGAAATTTCCCGGTATTGGCGCCGGATTTTTCCTATATAAGACGGGACAACAAGCTTCTTTTCATCCTTGACCTGAGGACGCCAGCAGGATAGCTGGCGAAACTGTTGTACATTTAAACGACATACGCGGACGCAGCCCGAAAAATGTGGAAATCAACTCATATTCTCTTCATTTATTAAATACACTTCGTACAAGATTTATAATACTCATTTTCTGCTTTAGGTTTAATATTGCCGTTATTAATGATAATTTTCCACTGGAAGTACCAACATTGGCCATTATGCTCCTATATGTTGAAATTTTCCTTTCTTTCCAACTTAGATAGTAGCAGATAGAGATAAAAAATACACTGTTTTTGAGAAGAAATGAAGAATAGCATTGCATACAAATTACGACTTTACAAGAACAACATAAAAGAGGTGTCAATCCTTCTTCACAAATGTCATTCATCGATACGTATTTTGAAAACATCTGCGTGTGGAAAGATTTTATTTAGCTTTTCGACTTTCTAACGGAAATGTGTGTCGATTGCCTAAGTAAATCTGTGCTTAGTGAATTCATACAGGCAAACAAAATTGTAGGTACGTTACGTAGGAATGGCATACATTCCATTGCGATTATTGTTAATGATGTTAGTGTCATGAATGACGAGCTTAGTGGTGATCCTTATTAAAGATATCATCTACCAATATCATTCCTAAGCAATAACCATGCTCGTAACTTATATACGAGGGTCATCCGGAAAGTAGTACCCGTTCGTGCCGCATTAAGTGCTGACGACGCGAGTAGCCGCTGGACGAGGTCAGATAGCTTCAGTGGCTTGTCTGCCTTCTCTGAGCCAAGTTGCGTGACGCTAGCATTGCCTGTGTTGTTTCTGTGACTGTTTACAATGTTTAAAAAAATTGAGAACGCCGCCAGTTGTGAAGTGAGGGCAGTGATTAAATTCCTCAATGCAAGAAACGTTCGCCCATGTGATATTCATCGCCAATTAAAGGAGGTGTATGGAGACAATGTAATGGACGAGTCGTCTGTTCGGCGGTGGTGTCGCAACTTCAACATGGGGAGGGGGAACACACACGACGATGAGCGTTCGGAGAGACCGTCTGTCATTACAGACCAACTGGTGAGCTCAGTTGACGAATTCGTGAGGAACGATCGGCGCGTCACAATTGATGACATCTGTGAGCATTTTCCCAATGTTTCTCGAACAATTGTTCATGAAATTGTTAAACACCATCTGCATTATGCAAAAATTTGTGCAAGATGGGTCCCTCGCGTATCTCAATGAGCTGGCGGCGAAGGACTATGCAGCAGGAATACAGAAACTTGTCACACGTTATGACAAATGCCTTAATTTGCTTGGAGATTATGTTGAGAAGTAGTTTAAAGTATCCTCTTTCAAATAAAATTTTTTATGTTTGTTAATATTTACTTTTGTGTCTTTATTTCACGAACGGGTACTACTTTCCGGATGACCCTCGTACATTAGGACGTTTTTCAGTGCATGCAAGGGTCTGAACCATATTGCACATAATATTAATTCGAAACTATGAAGGTGATTGGATTTAAACCCCCTAATCCAGGAGAATAGATGCACTTAAATTTATAGAAATCGAACATTTAATTAAATTGAGTGAGATTAAACAAACGGAGGTATAGGAGTCAGATTTTAGATTTAAATTCAACTTATTAAATTCAATTTTATATATAATATAAATTAACTTCAAAATATTAGTTATTTTTAATTAGGTAATACTAGTAAGTCAGAGTTTAAAGATGAAGGGACAGCATTTAAGGTAAACATAATAAATAAAATGAGAGATAATCCATTATTTGTTGTAAAATAAGTGCAATAACGATATTTGGAGGTTCAAGCTGTCTTAATTTTTTATTAAGGCATTACTCTCGCTTGAATTCACCCGTGGTTTCAACTTATAAAAGGTAATAAAATTAATCCCACGAAACAGTTCGCTTAACGCAAGAAAAATATGCAGCCTGTACATTAACATTAATTTGTTATTACTTCAGTAAACCAGGAGATACTTAAGATATTGCTTCAATAATTAGGAAGATAGATACGTGTATAATGGCTAACAAGAAAGCGTAGAGACTTGGAAAACTCATAACCCTTAAGCAACGAACTCCCATTAAGCTTTAATTTAATTATTTTCTTCCTGTTTCTCAATAGGTAAATTACTTCCCGAATTAAAAAGGGTCCAAAAAGAACTGAAAGCTTTAGATAGCAACGCACATGCGGTGAAACGGTGAAGACGGAAAGACACGATTCACGCCTGTGCGGCTGACGAAGGGGAGGGGAGAATGGGAGAGGAAGAGATTTGCTCGGGGAATTAGCCATGTAAGAGGAAGGGAAAAAGGAGACAGGGCAAATGGGGGAGGGGGGGGACATTAGCAAAAAAAAAGTGGTGGTGGCAAATGCGGGAATCGGGGTTTCGGATTAAATTGGCGAGAAGGGCACGCAATGAAGGGAAGTAGGTGTGTCCGGAGAGGTACGGAGAGGAGGAGGAGGGCGCGAGATTTAACACTGTTGCGACGGGAAATGAGCAAGCTTTGGCGGCAAAGGAATATGGGGGAGAGGCAAACAGATAAACGTGATGAGAATGGGAACGCGGTAGCAAGAGTGAAATAAAAGAGAGTGGGCGGGCCAAGAGACTGGCACTTTCATCAAGATTGAAACTAGGTACACAGTTCTCTACTATTGTAAATCGGCATGGGGTTCAAGGGAGCGGGAAAAGAGAGAGAGATGAATGGAGGAAATGGCATATCTGATGTGAAATGGAGATATGCGAGGTATTGGTAGGGACACATACGAACAAAGACAAGTATTTGTATGCGGAGACCAGCAATTCCTACTTCGTAGGGATGAATAAGTAATTTCATTATTGAATTTCCTTTATTAATTTCGTGTAACTCTAAGCTGAAAAGATATATCTCTCCCAATTAACCTAAATATTCCTCTATTACTCTAATTTATTGTTTAGTCATTGTGAGTGATAATAAAACCTATGAAAAAGTGTCTATTTATAGCAGAATTCGTCGAAAGACAGTTTCACCCACTATTGGAATCTGGGTACAAGTTGTACTATTCATCTGACGCTGTTAGCGTAATCCATTTAAAATCAATACAGTATCAGCTTCCCCAAAACTAGGATATGGGTAGCGGAAAAGTCAATATCCACACGGAAAATTGACTGGATATCTAGGAAACCTTAATCAAATGTATGCAGACAAAATAGTACATTCAACCGCAAATTTCTGCAAACAAATGCCGTAAAGTTATGCCAAGTGCTCAAGCTAAAAATATTCCAATATTCTTCATTACCAGAGTTTATGCCTCTACGGATCTTTGATAAATTTCAAGAAACTGGGGGAGATGCCGCAACTGTAGCTTGTAACGGCGTCATACGCTAATACACGTATGCATTTCAATGCAATAATTTCAGAGTGTAAAAATCATTCGCCTTGACCGAGATCCCGGTCAATCCCAGTCAAGGCGAATGATTTTTACCCTCTGAAATTGTTGCATTTTCTACGAATCATGGTAAACACGTTCCCTCATTCAGGAATAGTTGTCACCTCTTTAACGAAACCAGCACTAGTCAACTTAAAAAATAGTTTCATGGTGACTTCCAGAGGGAAAATATACTTAGTATACCGGGATTAAAGGCGAATACCGAATTGCTTCCTTTAAAATGTTTTTAATAGAGCTAATATTAAAAATAATTAACTTTTTATCATGAGGAATTGTGAACATTTTGAGAATAATTATTGAAAATGGGTAATAAATATTGGATTTGATTATTCCAAAATTTGAAGAATTTCATATTATTCATTCGAAATATACGTATTGACTTTTTCAAAAGATGTCTACTACATCTGTTAAAACATTCCGCTGCATTCCAATATGTATTTATCACTACTTCTATTCTATATTTCGATAGTATTTTCAACCAATTCATTTTTCACTAAGCGGGTGTGCACGATTTCTTTTTAAGATTTCAACTACGAATGAAGATTACTTACAACTTTGTCAATAAATATAACTGAAAGACACGGAACGGCGTTTGAAAAATCATTTCCCTCCTGGACACAGTTTGGTTCACTGAGTTTGTTGAATCGAACCAAATCAGTTGATTGACTTTAATTGACTCAATCAAATACCTAGATTTCAGGCCATTCCCCTTTGCAAAAGTTACCATATATCTCAATCTCACCCGGGAGGATATTTGAGACTTATTTTCTGACTTTTCTCTGCAAAAATTATCTCCGATTACTTCGTATTTTTTTAATCAACCTAATAATTTTTTGATGCCTTTCAAAATGCAACTTTTGAGCTTCCTCAGAGTTTGGAATAAAACGCTCAAAAGCATGCTAAAAAAAATTAGATTCGTCGGCCAAGTCATATTCAACCAGTTTCAGTGCAAAATGAATTAAATGATCGGCTTTAAGTGAGACTTAAAAGTGTAATTACAAGAGCGATATTTAAATATGTATGCCCATAAAAAAACAAGCGCAGATGTACGGTTCCCATATCTTTGAACTGGTCGAATTCAGTTAAAACACTTGAGTAAAATAATTTTAAAACTGAACGTTTCTATAGGTATACGAGCGCAATACATAATTAGATAAAAAGGAGTGCTTGCACTGATCCTGAGGAAAAAAACTAAGGTGAGGTGAGGTGAGCTAAACAACGCAAGGAAAATTGCCATGATATTTAAAGTTACGCTTTTAGCATTATTAAGAATATGGGCAGAAAAAATGAAAAAGAATATAAGTGAAAATATCAAGAAAAAAACGATGCAAAGTAAAGACAAGACCGAAAACTTACACCACGTATCTCAGTTTGGAGTTAACAACCACCATTTGTTGAGCCGTACAGTTTTAGAAATCTATAAGAGCCTTAAATAAAGTATCTCCTCAATATACAAAATCCGGTCATTGTTCGTATTAAATATAGTAATAAACTTCATTCAAGCCATTTAAGCGGCTAGCAGCCAGCGGCTGGTCTTCAAACTGGTGATAAGGTACGTATTCTTCGTAATTGCGCCGACTAGAGGTCCAAAGTGATTTCACATGGTAGTTTAGCCCTGAGCATGTTATTAATTTTAGTTATGTATTTAAAGAGTGGAATACTCCCCTATTTGAACGATTAAATATTTAAATTAGGCATTAGACAGTTTTTTACAATAATTTGCTCTTCTGTCTTCCCAAAGATGAGAAAATATTCCAGAAAATGACGACGAGGGACGGCCAAGATGCAATCTTTTCATTTTCCCGACAAAACACATTTTTCAGACAATAATTCCTTATCACTAGATGGTGATAACACTCATTAGGTGATTCACACGAGGCGGAAACGACATGACTCGCCCCCCATGAACGCCCACCTTGAAGGGGAACGAGGCTGGGGCACACGATCTGCGAGCCTCGAATGAACGAAGCGAAGGGAGGCCGAGGACCTTGGAAGGTCAGGACTTAGAACTCGCGGAGGGGGGCATCGGTTGAGTGGGGGCACCGAATGTGCCTGGGCGCAGAAGGCAAAGGGAATGGCGCCGGGGGGGGGGAGGAAGGGGTCAGAGGGCGATGGCTGCGGGGGTAGGCCAAGTGGAGGTGGGTAGGCGAAGCTGGCAGAATTGCTGTGGTGTCTGGCGGGAATAAAGTGGGATGAGCAAGCAGCTTCGGCACGGAAGTCGGCCAGGGCGGGGCTCCCTCCCTTCCCCTTCCCTACTCTTCCCTTTCCCCCCTCCCGTTCTCCTTCCCTCCTCTATCTATCTCTCTTGAGGGGCGAAAACATTTGAACCCGACCGACCAGGCACCCCTTTTACCTCCCAGCTCACGAGTCTTCACCCACTCCCCCATTCCATTACCCCTCCCTCCACCCCCCCTCTCCGTTTG
Source organism: Hetaerina americana (assembly GCF_022747635.1). Classification (NCBI taxonomy): domain Eukaryota; kingdom Metazoa; phylum Arthropoda; class Insecta; order Odonata; family Calopterygidae; genus Hetaerina; species Hetaerina americana. The sequence goes on along the minus strand of NW_027286874.1, from coordinate 9,001,564 downwards.
GCGTGTCCGGCTTGACACCGCCCCGTAACCCATTCAGTCCTCGCGCCCACACGCAAATCCGTAATCTCCCCTCCCTCCCCAACACCACTCCCTCGGACACTACCGCCCCTTTCCCGACCCCCAATTAACACGATACCCCACCTTAAACCTCTCCTCACACCCCCTCCCCTAAAAGATGTGTGGGCGGGAGTGCGTGTTCCGGCCGTGACGTTACTTATTGAGAGAGAGGGGGGGGGGCGTTGGGGGGACTTTGAGGGAGTGGAGCGGCGGGGCCGGGGCGAGTGCGGACGGAGGAAAGGAGATGAGAGGGAGGGGGCGGGTCCTTTCACGGGGAGGGACGGGCGGGGAAAAGTGCGTGTGTGGAATGGAGAATAATCCAGCAGCACGTTGGTGGAGTTAATTCCTTCAATCATTGGCAGTTCCGCCCTCTCCGCGCTCTCTAGGCTTGCCGGATGATGGGGGCGGAGAGGAGGGGGCGTAGAATAGGTTCGAGATGAGGGGGAAGGGAGTGATGGGGCGAGGGGAGGGGAGGATCGGTTGTTTGCAGTGATCGAGGCGTTGCCGTATACGAGGTTAAAGCGGGAGCAAAACCTTTCCGATAAACGAGTAACCCCGAGCCACCGACGTCCGTCCCTCCTCCACTCCATAATCCCATTTGCCTCCCCATTGGAAGTTATTCAAAAGAACCGTAAACATAGCACCTACGTGCAGCTTCCCCAGCAGTCGCCCGTTAAAAATGAGTATGCTTACTCGCTTCGGCACTGGGATCCCTCTTTCATCATTCATGCCTTCTTTCTCCAGAAGAGTTCTACAAGAGATGAGGATCTTAAAATTTGATCTTTAATGTCACGGACCAAGGGAAACCGTAGGAAATGCCCGGTTAAGTAACAGAGTATGAAAAATTACTCGACAATGTCAAAAAATATATTTACTGCTTTTGAAAAAGTGTGGTTGCTTTGTCACGCTTCCACCTCAATATCTCACAGCCGCAAACTTTTACATTATAGATATAAGTTTTTTTACTACACCATTTCCATATGTCCAGCTAGACTTTATTAGTTGCTTTTCTATACATGGAACCTTCTGTGCTAATCCTAACCCGATTGCTATATCCTGCTTGTATATTCCATATTTTTAATAATTTTCCTCACAAGGTGCAAGAAGAGTCCGCTATTTTCTATAATTATTCCAATACCAAATTGGTTCGAACTTAATTACTCCAATATTTACCTCGCCATCCCTCAAAAGATTATTCCCATAATAATATTCGACGGAGGGGGTCGATAGACTATTTTTTCAATAGTTTTCTAATTTGCCACTACTTCCCTTCAATGCTATAGGTACGACTTCACTTTTCTTTAAAACCATCAGAATTATCCTCTCAAATAAAAATAAAATGGTAGTTTGTGACAGCTGTAACAACAATCGATTTCCCATTAACTTTTATCAACTGGGAGCGGAGTTTGTCGACCCCTTGTGCCTTATATTAATACATATCTCTTGCGAACGGAGTGAAAATCCATTTCCTGTTGATTAAAATGTACCCAACGGAGGACCTTTAAATCACATAATCTCTCATTAACCGGCACCTATATCTTTTCTTTTGTCCGTTTGGTGATGAAATATTTTGCGGGAAGAAAGGGAACATTGGGTTATTGAAGCTTATGAAGGAGGCCACCAACAAAAGTTCTATGGCAGCTTACTATGTCGTTCCCCATTTTATCATCTCACACACCTTAAAATAATACTCAACCCTAAATTCCCTTATTCAGCATACCCGCTCTCCCTGCCTATCTCTTCCCCACTCTCCATTTCTACAAGGCTAAAGCTAAACTTCATTTTTTCATGTGTATATTTATGATAGGATAAGCTGTGATAATCTAGGATAAAGTGGAAAGGATAAAAATAAATAAAAACAGGGAAAAGTGACAACAATTTTGACAAATGGAAAATATTTCTGCAAACTCAAGACTTTATACGTAAAATCACAGTTATCAACCCGAAGGTCGGTTTTATTAGTGATGGTAGAGTTCACCCACTTCTAAGCCCGACAGCTAGTCGAATTAACACATCAGGGTAGGGGGGCAGTTCCTTTCCATGAGCCGGTTATGTTCACCGAGGAAGTTCTGGTATCTAAAACATCATAACGCTAGGGTGGTGCTCAGGGTGCCAAGAGCTGTGCGCTTGCCCGGAAATCGATCCCGTGCCTAATTTTTAGTTGTCCATTGCTGTGCCCCCTGGATCGCCACAGCCCTATCCAATTAACTTGCTCCTATCTACTAGCTACACAAACATAATCAACTTTTTACATAATTAATTTAATTTTCCAAAAGAAAGAACACATATTTTGTGATTTTTTTAGATTGTGTTTCTTCTCAATAAATTGGTTTACAAAAGTATAATTTGAAATAATTCGGTTTCGTGAGTCAACATCATATTTTGCTGCGCCGCTAAGGTCCCATTTCCTAACCTGGGTTACGAATTAAGAATTCACAGCAGTTGGGCACCTATTTATTTCAACAAATAAAACTGCCTGCAATGAAAATATAGCAGGAAGAACTTGTTAAATGAATTTCAAATAAGCATTCGTATCCATTTTTATATTTACCTAAAAACATGAACGACAATGCCACTATCCTACAGTTATATTCAAAGGTTAATTATCCAATAGAGTTTTTGAAGATTCCGAGAACAATAACATCATTAAATATCGCCGAAATTGTGTGAGGAAAATCCTAAGGATAAATCACATCAAGTTGTCTTTTGAAGATAGCTCGTAGCAGAATTTTTCAATTATTTTTCCACTACGTTGCCTGCCACTCTGTGTCACGGAAGAGTAAAGAATAGCCGATTATACGTCAACGAAATCAACCCATCACCGCATTTTTTCCGTAACTCCGAAGTAATGCAGAGGAATCCTTCCATCCTAGCTTTTTATTACATATTTGGAAATTTAAGGGCCAAAAAATACACTATCGCCGTAAGAAAATGACACATGGAGAATGTTTTTTAGACCAGTCCGATGAAAGACATACTCGGTTCAAGAAAACACGACGTGGGTTCTCTTCAGGAAGGGATGATGACTTGCAGACCGAGGGGGTTTGCAAATGGGAGAGAGAAAAAGAACTCCCACCACACTTTCCATTTGACTAATGCATTTCGAGATGAGGGATTCGAAAAAGAGAAGCAGGTGGAGGAGATAGAAGGTTTTGAAGGATAGAAGGATGTACATACGTACAAGGAGGGAGAGCGTGGGGTGGAAGGAATCAGCCGAGCGGAACGGGGCTAATCAGGTCGTTGCAATTCGCGGAGCCACGGCTTTCGTCGAATGGCGGAGGGAGGGCATAGTAGACGCCCCATCGAGACAAATAAAGGGCGATCGATGTCTTCTCCTCGGCGCATATACAAAAGAAAGCGTCGCTGGGGCCATTAGATCGGCGCGCTCAAGTCCCCGGGCGATCGGCTATCTACGTGCCGCGAGGATGGGGAATATTGTGGATGAAACGTGGAATGGTGACCGTTCACTCAAAGAAAATGCCTTAGTATTGGGGAGAGGACTTAGATGCTTTTCACCTTCGGCAAACGGCTTAGGGCTTGGAGCAGCCGCTTAAAGACTTGAAAACGATGCGATACTATTGATTTGCTGTTATTACTTCGGGGGAAGTTTTCGTTTTGCTGTTACTCATGGTTGCAAAGTATGCATAAGACAGCTTAGACGAAAAATGTGATAAAATTCATTTTAAACAGTTTATAACTGCGAGTTTAGCCGTCAGTTTCTGAATAACATGCAAAATCGGTTATTTTTTTAGCACATTTCAACTAGGAATTAAGTGAACCATATCAGACATGACACCAAGGATACAAAACTGAAGTAGGATTTCATTGAGATTATCTTACGATTGTAAATGGAATAGCAGGTCAGAAAACACTATTTGCCAAAAAACAGAAATTAAAAAGCATTTTGGTTTAACTATAAGCAATTGTAATAGTCAATTTAACATTTAAACAGGCATTAAACAGTGCTATTTTAGCGACAGTGCAATGTTAGATTACCTTTTCTTTCAAAATCTCGGTCAACTATAGAATTAAAATCATTCCCAAACTGAAAAGAAGGCATGCTAGATTTCCATTCAATTCCATTTCTATTTCCTATTCAATGTCGATGAAAGAGGTTCAGCAGATTAAGCAACCTGCTAGGCTTTGAATAAGGACAAAAATGTGTAAAAATGCAATTAATTTTCTTGTTAAAATGCTCAAACAAGGAGAGGGAATCTTCCAAAAGCTCAGGTACTGTGCAATATCTATATCTCACTCTGCTCCTTACCACATACGGCCACTGGCGAACTGATGAACTCATAGATAGGCAAACTCATAGGAAAATAGAGATAAGACAATACACCTGTAGTCCTGGAGATTCGGAACAAATGATTGCTAGACTGATAAGTAAAAACTTGTCTGCTGGTTTACGACAGATGTAGAAATATATATTAAACACAAACCGACAGCAAAATATTCTTAATTATAGTATTATATTTAGAAAAACTACAAAAGGTTTAACTTATATCAGGTACTTTCATCTTGGACTTCCAGTTAATTGAGAGTACAATGTGCTCAATCAGCCTATCATTTTTTATGATGACTGAAATTTGAACTGTACATTTTATCTAAACTTTTTAGCATCCTCCACACCCCAAGATGAAACATCCACCGTTTTTACAGTGGGTTTTATCCCTTCTCCATGCACTGAAAAAACATACATGTTCAATCCCATCCTGCAGGCTCAAATGTCCCGTTTTCAAAGATCTCTCAGACTCCTGCAGTATGCTTCGCAATCCACGAACCAGTTGTAACACATTGTTAACACTTCCTAGAATCAGAATATTTTGCAGCAATGTATTCATGAAAACGAGGTTCTGCATGACATTACTAATGTTTAGCGGCCCGTATGGATTCACTTAACCTTGCCATTGCGTTGCAGAGAAAGAGAGCCTCCCCGTTACACACACTCACCATAACGAAACAACGGTCTCCCGACTAAAATTTATATTATCACTTACAGCTACGGTGGCTGAACTCAACAAAACGTGGTTCTCTTGGACCGAACGGAATTAGTGCACTCATCGCTCAGATATAGACCTAATTCGTCATATACTACAATAAGTATACTTAATAATAACGGATTATTCCTTGGAAACAACGGAAAAAATTTACTTTACACTTTCAGGCTTCACTTTGTGGAATTGCTTGATGTCCATATTAAATGAGTATGTAAATTAAAATCTGAGGAAAATTACAAAAAAAGTACCATAAAATAAAGTCTGTGAAAAGAAATAGATGTCTCTTGCACTTCCTCACAATACTAAATTATTCATTTTCGGAAATCGGGTACCGAATTTCCCTAGGTAAAACTATTTTGAGGTTTAATACAAAATGGTCAAGCTGATAAAAACAACAGGAGGGGTAAATGTTTAAGCTACTCAAAATAATTACATGGTGCTTTTCTGAAATCGAAAATAATTCATTTTTGATCATTTTAATTCAGAAGAAATATTTTCAAACATGTTGTAAGGTTATACTTCGGCTGGTATTTTTTTACTAGTAGTTTTAGGGGAGGCGACCGACAGCTGAGATCATTCGCGCCATTGGCGATGGACAGGACAGGATGAATGGTGGAGTGAAACCCAATCAGCCTACTCTTCACAAAAGGCGCCAAGGGGTCCGCAGCTTAACGTCCCATCCGACGGACGGCGTACTCACTCAAAGTGCCCTCCTTAACGCACCTCAAGTAGAGATTAGGTTAACACTGAAAAATACTCGACGCCGGGATTCGAACCCGGGACCTATAGGTGGGAAGCCAGTATGATAGCTACCGCGCCATCCCGACCACGTATTATTTCTATGGCGTTATATAGTATACTATACACGGATTAGTTCCACTTTTCTGATGCAAGTATTCAGGATTGTTTTGTTGGTGAAAGTAATTGTTTTCTCCACAGAAATTACCCCAGGACATCTGGCCCTTGAAAATATACTTCCTTAACGATTTCATATTTTCCAACAAGGTGAGGAATAGGGAAATTTAAGAAATCAATAATAATAATGGATGTCATATTATTATGACAATAGAATGAACCTCGGTACATATTTCGAACTTAAGAGGGTAGCGAGGAGGATGATGGCGAGGAATATTCTGGAAGTCCGTCGACCTAGTACGACAAAAACGTGCAAAAAGTGAGTGATATGCTCCATCCCGATCTACGCCTGCGTGTCAGAATGTTTGTAGAAGGGTGCAATATTCCGAAAACCAAGGTTAATCGCACTACTAAAGGAAATATAGCCATGAGAGAGGTGTGTACCGAGATATCTAAGTTGCTTTCGGAATATCAGAAGGCTGTTCGTGTAAAAACCTCGCTTGATCTCTTGGACGTTGCTCCAGCCACTCTACAACCCCGCTATACCACCGACAGATTTCCTTTTGCACCAAAGAAATAAAAGGAGTTTCAAAGGATACCATTTTGGAACGCTGGATAACGTCAAAGAGGTCGTGACGAGGTGTCTGGACTTAGTTCCCGCCAATACCTTCCAGGAAGGGTACCGCGGCTGGGAGAGGCGTTTGCAACGCTGGCAAAGGGTACTATTTTGATGAATTTTTATCATTTGGACTTTGAACTGAAATACATTTTTCTCGAATTTATTCTTCTTATTTTTGGGACATAGGCTAAACGTGTCACTCATTAGAGGAATTAAAGCGTTAAGCATAACTCCGAATTATGTTAGAAGAACAAAATACAATAAGACATTAATGAGCAATTTAGCACGTCGTCCTTCTAAATATAAACAAGCTTGGATAAAGAAAGAAAGGGATAATTTAATGAAAAACAGAGAAAATAGTTCAAATGCACTGATGCAATGAGGAAAGAGTGATAGTTGTTGGGCAGAGGAGAGAGTTGGGCAGAATATATGAGCCAGTAAAGAGCACCACAAGGAAAAGTAGAAATAAATAAGTTAGTCGCATTAAGAAATATAATGGATTTTTAGAGAATATAAGGGAACACACTAGGAGGAATGTTAAAATTACCTCGATCAAATAAAAGGGAGTGTTAGGCGGAAGATCTTTTATGGAGTTGAAGGGCGTTATCATTAACTAACTGTGAACGGGTGCATATTTACACATCGATTTAAACTAGATTATGTTTATTCCCCAAATTTAAGTAATGGATTACATAACTCCTTGGAATGATATCTCTTCAGGTATTTATCTCTCCATAAATCTCCATATGAATTCCATTACTTCCAATATTTCCAATCAATCAATTCCTTGCGTATACTTTCATAATTTAACAAAAAAGAAACAAAATTCATTCAGATAGGGATTTCCCATTACGAACATTCATTTAGGCATTATTCGTCTGAACATCCAAATTTTGAGAGATAAGACAGAGAACCGATACTACACGACGGGCGAATTGATTTAAATGATACATTACTGGCATCAGGATTTTTATTAATGGAATTTAAAGGGTGCAAATATTTCCAATAATTTCTTACAAAATTTGAAAGTTTTCAGCATTCAAATATCCGCTAATGTTCTTCGTACTTTTAAAGGTATCAAAAGATAATTTTAAAATGGTTCGTCTCAACGAATCATTGACAGTGCTATTAAATAAATAAGTATTTGTCTATATAAAATCCTTATTTAATGTCAAATTGAGCAAGGGAAATAATTACTTCAGTAATTATTAAATAATGCATTAAACATGTATTAATTCCAAGCTTTAAGTTAATCAAGAATATGACGAAGCTTGGAACAACCAATCCAAAAGCCAAATTAATACTTTTTTACCAGCCCATTTGGAGGAAGACAATTTAAATTATCTTCCTGCTAAATGAATACAGTCAATACAATGAATACTTCCTCTGAAGGAAATCCAAATTTAAATTTACCTGAGATGAATTATGATTTACTATTCTCTTTCAAAATGTATCACCATTTACCGTACACATAAATGACGGCTACCATTTCGAATCATTTATTTAATATGCTACGGTTTCACATTAAAAGGGAGATGGTTATAACTAAAATTTTAGAGAAATCTCTTTGGCCAATTTCAAATTATCATGCAAACAATTGAAATGAATTCTTCCCCTTAAGAATAAATGCAAAGTAGGCGAGGAAGGGTGTGAGGTGGATGCAACGAATCATTACTGGGTCAAGCGAGCAGCACCATGTGACGACGACCGAGCGGCAGCGTCGAACCACCGGCGGGGATAGGGTGGGCGTGCAGGGGAGGGAGAAGTTGGCCGTGGGACGGAATGGAGGACGTGAGCATCCCAATAAGACGGGGACTCTATTCCCTCCTCCTCCAAGTTCTCCTTTAAATTCCCTCTTCTCGTATTTAAAACTTGAAAACTCCTGATTCACGGCAGAGGGCGCCCGCCCTCATCTCACTGCGGCCCTTTTCGGATCATCGATCGATTCCCCTTCTCTTACTCTCGCCTGGCCCCTCCCCTCCACACAACTCCAGTGCTCAGCTCCAAAGCTCTATCCTCTCCCCCCCCCCCTCTCTCTCTCTATACTATCACTACTCTTCATTCCATCTATTGCTCTCGCCCCCATCACTCCTTACTAGGTGTCATTGGTAGGCGTCCAAAGAGAACGTCCGGTGAGCGCAAAGATTTAGGATTTCTGGTCCCGCGGAAGAAAATACGGGGAAAACGAAAAGTGGGAGGCCTGGACGGGAAAGGAGGGATACCACAGGAAATAAAAAAAGAAGTGAAGAGAAGAAGGAGAGAGGAAGGAAAACTCTTCCCTCGCAGACCTCCCCGGCGCTCGCTTCAACTCACGGGAGCTGAGCAGAGAGCTAAAGAGGGAGACAGAGAGAGGAGATCCGGGAAATTTTATCGATGGCGTGGGGAGCGTTTAGCCGGGGCGGCATATCAAAGGAGGTGGGAGGCGGAGGAGGAGGAATGGGTGTAGTAAGGAGGCGAGGCTGGTGAGGGCAAGGGAAGATCCCAGCGGCGGTAATGGCACTAAAGATTCGAACGCGTTAAATGAAAAAATATAAAGGTTTTCGGTAAACATTTCTTTCATCACTCGCCTAAACAGGAATAGAGGCAATGAAAGCGACCCGTAATGGCTTCAAATGAACGTAAAAGAGCGCTCCGGAAGTCTTGAGCGTTGCGTCATGACCGAGGTCACTGCCGCAGCGCCCGTTTGCGAAAATTATGCCGGGATTGGTGCATAGAGCTTAAGGTTGCTTGGGAGCTTAGAATGGAACAAAGACAGGGAGTGAATCGATTGTTTTGATGGGCTCAAATCAACGAGGAGGAAGAGATTTAAACAGCTCCATTCCATTGACGCTTCAAACAGATTGTAAAGTTCAATTTGATATATTTCTCACAATACATAATTACTACTTATATTCATGGGTTGTAAAAATAATCACATATAAATACCAATTTATCGCCAAATTACATACATTTTATGTACACATTGAATAAAATCAGAAAAAACTTACTAATCAAATTAACCTCAGGGAATACAGAGCTAAGAAGAATGGGTTTCCAATGGAGGGCTTTACGAGTCGCAATATTCTGTTAAATTTAAGACGGAGAGCCACTCGGAATATCGGCAGCTTACAACTTTAAGTGTGAAATTTTTTCGTTAAGAGCATATATAACATTAATAACTCGCAAGATTCATAAAATATAAATAGGGTGGTATCATATTATATGAATATGCTTTTCTTGATGAACAAAATGAACTTTTTTCTGGCACATGTGTTTAAAAATCTGGTAATAGAAACACTTATGACATTTAATTCAAATATTTAGCTAGATTCTTTTCATGGTATACGGTAATTTTTATTTTACATATATTTGCGACAACATTTTACTCATCTAAAATGTAAGACGCTTCGACCTTCATGTGTTTGCCATCTCTGGAGCGGCCAGATGTAATCAGCAAGCAATTATGCGCCCCATTTGCCCTGCTACCACACAGCTGAGATGCCTTGGTGGAAATCCCATCCAAGTTGGCCAAGGATGTGTTGTTTGTCGCCACTATGGTCATCAGGGAAGTAATCCAGGTGTACGTATGTGTTTGACGGGTATATCACATACTATACCTATGAATGGCTTTCAAAATTTTTTGACAATCCCACAGTTAATAATTTATGCCCAATACAATATTTCGTAATATATTCGAATAATTTTATGTTCATTTTTCATCTTCTCAAGAGATCTTCGAAATTTTCAGCTCAATTACAGTCAATGGTTTTATATTTTCCAATACTTCCTTTGTGTCTGCTACATTAGATATTTGTGCACAAGGAAATATTGCCGCGTGGCTGGCGGCCGCGACATCATTGGTGGGAGCGTGAGTCATATTCGGCTTATGCGTCTTTTACTTAACCCTTTAAGCAATGGGGCTCAGGCACCGGGGAGTAGGGACGAGGGAGCGGGGCAAGGCGGTGCCTCGACCGACGATCTCTGGTGTCTCGACCGACGGGCCCAGAGACAGGGTATCGGATGAGGAATCGGTAAGGAATGGGAATCGGGAAGGGAATGGGGGTCAGGAATCGGAGCGCAGGCTTCAGGAGCGTATATAGGATCGCGCCTTCGGGGGGAGGGACTTCTGAGTCGCTACATAGTGGCAACATTGTAGCAACAAGAAAAGAGAAACCCGCGCTACATACATTGTCTGGTATGCTTGGGAGAGTTAACCAATAGTAGTGTGGATTTCCGAGAAACCCACGCTACAATATGTTCACCGCAAACAAAAGAATAGGCTTAAAATTCGTGTTTTGAGAGTAAATAAATACAATGCAACAATGTCAGTGAGTAAAAATTATTCGTCTTGGCCGGGATTTTTTTAGCCTTGACCGCGAATTCCATTGAAGTTATTGTTGCGGCATCTCCCGTAGTTTCTCGCATTTAGTAAATAAATACTCAAATATATCATTTCCTCATGTTCAAGTCATAACGCAGATACGAGGGTTGTTCGAAAGGATCTCAGAATCACCACCAGACTCAAGCGCCAGTGCAACGAGTTTCCCGCGTAATAATTGGTAATCCGTAAATGAGTAAACGTAACGCGTCAGTTCTCATATCTAAGCGTACGCCCGTCTCTTGCAGTTCCCGTGTAAACTTTTGTGAAGATGGAAAAAATTGAGATTCGAGTAGTCCTTGAAAACTTTGTAAAGAAAGGTATGAAATCAAAGGAAATTCATGCCGACTTTCAGAACGCTCTGAAGGATTCTGCTTCTTCATGTTTAACTGTTGTCAGCTGGACAAACGAGTTCAAGCTTGGTCGGGACATCTTAGATGATGATCCGTGAAGTGGTCGGTCAAAATGTGCCACTACCCTAGAAATGATTACAAAAGTTGATGTAAGGGTCATATAGGATCGCCGACTGAAAGTGCGAGAAATCGTTGAAGCTGTAGCGATGCCATCTGAACGGGCATTTCACATTTTAACAGTGGGATTGGATATGAAAAAATTATCTGTTCGATGGGTCCCGCGACTCATGACGCAGGATCGCAAACGCATTAGAATAGAAATTTCCGAACAATGTTTAACCCGTTTTAAGAGCAGCCAAAAAGATTCTCTGTGCCGGTCCACGACAATAGAAGAAAATTGGATCCACCTTTCTACCCCAGAGACAAAATAGCAGTCAAAGCAGTGAAAACCTGTCGATTCATCAACATCAAAGAAAGCTAAGGCAATGCAGTCGGCCGGAAAGCTGATGGCTTTAGTTTTCTGAGATGCGGAAAGGATTCTGCTGATAGATTCTGGTACCGCTGGTCAAAAAATTACAGAAAAATACTACGCTAACCTGCTACCGCAAACAAACACACGAAAAAATTCAAGGTTTAGCTAGGAAGAAACTCATCTTTCATCAAGAAATTGCACGCCCACACACAAGTGTCGCTGCTAGGGAAAAAATGCGTGAACTACACGTAAGACACAAGTTGTTGCCACATCCCCTTATTGGCCTGATTTGGCTCAATCAGATTATGATCTCTTCCCTAAGCTTAAAATTTTTCTCGGTGGACGGAGATTACCTTTGAACAAAGAACTAAGAGCCGAAATAGACGAGTATTTTGCAGACCTGAAGGAATCTAACTTTGAAGTTGGAATAAAGACATTAGAACATTGCTGGACCAAGTGCATTAGTGAACTGGGAGACTGCTGTATTGAAAAATAAGTTTCACCGAAGAAGTTGTTTATTACAATACCATACCGAGAACTTTTCAAATAACCCTCGTATTTTTGCAATTAATTAAAGTCATATCATTCCGAACAGAAATCATGAAATACCTCCCCGTAGTCAAGTAGAATGAGTTGAAAGTTATCTCAAAAGATGTTCCAACCTTTGATGGTAGACCTCAGAAATAATGCTCTTGGATATGTTTTTAGACAGCGTACAGTGATTTAAATAGAGTTAAAAGAGAAAGTGAACCGGAAAAAGGACAACCATCCTTTGTAGAGGTGTCAAGGAGTTACGCCAGATAAAGCGATAATTCTACAGATATTTTATTATTCGGTAGACATAAACCCATACGTATCGCAGGAATCACTTCGTGGTTCTACAAACGTGGTGTATAAAAAACGTTAAGCCTAAGTTTTTATTCTTCATCAATTTCAAACCCGAAAAAAAGTAAATCAATTCCAGAAGCCAAATATTCCCTGAAAATCTTTGCTCATCATTCACTTAATGTATTTTTCCCAAAGCTTTCAAGGAATTTCTTTCAGCAAAATTTTCCTCCACCGAATATGTAAACATCAAATTTCCCAAGCCAGCTGCATCAGAGTGCATTCGTAATTTTGGATTAAATGAAGAAGTATTACATAAATCTCGGAGAATTAAGAAATTACGGTAGTTTATCTTTGGTGTGTGCCAGAAGGGGAGAACTAATTAGAGGTCCATACGAGAGCAAAGCAAAAATTATCCTAACTACATTTTATGAAAAAATATAAATGTTCCCAAAAATAGCAAACTAAGCAAGTTTTTTTGCCCAAATAAGAATATTTACCTTTCTGTTTTTTTCACTTAAAACTTTGCTAGAGTCATCGCACGCTTAATTCTTGTTACTTTGTAGGCTTTTCATGCTTTTCCAGCCCTTGATTTATTTTTTCCAGTACCTATATCTTTTGCTTTTCACTTAAAAACCTCGAGAACTCTGATATGCAAGCAACCTTTGAAAAGAATATTGAAAAGCTATCATGACGAAGAACTAAAGATAAGTTTTTATTAAAGAAAATCATCAGCCTTTAGGAAGTTTCAAAGCGGTACACATCAAATGCAAGCTTTAAACCGGCTATTCACAAAATTTTGAGTAAAAATGTGGCTTGCAAGACGGAAAAAAATCCCTCTTTGTTGACTTTTGATAATTTTGTAGTATACCAAATTGGAGATAATTTGAAATTATGAGGTCTTATAAAACAGAGTTCACTATTGATTACTTGAATGCTGATCTTAAATATAAAGGCAGATAGCGCATTCACCAGAAGACCTCAGTAATAAATAAATATTTTTTATTTAGTACAGACCTTACGGATGTATCTGCAGAGTTGGTACATTTTAATTACATCTTACACAGTATTAGTATCGTTCCAATGTTATTTGATGATTTATTTAAGTATTAAAATTCATGATAGAAACATCAGGTATAAAAGTTGCAAGCGTTATGTAGTCAGAAAGAAGGAAGGCAGCCCGGATACCTCCCTTTTAACTGCGAAAGAAGGGAGGAGGCATGGCTACGGTCGCCTCGCCTTCTCTTTCTAACAATCTAAGGTTTGTGACAATCCATGTCTGCGCCTGAAGTTGCACAAGAGTGTCGGAACATTGGTTCTTACCGTAATAAAATTAGCACACTACGTTAATCATAACGTTCTTAGGACGCAATTTAACCAAGTATTGTCTGAAATTGCAAATATAAGAGACACAGGGCCATGAAAACTGAGTAAGAAAAAATATCTCCGTACGTTGGGACTACGAATTGGAGTATATTGTTATTTACTACCCTGTTAAAAGGGAATACACATATTTTTATTGAAATAGGAGAAATATTGTGATCGAATTTCTTTCAAGTATTAACTGTAGTCATGCTCAAAAATCTATCAAGTATATGAAATAAAGGGAAAGTATCAGAGCATATATTACCTGCATCACAATGGCTTACCAAACCGAACTTTTGTTTATAGCCTTGAGGTTATCACTGTAAACCCGGCCAAAATGTTTTTCAATTCGAGTACTGCCGGAGGACTATCGAATTAATTTAGACGGATTATCTATTTGAACGGGAGAGCGAAGTAAATGGAGGAAAATAATAAACGTCTTGGATGTAATTAATGTAACAAAGTAACGTGCAGAGAATGTGTCCCGGCATATCCTTGGCGTTGCGTTTGACGTAACCTCGCCAATTGGGTTAGGGAGGTAGAACGCATGCAGGAATTAAGAGCGAGTTGTTGCAAAATTTAGCATGGCGTTAAAGAATGTTCCGCGTCACGTTAATTACAGCTAACTATTATTTTGTAGTGCTTAGCCTCATCAAAAACCTATCCAAAGCTGGTAGAGCAGTGTAAATAATAATCTATTTGAACATGGGACATTACGGACAAATAATTATATTCATAGTGTAATACAATCCCCATCGCCTGGTTCACGAAATTCTTTTCCACTATTTTTTCGCTCCACTTAACACACTCTTCTTATAATTTACATGGATTTTCAAATCATAAAAAAATGGAAAATAACTCATTAGGATCTCAGCGCAAGTAAAAAAAGTACAGACTAGTTAATAAATAGCAAAGATCATTCCTTCCTTCATGTTATCTTCGATAAGTAGGCTTGAATTTTGATGTTTCCTGAAGTTATTCGTTAATTTTTTTATTAAAAAGTAGTTGACTTAAATCTGTTTTAATGTACGTCACAGTATTTACGGTGAAAAGGAAATGTATATTTTGGTGGTACTTAAAAATCTTTTCAATAAAAAAATACAAAATGTATGTAAAGATTTAGTTCACCCAAACTTGGTTCAGATTATTATTCCTCTACGACGGGAAGCAATTTATTTTAGTCTCGCTTGTATCTTCTCTAGAGCGCGTAAAATAGTGAACGCACCTAGATTTACATTGACGGATCTTGAATAAGTAAACTTAGATGGATAGGAGACCAAATTTGAATTTTTATTTTTGGTTTTTCGTGCATTTCCATTCATTATAATGGATATTTTGTTTTTGTTTAAGACGATAAAGCGCCAGTGACAAATAATTTATACTCCTATGCATTTGGCGTGCTCAATTTTTTGAAGTTGCTAGGTACCTGAATCAAAAAATGATTCACAGAAAGCATTGCAACGCATTCGGTTAAAAAGTAACACTACCTAAGTATTTCAATGAATATCATATCTCTGTTTGAATAACGTTAGCTCAAAACAGAACAGCAGCAAGGATTTAACAATATTTTCTTTCGTATGATTTTTCAATAGAATGTGGCATCGATTTCGAGTATCGAAATTATAATATAATAACATTGCGATTCAAACAACATTTTTACGATCACAATTAATTACTAGTAACAGAGCCTACGATTATATCCGCCTTCATGAGAATTATCGTTTGGAGGCAAAATCAGGACAGAATGTTTGGCATCCTTTAGCGCGTACAGCAAAAATTGATTATGCACGCATTTCCAGGAGGCGATTATCGAAAATTCGATTTTTGGATCATATCTTGTAAGCTAAATGGCGGCATTAAAAAAACTGGGATCAGAGATGTAAATATATATTTCTACATCATGTACACGCATCATGCATGTTATGTGAGTGGTATATTTACAAGTAAACATGTATGTGTTTATAAATTCTCCAAAAATATTTAAAAAACAATGAGAGCGTTGATACATTATCTTAAAAAGGTCCAAGGGTAAGGATGAGACTGGAAAATAAACTCCAACAGAAACTAGCCCGTAGATGGCACATACTCCGCGCTGGTTTCAGATAAAAGACCACCGATTATACCGATTTTACCATAAAGAGTGGTCATTTTGACTAACGTAAATTACAATAATAGTCCAACAATTTCAGAGTGTAAAAATCATTCGCCTTGACTGGGATTCGAACCCAGATCCCTCAATATCCGGTCGAGTGCTTTAGCCACTTAAGCTACCGAGGGGTCGAATCGGTTCGAATCCCAGTCAAGGCGAATGATTTTTACACTCTGAAATTGTTGCATTTAAATGCACATTAGCGGATGACTCCGTTAAGAGTTACTGTTGCGGCATCTCCCGCAGTTTCTTTGGAATTTACAATAATAGTGTTTGCGATTGTTGATTTTTAAGTATCATGTATATCTGGAATTTAAATCAGGTCACGTTGGTCGGTTTTTGTTTCAAAAACGGGAAATAGATAAATAACTTTCACACCGCATTAGAGGTAGAGTAGCTTAGGATTTTCACTCAGCCCAATGGGATTTCCTGTGCAAGGACGTAATATCTATCTAAATCCATGAAAGAATAAAGGTCACCAACGTTGGGGTCACGAGAAACGACCGAGAGACATGAAAAAATGTAATCCATCGCCAAACGTGCCACTCGCACCACTTCCATTGCCCAACTCCCTCCGAAAAAAAACCCCTTGCCCCACACCTCCACTCCCCCTTTCCCTTCCTCCCCCTCCTCCGCCCTCTTCGATCGATCCCGAAAGCATTTTCCGAACGACTTGTTCTCGGTGAAAATAAAACGTGGACGGTGGTGGCCGCAATGAGGAGGAGGACTTGGCTGAAGGGAGAGTCATATCGCATGTGGGGGTAGGAAGGGTGAGAGACGTATTCGGACGAAAGCGGGAGGAGGGGTGATCACAGAGAATTCGAGGGAGAGACGAGATGAATACGACGAAGGATGCGCAGAGGAATGGGCTCCTGAAGGGGGCGGGGAAGTGGAAGGACAGGTGGGAGGGGGGCGGCGAGAAGGGGCCAGAATGGAAAGAAGGCATCCATCTTGGAATGGATGGAAAGGAAGATCCAAACTCTGAACTGGGGAAAACTTTTCTAGAGTCAAGAGGAAGCGAGGATTATTTACGATTATGCGGACTTTGATAGGAAGAGGAAGAGAGCAAGTTGGCTGCTTGGTGTATATTATGGCGACGGTTTCCATGGGGCTGTGGAGATTGAAAGAGCGGCATAACTATGACTTCTTGGAGTGTATGACCACATGAAGAAACATCGAGGTCAAGTGAAAATAATTGAGATTGAGTTGTGAGTTTTTTACTGCATAATATTTTCATTCGCTTCCCACCAACCACCTCATGAAATACAGATCGATGTCAATGCACCCCTTTTTTCGGCTACATTTCTCCACAAAGCAGTTCATACAAAAACATCTGGTATATATGAGTATTTATGCTGGGTAATTTAATAATGCAATTTCCACGGATTCAGACTGTTGCCAACTGAAGGTTTTATTCAAGTAAATAAAACGTTTTGGTAATTTAGAGGAACCCGAATACATTGCGGATATTTCCATGAATACTTTTTTATTCTGAATTTAATAAAAGGAAAGGGTTTTGAACATTATCATTTTAGATATTTCGCTCAGCGATCGTTAATAGATCGAATCGTTTAAATTAACTGACGAGTTATAGAATAAAATTCGTTTTTTAATACTCTGATACAGGATAACAAAGAGATATTACTCAATAGCAAAACAGACGCATACATTACTAGTACGCTAATTCAGAAAATACAAACACATATTTACTTTATATTTATCGCCAATATTATAATTAAAACAAAATGATTAAATGTTAAGAATGAGATATATTACGAGTTGGTAAAAATCGACAAAAAGCATTGAGAGACAGGAGGAAATATTATATTATTCGTTCAGTTAAACAAACAAAACCGTCTTGGAGATACAGGACTAATGCTTGTAAAAGAGGAACGAGGCTTTTCGGGTCCAGCAACTGTGAGGGAGCAGAAAATGCGTAGAGGGGCGAGGGTGCAAGGGGTTAAGTGATTGGGCTGGATCGGAAGGGGAAAGAATTTCATGAAGAGTAAATAAACGTGGGATAATCAGTAAAATGACCTAATTTGATTTAGAAACTCGATCGTGATAGAGGGTGTCAAGCGGTCCATAACACGATGCAAGGCATAAATTGCATTAGCCACCTTAGATGGAGGCGATAAATAGGAAAAATTAGATTGGAAACATTTTCCGGCTAGGAAAGCTCAAACTAATCTTTGCGTTCGTAGTGGCTTCCTGGCATGCATAAAAAATATCCATAGAGCACCCACGCAAGTGCAAGGCACGCTTCACCTAACTCAAAAGGAAAATATTTCGCATTCCTTTTTACTAAGGGCTCACGGAAAAATTCTCTTTAGTAAGCGAGGATCAAAAGTTCGCATGAACCAGAAGGTTTATGAATATTTCTTCCGAAATTTTCAGGAAAATAATTTGATTTTTTCTCGAGGAAAACTGGCATGAATAATTTAGTTTTTATAAGACAAATTCCACCAGAGAAATAATAACGTTTCAATGATCAGCGAATATATAGTGTGACAATAACAGAGCTACATCCTTGTCTCATTCTACCGACTGATAGCAAAGAAATAGGTTAATTGTGCGTCAGTTTGGATGGCAGGTGAACATACATTTTCGTATAGTACTTATAAAATAAATAATAAATGCACGAATTGACCGTATCTAACCTCGTTGTGATCGAACAAACATACTTCTGTCGTTTCAATTCACGTGGTTGTACTGCAAAATGAATTGCTAATTACCCCTTCGTACTCACTATCACTCTCCCTCCTCCGTCGTGCATATGTAAATTTTGGTCCAGATTATGGACATACATTTGATTTATCAACGTTAATAACTAAAGGGGCAAACTTAAATATTTATAATATGCAATAAATATAAAATGTGATATAAATTTTAACTTACCCAGGGTAATGAAAGTGATTACTAGCGTAATTATCTACATTTTCGGGCTAAAGTGGTATTTTGGATTCAAATTGCCAGACTTCACTGTAAATATGTTGTCTTTAAACATTAAAAAAGTGATATTTGAATATTATGGAAATAATATTCAACGAGCCATGAAAACCACACCGCAAATATTTTTTTCAATGGATATACTCGTAATAGATTGAATTATTAATTTCTAATCATCTGAATAATACTGGATGAATTGTTTACTCGTGGCTGCTAGGTTCGATTCAAGAGTATGACAAGAATTGAAGGAAACTAGTTTTTTATTCAGTTTTGAACATATTAAATGCATGGCCTTGGAAACCCCCATTGATTGTTGGGGCTTAACGTTCACTCCGATGGGAGAATATAAATCCATAAGTTTTGCTACCTTCTACACCTCACTTCCAACTTCACCCAGATTATTCGCATAAATATAATGTCTCTAGTGACTTTATAAGCTTAGAAAAAAATAATGTAAGCTATTAAAACCAGTATTCCGACGAAGGGACTACAAAATTCCTGGCATAACTGGCAGGAGAAAGTGAAAAATGGGAGAGGATGAATTATAGCCTTGAAGGTTGGAATGGAAGGGAAGAGAAACTTTTAGTGAATTGGAGAAGGAAGAAGAGGGAAAGAGAGAGGGACACAGTGGTTGTGGGCGTGCGTGAGGGAGGGGGTTGACTTTTGGGGTGGGCGAGGGGTGCCGTGACGGAAGAGAGGGGGAGGGAGAGGGAAATATATGGAGGGATGTAGGAGCCCCAATGACTTCCACCTGCACGCCCCGCCTTTCTCGGAAAAGAATCAAGGGCGCTGGTTCTTAAGGCCGGTTAAGGTGGAGAAGGGTCAGCCCAGAGGAGAGGAGATAAGGTCACTCAGGGAGCGAAATTTCAAGTTCATCACTTTGGCGCCCCTGGGACGCGTGCGGAGGCGCAAAAACAGGATGGAATCGATAAAATCTGTTCAAAAAAATATACGCATGAGAATCAACTGGCGCCAATTGGGAGCGATCTCTGTGAACCTAAACGGACTTCGAATAGTGAGCGGTATTATTTTATGATTAGCGCACCAATATTTTGCCTTTGAAAGTGTATTTTCCTGGTTTAGTATGTTAGCATTTCATTCATATGTTAGCATAATTCATTTGTGTGTTAGCATTTTATTGAGAATAAATATTATTTTATCAAAAGAAAAATCAATTGATGCGGTTTTGTGCTGATAATTCAGTTGTAATGGTCAATTAATTATTTATTCTCAAACTTTGCGGTGTAGTTTATTAATAATACATTCATTTTGATGGAATTTTTCCTCCCAGTCCTTCGTGATCCTGAAGCTTATAGCTTATTTAAAGGTAACATACACGAAATTTTTAACTATGATAATTTAAAAATATAATAAACAAAGGTAAATTTTGTAGTGATTCGAAAAATGTTTACTTAAACTACTTCCCCATTCCATTAGATTAACTCAGGAAGACCTCATCTTACTCTAAATACGGAGCAAATAAAATCGAAGCCCAGATCATGAGAGTAAAACGTGATACCGTTCAATAAGAGCATAGAAAATTTCTGTCCACACATAGCTATTCAAAGCCTTCCCAAAAATGCAATGATTGCAACGGATGATTATTTGTATTGAACTTGCCTCAGTCTTTACGGAAAATTTATAACATCTCTCGCGAGATGCTTCCCTTACATAATAGAACGCAGTAATAATATCAGAGGTAAAGACTCAAAAATCTGTTGGTAAAAAACTAACCAACTGAAGATATTCGCCAAACAAACAGTAGTTACGACACAAAGGAGCATGAAGTCACTAACAAAGGCTCATCACACTGCAGTACTACTTAGTTATTAAATATTACCTACGCCTGTTCCATGCCTCAAAATGGAGCCATCAGGCGCCTATCGCCACACACTCGCCGGTCGGGACCAAACCTCCCACGCCGCTAATGAAAATCAATTTGGGAAGGGAAGAGAAGGAAACCGAAAGTGATTCGGTTACGCATGCTAAGCTTACGCCAAACGGAACGCTCTCCATCCCACTCCACTCTCCATTGCCCTACCCCTCCCTACCACTCCTGCAGGTGCTACTCCCTCCCCATTCCCCACATCGCCCCCCACAGGGTGGTGCGATGCCGACTTCAACCGCGTCTGACACTGCGAATAGTGTACCACCCACACGCTCCGTCTCTTTCCGCCTCTTAGGTGAATTTCCACGCTCCTTGCCTCGTTCCACATCGAAGGCACCTTCATCTCTTACTCCTCCCCATGCCTCTCTTCCGCCCTCCCCTCCCCCTGCGGCGTCTAATGTCAGTGAGTGAACGACGATCAAACGGCGCACCGCCGGGGGTTGGGACACCGGTAGCGGCGCCATGACAAGAAGTCGGCCATCCCCCTCGTACAAGCAACCCCGCAATCCCTTTCTCCCCATCCAGCCACGCTCCCCGCTTGCTCAAAGGGTGCGTAGAAGCAGATACGAAGAGTGCTCTACTTGTCCCTGGGGGGAGAGGAGGGGCGATGTGCTCATGTAACGTCCTCCTTACACACTGCACGTCCCAACAGCGGCGACCTTGAGCCAACGGGGCGGTTACAATGCGCAATCGCGACCACTTGCCGTGGAGACAATGTGGGGGGTGATGGCGATGGGGGCAATGGCGATAGGGGCCGATGGGGGATGAGGGACCACCCTTATGGGAGAGGGGCGAGTTTTGCGAGTCGACTAAAATCGAATTACGTCTTAAACTTTCCTATTTATACTTCCGTTTCAGACACATCAATGATTTCAACTAAGTTTTATGCCTAAGGCTATTTCCAAATGGAAAACGCAAGCTGAGGCGTTGGCGACTTTGTAAAGCGGCAATCCATTCATTTTACTCAATTTCCTTGACTCTTATTCCTTTCTGTGATCTGTACATTTATGTATACTTTTATCATCTTGTGATTCAAAGCATATGAGTCGACGGAAGGGTCTTCATTCACATCTAATCCTGGGCAAGACAGAAAGACATACAATAGGGTACACTTTCATTTTGTCTGAAAAGGTGGGTCGTGTGAGGCGCTCGCGTCCTTCCATCCGATGGGCACATTGGTCACGTTCTCGGCTTGAAGCTTAACGAGGATGAAATGCCCTCCCCCCCATTGCGCGTACCTCCACTCTTTACCATCGTCGAGCGTTCATACCATTTGACTAATCACGAAGGAGGCTCCCAAGTGGTCGGTGTCGGTCTACCGTGTTTGAAGGAACGGTTGGGGCACCGATTCACGCTTCGCACAATCTTTGATCTACCAGATTTTCTTCCCTTCCAATTGGGGTATGGCAACCACAACAGCATTAAAAGTTTCACCATACGGCAGTACAAATTGCAACTGTTTAAAAGATAATCTAAAAGATTTTTACTGTTTTACCAAATATTCATTTAGAGATTCTGAAGAAGTTTTTCTCTAACTGAATTCCTTTCCTCTGTTTTAAAAATGTTATCACATATGGTAAGTATATTTTTTATGCAAGGATCCAACGATCAAGTGTTCAAAAGTATTATTTTCGATGGAATAGACTGAGGCATTTCTTTAACCGGTCGGTGACTTCAACGTTGTTCTGAAACTCGTATGAATAATAATTTTTCTCCTTTTTACATACATCCTGGTGAACGCGAAGGACTTTTACAATTTGAAATTTCAGCATTCCAATTTACATAGGCAGCATATACATACGGCATAAATAACATCTCATTCCCGAGGCCGGTCTGCAGAATGCTCACTTTGCATTAAGTAGGGTCACGAGACTAATATTCGTGTTTATTAGAGCCATTTCATGTCCCGTTACACTCTGGCTTCATGCATGGCCATAAATTACTTCATGTCCTTATTTTGCCGGCAAAAACGTAGCTGCAGGTACCATTTCAGCTTGGAATGAGGTTATAACCAACAATGACTTGGGGAGTAACTTCGTATTATACCATACAGATGGATAATAAATCAAACCATAATTTAATGAGATCTACCGTTATGTTAATCCATGTAGTTATCAGATAAATATAAAGAGAAAGATACTTTATTGTTAACTTAAGAATAAAGCCTTCATGTTTTCAAAATTTTCGCAAGAAAAAGCTATTTAGACATTTGGGCATTATGATCATGAGAGAAAACATAATTTTTATCAGAAGAAAATTGCTTATTACTTCCATGAAAATTTTTTAAATAAATAAATGGCAAGATGTGTAGGAAAACCAATTGATAATTATCGATTATGATTATCAATGCCTGCATTTATAGGTGACACAAATGAGCGAATAAGGCCATAAGAAGTGTTCGACTGGTTAAATCGTGAAGTGAACGGTTTTTCACGACAAAATTCGTTCAAATCATGCTCATTAAAAAAGTGTTCATTTTCGATGAAGGGCATCTGTATTTTGAAAATTGAGGATGGTTGAATAAAAATATAAGTATCGCAAACATTTCAAGCTCGAGCAATATATATTTTTAGCATATATTATAAAATACGTAGTCACCTGCAATTAGAAGAAATAGAACATACGAACAGGTTGACGGGTTGTGGTGCGCAAGCAAGAATCGATGACCTTGATGACTAGCCGCCAAGAGACTGAAATAGCTGGCTCTC
This sequence comes from Hetaerina americana, assembly GCF_022747635.1. Taxonomy (NCBI): domain Eukaryota; kingdom Metazoa; phylum Arthropoda; class Insecta; order Odonata; family Calopterygidae; genus Hetaerina; species Hetaerina americana. Next base: position 8,977,967 of record NW_027286874.1, on the reverse strand, counting down.
GATTGTGTCCACACAATGACTAGGATAAGTTAGCGTAATTATGGGTTAAAAAGATAAAAGAAAATAGAATGTAGAGGACGAAGAAAATGAGGAAGCACAGAGGAAGCTATGACTGAGACAAGATACTTCTCATCATACAATGGAAACCTATCGTGCTCATATCAATGAGAAGGGACCGTCAATGATAAAACCATACAAACTTATCTTCCTTTCAAATACATTTGAAAATTAGCACTGAAACAACAAATAAAAAGGGAGCAGATCAATTATTTGGGCAGTTTGGGAGGATTCAACGTCGATAGTGTGTTTTTAAATCCTGACTTTGGTCAAATTCCTTTGCCTACTAGAGTGTCATACAATAAAGTGTGTACTCCTGCCTTTCCTTATGATTGGACTTTTGACGACTATTCTTCTCCAGCTTCCCGCAGTGCCTTACTTTATCCAACTGATGACCTCTACACTTAATCAGGACAGCTTTCAGTTGCCTTTTCAGTACCGGCATCCTGCCTTTTTCCGTTATCATGAAAAATATCTTTTAATTAAAAATTCATCATTATTTTACACCATGGTGTATATTCAGGTCCATTCATTTCCTGATTTAACTTCGCATTAAGATATGAACTAAGAGTTCTGATAAAATAAAAATGTTTTCATATTCTAAAGGTGAATTTCACGATACCACTGCAATGCAACCGTCGTAGGAAATCCTCTAATTTCAAATGTTATGCAAAAGAGATTTGAGGTTTGGTGTGGGCAAAAAAAAGAGAAAATAAATTTGACTAAGAGTAAGGCAAACGCCGAGATTAACTAGAGTTAGTAAAGGAAGAATTTTGATGGGGAAAATTAAAAAAAAACCAGAAAGAGGGGGTAGAGAAAATATTTAAAGGTAGTCAAGTCAAATGTTGAAAGTCGTGACAGTAGAGAGATTTCGGCGCAAGTATTGTAGAGGAAAGGAGGAGAATGAGCTAAGGAGACGGAATGAAGAAGGCAGAAATGAAGAAGAAAATAATGAGGGTAAAAAATTGGATTTTATCATGATGCGTTGAAAAACATCATTAGATATATCATGAATGAAGTAATTCTAAAAAACCCTTAGCATAACCATGTGTAAACAATGTTTCTACATTATTTTGGAGATAAACGAATATTAATGACGAGTGCTTGTAAAGTTACATTAAAGCCTGTTTACAGGATGTAATATTTACTTAGTAATTGTAATGACTGTTGAAAAAACTATTGAAAAAATCTGGTACTAAATTATGCTCTGCCCGATCTATCAAAATGACTACACTTATTACGTGTATGCCTGAAAAGGAGAATAAGTTGAACATAGACGACCAAATAGATTTGCATGGATTTGCTGCATGTCAGTCCCAGAATTTGTCCCGGAATTATTGTTGCTTTACTCCAAATTACCCATGAATTTGAATAATCAATGCAGTTTTATTAATCTTCTAATTGCAATGAGATGCATTTTGCATTTTTTTGCAAATGCCATCCAGGTCAGATGATTTTTCGCTTGTTTTCAAGACGTGACTCACAGCACATCTAAAAATATACAAATATGTTTGAAGCAATCCGTTCTCTCGAGAACGACTATGACGACAGGTATTAATGACAATCCACGAAGTGGAAACCATGATATCATTGGTGGTAGCAATCGCCGTCTAATTTGCTCAGCAATTCCCCTTAAGGTTTACGCAACCCAACACGAAGCATATTATTCCGAGCTCGAGTGCACAGTGTTGCACGGACCTACGCATTGCTCTGTTGCTGCGTAAGCGTCCTGCGCGCGAGTGAGTACACAATACTCTCCTAAAAAAATGTAAGATCAAAGGGATGCACGCACGTTTGTATGTAGCCTAGTACGTGCGCGCGAATGTGTATATGTTTAGAGGCATGTCTACAAGACGGAAGATGTTAGCTTCTCAAGTCTCCTCGAGTTATTCTACACGGTTTAGCTGAGACCAATTATTATGAAATCATTATAATCGTAAAACATCTGTTGTGCACGAAACATTACTCTCTTTACACTTTTGGCATCAAATATTTCTAAAGCGATATTCAGTCGCAATGAATGGTAAATTATTATTTTACCCAATATTTTATTACCTCTGTTTAAAAAAATGTAAGAAAAAGAATATTCGTACTATACCTCCCTACATTTATAGAAAGCTCCTTTCAATAATAAGTTATTGGACACTACTCCTGCTAATTAAATTACCTATTTTACTGACTAAAGATTAAGAAAGAGAGAATAAGATTAGTAATTTAAATAAATAATTCATTGGTCGGGGCATTGTTACTCAGTTTTTGGTGGTTATATTTCTGTAGCCGTTACAGAGCCCTTGCGCTTTTTAAATTTCAATTAACATTTTATTAAATATTAGTTAGTAAAGTAGTAGTATTTTAGTAAATATTTAGTTAATATTCAGTTGCTAATTAAATAACTTAGAGCATAACTTTATAAAATTGATAAAATAGCAGATATTTTTAAAAAGAGTATTAAGATGGAATGCACCTATTCGCTAAGAAAAAAATCCACAGCGTACAATATATTTGTTAAACGTATCTCCTAAAATTTTGCGTTATGGATAATCGTTATCTAAAAAAACAATCAAATTGATGACAAAGGTTAAAAATTATGTGAGACACAAAAATATTTTTCCCCTAGTATTTTAATGAAAAGTATATGACTTAAATTCATCAAAAAATTAATGATATAATCAAATAAAGTATATGTCCAGATTTACAACTATTGACAGAGAAAAACAATAAATATAGCATATATCAGCATGAAAACATTACCTAGTTTTTTTGAATTTCGTTAAAAGCTCTTCAGTTATTCTAATCATTACGAAATGTTGCGTATGATATTGTTGCAGGAAGTACTGTGAACTGTATTATATCATCATTGAGTTAACGGCCTTCAAGACAACATCTTTAGGACCAAAACATCCCGAGCATATATCTACATACCCTTAACCATACGTCTAAATCAACTGCCAGGCATATGCTCGCACATTGATGGTTTCGAGGATATCGCTGTACCATGAACACCGGTATGGTGACTTTTTCCTCTACTGAAATGCACTTCCCAACTTAGTGTAAACAAAACATATAACATGAGAGAAATAATAACACCTAAGGAATTAACATATCGGTAAGCACGATGGTTGATGAAAACAACTTCTGAAAAACTGGGCTACGGAATTGATCCGCTCACAGTTTAGGAATATACACAAAGGTGTAGATTTCCAATAAAATTAGTAATATGGATTTTGAAGTTAACCTCTTGGTGCATAAATATTTAAAGTTCTAATATACATACATGTAGCGCTGTGCATAAATTAAAAATATCTCATAATCAGTCGTGCTTTGATTATTATTGATTTTCATCTGCGAATGTTAATAAAGCTTGCAATGCATCATGAACGTAATGGCTTATGGTGGTATTATTTCTTTCATTTGCTGCATTGGTTTACTCTTAGTAATCCAGAGCATTAATGCGGAAGCAAAAGTTTCCTAAAATGATAAAACACATTCATTCGTAGAGCTGCTGCAAATGACCTGGTCATGATTGAAAACACCGGCATGTGATTAGCATTAGCAATAAGCCTTGCTGGGATCAATTTCTCGTCTGTAAATATTAGTCAATTATCCAATTTTAACTGATGAAAACGAAATATCTTCTCAACATTAGTTGGAAAGAATGCATTGTGTTATACCAAGAAATAACGTAGGGATTAATATAAGAGGAATTCAATTATAACAAACCAATCCGAAATAGAAAGACAACGTTTCACATCGAAGGTTCAACTAAATAAACGCAATCAAATATTTTTTCTAAACCTTCTAAAGTAATTTAGCACCTACAAATGAAATGAAGATAGAACCCCTGTATTTTATTACCGATCCAGGAGTACATAGCAAACAGTAACTTTTGCGTTTCCCCCCGCAACCCCCATCGTCTGACTTCGTATCTATTCTTTAGACACACCAGAAAATCAATATCCTCTAGATTTTATCATTTTTCTTAGAAAGATCCTCTGAGTAAAATTCCTGGGCATTACTAAAACTACAAGAAGAATTGCTAAGACCTCTCAGATTAATTCGTAGCATGCATTAAGGCATCTGCCAAAATGTTGTATATACATAGCAAATTACCTTTATGCAAATATTGCTAGCATTTGACTAATAAGATTCATCAATTCAAATTGAAAAGCAAACATGAAGCGATCCGCTTGGGTGGTTAAAGGGAAAAATTGATGTAATACTTCCTTCCTCTTCCGTTTATGAAGAATTTAAAAGGTTTAAATGAAAAGTGAGCACGACCTTCGCCAGCCGTAATTTGCGTCGCCTTGTGCTTAGCTAAGGAGAGAGTTAAAAGCCTCTGCGGCGTCAATCCTGAAGCGCCTCAGAGACTGAGGTCAGAAGAAGGTGTTCATCAGCGACCTTCGCTTTTAGTGCCTCCACGTGATATCCTCTTAACTGTTTACTTCCGTGCGATGGAAGAGAGCAATGACGCCCTATAAAGCAGACCTGGTGCCAGCGCGAAGAGCGGTTCTCTGCCGCCCGGCGACTGGGTTTGTTTATTTATCCTTCCATTCCCATTTAATCGTTCTCACTCTCTGGTCAGGGTTTTCTCAGCATCTCCTTCTTCCATGCTCAGCTCAATTGGAAGAACTGAGACATGACAGGCCATATAAATCAAGACCCACGAAATAACTCCTGTTTGAGAAATTTAAAGTCAAATTGTATTTAAAAAAAGTTATCTCCGTGGGTGTGGAGTTCTGTAAATAATGTGGAAGAGATTCCCAGATTGTTGATTTGATGCTTGGGAATTCTCACTTATCAAGCAAAATATAGATGACGTTTCTTTAACAGGGAACTTTTATGTCCCTAAAAATAAACAAGGATTACATTGCTGAGCATAAAATTCAGGGTTTAACAAGGTGACCCATACGTAAACGTTACCATTGAGCAGTAAAATTAGATAAGACGGAAGAGATGGAATTTGAGATTTTCCTTAGGAGAATTTAATTAATCTAATTTGTAAATCTGGTCAAATGAGGGTTTTAAATAAATATTGGATGAAAGTTCTGAAATATTTACACATTTTATGAAAATACCCTATGGTGATCATAAATTTAAAATATCATGTCCTCCTTTTAAAAATTACGTCAAATACGATAGTAGATACTAGTCAGTTAGTAGTATAATAGTTTTTGCTTTATTTCTAAAATTTGTTTTCTCTTAATAAATAATGCTGATTATGGAATAAATATATGATAAGCATCGTGTGTGCCTTTTTATCTTATCTATTTTGTTAATGGCAATAATTTATAAAGTATTAATTATAATTTTCAAATCAAATTTATAATATTTTTGACTTTCAAAATATAATAAATAATTATGAAAGAAAAAAATATTTTTCAACGACTCTTTACGGTACGTAGGTATTTCATATCTACCTAATTAAAAGTTATTTACAAGATTTTGTACTTTGCACTGAAGTTCGTTCAATTTATAAAAAATCAATTATTTGCATTTTGAAATCGTTAAAAACTCCGTCCATAACTGCGAGTACATATGATAGTCTCGAAGCACAAAAAGTCCATTTATATCAGTTTGTATGATCCGAACAGATATTTTACACATATTAAAACTATCCTGCGAGAAAGAAATCGGAAACTTCCATAAGTGCATCAGGAAATTTAGTAATAGCTACGAAAAAATCTCTGAGGCGGTAAGATTAAAAGAAACAGAAAAAAGTATTGCAGAAACAATAAAATGTTGGGAGCGTACATATTTTTAGACAACTTATTTAAGCATACAATGTGCATGATATTTGTCCGAAAGAAGTTCAATTGTTACGAATTCAATTTTTTATAAATATTATAAAATATCCCTAGTGAAACACTGCTAGCAGTTTCTCCACACGCCATAAAGGTTAAACTAAATGAGAGATTCTAACCAGGAATTTTTATAGCGTAAATAGAGATATTTTTTATTTTGCTACTTCGCTGAGCTACCAATTTTTCTGCAACTGTCACACCTAAACAAAGCAATTCTTTTACAGAATGGAAAAAATTTACTTGAGAAAATCTGACTCGCTGACTAGTGCAAAAAGGAAAATTCATAAAACACAGCATTAAACAACAATATTAATAATTTGATGCACAAAGCTACAACATTGAAAAGCCGATACTAAGGCGTTTCACGTGACTAATCTAAGAATCAAAAGTCTTAAAATAATATGCTTAGGCAATAACCTTTGGCGGCTCCTTGCTCTGCATCAGTTATACATATTCTTTTCAGCATGCATTGAAAACATCCATAATGCAAAACAATTCTCTCAAAGCACCTGCGAGAGTGACTTAAAGCGAACGAGGGACAATTGGTGAAAGGAGATAGTAAATCGATTTTGGGGAAAGAGCAACATTTTATAGGGAACAGGCAACATTACGGTGTAGACGCGGGCATTCATTTCCACGCACTCTGTTCGTCGTAATATTAGCTTTCTCTTATATTTAGAAACCAAAATGTTGAGTTCATGTTGGGAGAATAATTAACAAAACTATGCAAGTATGCCATAACACTGACCCTGAAAAAAATCTAGTTATCTCATTGAATATGTTGAAAACCATTCAATAACCAGTTTAACATTGCCTATACAAAGTCAATATAAATACCCATCAGTCGATTAATTACTTAAAAAATAATTTAACAAAGCGACCACTACACGACCAAACGAATATTCTCTACCCTCAGTGCGTTTCAAATGAGACGTAATGGACGCATCAATACGAGTGCTAATTACTTAATAGTCGATTAATTACTTAAAAAATAATTTAACAAAGCGACCACTACACGACCAAACGAATATTCTCTACCCTCAGTGCGTTTCAAATGAGACGTAATGGACGCATCAATACGAGTGCTAATGATCTATAAAAATTAAGCTATCCATTTATAAAATATCCAAGCCTCAGTTATTACAGTTTCTCATTAATGCAATGAGATTAAAAAACAAAATTTTGCTGATTTCTCCATCATTTTTCGACTTCCGTCGCACAGGTCAGGCCGCGGTTTTCTTGGCCGTTTCCCTTCAAAGATCTCTGTCGCCCTTTACCTTCGCCTCCTCTGCGCCCACCATCATCGCTCGGCCCACCGCATCGGAGATGGGCTGTGTGTTCGCTCGATTGAAGGAGGGAATCATAATCTTTTGAATAGTTCCGCAAAATCTTCCCCAAAGTACCCGCTGGGCCCTGACTGAAGGAGCGGTGGGAAGGAAGCCGGGGAAAAGTGGAGGCAGGGAAAGAATAAAGTGGGAGGGGGAGGAGGAGTACTTCGGGGAGGTGTAGAGGAAGACATAAGAGGGCGGGGAGCATGGAAGAGGTTTGGGCGTCAGTACGGGGTGGTTGGGTGGGTGTGCCGAGGCGATCGACTGAACGCGGATGGAAACGAAGACGCGAAAGGCAAGCTGATTCCCCGGGAGAGGGGCTCGGAGGGTTTCGACAAGGCGAGGTCAGCAAAATGGAATAAAAAATAAGAAAATACTGAGAGCAGGGGTGGGTGGAGGAGGAGGCTGGCTACCCTAGTGATATCGAGTCTAACAAAGAGCGAAGGCCAGCTGGGAGAATGAGTTGAGGGGAAAAAGGGGTTGGTGTTTGATTATGGTCGAGGCAAAATTTGAAATGGGAAGCAATCAGAATGAAAAATGATATAAAGAGGAAACCAAGCAAGAGGGCTCGCTGGTTTTTCAGTGGTGGAAGAGAGGGAGAGAAATTCCCTCACACTATATTGAGTAATCAGCGATGTGAGAGACAAGAGGACATGGATGAGATTGGAAAAACGAACTAGCTGCGATACAAATCAGGCGACAGAAAAAAAGCATACTGGGCACACTCTGAGAATAGCTAAATCTCCATTTCTAAATGTATCATTAACGTAGGAATGGGAGCGATATAAAATAATTAAATGACATGACACTGAAATAAAAGGCACATCAAATATTAATCTCAAAACTAATTGAAATGGAGTGAAGGTTTTTTATATATACTTTTTAAACGTATTTATCAGTATTTTACGATTTCGAAGCCATGCCAGGTTTTTAAGATATGGGTATGGAGTAAGATGACAAAAATATGCAAAACACAACATAGATATTGGTCCAATAATTAACAAACATCTTTTTATATGCCCACTTAACATACGGGGAAAATGTCAAGAGATGAAGATTCAAACCTTTTGTCAAAAGTACCTATGGATACAAATGCTTATAAACGAATAAGTTCTAGACACGGTTGTGAAAGAAGCAAGGCATTCAAAGAAGACAGAAAACGTGGCTGCAGAAGACATTGAGAGGCAGTGAAATGCTGAAGGCGGCAATGGTGGGGAGAACGGTTGGTAAGGCGATAAAGATTGCGTAAAATAATAATTATGGTTGAAATTATGAGCCATAAAAAGCACGCTAAACTAAAGAATAATTAATTTAAATACGTAGGATGGGGTTTTAGGATTTCTTGTGTCGCGTTAGCTGGGGCTTAGGAGTATAGTGACTGAGTAGTGCCTAGTAAGGTAATATGTGAACTAGTCAAAATAAAATTAATAAGTCACCTATTGGGCCACATAGTAAACCTATGTTGATTTTGCTAAAATAATAATTTTATCAAAAGTTTAGCTAAAATATTTATTGTAAAGTTATATCTGATTTACGAAAAAATTATTATTATTCTATGGGTTTAGGTAATTTTTTGTGGGACGCAACCCATACAACTGTGCAATGATGCCTTTATATGCCTCGCATTACAAAACACAACCTGAAATCTGCCACTACAATAAGCACTCTTCGATTTCGTCTACCCTCCATTTCATCCATTCTGTTTCCATCCGCCCATTCGTTTACCTAACTTCTTCACTCTATCACAGTCTTCGACATCTCATTGCCAATCAAAATGGGCGGCAACAATTTTCCTGCCTGATTTGGATTTATCCTGCAAATCCCTTCTCCATCCCAGCCACACTAGGTTATAATAGTTTGTCTATTGTCACGCCTATAGTCTTGCTTCAACGACTACGTATCTGCGCCACACAAGACCACGCTCCACATCAATGTTTTGACGATCATTTTCTTGGCAACCTTAATCAACGCCCTCCTCTTGAAAGCTTCTTTACATAACAATTTCTTCTTCTATGTCCCTACCACTTCGACCATTTTGGTCAAAAATGTTTCCAAGATACGTAAACTGTCCCACCTGCTCAAGTTCATGGATTCCTTTTTAATTATTTAACTTAGCTTTCCTCTTCCTCGAGAACCGCAGAACCTTTGATTTGTTTTGTTTATTCCCATTCCATACCTATCGCATTGAATTTCCAAAGCGTTAAGCAGTGCTTGCAATCCCTTGGCTATCTGACAAACTTGAATGACTTCATTATTCGCAAACCGAATTGATTTTATGAATTTTCCGTCGACTTTCATTACTGTCTCCAGTTCTTTCCATGCCTCTTTTCCCATTTACTTTACATAATCGTTGAAAAGACATTCATACAGGATATGTTAAGTGTATATAACAGTGACAAAGAAGTACGAAGGCAATATAACAAGAGTTCCAGGGAAACTTACGATAATACAGTAAAGGTAAAGGCGAGAAAATGCAAATATTAGATGACACAAAATTCGTGCCCCTTGGGCTCGGTTTTATTGTCTCGTCAAAAGCATTCTTTAGTACGTATACTTGAGCGTTAACTTACCAATAAATCCGATTTTATAAACAAATAAATTCGCTCATTAGCGAATGTGAGTTACCGTTAGTACATAGAGTAACCGTTAGAACATAAATCTAAAAAGTGGATCGGAATGGTGCGGTGGCTAACGTACTGGCTTCCCACCCAGAGAACCCGGGTTCGAATTCCGGAAGCAGCGGATATTTTTCTTCGGTATCTTCGATCCCTACTAGAGGTGCTTATTGGAGTGCAATTGGAGTGTGTTTGCTGTCTGAGATGTTAAACTGCGAACCCCTTGGTGCCTTTTGTTAAGAGTAGGGTAATGCTCACGCCGGGTTACCCTCTACACTTCCTCCTTTCCTATCCATCCCCAATGGCGCAATTGACCTTCCAGCTTTAAGCTGTCAGTCACCTCCCCTAACTCTATTACTACTATCGTCTATCAGTTATTGATCTGCTCAATAACCATTTTTTAACTTAAGTAGCCATTAAATTGGGTTTTGGCCTTAACCGGAGGTTAAAGTTAACGTTCAGTTAAACAAAATATTATAAAACCTGGCCATAGACTTGAAATGTATTGAATACTAACTAAATGAAAAGTATTCCGCTATTTCTATAGATATGAAGCCCTTTCCTTCTTCAACTGCTCGTATGCATTGCGCCAAGCCTGGGTTTTTCCTTCGACATTTAGAAAGGAGCAATCAATGAAGAGGAACAGGTGCGGCGAGAGGCAACGGGAGAGAGTGAGTGAGCCTGAGACGCGCGAGCCACAAAAGATAAGAGTGGAGACAGGAATCCAGGAGTGAGGCGCAGGATAAGCGCGGGAGTGGGAAAAGCTGATTTCGGGAAAGCCCTCCTTGAGCCCCGTCGATGTGTACAAAAGGGAAGGGAGGGATGTCAGGAAACAGGGTGGTAGGTGGTGAAAGATTCAGAGAGGAAGGATGACTGTGCTGAGATCCATTAGATTCCCTCCAATACGACGATATATGCCCATCAGCCCTCAGGGCTCGGGTTCGAGGTAACCTGAGGGTTCGAGCACACCGCGACGGCTGGCGGATATGCTGCCTGATTGGGTCGGGCTGAAGGTAGGTTCGAAGTGCCTATGGGGGTTTGGGCGAGTAAATAAGGCGATTGAGGGAGAGAGGAGGATCTGCGGCGCAGGTCGTGATCATATATGATGAAATTTCCCAACTCCGTGCCGGAGTCCAAGCAAACAGGGATCCCTTCACTCCCCCCCCCCCCTTCGCATGCATATTCTTCCAAAACATTCTGCCATACAAAATTATTTTTTGCCCAATGTTCAACGAGCCTTTTGTCATAGAGAGACGACGCTTATGGCTTAACCACTAGTGGTCACAACATCGGGTGAATACTCTGAAAATTTATCGAAAATAAAATTGAAAACCAGAGTGAAACGCGATCAATTCTGTTCCACTTACCCAAATTTCATCATAGCGAATAGCAATTCGGGGTTTGGGTCCCATTATCGGTGACATTACAGTGCTAATGGGAGTTCACGGCCGCAATCTATGCCGAATCTCTCGTGACTGCGGAGTAGGCAGGTGAGAAAGGGTCTAGGAAGTGATAGGTGCAATGGTGTGTCCTCAAATGGCAACCGATTGCGGAGAACGAGTTTGAGCCTTAACTTTTATGTCTAGTAAAAACTAAATCCGTTCAGAATGATAGAGCATAAAAAAATTGAAATAACCGTGAAATTGGAATTTATTTTCGACATTTAAGCGAAGAAGTAAAACGTATGTCCTGGGCCATATAAGAGAATATGCTGTACATTTAAATTAAAATTAAATGTTAACGGAGTACTATTTGAAGATTCTACGAATGCACTACTGAAAAAATGTCATCATATTTGCTACTTATAAACTTAGTGTTTATTTATTTAGACATTGCTTTGTGCTGTAAAGTACCTCGTAAGTATGCTATAGCCACGCCGAATACTAACCACTTATTCCTAGCCCAAGTGATATGCGATACGCCTAGTTACATTGAATACAGAAGTTTTAATTCACGTCCTAGCCCCCAACAGAAAACTGTAGCCTGCGCGCCCCGATAATAATTATTCCCGAGATTGTATTCTAAAGTCAAATTTATTTTCATCTTAGCTCTTTGCATTGTTCTAATTAATTTGAAAAGAGACAATATTTTTCAAAACGATGGCAAGTGATTAGTAACAGATTAAAACAAATAATTGCTGCTGATGGAAATCGAATACCTACGTGTGCTTCAAAATTATTTAATTCTACACAAATTCTAAGGCGATTTAAGGTTTTCGCAAGAATAGTCTACTTGTGCATGGTTAATTAACAACACCATTTTTCCATCTGGCCATATTGTAAGTATTTACGGAATTTTGCATTCAAATATCAAAGGTTTTCCCTGTCAACAAAGGATTGTCAACATTCAAATTACGTTCCATAATACATGGAATACGCACATAGCGCGTGCATGAAAATTGCATGCATGAAATGTCTACATTCTATGCATTACGCTCACTTAATCTCTCTTCGTCTTATTTTGTTATTTACTCTCTTTATTTACATTTTTAAAGAGGTAAGTTTAATGTATCCGTGTCGCCGTTGCAGGGCAAAGTTATAAATATACCGCGCAAACTAATAGGACTACCACTTAGAAGTGCTTCAAAGCGAAGCAGCTTTCAAGTGTGGTCTCGAATATTATTGGGATACAGTGATCAATCGAAGGTGTTGAAATGCACAAGGATTTCGATCACCTTCTCCTAGTAGCGTGCGGCTGTTTCCATTCTAAGGTACATGGACTGATTAAATGGGTGGTGTCAAAATCAATAGGCATAGAATTATTCTAAATGTCTTCCACTCACGGAAAATGTATCGACTATATCGGAGTTCGGCGACCTTGCCAGCCGCCTACCTCAGATTTAAAAAGTAAAATTTTAACTGACATAACATGCTTCACGCATATTTACTCTCATTAGACTTTACATTCTGGACTGATTTGAAGCGATTTGGCCACTCTTAATATTTGATTGTGGCCGTTTTTTCTATTATTGACGTGCAGATTTACAGAGGAATGTGAATAGCATATTTAACCCTTTTTTAATGCTGTTTTTCTGAGTCTTCACAAGATCTTAAAGCAAAACGATTAACTTATTTAACAATGAAAATTTTCATTTAGAGCGAATGAGTGGCATGGGATCTTAAGAAAACAGCCAACAAACTTTTCCAATCATGGAGGACGCTTGCCTAACTACTGCCATAGTGAAGATCGCAGGTATGATTTGTTGTTATAGCATGAATTTAATACCGTATCTACAAACGTAATTATTGTAATTTTTCTGTAATGAACACTATACCTTTTACCATAGGGACATAAAAATATCATCCTCATTTCAGGTTATCCCGTAAGGCAATTGGCATTTTTGAATGCTCAACTGCGTAAATTATTTAGCAATATTTACACAGCGCGAGGAAGAGATCGATTTGAAATATAAGTGCTGGTAGAGAATGGGGTTGGGATGACAGCGTCAGACGAGTATATAAAACAGGGCTGTTCACCATCATCCTAGCTTTTCAACGGATAAACAGAGGAAATGGCTTATGTGGAATTAAACGGGCTTGCTGAATGAGTGAAAGTTTCATGAGAATACACGAATATCAGTTAGAATTTCGATCATTCCAGCTTCAATAAGCCTTGCAGCCATATGATTGTAATTAATTTTTAGCACATTACAGAACCAATGTAATACTCAAGGGAAACGAATCAATATAAATGAGCAATAGGAAATGGGGTCCTAAATAAACAGCATGCCTAAGATAAGCATTAAACTCGGGAAATATAAACTAATGCAGCTAGAATAGTAAACCAATTTAAGTAGTGTTTTAGAAGAAGATAGTTAAAGTATTGAGAATATTATCAAAAGAAATAATTGAAAATTAATAAGGGTAATATTAATGGGTAAGGAGTTTATGAAATATGTCTTTAGTATTTTTTAATGAAAGGAATGATGAAACTATTGACATGAAGTATAGTAGTGAACGGTTCGGAAACTTGCTCACTGAGGGATTATGTAAGGTATAGACATGAGTTTTCTTAGCTTGAGGAAAAAGATTATCATAGAGGATGAGTGTAAGAGGAGGAGGAGAGCAGGTTACGAGAAATTCAACTAAGGCAGGGAATGTATGTATGAGTAGAACGTATTGCGTGACAACTGAGTGTTGATGTTCTGTGGAATGGATAACGTTGGATAACCGAGCAGAAGGGAAGAATACATAATAGGCATTATGCCACCTTACAAACCAAGACCTGTCAGTCTTCCATTCAATGATAAACCGACCTGTTTATTTACCCCTAACTATATTAAAAATTCAACCATGAGCTAGACACTTTAAAATCAATAACAGTTTCGAATGGCTATAGTGTAACCATTGTCACCAATCTCTTAAAGAAAAAAATGGAAATCTAAAGCTCATATTTCACAGGTATGCTCCCATGATCCCAAACAAGGAAAGCCCAAAAAGTAGTGTCGTCTATTGTTTGAAGGTGATCTTTCCAATAAGATTTCCCGAATATTTAAAAAATAAGGAAATTGGATAAATCACTTGAAAATCCTCAACTCCTCAAATCCTCTGGGAAAAATCCTTTGCCACAACAAAGACAAACTAGAACCCCTCCTACAATCCGACATTTGCAAAGTGAGGTGTGTTTCCTGTGACACATAGGCCAGACCGGTAGAAGTTTTACGACTAGAATAAAAGAACATAAAAGATGCTGGAGGACATTTGGTGATACATCACTTCTAGCTAAGCATCTATTACAATCATCCCACTCATATACGAATCGTAAATTTCATCCTGAGATTCTTCACTACGAAAATAAAGGCAAAAGACCTGATATTTTAGAGCAACTTGAAATTTTAAAATTAAATATGCATGCTCTTTTAGTGAAAATATCTAACCACTCTCCTCTACTTAGAATCCCGTTTCCACAGCAAACAGTGAAACTCACTCTCCCCAACTGACTCCACGCTTCTTGTATTTTCCCATCCAACCACCCCTGTGCCGAACAACCCTTCTTAATTCTTATTTTCTTATCACTTCCAATCACAATATCCTTCTTAGAATCACTTATGCCTCATCCCTCCGCCTGCCTCTATCCCTTCCATGTCCCCTTCCGCTTAAACCTTCCTCATTTTTTCCCACCGCCTGGATATGATGACCACAAGTGCTTATCTTCCCCCCCTTTTTTAACCTCTCCATTTCTTTCGTATCTCTGTTTCTCTGCGTTTTCCTTATTCCCACTCTTTGTCCAGGCCTACCTTACTCCTCGCTCTTTTATTCCCCCCTTCCTCAAACAGGTATAAATATGATGCACCACAATTTGAACCTTGTCTTGTACCTGAACATGATTCGATGAACTGAAACGCGTTGTACGTAACAAATAAATCTGTGGAAAAGTGCTTATTTGTTTTTCTAATGACGTTCTTCTAAATTCTAATGCCGAACTTCCACTAAATCTCGCCTGAATCTGTTGAATAGGCATGTTGGACGGAAAGAAATAAGGTGGAAAGAATGTGGAGTTAAAGAATGAATTACTGTGATCCAGGTTGTAGAGCACTTATTTAACGCCCTTTAATTAGGGCCTTAGAAATTTCGTA
Organism: Hetaerina americana; assembly: GCF_022747635.1. NCBI lineage: Eukaryota > Metazoa > Arthropoda > Insecta > Odonata > Calopterygidae > Hetaerina > Hetaerina americana. The sequence goes on along the minus strand of NW_027286874.1, from coordinate 8,962,591 downwards.
TCGATAATACAATTTAACAGCAAATGAACTGTACTGAAGTACAAAATATTCCGGACTTCATTCACGTCTGAAAACTAAACAAATATATATATATATATATATATATATGATAAGTATGATGAATGTATCACGCTCGCGGGAGCATTGCCTATGGCGTAACTTCTCCTTGAATAAGCATTCTTTTCCCTCAAGCAACTGCAATTTGATTGTTACCGTGCATGAAAAAGGATAAAGAATTTTCTTAGCCGTAAATTCTCGTCCCGAGGAAATGCATCTTCGCATTATTCAAACTCGACGAGTCTAACCGTGTACGTTGTATACGCACCAGTATTTGACCTACAGCGTGAGTCCAAACCGAAATACGGCGGTAAAAATATCAGCGCCGCAGAATTTATACTTTTTACAAGGTTTTCTTCTTTCCTTCAGAATCTTTAAAAAAAATTCAAATTCTTAGTTCACAAGAATAAGGATTGAGGGATACCGAATGATGATGTCAAAGACGCTGGAAATCTTAAACTAAAAATAATACCGGAAATGGAAAGAATAGGCAATTTTATAGATTTCAAAAATGTACTTCTACGATTAAATCATAAAACAATCGATTTGGAAAAGATGGCTTACATTTACCATTCATTATGTGAATAAACCGCTGAATGTACGTGAATTTGCTACGGTGTAGCAAAATCATTAAACATGCATACAAGTTCCTGCACGAGGTCAGGTGAAATAAAATAAATGTCACTTTTAAAGGCGTTCCTCTTCAAAAACTCAGTCGTGCCTTTACGTATGAAGCCAAAATTGCAAAAATTGCTGCTAGAAAGATGTTGCGAAAAACATAAAAATATTAGCAGACTTGAATGTGTTAAAATTAGCTAGCATATGCACGAAATCACGAAAAAATTATTAATTTTTCCAATGGAAATAATGGTAATTGAAGATGCACATCTCATCAATCACTTGAAGAAGACTCCTGTATCAATCAAGCTTCGATGTATAAGTTAGTCCTTCTAATGCTCAAATTAATAGAAATATGACATTATTTATGGATTTGATACAATATCTTTTCGGATGATGGAAAAATTAAACCTTATGCTCAATGAGTTATAGTAGCCATAACAGTGTAATACTGTGAAAAAATTTGAGTCTTTAGTGTGACTAAATATTTTTTGTAAATCTCCTAAGATTCTAGTTGTTACAAAGCAATTATTTATTTTCCTAAATTTATGATTATAATTAATACATAATTAATATTAAAAATGAAATACTATTTATAACACAATAACAACTTGCAAATCAATGCAAGAGGTTTAGGGTGTCACATAAAACTCGAAGAATATTAGGAGAAGTTATATAACTGAAGTCGGGATGAGGAAAAGGAATTAATAAAATCAGAGACAGAATGAAAAATAGAATGGCATGAAGGTTAGGAATGGCTAGGAAGTATAACAAATAAAAGTGAAAATGTAATGGAATTCTGAACAGCAAAGAACTAAAGCCTGAATTAGTCGTTCACAAATGCATGATTAGAGGAATTGAACAGGGAAGAGAAAAAGGATGCATAGAAGAAACGCGAAATGAATGAGGACGAATAACTAATCTGCAGTAACAACGTACTAATGATGCCCATACATTACTCCTGGTTATGCATAATCTTGAAAGTTGCGGAAAAGGACGGCCGAAACGAGGAACGAGTGGAAAATTTCTATCCTCAAAGTCTCGCGCCAGGCAGCAAAGAAAATGGGTCAACTACTCTTTATAAACTCATATTGATAAGCATGAGAGAATCAGAAAATTAAATGTTTTAAAAGAGTTTCGCAGGTTCGAAACGCATCATTGTTACTACGGTGTGAAGAGAAGTAAATCACATTTACTATGGAAACTACAGTACATATTAAAGTAGCCCTTAGTATTCAAGGCTAATTTGGAATCCATTCGGATAAATTAGCGAGAAAGAAATGTATTATAGTATATGCAAAATTTCTCAGACACCAGAATGAAATGATTAATTTGAAATATATAAATAAAAATATGATTTTTGAATACATATTATGCATATGTACTTTAACACTTACTCAGCAAAACACAGATGATTAATGAACATTATTTTGGTCATAGTTGTCACCTTATATTCATGTTTTTTTATGAATGATTTTTTTCATTCGGCTTTCGGTGTCCTCAGAAGATGATCTTCAAAGAAAAACAACGACGTAAGTTGTATTGGTAAAGTAGAACTTCAAAAGAAATACTACGGAATATATATGAATATATTAATGTTCGACTCTGATTCACCGAAAGAAATAACAAAATGCACATTGGTAAGAAAGTCGAATTGATGCGACAAGCATTCCATAGTAAAATATTGGAATAATAATTTTTCATAGTCAATTCGTTCCAGGATTACACAAAAATTTAACAAAATAAGTTATTTTTACGTTGTTATAACTAAAATATGCATGTTCCGGTAAAATGGGTCCGATGACACCCAAATCCTTAGCATCACCATCAAGCTTGCCTTCTGAACCAAAGACATGAACTTATGTACATGCAAGCATGAATTCAAGAATTGGATGACGTATGTCCTGAATACTGAATGTAAAGCATTTAAAAGATAGTAAAAGGGTGCCTTCCACTAAAGCATAAGATATGGGCAAAATGAATTTAGGGAATAATATTCTATTAACTATATATTCTTAAATCTGCATGCCTTTCAAGAAATGGTTAACAAAATTGAGATTGAGAGAGTGATCGGCAATGGAGGCAATTGGTGGAAAACGTTTAAGTTACAGGAAAGTAAAAAAATATAAGGAAAGAGAATTGAGAAACGTTGTGGAGAAAACCTATCTAAATGATAACAGTAGAACTTTATAATTGACAAAATAACAATAGCAATAGTGATGTTATTAACTGAATTACCAGAGGGATTAAAAAACAAAAGATCTATTTATCATTTTTTTCCAATGATATTTAAAGGATAGTAATGAAAAATAAGATTATATTGACAGACAAAAGTTGGCTCAATCCTTGTCAAATGGCTTTAAATACCAAATTATTTTACAGATAATTCATGACCACGGAGTTGTGTCAAACAGATATACGTATTCTCCTGTTTTTAAGGTGTCTCGTTAAGTTAGCCAAAGGAAAAAAAAATTACATCACTATTTTAATTGAACCGGGTTATCATTAATGATTGCATTGGAAAGTCAGGTACAGATATTGGCCGAGTCCCAAGAAGTCTGCTTTAAGACATTGCCCTTACAAGATGATAGGAATAAGAGTTGAAACTACTACCGATATTAATACACTTTTAGAAACCTATACTTTGTATTAATTAGAACTTGGTTCAGCTTTATGTATAATTATTAATATATAAGCAACTATATTATATCTTTCAATAAGAATGTTCATATACATACATAACGAATATTTCATGAAATTTTCTTGAATGGACAACACTACTCACAGCCCTAGATTCTACCACTATTTCCAGCTCATGAAATTCGAGGCACTAAATTACATAAATACAAATCCTTGAAATCCATGGATCCTCAGAGGCCATTCCGAACATTTTTATCCGACTTCCCTAAGATTCCTCATAACTCGGCTTTTTCCCCACAAATTTAGTTTTGATGCAAAGTAAAAACGACCAAACATCCTTTGAGAGATCTGAATTTGAGTCTCATCCTTTTAATAAAGTCATCAAACATCTCCTCCACCATATAGACTTCTTAGAAATGAAATAGGCTATAAAAGGGAACTTTTTCGACCCTATTTATTCTTTTGAATCCAATATAAGCAGTTTTTTGTGAAATAACGGGAAATTCAGAAATATCAATGCAAAAACCATGATAAAGTAGCACACACAAGTCCTTCTTTAGTTACCTCAGTCATAAAACCAAGCATTGGAAATCAATCTCAATCAATACCAGACCGCGACCACGGACGCTAATGGCTGCATTACTCGATCCGATAACCAAAAACTAGGGTAATAAATCTGTACGTCTCATTTCCCTGGTTTTTACAAACATAAGAGATGAGAGTAATTAGCCAATTAACCCGAGTGATGATAAAGCTCACCCAAGTGATGACAAAGCCCAGACAAGTGCCCTGTAAAATTTACACATTCAAGGTGCAAGTTTCATTCCTTGTCCGCATGTTTTCCAAGGAATATACGAAGTATGTTACCCAAAAATTTACTCGGCTTAGGTGGAGCTAAGGACACTCAAACGCGTCCCCAGGAATCGTACCCGGGTCTTTGGGTTGTACCTATTCAACTACCACTCCCCCTGGATGACATAATTTAAAACTCGTAAGTTAGTACAAGCGAAGTTATCTTAATATAGAAGGCTTGACTACAAAGTAGAAATAAGAGGGACTAAGAAGAATAAAGCTGGCACAGTCCACAACGTGTTTGCAGATGGTTGGTTATTAAAATTGCTTTTAAGCATCGGACGTTTCATTTCAACTATTACTGTCGTTATTGATGATATGAGACATTAAAGTTGACATTAATATGCTTTATTATCAGTAAGCGCGGAACTCATTAACAATAAAATATAAAAGACTAATAAAAATAAATACAAAAATGGAAGATGAGAAAAAAAATCTCCTTCATTTTGGTAAATACTGTAAAGAAGAATGTCAATAAATTAAACGCTATACAGCAATAATTTCAGCATGTCTAAGGCATCGTCGTGATTGAACTTGAGCTGAATTCGAAACTGTAATTTTAAGTGATCTCACATTGAAACGTATGTTCCAAATCTCATCAAATGTATTTTATGCTATATCCTAAGTTAGTTGATTAGATTTTTGACTGAGCAGTAAATTCGCTGGCATTCGTTATAATTATGAGCGAAATTACGATTAAAAAGTAAAAAATGGATTACAGAGATTTTAATTTACATGCGCAACGTCAATGCACTTAAGTATTTCCTTTATATTTTGGTCCTAACCTTAGTAATTTACACTCAAATACTGAATAAAATTATTCAAACCACAAATATCGTTTTGATTTAAGTCAGATAATATTTAAAACCTCGTATACTCGGTGTTTCCAGGCTCACACTATATGTAAATTCATCTCAATGCAATGAGTTTACTAAGTGTACTTCCACCCAAATTTATTATTTTTGGTACTTTAAAATTGGCGACTTTGGCACTGGGAAACACCAAAAATAATATAATTTGGTGGAAATGTACGCGGTTCTTTCTTTTAATGAACTGTAAGACGTCAAATTTCTCATTAATCAATTTAAAATGTATTTCCATAATACCCTCAAACTCCACGTGAATTTAATGAAGCCCAAGAGTATGCTAGATTAAAAAAACTCGCTGAATGAAAGAGGAAATATTTTCCTCAAAACACGTTTTTGATATCATTAGTTTCAACGCATAGGCGTCATCCTCAGGTGCTACCAAACTATTATTTATGGTCACTGTTCGGTAGAGTTTAGCCTGTTTTGCTACACTTGCCTACTCGTACCTAAAGATGACTTCAATGCGTCTAAACTAGTTGTACCAAATAAAAGGTTTTGAGGAAAATACCTCGTATTCTTCTTTCACTCAAAAATGAATTTTAACGTAGTCAAACCTCATACCATCGAGTGTATAACACACTTGTTCTCACAGAGATGGGATACGTTTTTAAAGTTTTCCACGTGAGAAGAAGACCAAAACGTCGCTCGGTGGTCACTCAACTGAAACATAACTCAACCACTTCTAGCACCAACTCCCTCGTTCTCTTAAAAGCGTTATCCTGCAACACGGTCCATCAAAAGAAAACGGATAAAAGTAGCATAGCGTCGAAAGATAAAATTCCTTCTTAATGCATATTCATGCGTTACCACGACAATTGGACAAGTGCATCACTGCAAATGATATGTCAGCGGCGAGCATTAATGATCAAAATGTAGCTATTTAAGTTTATCCCGATATGGGTATGACGCGAAATGATCCTCACAATAGAATGATTACTTTTTTATTATGCAGGGTAAGACAATAGACTCTTTAGTTTAAAAAATTACTGAAGAACGCGAAGGTAAATCAACGGAAGAATAGTAGTGGCGTTAGCTGGGAAAAATAACACCATTTTTAGTAATTACCATGCAGTGGCCTGGTAAGCATCGAGGCTTTGTCGTAGAAACGTTCTTTAAAAACAATGATAGTGTGGTGGCGACACATAGGGCTTTTAATAGGCGGTTTGGTTTGACTCGTCATGATAGGATTCCTAACGCTAAAACCATCAGGAAATGGATTACTATTGTCCTGGCGACAGGAGCTGTACTTCCTGGGAAACCTGCTGGGCGACCTAAAAATGTGCGGACATCTGACAATCGTAGCAGTGAGAGCGCCCATTGAACAGCCTCCATCGCAATCTGCGCGGAAACATGCTGCTGCTCTTGGAATATTGCCCAGACCTGTATGGCAAATTTCGCATTCTGACCTTCACTTACACCCCTACAAGATGATGGTTGTTCAAGAATTGAATTCAAAAGACTAGGCGAAACGTGCAATTGCTTGAATTGCAATCTTAAGCTCTGTGCAACCCGACACTATTCTTTGGTGTAGCGATGAATCCCATTATAACTTCTCCGGCTCAGTAAATAATCAAAATTTTCACTACAGGGTAACTGACAACCCTATTGAACTTCACCCAAGGCTTCGTCATAGCCCCAAAGTGACCGACCGCTTGGTGCGCTGTGTCCTCCATAGGTATTAGCCTTACTTTTTTGAATCACGAGGTTCAACTGTTACTGTGAACTCCGTGAAATATTGTGAGATGCTGGAGAACCTTTGACTGCCCAAAATTTAAAAGTATGGTGAGGAATATGACACAGAAGCCTTTTGGTTCCAACAGAATGGTGCCACGACTCATACCGCCAGTCGTTTACGCCAAATCCTGCAAGAATAATTTCCCGGCTGCCTGATCTGCTGACGAGGGGATGTTCCATGGCCCCCTCGCTCCCTGGTTTTAAGCCCAGTCCACAAAGTTTGACCAAGGACCTTGGAAGCTCTTGAGGAGACAATTACTGATGTAATCGCTGGAATAACGCAAGACATGCGGAGAGACGTTTTCGAAAACTTTTCTGAACGATTAAACATGTGCATCGCTCACCAAGGTCGTCACCTGGATGAAATAATTTTTGAAACCTAATGAAAATAAAATTATATAAAATTTCATTTCCAGGAACAAGAATTTAAAAAAGTTATCTTGCTTAATTTTTTAACAGTTTACCCGTCAAATCAGGGAGTCCATTCTGTCGCACCCGGTATTACAGCATTATCGATGGGGTTCACATCGTTTGGATAATCGTAGCAATTGACAAGAATGTTCGTTTGATTACTTTCGCATTAATATTTGATGAATAATGACACTAAGACCGAAAATAAGAGAAATTGATACCAAATATACGCATCATGTAGCAAGCTCCTTTCCCCCGCATGCCGCAACTTTTTACTGCAGTAAAACGTTTATTTGAGTAAAAATGGTGATGAAAATATTACCAAAAGAAAAGCAGTGACAGGGGAGTCCTTGCTTAAAGCAACCATTAAGTGGTTCACATTGCGCAAAATTTCCACTCCTGGCGCTATTTGACATACAGATTTGCAAAGCCCAAATATATTTCCCTTTTGTCGCCAAAAGCCTCGGAATACCAACCATTATAAACATCCCGCCGTCGAATTTTGCCCTGCTCTCCCCATTCCATTTGGAGACGCTAGCCGAAGCGTTTTTATTGCTAAGGCCATTTGCCCCATCCTCTCACCCCCCGCGCTTGAGTCGGCCCTTCCGCCCCTGCTCGGCGCACCAGGCCTCCGCAGAGTTCAGGGCAACGGCAGTGTCGCAGGGGTGCTGTGATTTCTTTCTTTTGTATTTCTTCCCCTCCCTTCTCTCCATCGCCCTCACCCCAGCCTCGAAAATGCGTCTCGGAACGGCAAAAATGCCGTCGAGGGGCCTTCCTGCGGTCCTGGAGAGGGAACGTAAAGTAACCTTGTGGGAGGGGTGAATCGCGGTAGGCATCGCGAGGGAAGCTTTTACTTCGATATTGAAAGAGATTTTTGAATTTCTGGGATGCGTTTGTTCCTTTCATGCGAATTGAGTTACTCATGCGGAAAGCTGAACCGACGTGGCATATCCAGTACGTGTTTTTGAGATCATTGTGTGAAAAAAATTGATAAAAAAGAGACGATTGAATGTTGCAACGCTATATTAAAAATAACCCTCTACAAACGTATATTTTATCACAATGGTGAAAACTCCAACTTATGAAATTCGACCGAATAGTGCATTGTGAACTGCTGATGATTCAAATCACGATAAATAAAATCACCATCGAAAAATAATAAATTTCGACAGTTGAATACTTCAAGAGGGGTCTAAGTGGATGAGGATGCAGCAAAAACTGTGTCTGGTTTACATATGCTACTTTCTGCGAAGTGAACTGTGGCACGCAGAAATATTTGTCTTTCGAATCATTAGTACTTTTCAAATGAGTTATTTATGCGAAAAATGGTACTAGTAAGAAATGACCAATAAACAATTCATAATGACTTTAACCAGATTATTCATACATAAGTACGCAGACCGTCATTTTATAAAGTCTGCCTTTGTTGTCGCAGATATTTTTTCAACATAGTCAACTTGCAGAGGGATAATTTGACTTTAAGACTCGGGTCATTAAATTTCAATAGCAATATTTCATCTTCTCCCATTAAATGTAAGAACAACGCACGAGTTTGTTCCAATGAGGAGTTGAATACTCACTTTGTGATTCAGCAAAATGCTCAGAAGGCCACAGAAATGACGGGATGACAAGGTCGTCGAAAAACATTCAAGGAAAGCCTATCGGCCGTCGTATGCCCGTAAAAAAAGGCAAGCGAGAAACGATTTCATTTGAGGTGCAGGATATATACGATTACATCGAGGTTTGATTTGACTCAATTGGGAAAAAATCACGGCATACATACGGGGATATTTCTGGCCATGAAAGCTCTTTTGATTTCCAGTTAAAATTTAAATAATGCCTTTTCTTCCAAAAGAGTAAAAAATGAAATACTATATGAGCACCTCCTCGAATTTTAAAACCGGTTGCCCCTTATTATTAAGTCTTATTCATAATCTTGGAACATATACAGGATCCTGTATTTCCACCGTCAAGCCGAGAATGACATCTCAATTCCTCGAATGAACTACTATTGCTTCCTATATTCGACATTAAGTGTAGAATAACCACCGAGGAAGTGCATCCCAGAAAAATACCCTTTCCTTTTGTTTCTTCCTAATTATTTTCCATTCAAAATATCCAATATATGTCTAATAATTCCTTGTATCAGGTACGGTCACATCATGCAAAAAACGTGAGAATTTATAGCAGTATCTCTTCTTTCATTAAACGGATTAATCCGAACACCTCGGATTTGTACCAACAATCTTACATTCAGTCATTAACTTATAGCATTATTGATGAGGCTGAGATTACAACCAATAAGACCAGACCTACATAAAAAATGCCAGGAAAGGGCGTTAACATTTGGTATTGGCAATGAATTTATCTGGACTGCATCCATCAATAGCTATCTTTAAAACGAGCAAGAAGGCCATAAGGCGGAACTTCATTTCAACACCAGCCATTGGCCAGTGCATGCAAATGTCAACTGTGATCATCGATAATCCGCCAGTCACTAAATAAACTCGATTAAGGCTATACTTGTCAAGTCACGAGACGCATTTGTCTTGAAGCGTCCTCCTTAACTGACGCTATGCTATGTCTCCTACGCCGCCGCTTGCTCAAGAAGAAGCTTAATAATTTTGAGAAAAGAGCATTTAATCCTTTCAGCGTTCCACTAGTGAGCTAACGAACAATACCATGCCCGTTTTAATAGGACATGGTACATAAACGCTACCCACCCCACTGCCACGGCTGTGAGAAAAATGAGCTTTAACTTTACGCTTCACTTCCCACTATACGCTTAAGTCGTTTCATTGCTAATTCAGTTCACTACAAATACGAGTTTTGGAGCAAGAGGAAGCAGGTAAAATTGAATTCGACACTAAGAGCATTTTTTGTTTGGGAACGGACAATGCTGAGAGTAGAGCATAAGAGGAAAATTTGGAGTGAAACTCCTTCGTCGCATGTGACGCCGTTTATGAGTGAGCGCTCTGCTAGCCGCTGGAGCGATAGCGGAATTCCCGACTCATTAAACACTCCTCGAGATCACAGAGCCCTCTGAAAATTTTATGCCTGACACTATGCTACGCTTACTGCAAATGAATCTTCCATATGACTCAATCAAGAGAATGGAAATGAATTTATTTTCATTTCACTAAAATCGGACAAGGCAACTTAAAAGTCTTCTACGTTAAGTTAATAAAAAGGGTAAATTCACGAACATAAAGACATTTTGTCTGTAATTTGGCAGGAGAGTTAACCTGTCTCAAGTTACACGGTATATTTGTAAATATTTTAGTCTATCCTAAGTTTTACGGCGAACGACATTTTTAGAACACGATTAAATCAAAAGCTCATTAATTTACAAGAGAATTTAAGTTTAAATATTATCTATTTAAAAAAACAACTAAAATTCCACAAAAATGAAACTTCATAAAATCATCCGCACTTAAATAATTGAGAGACATGTGACATTCGAAAGGATGACTAAACATAACAAATTCTAGCGGAATCGCACCGAGTTGAAATTTCCCCCAATTAGCGGCAAATAAGCATCACCAATGAAGGATCTTAGGTTTTCCCGGCGCATTGTATTCATGAAGTTGAATACCATACGCCGGGCATACGCTGGTTGAATACCATACGCCAACCTGACCCGGTGGGAAACTTGAGAGAACTTCTTGAAAAGCATCACCAATTTCTTCCACATAATCTAATTCAATCGAAAAATTATAAAACAACATACAACACATCACTCCTTATATTCCTATTTAAATAATTGGTTTTCCTGAAGATCCTGGAGGGCAAATTGAAAAACGGCCGCGGTCACTAAAACGTCAAGATAACGTGCCCCGGATATTAATCGCATGGATTATAAGAAGTAATTAGTAACACGTGCATGCGTATCTTCTCGGTGAGAGGAGAACCGCGAAAGAAAATGATGCAATTCGACGGATTCAGAAGACCCTCTTAAGGCTTAAAACAGTCGTGGGAAGGAAATTCCTCAAAGTTTGTCAAAAAGGTACAAGGTAGCCTGGAAAATGGAGCCATCAAACTCTACACTCAAAACAAAAATCGTCCATTCCGTCAGGAGGGAAAGTCTCTCACCGAACGTTAGCGAGGGTGTGCCTTCTGTTGCGCAGGTATCTGTTGTGGTAGCGCTGCAGGGCTCCGATGCTCCCCTGCTCCGCCTGCATGGCAGCAACCGCGCCTATCCCCGCAGTTCCCGCGGTAAACCTCGCCAGCGGTGACTTGGCCGTCTCCTCCTCCTCCTCCTCCTCTTCCTCCTCTACGTCCTCCACCGTCGCTGGTGGTATCCGCCTCCTGGCCAAGGAGGCGGCAAATCGGAGCGCCGGTAAAGGCGAGCACGTCTCCTCCTCCTCTTCCTCCTCCACTTCCTTCTCCGTCTCCTCCTCTCCCTCGCTCCCCTCCTCCTCCTCCAGCTCTTCTAATGGAACCAGCGTGGCTTCGCTAACCCTCCTACAGTCAGCAATACTCCCTCCTCCTCCTCCGCCCGACTCGCAGAAGCCCTTATAGCTCCCGCCTACGCCTCCTCCTTCCTCTCCCTTGCCCCCGGATCCTTTGGCGCGTGGACCCTCCGTGGTGGACGAATCAGGCGAACCTGCCGTCACCTCGAAGCCCGCGAAGTGTGCGGTGGTCGCAGACGCCGAATCTTCCTCTTCCTCCCCGCGGTCTTCGCGAGCTTCCTCGGCGGAAGAAGTGGCGACGGCGGCGTCGCTCCGGCGGTGAGCGGTGTCTAACCCGGTCGGCGGTGATGAGGGTGGCGTATCTTCTCTCGCCACATCCCCGTTGGATCCCTCTCTCACTTCGAATCTCCTCCTGCAGATGGTGGGGGCGGCGGAAGTGGTTGTGTTGCCTTCGCCTGCCGCTTGCAGCACCAAAAGCTCCCGATCAGCAAGGGCCTCGACGCCCTCCTCCTCCGCCCTGGTCGTGCCGCCAGCCGACAGTGACTCCTCTATCAGCACGGACAGCTGTTCTCCGCCGCCCGATGCCCCCGATCCCCCCCTGTTGCGCTTGTGCTTGCCGCCCCTCTTCTTCTTGCCTCCTCCCGCGCCGCCGCCGCCGCCCCTCTTCTTGCCCTTGGCCCGCCTCCGGCCCTCCTCCGCCCCCCCAGGCCCGCCGCCCCCGCAAGGGACGACGCAATGGCTCCCCGCGCCCCCCACTTGGACGCCCTAGCGTCGCACCTGTGACGGAATCCCTGGCTTCGCGGCCAGCACTCGCTCCCTACCAGCATCCGACGCGCTACCGACGACCGAGGACGTCGCCCTTCACCCCCCTCGTCGACGTGCGTCCCTCCTGCTCTCTAGCCGCCGCCTTTAATTCCGTTTTGGTTCGCGCGTTGTTTTGGTCTCCGGGCAGAGGGTCGCCCGGCCGAGGCAACGCTGAAGTTATCGCTTCGTTATCTCATGGGAAGGTTTTCGGCGAGTGGCGCAGCATAAAGTAGAGGAACGGTCAACTTGGAATCCTTTTATTTGGTCTTTTCCAAGGAATTCACTTAAGTACCATGTCCATGTACTGCGGATCAGGACGGCATGGTGAACACTCAATGCCAATGAAGGATCGTGATTCCTTTTAGTACCCTGGGGGAATTCACGCTGGATGAACTGCGACACATAACCTTTTTCCCGAAGACATGCGGAAAGATCGACTCCTACTTCATCCCATGGGATTGGTGCCGATAAAGAGCAGGGCTAAGTAAATATCCTGGGTTGGTGGTTTGTTAAAATTTATTCGCGAGATGTCACGCATCTCGCGATCTTGGCCATAAATGAAGAATATGGTGAATGAGAGTGTTGCAGGGCACGTAGAAGGAGCCAGATGATACGGAGGAGTAAAAACAATGAGATAAAGAGAAAGAGAGATATTTAAATAGTGTAAAAGGAGGCGAGTTTAACGACCCCGGAAGAAATTTTTGGGCAAGTATTTGGGGAAGGTAAAGGAGCGGCCACGACAGACGGAGTTAAAGGAGTCCTGTCGGTGACGTCCTGGTTAAACTTGCCCTCCTCCGCTCTTAATCGTCTGGAGCACATTGCTGGGACGCAGAGGGGCTGACAGAACACAGGTGGACGCCCGCAAGTTCACACTGGGCGGGGCCCATACCCAGATTCTTCTCTCACAAACACTCTCGAGCGAGGGATTTAACGAGGGATCGACGCAGCAACACGCGGCCCGTGCGGGGGGTCTTCCCCGTTTATTCACCGCCACCAACTCCCGGCCCTTCCTTCCCCGCCGTGCTTCATGGCAGGAGCTTCACGGGGAAGAGAAACACCTCTCACCGTGCTCGTGGAAACGTGCGAGTGTATTAACTTATTCCCTTGCCACCGTCAATTGACAAGCGATATTTCCGTCCAACTCTCTCGACAGGTGTCAATACGCATATATGAAATATACGATATAATCACTCACAAGACCACTGCACATAAAACACACACACATACACTACGGGAGCACACTGAAGGGATACGACTGTATCTTTGGAAGACATTAGTACAACATACCGAGTCGAGAGTTTTTTTATTAAAGTTCAGATGACTAAACACTTGCAAACGATCAGAGACACACGTAAGGTTTCACACCCGCGGAGATACTGAGAGTGATTTACTCGTGAGAGAGAGAGAGGGGGGAAGAGATAGAGCGGTAGTCGCCGGAAGGGAGGGAATTTGAGGGTGCTAATGGGGATTTTAGACAAAAAATGTTGCTTATGCTAGATAGAGCCAGAAGAATTACACTTTGGCAACTGGGAAATGTTGTTTTAAACAGATGATCACTCAGGGAACGTTGTTGAACTTGGGTGAAAGGTAAAATATTTCAATCCCTCCACGCACGATCCAAAAAACACTCCGTTTCCACACACCTTCCCTTTGTATATCCCTCATGTCTCTTCCTTATAATGTACCCTGGCGAGAAAACGTGACGCATAGGGGTAGAGAATGGTGACTACAGAGAGATATATGGAAAGACCAACATATGACTTCATATACGTATATATAAACTCTATATGTGTTTCCGTCTTATCCGTTCGCAACACACCGGCTTGACTTGTTTACGATCGCTGTGAGGGATCGTGGCTGGCGGGAGGATCTGAGAAAAAGGAGAGTCGAGATGGAGGAGAGATATAGAATGACAAGCATACGCCGAAAAAGACCTCCTACGTTGGACTCTTTTCGAGGTCCGAGTATATAAAAAGAGCCCCCAACAAGTCCAAGGGCCAGCGGAGCTTGGTCGGAGCGATTTCGGTTCTCTTTCGTCGGCGGCCAGTCGTGGGGGCACGCCACGAGGAGCCGACACGGGGCCTGATCCCCGCCAAAGGAACGACTATTGAGAAGCGTGTCAATGGAAAAACGCCAAGGGAGGTGAAAGAGCGTAAATCAAGACGTGATGCAGAGTCATGTAGGGAATCTCTCAGCCATTGTGGCGTCCGTCCGGGCTCATTTTTATTACGGCCATCGCATAATACAGTCCGAGTGTGTTGATGTGTTTTCTCTCCAGAAATAATTGAAAACGGAAAACAACGGGGAACACCAGATGAGTGCGATATGAGGGGGGTTTCCTTCGCGTGATCGGTTTTGCCTGACTGCCGTGTGAGAGATTAACGTGTGTGTGTGTGTGTGTGTGATCGAATACGTTTGTGTGTGTGTATCGGAGCACACTCGCGGAGACGAATGGGGACTTCGAAGCACACAGGTTGAGCGACGGTGGGGGAAGGGGGGGAGCATGGGGGGGCGGGGGGACGTAAGGGGGTTGGGGTGGGTGGAGGAGGAGGGAAACGGGAGGAGGATGGTTTGAAAAACACGAGGGGCGAATCCGGTCGAACAGACGATGCACCCAAGAGAGAGAGGGCGAAAGAGAGAGAGAACAGGACGAGGCCGGCGAGAGACCCTGTCGAATGCGCCAGCACACGCCTCCACCGCCGCCACCACCGCCAACGCCGCTACCACCACCAACACACAACACTGCCTCTCAACCCTCTCCCTCACACACACGCCACCCTCCTCCTCCCTTGCTACACGCCCCCCTTTCCCTCTTTCCAACACTCCCTCCTCTCTTTTACCCTCTCTCTCGAACTCCCTCCTCGCCGATCCGTCTGCCGCACCTCCCGCGGTTCGGGACCTCACTGTACACGTACTCCTCCTCCCTCATCCTCTCTCTTTCTCTCTCTCTCTCTCCCTCCCTCCTTCCCGCCCCTCCACACTTCCTCCCCGCCCTCCCCTACTCCCCCCTCCACTACCTCGCCACACTACCCTACTACCCTCGGTACCGCGGCGGCGCCCTTCGGAACAGAGGAAATGCTTCCCTCCCCCTCTCGGCTCCCACAGCCTCTCCCGTTCTCCATGCCCCAACCGGACCCCTTCCTCCCCCGCTCCGCCCCTTTCCTCCGAGCGATTCCCTCCCTCGCCCCTCCCACACCCTTCCCTGTGCCGCTCCCCAGTATATATATAGAGAGAGAGAGACGGCGACGACCGTGGCTCCTCCCATATCGCCGGGCGGCGATTCGACGAACTATTTAGCGGATATTTGAAGGTCTTCGGAGGGGAGGGGGGGAGACAAAAATGCGCGCATTGGAAAGGTCTTCACTACTATGAGCGTGTCAACTCCCGATGACATCAACCAAGAAACCAAAGGGGAAAAGATGAAAGGGAGGTCATTGGAGAGGGGTTGATAAGTAAGTTTTGGTAATAGTAAAGGACTGATCTCAAGACGAAAAACTAATTTGCATATTATCGCACCAGTTGCAACGCCTATGAGTGGGAAAAATTCTAAGAATGGAGGTTGCATTTTTCCAAACCAGATTCAAAGGAGGTGATGTACAACACAAAGAATGCCTGAAGTTGAATTGGTGCATCTCGTTCAACCCTGACTAAAAAAACACATCAAACAGCAATCCCGAACTCATAAATAAGCTTCTTATAGAGAGAAATGTTGAAGTTGATTCTAAAGGCATGACGCCAATAGGATGGAGTTTGGAGATAAGATTTCTTTGATGCTATTAAGGGAAAAATTTGGCGACGACAAGAGATGGCTGCTTCAACAATGGAAAATGAAAATAAAATCAACCGTGTGCGAGCGTCACATGATTGCATGTAACCTTATGACCGATTTTATAGTGTTTTTTGATTAATATCAAATGATTGTTTATTAACGCAATGTTATCAAGACACCAATGCATTTAAAATCCTTACCCAAAAAACCCTTATCACTCATTCTTATCTACATCATACATACAGCATTTGCCTTTCACCTTTTCATGGGTTGTAATACACTAAATTAAGTATCATTATTTCTGTAAATCACTATAAAAAATTTCTCCTGAAAAATAATTTTCTAATGTAATTGCGGTAGTGAAGAAGTACTCACAGATATTGCAGCCAACAAATGACAGGCAACAACAACAAGAACAACGCCCATCAACCAAGTCAACAACGGTACCTTCGTCAAGAATTAAGTAACTGAACCCGCAGAAAGCAATTGCATTATAACATACTTTTTCCAAACATTCTTGATGCCAGATTTTCTTTTCATTAAGTAATTTTTTGTCACTCAAGCACGTATTAAATTCATTTGATTTGGTGGGTTAAGTAATAAACTGAGTATTATGACACCTAATACTAATATAATGTAAGATTTGAAGTTTTTGGCTGGATTCATATTCTAAAGTTATACTACTTAAACTTAAAAGGCAAAGTTTTATTGAACCACGCACGTTTCAAGTCACAGGTTTATCTTCAAGCAAAAGACCAAACTTTGTTTTGTGCATGAAGATGACTCTTTGTGTTGAAACTTCGTTTTCGTAGAAATTTACAAAACCACTTATTTCTATTTTAATAAACTATCCCATGCCAAAATAAATTTTCAGTGCTTATTTAATGAAAAGTTTTGCTAATGTAAAATCCGTTTTTATCTTCATGAATTTCAACATATACTAGTATTGTGCCTTTTCTTTTGCTCGGCGCAACAAGGGTTTTCCAGAGCTATACTGGCATTATGCCAAGTTTCTTAGTTATTCGGTTTTCACAGATTGTTCTCCTGCTTTTTTGCACTAATTTTACAAAGGACGCCAACAATATCACACGTGGTAGTATGCAGCCTTTTCGGTTACTTACAGAAATATCCTTATTGGCACTCTCCTTGTTATTGGGAAATATTAATAAAATCTTATAATGGATTTAGTAACGGCTTATGATGACTGAACAGTTTTCACTATAGAGAATGATGATTGTGGTCATACAATAGAGGCACAGAGTATAACCTAATATTCATGAGTATTACAAATGCACAGGGACGAAGGTATTGAAATTCAGAAACCTTAATTTCTGTAAAAAGAAGTAAATTTCGGCAACAGTAACTATAACTAATATATTCGATATGAAATTTATCAGTTAAATATTTTGTGGTATATTTACATCGTATTCTTTTACCAAAATTTCCAAAATATCTATTTCCACCGGAAATAATTCACTTTTTCTAGCATCTACGCTGTGATATATTAAACGTATTCTCATCAAAGCAAGGGATAAACGGACAAGTGAAGTATAAAAACAATTATGAGCAAACTTCGCAATCTGTTTTAATTTACAAGCACATTTACTTACTGCATTACATCAGTAATTTTCCCCTGAGAGCAAGGAAACCTATTGGACACGAGCGTATCCTCGACGGAGTTTCATCGATCATGATCCAACATTTTATCTCGATAAGACATGGCTATTTATAGGCGTACATACTTTTTAATCATTCGTTAGGCTTGCAGGAGTTAGGGCGATGTTAAGCGCGCCGGATCTGATAATCCCAGGAATATGTTTCCAATTTAATCAATATTTTTCCAGATCAATATAGAAATAGTTTACCAGCAGCCTTTTATTAGATATTTCATAAATATTTGCCCATAAAATGTTACTGCCTGAAAGAGTAAGAAGAGGTAAGGCACCATTAGAATAGATTCGAAATGTTAGGATGATGCCGAGGGCGAGGATATTTGAAACTATTAAAGGACAGGTGGAGAGAGGAAATATAGTCATGTTAGGCCTATGCGAGTAACTTGGAAAGATGGCCTGGATTATTGGAGCGATAATTACCCTGTAATATACATAGGAGGGGATAACAGTCAACGTGGAGCGGCCAGAGTATTGAATAGAAATATGGGAAGTAGAATGATTAACAAGGAACGGATAAACGACATAATAATGGTTTCTATAAGAATTATCGGGAAAAGTTTCGGAAAAAAAGATTTTTTTCAGATATGCCTAAAACACCTCAAAATTCTTCGAAGTATATTCCTTAGGCGTCGACATTCTTTCCGGCAGGTCCTAAAGGGTACGCTTCTTGCTTAGGATACCATTGCTTTGTCCTTTGAGGGAGGATTTCACTTTTGGGAATAGGAAATAGTTTTCTGGTGCCAATTCGATACTTTTTATACAAACCTTGTAGAACTATTTGAGATAAGAGCAGAACAATGAGAAGAGAAAGAAATAAGGGCAATCATAAGGAAAATCAGGGTCACATGCAGACCATCGGACATAAATAGGCAGCACTAACATAAACAGATATTTTATACGAACAGTAAGGCAAAATTATTTCAAATATGCTTCCAAGAAAACACTATATAGGGTAGAGGGATTTGAATGTAGTAGTAGGAGAATTTTAAGACGGAATTGAGTCAGAAGACTACGGTTTTGGAGAGACAAATGACCGCGGGGAGAAATCTCAAGAGTTTTGTAAGAGAATTAGCTTAATTATAATTAAAAATTCGTTTAAACACCATAATGAATATTGGGTAACTTGGAAAATGTCTGGGGACAGCGGCAGATATCAAATAAACTAAATTATTGGTATGCATAGATTTAGGATCAGCATGAACGTCTCACTCTTTCCTGGAAGCAGATTCGAACTCAGATTAAAATTAAGTATCCATGAAGTGTTATAGATTCGAATGAACAAGGGGGGTAAGGAGAATTACAAAATGGGACATAGTAGACAAAAACCAGCAAAAAGGAAGGAGTACGTAAAATATGCAGATATTATTGTGAGGGAAGATATAAGTTGAACTACGGATGAGTGTGGAAGAATACATACAGAAAAAAACTCAAACAAGTATTTAAGACTGCGGAAAGGAAATAGTAATGATACTTAGAATGGAAACAGGCTTGCAAGACCATGGAATACAGAAGATTTTATTGGGAAGATGGATGAATTATAAATATGGAAGATGGATGAATTATAAATATGGAAGAACATGAAGAGAGGATTTAGAGCAAGAGAAGTACAAAGAGCTACGCAACAGATGTAGACGAGAAACGAAGTGGACAAGCGAAACCTGGTGGGAAAAAAAGTGCAAGGACACGGAGGGTTTACGAAGATCGAACGAAACGTGCTTGCTAAACAGAAAGGTGAAGGAACTGGCATTTTAATTTAAGAAAGAAATAATAGATTATTAGAAATGAACGGATTAAATATCAATCGAAGTAGAAGAGATTCTCAAAAGATGGAAAAAATAACAGATGAATCATATATTATAGGTAACAGCCCATTGAGTTTGAATATAGAAATGGAATATGAATGGGGCTGAACATGATACACATAGCTTAGACTCGGGATACGTGAATGTGGCATCTGATAGAATTTAGACTGAATTAAATCGAAAAAGTCTCTGGGAACAGATATTATTCCAGCAAACATGCTCAAGGATATAGAAAAAAGAGGAAGGGGAGAGTTTTATGAACTCATTCATTATTCGTTGTATTTATGAAAGAGAAATTTTGTGGTAAGACTCTCTTGGATCAGTATTGATACCCATCCTAAAATAGCGGTAAGCATTAATATGCGACGGGTCTATGATTGAAACCTTAATTTCACTAGATAAGAGATTTTACTAACGATCATCAAAAAAATGATGGATAATAACGCAAGTGAGTACTTAGGCAAACACCAGTTTGACTTAAGAAAGAGTAGTTGATTCAATAGAATTAATGATTCATGAGAACGCATGATTCAATAGAATTAATGAGATCAATAGTAAAATATGTGTAATAGGTTTTTAGAAGGCGGTCTACGGTGCACACTGGATAAAATAATGACTATGGCTTAAGAAGCTAACATTCCGGAACATGTGAATGCCTCGAATTACAGTGCGGATGATAAATGGAGAGTTGTATAAGACAGAGAGTTAAGACAAAAATGTTCCATACCGCTAGTTATATTAATGAATTACTGGGAGGTAATTGCAGCTGGAGTGAAAGTAGGCGTAGGACTCTTGAAATCAGATTTGCGGGGATCAGGCGTTGGCTAGGCAGCGAGTCAAAGACTTACTCGTACCATCATTACTTAATCCAATGTAGGATTGGAATGATATGTATATGGTTAGAATAATCAGCAAGGAAAGTAGGTGATAATATATTTTTTGAAAAAGAAAGGCTATTACAGACGTTCAAGTTGAGGAACATAAACAGGAACAGGAAGAAGAAGTCACCTATTTAGAAAGTGTTTTAAAGGACAGCGGCCAGAGTAGTAGGAAATTGAAAAGAAGAATTACGTTAATTATTGTAGCAATTACAAAGAGACATTAATTGATGGCAAGCACCTTAATGAGGACCAAAGGAAGACTTGTAAAAACCTAGTATGAAGGGTTGTATTAATGGCATGAAAAATTTGCCATTGAGGCAAGAGGTTGAGGACAGTCATGGAGGTTTTCGAAAGGTGTGAATGGAGAAGATTGGAGAAAGTTAAATAAAAGGGAAAGAAAAATGAAAAGTAGTTCTAGGCATCGAGACACGGCTGTTGGAAGAGTTTTGAAGGATGCATGCAAGATATACTGAGAGGCTATGGATTGTAATTGAGGGAAGAATGTTGAAAATTCTAGATAGGGGGAAGAAAAGAATAGAGAATTTGGATGAATTGAATCGACGTCGAATGTATGCCAGGCTAAATGAAGAGTTATTGTGCGAGTAACTCGTAACATATAGTATGGGGTTTACGGCTATTGAGTCATGCTATTTAGGGTATATACACAGTAATGTGTAGTGCCATGGTCCATCCAAAAACTGCCCTAAGCTGATCGGCTACTGATTAGACGGTTTTTATTGGTTGTCAGCCGTTTACGGTAGATTTGGATGGGCATAGATTGATAATGACTAAATTAATTAAATGAGACTATATTATCAGAAAATGGGCATAGTTACCCCTCTTATTAGGCCATAAATGTGGCTATGGGCGAAATGGAAGAAGCAAAGCCCAGAAAAGAAACTTGTACGAGAAGAAAGAAAGCCTTTGAAATATTCTGATGATGAAGAAAGCATTTGAAAGTTGTATTAACACAGACTAACACAAATGATCGAAAAACAAAGTAAAGATTTCATTTCATAAATACACAATGAGAGATTATAAACAAGCTATAAAATAAATTGCTATGGAAGTACTAGCGAAGAGAAAAATTTATAATGGAAAATTTATTGTTCGAAGAGATATTGTGAGCCTTGAAATTATAAACAAAGCGTAGAAAAAATTTCAACAGAAAAATGATAGGAAGTAAAACAATTTATTTTACATATATCACAGTCACAAATGACATCATGAGCTAGAATTATTAAATGAAAGGAAGATGATTTACATGAATGAAAAGAAATAGCATAAAAACTAAAGAGATATCTCAATTGAACAGAAATGGTACTGCCAGATTAAATACGATAAAAAAGAGGAATGGATAAACATCATAATAGTTAAGGTGTGATCCATTAATATACGTAACATATGTATATGATAGCATTAGTTCTAGGGAGGAAGTAATAGGTGATAAAACAATTAGCTGAAAGAACAAAAGTACGATATCAATAGAAAAACGAACAGGAAAGCCACTGGCATGGATGGAGTTAATTCTGAACTGACAAAGTATCGAATGTATCTGAGAAAAAAAAACTGTTTATCCATGTAACATAGTATGTTGGACACGATACGAAGCACAAGATGAATGAAAAGTAGCTATGGTCATTTCTTTGTTCAAAAAGGGAGAAGGAAGTAAAAAAAGAACTACAGGGCAAACTAGGAACATTAATAAAAAGGGGATATTATAAACATATAATTTGAGTAACAAAAGCTTATATATAAGCATAAAAATTTAAATTGATACAGGAAAAATGGTAACGGCGGAATTCTCATAAATCAAGGAGTTATACAGATCAAGGAGTTAGAGATTGGAATTGATTCAAAGAATGGAAGGGAGGCCTCTTAGCTCCACACATATCACTGGGACCCTCGTGGTACTTGAACCTAATGATATTTGCCAAATATCAGGTTATAATTAAAGACAGATAATAAATTTCTAATGACGATACACAAACTGCAAAAACTGACTAACATTTGCAACCTAAAGATCTCGAAATGAAAAACAAAGGCATTTTTAGAAATATTCTCACTGAGACCAAAACTTGTCCTCGAAGATTACACACTATAATAGCACTCCCATTTCTATCATTTAGGATAAGGCATTACTTACAAAAAAGACAAAGGCATACTACATATAGTTGACGCTTTCCAGAGGATATGGAGGATGTGTGGAAGAAAAGGAATGTCCTTAAAAAGTAAAACAAAATGAGAAACTCAGACCCAATTTATATTAAAAGTTTTGGCGGTTCCGGCTGTTCTATGTGAATCAGAATGTTGGCCAGTGAGTAAAAATAACTTAAAATAGAGAGAAACATTGTTAGTGAAAGTCGTCCTAAGAGTAGAAGACTGTACCATAGAATATAGATTGAGAAATGTGTGTTAACTAAGGAAAGAACTAGGAGTTAAATCCAATACACACAAGGTAAAATAACTCCAAGGAAAATGGAAAGAGTTTAAGTCATCATGATAGAAAATAATTGGCATACAATAGTGAAAATAAAACCATAATAGGCAAAGAGACTAATCCAGGACGGAATAAGAAGGATGGCCACGTAAACTTGCATTAATGATGGGAGAACGCTAGAAAATAAATTTAGATTTAGAACGCTAGATTTTCCTTTTGCAGAGTTAGTTCTAAAAAGATAAAGATTCCTCGAATGCCAAGAATTGTATACTCAAATGCAGGTACTTGCTTCCCCTTACAACCTGTTCCGGGAAAATAGCTGAGAGGTAGAGCATAGACGGTGAAGATCTTTAATTTTCACCGGCCAAATGCGCCATATGGTCCCAGTCCCTCATGGTCATAAGGGAATAAAACTTCGCTGTTCCACGAAGTATGTTTTATTTAGAACTGGTTTTGATACAAAGTTTCGTTTCACAGCCAAAAGATGATTCGCGGAATCGAAATAAGAAAAAAATAAAATACTTAATGAGGAGCACCAAAGTTTTCTTCATTTATAACACTTTATGCAATAACATTAAACATTGTCTACGCTTTTGCTATTTCATATGCAAAGTATGTTGGATAACTTGCAAAATCTGAATCATTATGGTTATTCCTTCTCAGCTCCCTTATTTTCCTTTCTCTTTCACTGTCCTTTTACGTACATATAAAAGATGATTTAATTTGGTAGTGCATATCCTCCGGATATAAGAGGTGAGCATATTTTCAATTTTAAGACTTTTACTAATTACAACTAAGTCCCAACTCCTTAGTCACGAAGCAATGTTAACTGCCGGCGGTATAATACGGAGCTATATGTAAATATAAATTCAAAAAATTCATATTTTCCACCAAATGTACCATAATTATTGTCTTAATATCGACTATTAAATTAATGTTTTGCATGGATATAAGACAAAGCCTCACATAAAAAGACACATTTTTCCCTCAATCAGAGTCTTCAAAATTCCAACACCAATTAAAATTATATGCATTCCCCTTTCCTGCCTCATTTGGATGTCTACCAACAACCCTCTTTCCTTTCTCACTATGCGTAATACGTATCCGTATTTTTCCCTTTTTGCACATATCACGTTTGCCATTTTTCTCTGCATATTTTAAAAGCCTTCCATCCACGCTTATCATTTCACTTCAGTGACCAACATTTTCTGTCGTCCATAATTAAAAAAACACCGACGAACCCATAATTATCCAGCAATTTTTTATGTAATTTCGGGCAGCAAATAAAAACAATGGCATAAAAGTCATCATAAAACAAAATATGCTTTGTCTGTCGAAACAGCTTGGAATTAATGCTATCTATTAGATTTGAATTAGTTTCCAGATTCACCTTTGTTACGCATCCTAATTTAGATATTTTTTGCAAAACGGGTAATTGTATTTTTCTAGTATATATGATACCTATAGATGTTGCGGGAGATTCAGATGTTATAGCACAGAGTGTCCTAGGTAAGAGAATGGCACTATCTTCAATAATTGGAAGGGCGAAATATTGTCAACTGAATACGGACTTGGTCTGAATATGTAATTATCAACCGAGATGGAAATGATGTGTCACAAACGGATACTTTACACAATGCATATTGTATTTATTTAATATGTTACTTCACAAAAAATATTTCTTCAGACTACATTTGCACTGTTAAATTAGTCGGTCATTTTCTCTATCCCTTTAGTTCACTGGCCAAGTAATCATCAAATCTATCGATGAACCAATCATGGAGCTTCTATGACTTTTACCTTTCCTAAACGAAATCTGTCAACGAAATTTTCATGAGTTTAAATACAATCAACGAGCCAACATTGAAGAATTATAGTGTTTGCTATGCATCACCGTAGCAATATAGTTTAAACTACGTAAACCCTCACAGTGAGGAATTAAATCTATTCGTAAACGATTTCTGTGCATGATGGAAATTTAATTACATCCTTAAGATCTGACAATTCCGCCCGAAACACATCTCGTTCCTGGTATCTCAATCTCCTTTGCGCCCCGAAGACAATTACATCACTCGAGTAAAATTTTACACATACTCAACGGCCGTGCGGGAGTGTTAAAAGTCATTACTGCTTTGTCACATTGACGCTTTTAAACTGACGTCCGATCAACATATCCAATTTTGCCTCCTTACACACGTTAATGGCTTGTATTTACCGTGAATCAATTGCTTTCCAGCACAGCGCAACGATCTGGAATTTGACATAAATTCTGATCATGTCATTTTTATCGTCGTTTTGATTTTCTTTTGCAGGTAGGAATTCAGTATTGGGGGTGTAATTTTCAAGATTCAACAATAAATTCAATTTTTTAATTGTTAATCATGACCTGCATCCTAGTCTTTTGATTCCACCTGAATAAACTTATTTTAAATTGAAATCGATAAGGACGGTTGACTGAACACTTTCACCTTTAAAGCCTTACCTGACTGCTGCCTTCTGTGGCTGACGTCATCATACACAACCAGCAAGCATTTTATATTCATAAGACGCCATTTTTGAATCTTACTCATGGAGGTTGTAGACTGGGAGCGGGCATTATTAATGAAGGGGCAAAGAAAAAACTAATTAAAACCTATTTTAATGTTAAGTTAAGCCTTTGCCATTCTGGGAAATCGCATAGACCTAATTTTATTTATATTGATTCTCATCCCATTTATATTGTGCTTAATTTACAACTCCCTCAGAAACGCAACTTGCAACCCCTTGGTTGACTGTCATTGCGTGACCATTGATCACACTGTTTCTAAGCCTGTGCCTAACCATCATATAATATAACTGATATCTTTCTGAGTCACTGAACATTTTCCATGCATACCTACGCCTTTTATGGTGTCTAAACCAAGTGTTGGTGATGACTAACCCCTGTCTCCTGCTGAACTCAATTGCTTTCTCCCAGCGGTCATTCCTCGGGCCTAAACCGTAGTTCTCCACCTCATCACCATCTCTTTCTTCTCATAACGTAACATTTAAATCCCCCAATTCTCATCACTATTAAATATAGTATTTCCTTGCAGGCACTCACGCGATTTAGTCCTCTAAGTGATCGTATATCCTATCTACTTCTTCCGCCTTATGACTGATTGGGGACATGTATACCTGAACAATGACCAAGTTCGTCGGTTCTGCTTTTATCTCTACTAGTAATATTCTATCGGTTAATTGTTCTATGTTGACTACGGTTCTTCCTACCTCTTTATTTTATATAATGGCAACCCCTCGTTGGCTCTCGTCCCCGCCGCTGTACATAATTCTATAATTATCACACCCGCTATCCTTCCATCTCACTTCTCTTAAACCTAAAATATCTAGATCCCCTCTTTCCATCTCTCGATTAATATTGTTTAATTTTTCCGCCTTCAACATTGTTCTAACATTCCAAGACTTTGTTCTAACTAACTCGGTCTTCTGTCCTGCTGCTGTCGGTTTTCCTTTGCAAGGGTTTCGTAAGATGACAGCTGAGGAAGTCTTGCCTCTCCCACTAGAGGGAGACACATGGCCACTCGCGCCCATTCCTGCATTAGCCAGGACTGATATTCTCTCTAGTGACCATAATTATACTCTAGGGAATGATAATTGAGGTGGTTTCCCGTTGCCGTACTCAATAGTGTTTTTAACGTAACGCCATCAGTTAATGGCCGCCCCACTGGGGTCAGACGCCTTTGCAGCCGCCTTACTGAGGAACAGACGCTACGAATGGACTACCTTTCGTCTGGCTACTAACCTCCGACCTATCTCACATAGATGACCCTACCAGGAGCAATCATCATCATTCCCGCTAGCATAGCTCTAAGGGTCATCGGAACGCACAAGACCTTCCACCATGTCAAGGCTGTAGTCCATGGGAGGGATATGGTACACACACACACACACACACACTCACACACACATACACACACACACACACATAAACACACACACACACACACACATATATATATATATATATATAAAATTCCAGCATAAAAATTTAACTGTCGATGTTGTATAAACTGAAAAATGAATAAATAATATAAAATAAAAATGTAGCTTTAAGTCTAATCAGATTTTGTAAAACTGGCCGCTAAAATAAGGAAATATTTTAAAAATTCAAGTTTAAAACATATATTGCTCATTTTAATCCTACAGTAGCAAAAATAAAGTCATTATTTTCTTTTGAATTGAACCCTAGTTCATTCTTTAATATAATTGAACACAAATATTCATATAGTTAATTTAGTTGTATAATCTGAACAACTACGTATCATAAAAACCATTTAGTCAAGCGTATGCTAAGTTCAGTTTTACTCCATTTCTGGATAAACT
The DNA here is from genome assembly GCF_022747635.1 of Hetaerina americana. NCBI lineage: Eukaryota > Metazoa > Arthropoda > Insecta > Odonata > Calopterygidae > Hetaerina > Hetaerina americana. Next base: position 8,935,267 of record NW_027286874.1, on the reverse strand, counting down.
TCCGAATACGTCATTTCGGGCCAAACGTTGCCGATAAAGGAGTCCAAGTCGTGATATACAATGCAAGATAAGACTTTCAGACCAGATGTCAGGAACATACTGCTTTTTGAGCAAACATAGATAACCGTTTAATTTACAGGATTTGCATTACGAATGGGCAAAGGTGGGAAGGTATCCTCTGAATGATCGCCAAGTTTTTCTTCACGAAATTATTCTTTTACATAGAAAAACGGCTGTTTAAAGAGACGAATTATAAAAATAGATAGTGAAATACTAATAAGAATTTTAGTCATAGTCAATAAAATAAGGTTATGTTTATTTTGGTGCAATTGTCAGTTTTCATAACCACATATAGTAGTATCTAGATGAATAGACTTGTTTCCAGGATAATATACTTTTAAATTAACCGACATTTATGCAATTAAGAAGCTCAATATACATATTTAAAGTATAACTATCTTTACTTAAAAACGATGAGATAAAAAAACAAATATTTCTTCCTGCCAACGATAAAGAAAGTGACCAATGGCAAATATACATTGAGATTTATTGTGTCTTAATTAACGCTACCGTATCGCTTTATTGATAACTTCCTTATGCGTCAAAATCATCCCACGTTCACAGTTAGGGTTTTCGGAATATTCTTACATAAATCCCTCATTGACATGGTATTTCCTGTTAATTGCTCACCTAATATCACAATTAATATTCTGAAAAATTTTCTTTACAGACTTAATGAATACTCCCACTTGGGAGATTGCAACACGTCGAATAATGATGTAGGATCGTAAATTCTTCATAGGAATCAAAATATAACTTTTAGAAGAATATTTGAGACAATTAAATACCTACGTTAGGTAATACAATATAATAACATAATACTGATATCTATAATAATTACCTATACAAAATTCACTATTTACGTACTGGTTTATTTGATCATTCTGTTTTTCATATTGGCTAATAAGAGTTTTTACAAGAAGTAACTCTGGTCTGGTTAAATGCCATGACTCTAAAATCCTTTTTCTGACTTTCCATTCTAGCTGTCAGAGATAAATTTAATGTCATGTAGATTTAGTTGATAAAATCCCTGATGGAAAAAAACATGCTCTCAAGTACAAAACTGTGGAAATTCGAAAAAGATTAAATTAAAAGAAACATTTTCCCGAATTCTTATTTCATCTCGAATATGGATTGATTAAAGTAAAATATAAAGTTCTTGGAAATTCTTCTCATGCCAACCTTTATATCTACATCAATTATTAGCAATTACTGGAAAATACTTAAATGATCAAATTTGTTATTTTCTTTAATTTTCATATCTTTATTCTCGGAAATGTACCTCCATCACGTTGGAGGGATTGAAGGAGTGCGTATTGGAATGAAGATTAAGGCTTTTGATGGAAAGAGGACACATGAGATTTAATTTATTTCAATTATATCTAGAAACATTGCTTGCATGAAATGATAGCCACAGAATTGCTTCGTTAAACTAAATTTTTTTTACTAGATGAATTATGGGTTGTTTGCTCGTAGATTCACCTTCCTTGATGTCGGTATCCCTTGCTGACATCTACTAATCCAAATTATTTTGGACAGGAAGATGCCAATTGGATCTTTCGCAAAACTGTCAGCCACGAGGTTGAATCAATGAGGAAAGAGCCCGAAAAACTTAAAATCTTCATCATATCATCACAAAAGATTTTGAAGAAAAATTGTGGGTCCTTTATCTTCTATGGCAATAAACGACTTCTGATACCAAATCGCATTAGCCTAGATAAAAGGAGGCGGTTGGTAATCTAATTAATGAAAGTAGCTTAGTAATGATGCTAGACCTGGAGGATATGTATCAATACCAAATTAGGATAAAATAACAATCGGAAAAAATATCTACCTTTGATATTTGAGAGATGCCTTCTCGAAGGGCCCGGAAAGAAAACGGGAGACACGCTGAAGAAAAATATTTTACTAAATGCGAGGAAACAAGGAGGAAGAATTGAAGAGGACGGCCTTGGTCGAATAAGGGCAAGTAAGTAACGACGGATGCTAGAACAAAAGAAGCCCGCCGAAGATTTCCAGGTAACAGAATGTCTTGGAAATCACCTGAAAAACCATCCTCTTGAATATCCAAAATAATGAGCTTTCTTCGGTAAACTTTTGAAAGAGAAGTTTACAGAATATATCACAGCATGAATTTCAGTGCCTTAAATCGCATTTGATAGACATAAGCGGCTTTGGACATCATTGGTGGCGATGGAGGTTTCCGTGCTCTACAGAGCCAGAACCGCCAGAATAATCGTAATCCCGCTAATTAAAGAGGAAACCTAACGATTTTGGTGAGTCATTTGAGAGAGTCTCTCTGCACGTCTCGTTCAACAAATTGTTGTTGAGAGTTTTACTTCACGTCAATAAGTAACGTCATCAATATTGAATTGAGTGAACGTAAAATAATAAACATGTAAAACACCTTTGTCAACACAATATTTCATATAGTGAAGATCCAGCCCTACCACGAACTGGGTGAATCAATAAAAGCGAGCAGGGGAATGAGGCTGAAGAAGTATGTAGCGGAAGAAAAAGGAAGAACGTAGTGATAAGGGATGAAAAAAATAAGGCGTATAGAGTGTTCACCAAAAGGAGGAATGAGGTTCCGCTGTGGGAAAGGTGTGGGAAGATAAAAAAAGAGATTATCCAGTGAGCGACAAAGTAATGAGATAAAGTTGATTAAACGATCAGGAAAATTAATCGGCAAATGTGTGATAGCTGCACAAAAATATGCATGTTTGAATTGAATATTCCTTCTTTCAAATCTTTCAAACGCAATAACTAAATGCAACTGCATTTTGGAAATGGAAATATTTTCCTGCAGATACGAGTACACTCCTCTGCCAACTGGTGTGACTTTGAAAAGGTCTTTAATTATTCTAGGGAGCCATATTTTGCCTGTGTTTCATAATGTAAAGGATTTGAACTTCGATGTCTCTGGGGATGAACCAAATGCATGGAAGAAGTTTCAGCTCAAGACTTGGTTAGTTGACTGAAGAGAATACCAAATGAGTGTCAGCGGCCCACCGAGCAAAGTATTTGGGCTACCGATCTTTGACTCTACATACAAGTTCAGTACGGGCACGTTATTTTCTGGGCGTCGAGATTTTGTTTCTCCACGATGTTTTTTCTTTCATCCTGGATGCATGGCAAAGAAATCCTCAAGAACTTTAAAAATAAATATTTTTTTATTTAATTAGACAATCAAAATCAGGTTTTGTCAATATTAGATTTGGAAATTTCCTAATTTGACGCAAATTTATAGCTATTGCCATCATTTTTATTCGGTTTAAACAATCTAAGCATGTACACGGAGTATAATATTCTTGTTTTTGACATTCCAGAAGTGCAAGCAAAATTAATAACGTCCTCAAGATATATAAAAAAATTATCTGAGCGGATAATTAAAAAACGTTTCACTTTTCTGTACACATATCTGGACATTGGGAGTTTTTCATTGTGAAATTAGATCTAAATTATCCGAATTTTCCTCTTCTCGTTTGCTTTATCTATTCAGTATCTTTATGCTCAATAAGTGTAAATCTGAGATAATCATAAAATTCCGTAACGAAATTTAAGATTTCCACTGATCAGAAGATCACCTTTTGCTCTTGGCTCAAACTGTTATCGCTGACTCGAACGACACTCTTCAACTTATTTCCTCGTGCTCCCCACTTCCTTGCGAGATTTCATCGGTATTCTGGAAAGATTTACGCCATGCACTACACCTTGGAGCGTTTGATAGAAGGAAAAACCACTGACTGCTCTATTCCCAATAATTCTTGTTCCCTACATAGTAGACTCTCTCAATGGACGGATGAAATATGAAATGAAGCGGATGAGGAATGAGCCTAAGCAGTAAACACTGGGGAACATAAGAGAGAGAAAGAGATAGCTTAAGGGACATGACGTGAGGCAGACGAACTGGGCCGATCGAATGACGAAAAGAAAATCAATAAGGGAGAGCGATAAGGTTTGGCGGGGGAAGAAGAGGCAGAGACTCGTCGGCCATTCATCAAGCTGCGACCGGAGGAGATGAAGGACGGATGGGTATATAGGCTCGGGATATAGGCGAAATCATGCATATTTTGGACTTAATGGGAATACATTGACCGGAAAATGGAAGGCGGAAGAAGAAAATTAGAGTGACGGGCAACTAAAAGGACGGAAGATGCAGAAAATGGATAGGAAATTGGCTTTATTAATAACAGGGCTGAAATAATAGGAAGAGACTAGATGGACGCCTTCCAAGGGGAATCTTGGAGCCCACAGAGTTTCCGAAAATGGTAGATGGAATTTAAAGATAATTTTCAGAGTTGTAGAAAATTTTCACATTACAATAAAAGAGCTTAAGAAAGCTTAGAAAAGATGACCCACATAGATAAAATCACCCTGAATGAATGTAACATCCGATAAAATTTTACGAATGATACATTTAAAATCATCGGAGAGACAAATGAGAAATATATTTTACAGAATAAAATGAGAAATACGGAACCAAAAAATCGAAAAAATCCTTTATCTTCCTAGAAAATCACATAATATTTGTTTTATTAATATTGATTCTCATCCCATACCTGTCGCACTGAATTTCCAATTCACTCAGCAATGCTTGCAGCCCCTTGGCTGACTGACAAACTAAAGCTTGGTCATCAGCAAACCTAACTGATTTTACGAATTCCCCGCCCACTTTCATTCCTACCTCGAGTTCTTCCCATGCCTCTTTGATCATTTCCTCTGCATACAGGTTGAACAGCAACGGTGATAATGGGCAACCCTGCCTTACACCCCTTCCTAACACTGCCCATCCTGACTCCCCGTTTCCCACCCGCACCTGAGCAGTCTGAGACATGTACAGGTTGCGGATTAGCCTCCTTTCCCTCCAATCTATTCCTATTTTCTGCAATATACTCATTAGTTTTTCCCAATTCACTCTATCAAACGCTTTTTCAAAATCTACGAAACAGGCAAATACCTCCTGGTTGTGTTCTATATTCCTCTCGATTAAAAATCTCATTATTGCAATGGCATCACGCGTACCTCTCCCCTTCCTAAACCCAAACTGATCATCCCCATATATATATATATATATATATATATATATATATATATATATATATATATATATATATATATATATATATTGCCATGGTAATTAACACATGATAATATGTAATGCCAAACGTGGTCATATTATCAATTTTCGTCGATTATTATTATTATTTTCAATCTTTTAACGTTGGTGCATGCCATATAGGATGAAGGTAATGGGTGAAATTATATCGGTTAAATTAAGTAAAAGCGACTTTGGAAAATACTCGTATTCCATTTAAGGGCCTTTTTTATTTGTGGATGGCATTATATAACATTGTTTCTGGACGCAATATAACATTGCCTCTGAAATTTATGAAGGCTGAGAAGGTAATATTTATTTATCAATATCTTAGTCATGGTTTGTACATTCTTTGTTAGTGTAAGGATTTTACACTATTTATGGTCATTCCGTTCTCTCTTCAAAGGATAATAGTAATAACTCTTTTGTGAAGACATAAAACCTGTAATGATTATCGATTGAAATTAGACGAAAGCGCTACGCCGACCGCCAAGGAAAATTATTGTGACGGATACTCAACCCAAAGGTTTTGAAATAGTCTTTTGCCCCTGGAAAACTTCTTTGTGAAATAAGAACATCTTAAAATGAAGATTCACTTATTACAAGAGCGAAAAATTGTTCATAAATCTGGTTAAAAACTCGTTACAAATATTATTATTTACGAATATTTTCTTTCTCCAACTCATTATCCCTCTTTCCGAGCCACTGGGCACTTAATCTAACCCCCGTCTTCACTAACAGCCACTCATTTTTCTTCAAAGAACCTAATTTCAAATATACCCCAAACCATCAGCACCTGCGTCTTATCCTCTGTAAGCTGAGCTCATTTTTTGAAGTTGGAAACAAGTTTAGAACTTAAAAAAGATAATAATGAGAAGTTTTGCTTGTTTCTTTTTAATTCGGCACTCTTCTAAAAACAAACCAAAGAGTGACTAAAACCACAATCAGGATTAAAAATGAAAACAAACAATAAATGGTTGCGTTTGCTTTAGAAAGCAAATTATGCAGAAATAATTTATTTATTCACTGTTTTACAGCTAACGATCCTCAGCTAAAATATTAATATCAGTTAATAGCATTTTCACGTAAAATAAATTATTTACACTGTTTAAAAATAAGGGAATACAGATTAAACAGAACAAGAATTATCAAACTCATCTATTAAGAAATATTTAAGTGACCGATACTTTTTTAATCCGGAGAATAACTGTTGGCCACTAATTTTTCGTAAGGGGTCGTTGATGAAGAGCAATGAAAATTTAATTGTCACCACCAGTTGAATTATCACATATAATAACATTGATAAATAGTTTATGCTATCTACAGAAAAACTAAAAAGAATGAGGTGGTAAAATACAATTGCTACAAAACTGAAGAGGGTACTTTTTTTATTTATTTTCCAATGCAGCAGATGCTCGTTTCTTTAGAGTAATAATGTGACAAAATATCTCAGCGGTAGCTATCCTTCAAGGGGTAGAGTTTAATATTTTTCGAGGTACAGCACTGCTCTGACCTTGCATGATTAGGTAGAAAATCCACGAAGATATAATGGATTTATACTATAAACATAAGACCTGAGGCTGTCCTTAATCGTGGATGATGCCTGGACGCGGATGCCCTTGCCTGTTACCCACCCACGTGATTTTACTTATTGAACTTGAAGCAAATAGAGCAAGAGAAGGGAACGACGAGGCCACCATGAGGAGCGAAAGCAACGGTGGAGATAGGGGAGCGGAGGGCAGATAGCGGAAGGAAGGAAGGGTTTTTGCTTCCATGGAGTAGAGACGAGGGCGGAGCAGTGAAAAAAGGGAAGGAGTGAAAGGGAAGGGGGGCGGAAGAGAGGGAATTGGTAAGAAGGGAGAGGAGGAACAGAGAGGGAAAGAGCTGGGAGAGGGAAAAAAGGTCTCTCCCATCCATCCTCGAAAAGCCCTCACCCCCCGTCTCAACCACCCCACCAAACCCCCGTGTGTCCATACCAACTCTCCCCGAACTGGCCCAAGGCGCGGCGCCCGGGGATCCGAAGCGCGCGGTATGCCGACCCGTGGAGTATTCCCGTGAAAATAGGGAGAGAGCGGAGAGAGGGGGAGGAGCGCGGGGTGGAGGAGGAAGAGGATTCGGGTGGGCGGGGTGAGGGATGGCGGGGGTGAGGTTGGGGACGGGAAGCCCAGACCCTCGACGCAAAATTTCGTGCGACGACGATGACGTGGGCGTTTTGGGGGCAGTTATGGCAGAATAAATAGACGCGGGCGGAGAAAAAGGGGGAAAAGCCAAGGAGATGCGGGGGAAAAATTAGGGGTAAGCGGGACGATTTATGGAGATGTGGAGTGAGGTTAGGATCCGTGGGAAAACGGAGAAATGTACAATTTAGTGGGCGAAAGGAGAAAGGAAAAATGAGAAATAATGATCGCCGGAAGATAAGTAATCAGGGGAAATGGTATATTAATGCAAAATCACGGAAGATTTCAACACTGAAGCAAATCATGGAGTTCAATCGAAACTCTTAAATCTAATTTCCGACACTAAGCGAATGGAAAAACTTATAATGAAACTAGCTGATAATAACTGCATACACATATACTCACTCAGTTGATGAATGTTATCAACATAGATATACTTTGGAAAATCATGAAATTAGCAGTAATTAAGAATAAAGAAATTTCAGGAAAATATATCACTCTCGTAAAATCCCGGATAATTTTCCTTCATAGGGATGTATATAGTTTCCTGGAGGTTGACTTGACAGGTGAGGGTGGAGCCAACGCAAAAATAAGCTCGACACATAGTTGGTGAGAAGTGCACACATCAGAGAAGAGGGGATAGTTGCTTACTTTGTGCCGCCTGTGGGTTCGCACCGAGAACCGATTACCAAAACATTACAGGAGAAGTAAGCCTGAACGGAGACTTGAAATCGGATCCAGCACGCTCCTCTCCGTATATATGAGTGCTACATAAACAGTATTTTTGGACCAATATCCGTTGCTGTTAAAACTATTCCTATTAATAAATTATAAGTAGGTCGGGAGAACTCTATGTTCTGCAGCTTAAATTCCAATCAAAGGATATAATACATGTTTTGTCAAGTAAAATAGCTATTATAAGGAATTTGAGACTAAATGGAGACTGCTCAGAATCCTTCCAGGAAGTATAATACCATTGTGCTAATAGCATAAAAATAATAGTTGATCTAATAATTTCAATTATTTAGGGAAAAGATCAATTAAGTGAATTTAAAACATGAAAAACATAGTTTCCATTCAGGATATTGACTGAAATTCCAGTTGAAGGCTCAAGCAAAGAGAAATGCTTCGGAATGAAAAATGAGAATCAAAGACTAAGCCAAGGGAATCCCGGTTCACTTTGGCTGAAAATTCGCTTTGCAGCGAGAAGTTAGAGGAGATGGGAGGGGGGGGATGAACTGGCACAAAAGGAGATTGAAGGAAGGGTTCGACGAAGACGAAGGACAATGAGGGGTGAAAATCGGAGAGAGCACATGGATAACTACGGTAAGGGGAACAAACACTCAAGCAAAAGAAACAAGTTAGGAGTTAAGTGGATCAGGAGAAATTCGAGAGGGAAATGTGGGTGCTGGAGATGACAATTTTGGTGGTATTGGAAGAGGGACGGCGAGTGGGGAGGAAGGGGGAGAGAGCGCGGGGCTGCCTGCCTAGCCAAGGGGTGGTGATGCTTCAGGCCTTGGGAACCCCACCGCTCGGCGAAACCAGGGAGCTTTTTTGCTCAAGCAGAGGGCGCTTTAAGACCTTAACAACTACACACGTAACCTGCCTTCAGTCCTCCTTCCCCCCTACGATCTGAGGGGAATTTGTGTGATTTCGGGCATAAAGTGAGGAGATATAAAATATGCCCCTCTTCCCGAAGGAGGAAAAAGTGATTCTATTTTGCTTCTGGTCGGCCATTTACCACGTCACATAGAAGTTAAGAAGATATCTTGAAGCATGATCATGAGGTTGTGAGTAAATCTTACGTGGCTGCGCGCAGGATTACATTTAAATTTCTACCATCAATCAAATTATGAAATTCAACAGCTGCTTCACAGCTTTATCTCCTGACGAAATCGACCGTTTATCGTATTTCTGAGCTACGGTTATGCGAGAAAAAATGTAATTCATTTTTATGACATTTTTACCATTATCAATTAATTATAAATCGAGCTGATACATCGTTTGTGCAGTTAATCAGAGCTATCTTCTGGTACTATATTTTATCCAAACAACCGTTCAATCAGTTTTTCAACGTTCGGATAATAATAAGAAGAATTACAATATTTCACTACACATTTCACGATGAACGTCATATATTATTGAGAATAAATCCATTCGTCTTAATGTAATGACAATTTTTCAGTCACCTACTTCTATAATAGCACCATCCCGCATTAGAATTTCTAAGTAATCCGCTATGTTTCCTTTTATACATATCAGAAGTTAGATTATGAAATCGCAAAAATTTTTGTACTTCTGTTTCTGAGCATGTTCAAATTCTATTTACTGCGCCAGTGTTTCTGGAAGAGACCAAATACGTTTTCTGGTACCTCTTTAAATTTAAAATTGCTGGCAGTATTCAATTATACTTTCTTTACATGACAATTTCCATTCAAATGTTATTATTTGATCTTTATAACCTCTTCTACACTGGGGTCCTTTTTTATTTACTTATTTCACCTCGTTTTTTTTAATACTCTAAGTAGTGTATTATTCGTAATAGTGCATTATTGAAAATTGAATGCAATATTTCCATATTTTACGAGGAAAAGAAAATGGATTATGTTGCCTTTTACATTGCAATTCTGCGACCAGTTCTGTGACATTTGCACTTGCAAGGTGATATGAAATAATGCCATCTTTTTACGCAAATTATTCTAATTTCACTGTAAAAATATATGAGGTAGTTTCCCGTGGTCTCCCAGGAGAGTTTTCTTTAAACATATACCATCACTGGAAATGGAGCCCCACTGAGTTTAGATTCAGCAACAGCTGCATCGCTGACAAACAGATGCTGCGTGGACTATTTTTCGTCCTGCTTCTACCTTACGATCTCTTTGGAATGGGTGATCCCACCATGAGAAATTACCTTTCTACCCCAAGCAGAGCTTCAAGGGTTATGGACACAAATGTGAATATGAGACTTGGCACCTGCCACGCTCAGACCACTGCGGGAAGTGTCGTTCTCGGAACGTGGGAATAAAGGGCATCGCACCTGTCATCACTCAGTGACACATCACGCAAAACCATTAACAGAGCGGAATTGACAGCAACAGTAAGGATGATACAGAAAAGGGAAGAACAAGTGTTCGAATATGGGCTTTGAATTCTGGGACCATGCTGAGGAGAGGAAAGTTGAAAAAATGATCAAGCAGAATATGGAGAAAGGAAATATTAACTTGTTAGGACTATGCAAGGTTAATTATTTTATTGCATTATTTATCGACTAAATTGGGCGGGGTTGAGGCCTATAGTCCCTTCTCTCACCTAACCCTTACATACATTACATTGAATACAATCACATACAGCCACGCTCTAGATGGAAATCCACGCTCTTGGTGGGAATCGAACCCGCGACCTCTGGGTTTGCAGGCGCGGATGTTACCCCGTCGCAATCGTGGCCGTCGATAGACAATATATAGTGGTGAAAACTGGAGAGATAGCTGCCAAGTAATACGTCGCCAAGGAGAAGAGTCCCTTCAGAGATAACATAGTACTATTGAACAAAAAGGTGATTCGAAAAATAATTTTGCATAGTAAAGGGTTGTGGAATAATATTGCAGGCATGGAAGACAACCAACGACCTTTGTTTGCTGGTTTACACGGGCATGGATAAAAATATCTTGGTCGGGTACAAAGAGTAGTGATAGATGGATTGAGCTGAAATACAGAAGATTTTGCTTCAGATATTCCTCTGGAAAGTGTTATAAACGTCTTTTATTCCTACTTGATGTTAACGACATCCACTTTGTAGTCACCAGAAAGATACGTTTACTTGCCAACAACGCAGTGGTTTACCGTAATCCTGAGGACACAGCAGCTTTATCAGATGACCTAAGTGCTATACAATGCTGATGTGACACTTGTCAATTATAATTAAGCTTAAAAAATTGCGTAGTGATGATTTTTTAGAAAAAGAGCCATTCCCGCCCGAACGTCTACCACATCGAGAACACCGAAATGGAAAGTGTGCACTCGATTAAATACTCAGGCGTTACTCTCACTCACGACCTCTCCTGAGAGTGGATTATGTGGACAAGTTAACAAAAATTAGGATTTATTAAAAGAGTACTGGATAAATGTGATGAAAATGTTCAAGAGAAATGTTATCTTTCGTTGGTTAGGCCACATTTAGATTATGCTGGTAGTATATGGGATCCTCACGAAGTTAGATTAATTGCCAAATTGGATCGAGTGCAGCGTAGAGAAACTCTATTAGTATAATACTGTCATGATAAGCTTGGCAGCAATCAAAATTAATACAGCAGCTGCGTTGGGAATCATTCACGCAGAGACGGTAAAATTACGGATTATAAACCTCGCAGAAATTGGAAGAATATCTCTTAAACAATTATGTTGAAGATGTATTATTCCACCATGGTACGGTAGGAGAAATCATGTCAATAAAGTTAGAGATATTAAGTGTAGAACAGATAAATTTAAGAGATAATTTTCCCACGAATGATGAGGGATCAGAATATCGCTTTCCAACCGCCATAGGTGCGATAGGAAAACTGTTAATCCTAGCTGCGAAGATGATTATGGAAAGACGGAAAGAATATAATATACACGTTATATATAAACATCTTACACAAACATCCTGCCTGGATACGCAAAATAACGTAGAAAAAAAATATATAATAAAATTAGATCAGTAAGTCTGGACAAAAAGAGAATCCGAATGAATACAATGCTGATTTCTTAGATTACTTGCTTGCAAGATAGAAAAGGAATTGACAGAAATGAAATTGACCAAATCTGTGGGGTAGAGGAAATACGTACAGAACTACTGATCATTTTCGAAAAATGTGAAAATAAGTATAAATCGGCTCATTAGAATTAATTTTGAAACAGCCTCACCAAAAGATCGTTGGAACGGTATTAATTAACATCCTAAAAATTGTAAAAGCAACAGTATGTATGACAATAAAAAATGAAATAATATGCATGAATAAAAAAACTTACAATGCAACAACTTCAAAGGGGAGAAAATGACCATAGTTTCAAAATAAAAATAAGAACGCAAAAAACATATAAGAAAAAAATACTCTTTTTTAAATAGAACTATTGCTGATTGAAACCAGCTGTCTGTAGGTTTGTTTGAGCCCTTTTCATCAAATTTTAGGAGTTTTAAGAATAAATGAAAAGCAGCTACTGGGTGATAAACTTCTTCGTAATTAATAAAATATTGTTTGTATGTGATGTGGACGGCATTTTGTATGTGATGTGGAAGTTTGTTGGAAGTGTCATTGAATGTAAGAATATTTTGTCTACTAACTGTTTTTCTTGTGCGTGCATGTATGTAGGTTCGTTGTAAGAGTGATCATTGATCAAACTTGAACGTTGCTCCCAGGAAAATTGCCTAATTGCAACGTAATTCTTAAATAAATAAATAGTATCAGTGAACTACGTAATAATCATAGGGAATATTATGGAGGGCGCGTCGCTAGCAAAAGTTAAGATTTTTATTATAGATATACCATATTGGCAGAGGGCATGATCAGATGGTATTGTGATTTGTAGAAACTGAGCACCCGTTAACAAAAATATATTCTCCTGGTTTTAAAATCCAAATAGGTAAGTTTCTTATAGGATTGGGAAATTTTCATACTTCTGCAAGTAGACAAATAACTTACGTAGCAACTGAGGAAGCGCTTTAATGCAATTAAAATTTATATTAATGCGTGTTGAAATAATATATGTAAGTACTCTTGCGCGTCACTTTAAGTAGCTAATATAATATAATTTATTTCCCAAATTAATTTATAAGGGTTTCATTAGTTCCTTTAAATAAGTAAACAGACTGATTTTGTCATTCAAAAAGCAGTATTGTTAAGCAATTATAAACATATTTGATAGTTCTGAGCTAGAAAACGACGGACTTAGGTAGGTTCGAAGGTAGTGAACGAAATTATATTAACCAAAGAATTGTAATATGAGATGATAGGAACATACTCATGCAAAGAATTTTTATTCTCTTCCTTTATCTTAATGTTACTGCTGGGTATTTCAATGCGATTCCCTCACACGAATTACCCTAAACAGTTCCAACAACTTTTCATTATATCTCAAACTCACAGCCCCCTTTCGTGATTCCATCGATTCCACGCTACCTGTCCAACCATCCTTCATCCCCCTACTTCACTCAACACCCATCAAATCAATCTTTCCATGACAACTTGTCAATCATCTTTCTCTCTCTTCCATTTTCAGTAATCTTGCAAGTTCTCAATTTGGAAATACCTCGATTAAACGAAGCAAAAGTCAGAACGAGCGTACTGATCAGTCGCCAAAGAGGAACATCAGGGATTCACTTACTTTATTTTGACTTCGATGAAAAACTTATATGATGTTAACTCAAGATCATGGTTGCAAATCGGTGTTTACTATTTTCTCTGACCACTAAAAATCTGACCTTAAAATAATGATTGCCTAACAAGTAGTAAATTGCATATGATACAATTTCTACTTGAAACGCAAAGGATGCAAAATATTCTACCAGTGAACTTTAATTAATAATATTTAATTTTCAATTCTGATATTACTACAACCTGGCGATCAGGATAGACATGTGCAATGAACAGAAAAATACCTGATAAAACCTTTTCGTTAAGCGATATATAGTATAGCTCACTTTGAGATAAGATCAATGGATAACACTGCGGAAATGTTAACAAAGCATTTGGTGAGTATTCATATGCATACATACATACATATATATATATATATATATATATATATATATATATATATATATGTGTGTGTGTATATATATGTATGTATGTATATATATATATGTATATATATATATGTATATATATATATGTATATATATATATATATATACATTCAAACACGCAATCCCGCCAAACGGCGAATAAATACTCATACATATAGAAACAGATATAAGGAAAAGGGATAGGAACACATATAAAGGACGAACACAATAAAGGTGGGGAAGGCGGAATCGAACGGATCACAAGAGTAAAAAATTTCCCGGTCAAGGAAATATTTTTACTCTTGTGATCCGTTCGATTCCGCCTTCCCCACCTTTATTGTGTTCGTCCTTTATATGTGTTCCTATCCCTTTTCCTTATATCTGTTTCTGTATATATATATATATATATATATATAAAGGAGAGTGTTTGTTTGTATGTATGTAATTTGTTTACTTTTTTGCTGTCATAGAAACAGCATTTTTCCAACTATGCCAGCAGGATAATTTTGCAAGAACACTATTGTATTCAGAATTGCCGAGATATTATACGTGGAATACATCAAGGAAAGTCTTTTGTAGAAGAAAAATGGGCAACTTTGATCCTGAGAATAATATTTATTCATGTGACGCATTGGGCCGCATACACAGTCTACACAGTCCATCCTAACAACGCCGAATGTTATTTTTTAAGAATGCTTCTACATACCATTAGAGGACCTCGCTCATTTGCAGAAATAAGAACGGTAAACGGAGAAATATGTGAGACATTCAGAGAAGCTTGCCAGAATTTAGGGTTGCTAGAAGGAGATCAACACTGGGATGACTCATTGCGAGAGGCCAGTTTGATTTCTCTTCCAGGACAAATCCGAATTTTGTTTGCCATCATAATAACCTCCTGTAATCCATCTAACCCAAAAACAATCTGGGAAAAATATAAAGAATCAATGAGTGAGGATATACTGGCTAAAGTTCGAAGTGAAAATCCTACATTGGATATTACGTTTAACTCCGACATTTTTAATAAAACTTTGATTATTTTGGAGGGAAAGTGTATCACCATGGCTAACAAGACTTTAGTGGAACTCGGTCTTTTTGCACCTGTACAAGATCAACAGGGTGTATTTTATCCAGATTATATACGTGAAACTAGCTACAATGTCTTAGACTTAGAAGCATACATCGCGGATAAAAAGCCACTTCTTAATGAAGATCAGAAATTCGCTCACGAAACAATAATGGATCAAGTAGATAAACAAGAAGGAGGTATCATTTTTCTTGATGCTGCTGGTGGCACGGGAAAAACATTTTTAATTAATTTAGTTCTCGCTGAAATCAGGGTTCATGGAGAAATTGCTCTAGCCGTTGCATCTTCAGGTATTGCAGCGACATTAATGGAAGGAGGAAGAACAGCCCACTCTGCCCTTAAGTTGCCACTTAATATTTCCCGACAAGAAAATCCCACATGTCATATAAATAAAACAAGCGGCCAGGCACAAGTTCTTATAGAATGTAAATTGATAGTATGGGATGAGTGTACGATGGTTCATAAAAAATCTCTTGAGGCCCTCAACGCAACACTTCAAGATCTTAGAGGAAACTGCAGTTTAATGGGAGGAGTTCTGGTACTCCTGTGTGGAGACTTCCGTCAAACTCTGCCTGTCATTCCAAAATCGACTCCAGCCGATGAAATTTATGCCTGTTTAAAACATTCTGTTCTATGGAATCATGTCCAAGAAATTAGCCTTAAACAAAACATGCGAATCCTCTTAAGAGATGGGAATGCTCAAAATTTTGCAAATAAACTTTTGGAGATTGGAGAAGATAGATTAGTTATTGAAGCATCTGGTATGATAAAATTGTCATCAGATTTATGTGTATCGGTGAAAACTGTCCGCGATATGATACAAGCAGTCTATCCTAACGTTAATCAAAATTATAAAAATTTAGAATGGTTGCGAGAAAGAGCCATTCTTGCTCCTAAGAACGATGATGTTAATGAAATTAACAAGGAGATACTAGCCATGCTGCCAGGAGACGTGATTGAATATAAATCGTTTGATACCGTAGTGGATGCTGACGAAGCCGTCAATTATCCAACGGAATTCCTAAATTCACTTGATCCAGCTGGATTGCCACAACATCGCCTTATACTTAAAGTAGGATCTCCAATCATTTTATTGCGAAATTTAGATCCACCAAAACTCTGCAATGGGACACGATTGTGTGCGACAAAATTAATGAAAAATATAATCCAGGCAGTCATTTTAACTGGAAAAGGAAAAGGTGAAATAATTTTTATTCCACGGATACCTCTAATCCCAACTGATCTTCCCTTCAACTTTAAAAGATTACAGTTTCCAGTCCGGCTAGCTTTTTCAATTATCATTTATAAATCACAGGGACAGTCTTTAAAGTTTTGTGGTGTTGATCTAAGATCGCCATGTTTTAGCCACGGGCAACTTTATGTTGCTTGCTCCAGAGTAGGTTCGCCTAAAAATTTATATATTCTTTTTTCTGGATATGAAACAAAAAATGTAGTTTATAAACAGGTGTTAAATAAAAAAGATTCTTAAATTTGTATGAAGTAGTGTACCTGTATTATTGTACTTTATTATTTGTTGTTTTTATTTATGTAGTATATTTATATTATTGTTTCTCCCTAACCCGTGCAAAGCCGGGTATTCAGCTAGTATATATATATATACACACACACACACACATATATGTGTGTGTGTGCGTGTGTGTATATAAATAAAAATATAAACATACATATGCACACATATACATATACATACATATATATATATATATATATATATATATATATATATATATATATATATATATATACTATATATATATATATGTATATATAGGTTTATATGTACATATATATATATACATATATGTACATATATAGTTCATTATATATGTATTTATATATATTTTTAATGAACTAGGAGTAAGCTACCATGAATACGGAAAAACTACTGTTAACATGTCTAACGTCAATAATGAACTACTGTCGGAAAGAATAATCGTAAATGACGAATATCAACCGACGGTACACAACTTTCCGCCAATTTTGAATTCTCGAAAGAATTCCTCCCTCTGTGGTGGTTGTCTTTTCTCAGGGCTCCACAGCATTAAAGTAGAAGCGTATGATGCATGAAATATTTAGTGGACATTGTAACCTCGTGTGTCTGAGAGGTTACAGATGGTCCCGTATATTTCTGTCGCATTGTGTTCCATTCCCCATAGGGTATGACTGCGACAGGGGAGGTAAACTTTGTGGTAGAGGCAGTTAATAAATGGGTTCAGGACGCTCCCGGCGGCTGAGGTCATCTCGCATCGTTAATACAAATCCTGAAAAACCATTATGCCAACGCACAGCATAAAGGAGATACACATCTGTTACCCTCTGATAGCTAGAGCATACGTTTCGTCCTGAATTCGCCGAATTTGGACTATTTTACTCTCTTCGGGCTGTACTCTCCCTAAATTAAATATCGTTTTATCTATCCTCTACTATGAACTGCTTCTAATGATAAGAGCTACAATTTTCTTCCGAAAAAAAACACTTGGGCCTATGCCATCTTTATGACTCAAAAGAAAGGAAAACCAGACTATTTTAGGCAAGCAGAGAGATGTACGTTATAATTTATATCTCTCTCAAAGAAGACGGTTCGGAAATAGTAGCCTTTCAACTTGAATAATTCCGCTATCAAAGTGACACGCCTGGAGAAAAGTGATTGGTACTCTATGAACATTTATATGCCAAAGACGCTCATAGGTCACTTAAATGCGAAGTCGAAGTCTACCGCATTTAGTCACTCTTCTCGTGTGCGATATTTAAGCGATGATGATATTTACGCCATTAACTAGATTATCTGGTCATGTTAAAACATGCACGAATTCCGCATGAACTTTAGAAAAAGATATAATTGTAATTAAAATGAATGGTGATATTAAGATGACCTTGCTGGTTTATGGGAGTAGTTTTGAACAGTGTTTCCCTTTATACGATTGTATTATTTTAATATAATGAAAAATATGCCGATATTTATTTGGTTTTGCCATTTGTGAAATACTTTTATCGAAATCGCTCGTTATTTTTACGGCTATATCGAGTATAATGGAGATAAACCAATCGCCTCAACTACATTATTCATATTACGAATAAGTGGGTAATCTCGTAATAAGTGGGCCATGAATAATTTTCTTTCGCTTCAATACAAATTGCATAATGTATTTTCAGTAATATCAAATAAAAAGGGTAATTTTGATAGGCGTTTCAGCACTTATAATGGAATATATTCACCACTCATAATTGCTATATCTAATGAAATAATATTACTTCCTTGCTTAAATACCAGAGGTGCCAATGAAGCGTTTATCTTAATAATTCTAACTCTTACGTTGAGAAAAATGCGGAAACACCTCAATAAAGTTTGGAAACATGGTTTAAAAACATTACCTATAATACAGCTAATAAATTACAGTTTAAAAAATATATTATTACACACAGTTTAAGTAACTGTAAAAAGAAAAAACAACATTTAGGGATAACTAATAACTTTCTAGTAATATCGCTTTGAATCATTTGGGATTTTTCTCTCGTCCAGCCTTTCCCATATTTTCTGCAAAAGGTTAAATTTATCCTCGAAAAAAGAAGTTTTTAAAATAATTTTGAAATTTTTCACCAAAGTTGCATGCATAATTTTAAATAATATTTCGTTCAAACTGTAGTTTTCACTCAAAACTATAATGATTCTAATCCATGAAGATCGTTCGCAAAACGCGAATTCAAATAAATAACAATTTAAAATTCACTGAAATTATAAATAATAATGCGTAAGTTTAGATATTCACTTAACAAATATCGAATGCGATGCATTCCTATTACTTTTCCAGCATGTATAAAAATTTGAAGATGAGACCGACTGCCGAGTTGAAGCTTATTTAGGTAGTGTTTAAGATTACCTTTCAAAAGAAAGGGATTAGGTAGTTTAAAATCCCATTAAAAAATGAACAAGCACGTGCCCGCCTGCTGGAGCTGTCCTCCTTTGTGTTCCCTCTTTTTCATCTTACCAATTTCGATTTCCATCGATTCCTTAAGTATTTTCCTTTCTACTCTGAATCTTCTTTTTTTTTAATGCCCACCCTCGTCGGTGGGCTCGAATTTCCACTTCATCCAGACTGGTCCCCACCCAAACACTCCCCTGATTCCCCGCCTCCCTACCGTGCGTCTCTTCCGACTCAAATTACCTCCAGCCATGATTATTGTTTCAGTGCTGTTGCCTACCAATATATTCTTTCAGCATTCTTCCAGCAAACTTGTCCAATTAAAAACTCTATTTTGTACATTTCACACGACTTCCATCCTCCAACAAGCCTCCCGGAAAAAAGTCTCCATCTCTAATTAATTTTTAAGCGAATTGCCACCTCACAACCCACCTTAACTAGTTTCAACCGCCCATCTCGCATCATATCAGTATAATCCATTTTTTTTCCTTTTTGCCTATTCCTTCTTTTATATTCCCGATCGAATAGACACCTAAACCTTATTTTTTCCTACTGCTTCATTTATTTTCATTTTTCGGGGACTATTTCTGCTCTCGACTCCATACTCCACTCATCAGCCTCCGTTTCCATTCCATCCATCTCTCCCTCCAATTCTCTTCCTCCCTTCCTTGCCTCTCTCTTTCTCTCTCTCAATCTATGACCTCCATTTTCATCCACCCATTTCCCCTGTTCCACTCCCACCAACATTGCTACTACGTTCCATCCCTATAGCCACTCCGCGCATTCATATTTAATCCCGCTTGCATGAACTTCTAAGCCGTTATTTTCAACCGTCCATTAGGTTTTCCTTTTTCCCGAATTTTCTTCTGTGAGTGTTCATACCTCCCATAGAATTGGAGCGGCTAAGGACTGGAGGGAAAAGAACGAGAAACGTGCGCCCGTAGTGATCCAATGAGATAGCGCAAATGTCCCTAGATTAATAAGTGCCGATGGAAAACCTAATAAAACTAAGTTATAGGTAATACCTTTTGGGAATAAAATGAGTATCACAAGCAGAAGTCGTAGAAGATAACAAAGCACTACTCCACTGTTAAAACGGCAGTGGACCAGTGAATTATTGTTAAAATACCACTGTTAAACAGTGATACTGTGTATTATTAATTGTTTTAACTAGCTTACAATATAGCTCTTTTCTAGGACTTAATGCAAATTGGGTGGCTATAAATTCAACCCCGCATCAGAGGCGGACAATTTAAAAATCTTGTAACGCATTCAAACTCGCAGAGGTTTCCAATCTTTACAATGAAAGAAAGCTTCAAAAAATAATATTTCATCAAATATCTATTAACGTCTAACTTGTCTGAACATTGTACCTTATATAAATGTTCTGTTCTTATTAAAAACTTTCAAAATATCTCCGAAATGTGTTCTTTCAATTAATTTTTTTGTCTTTTGACAAGTAATATTAACTCCAATTTGCTCTCCGCAAGTGTTACATCAACAATACATTTTACATTTCCCAAGGAAGAGCAAAAACAATAA
This sequence comes from Hetaerina americana, assembly GCF_022747635.1. Classification (NCBI taxonomy): domain Eukaryota; kingdom Metazoa; phylum Arthropoda; class Insecta; order Odonata; family Calopterygidae; genus Hetaerina; species Hetaerina americana. The sequence goes on along the minus strand of NW_027286874.1, from coordinate 8,914,605 downwards.
CAAATAATTTAATGGAAAGTTTTGGATCAAAGCATTAATTTTTCACTTATTTACGAAATGTTTCATAAAGCTACTTTGATTTTTATTCAAAGTAATTTTTGTCCTGCATTTTCATTTGATTTTGCATTTTACCCTTTTCATGAGTTCTAATATTAAACAAGAGTCTCGGGGATTAAAGCCTTTCAAAATCAGTTCGTAACAGCAAAATTACAAAATTTCGAGAGACTGGAGGCATTCAACCCGCAAGTTTCTCACCTCTAAAGTATCCAAATGCTATTTTGGGATTTGGTGTCGTATTGAGCTGTTTTTTCCCCGAGAATCATTTATGGAGCTAACCGTATTTTGGATGCCCTTTGTCAGATCGCAATGTGAAGTCAGTTCAACTTCAAATCAATACGGGACTTTGATTTTTATTCCTTGTCACCGAGCTCAAATAATAGCTCGAAGAGATGAGCAACAGTAATTGAACCGCCCCCCCCCCCCCGGCATTGTTTGTTGCTCAGAGCTCGGACTTCTGCAGAATGTCCCGTTCGCATCCATTTCTTTTGTGATAAAAAAATGCTCTCTTCTATAAAACTGCGTAGTAGATTAACGTCTAGTACGTCTTCTGAGGACTACTCCTAGCGACAGGCTACGGAAATGGAACAGGGTACGATGGAGCGGCAAAAAGAAAAACAGTTTGGTGGACGACTGACCACTGTAAGTAAAAAAGAAATTTGTAAACAATACCCATGTTTTCTAGCAGATTCAACAGGTTGGGCTGTAAGGAGCCAAGTTGTTCAATGACCTTTAAACTTTGGAACATAATTCCAAAACGGTGCAAGGTCATTGCCCTAATTAGAAATGAAATTAACCATTGAATGCATTCAATTAAAATTTTTGGATACCAGGGAAATAGCTGACAAGTTCGATGATAATTATTTTACCGGATAAACAACAGCTATTTAATTCACACCTTCAGTTCATTTTGTGACCATATGAGAGACATTACTTTCTTGACGATGCAGGATGGTGGGAAAACCAGGACAGTTGTTCCGCCAACTTATTAAAGAATAGTACAATGAGTGAGGTAGCCTAGTCAGTAGCTGTTTGTGACCAGTGACTCAGGATTTCACTCTCCATTGTTGTACTTCATATTTTAATAGCAATATTAAAATCCCTTCCCATGGATTAAAACCTACGTAGAAAAACAGGGCTTGAGCGTTTTGATGCCCTATAGAGCTGTGTTCGCGGGAGCAAAGATAGTTCTGCAGATAAGGTCAGCCATAGGTCGAAGGTTAGGAGCCAAACGAAAGGTGGACCGAGCAGCATCTGTTCAGTGACGGCATCACTTCAGCATCAAGTCAGCATCTGACTCCAGTGGGGTGGACGTTTGTGTGATTGTATGAAATCATTATTAAGGAAGGCAAAGGAGAACCACTTCAATTAAATTTCCCACGAGAAAATGATGTAAAATATTTAAGTATGAGTCCTGCAGATACGGGACTCGCCCCGCTGGAGCGTGTGTCGTGCCAGAAAGCGGAAGAGGTTAGGCTTCCGTGGTCGTCATCACTCGGTATCCTTACAAAACCAGAGCGGAGTAGATAGCAGCAGTACGGAAGACAGATTGGGATCGAAAGAGCTCGAATAGAGTCTTGAAATGTTAGGACGATGTTGGGGACGCGAAAGCTAGAAAACATAAAGCGAGAGATGGAGGGAGGAAATATAGATATATATTTTTACCTGGTACCCTGCAAGCCACCGGGGGATGATTACACACTAGACTACTTTTAAAGCATAATACTTTTCCCCCTAGCATGGTCGGATACTGTTATTCTGGTCCTTATTGCTCAGGAGGAAATTTAAATGTTAAATCTTTTTGTCCCACACTACATTTCTCTAATTTTATTGACTTGATCTATACTACCGTGGTACGAAGGGGCTTATAACAAATGTTCAGTATCGCTGCTAAAGAGACGTCCTTTCAATCTATGCAAGAGATTTAATTTGTAATTTAACCTTCGCTCCGTGAGTTATTCCCAACCTGCTCTAATATTTTGGATACGCTACATAGTTTATCATAAAAATATTTTCTAAATAGAATTCCTCTTCGCTGCACACGATCTAATTCGGCAATCAATCCAAATTTATATGGATGCCACATACTAGCAGCATATTCTAAGCAAGTTTTGATGAGGGAAGGGCACTGCGAGGTAGGATGGCATGATAGCGGGGAATCCTGGAGAGATGGTTATAGAGTAATATTCAGCAGAGAGGAAGAGAATCAAAGAGGGGTGGTAGAATATTTAAAAAATGTAGAAGGAAGTATAGTAAACGTATAGCCAACAAAGAATAGATTATTAGTAGCGATAAGAGATGAACCAAAAACTTCGTCACAGCCGAGGTCAAAATGCCACCTAGCAATCATTAAGAAGGAGAAGTTCACAGGGCATACGGTCAGTTAGAATAAATAATCTTGGAGCGAAATATTTTCCACAGATCGGGGATTGAAACGCAAAAATAAGAGAATAAAGAGATGGAAGAGAATACATCTCACGACTTTTTTGATGCTTAAACTAAATGTTCGTTGTAAATTACGAGCTCTTCTCAGCAAAATACTATTGTTTTCTCCCCGTGGTCCTTTCGTGTTCTTATACCGAACTACGGTACGAGAATTGGAAATGTAAGGGGACATCAAAAGAAACCAGATGTACTGTATTAAGAATAGGCACTCACTTGGGAACTGCGGGAATGATTCACTCAGTTTCCCGGGGAACCTGATGCGGATTCATATCATAATTTAACACTAATCGGGTGTGACGATGAAGCAGGGAGGCCGGTTTAAAAAATGGTACGTAGAAGAATTAACAGGATCGACAAAAAAGAAGCATCAGAATTCCGTAGAGAAAGTCAGGAGTAAGGAAAGGAAGATGAGTACAATAGAAGGTTTACGGGAATATATCAAAAGGAATACAGAATTACGGACGTTGCAAAAGAAGCTATAGGAACTGGGAATAGGAAAAGGACAAGAAAACCATGATATATACAGTCGATTATGACTGAAAAGATGTGAAAGAGGAGGAAATGGAACACAGTAAACAGACAGGTGTGAAAAAGGAAGCATTAAGAGTTAAATGATGAACTAAGGCGGTAAAAACTGGGGCAAAAAAATTTACAGATAAACGCAGAGCAAAGTTTTGTTAAATGTGTAATTGGTGAGTTGTAGAGAAAAGTGAAAGCAGAGTAAGTGAAGTGAAAATTCTGGTAAAAAAATTAGTCCGGAAAATTATAAATTAAAGAAGAAAGGATTGAAGGGAGATTGAAGGAATACATAGATGATCTACGAGTATATGGTAAAGACAAAAGGCCATCAGTCTTAGACATAAAGAATATGACGTAGTTGAGGATAGCATAGGTCCATTCTTCCTCGATGGAAATATTGGGAAGGGAATTGAGAGAATTGAAATCATATAAGGCCGTAGGGGTGGAAAACAAATCCACAAAACTACATAAAGGTTTAAGAAAGCGTGAGAGGAAAAGTTTTTACAGATTAATTCGTAGGATTTTTGAGCGAAGAATTTGGCTTGAAGATTTCGTCAGGTCAGTGTTTGCTCTTATTCCAAAAAAGGGAAAGGCAGCTTAGGAGTACAGTACAGTAAGCTTGATTTCACACGCAAATTTAGTGGTCCTCAGAATCTTTAATAAGATGATGGATAGTAGGGCGAATGATTACTTAATGAATGATCAATGTGAATTCAGAAAGGATAGAGGCCATACCCTAGCAGAGGGATGCCATAGCATAGCAGGAACAGGTGATGCCCTAGCTGTATCATGGCCAATAATAGAGATGAACAGAGAATAAAATTAGGAAGTATTTGCTTGATTCATAGATTTGGAAAAGGCGTTTGATGCAGCTAGATTGAGAGGAGGATAAGGAGATGAATTGCATTAGGCAAAGAAGTCTTCAAAAATAGGAAAAGAGAAGTTAATATACAGGGACGTTGAGTAAGGATGTTAAAAAAACTCGTTAAAATTATGATATGGGGTGCGGTTTTGTTGGCGGAGGAAACGTGATCATTAAAGCCAATAAACGTGGGATAGAGTCATTTGAAAGGTGGGTGTGAATGAAGGAAAAGATGAATAGACAGAAAGAAAATTGAACAAAGAAGCAGTTGGTACATGGTAGGAAGGAGTGGAAATTAATGGGAAGGAATCCGAAGGAGGCAGGTAAGACGGATGCAGATCATTTTGATTGCTGATGGTTATTGAAGATTAATTAGGAAAGATTGCTAGACAAGCGAGGAATAGGTAGGGATAGAATAGGCACATTGGACGGGAGGGAGGGAGGAAGGGAGGAAAAATGTATGCTTAATTGAGCACGGTCTTATTGTGGTGTTGGACGCCAGGTTATGTTTTTTGTAAGGAAGGGCAAGTAAATGTGTTCGCGTACAATTATAAACGCTCTGTCCACCCAAAACCTACCCTACCCCGTAGAACGACAATGAAATATATTAAAATGATTGATGCACAAGAGGGGAATAAAATTATTAATTTTTAATTACTGCTGAATGACGAGTGGATATATTTTTAATTTTCAGACTTAATTATTTACAAATTTAATAGAAACAAGACATCACTATGAGTCATGTAGTTTTTAGTATATCCAGTCGAACCTCTTCACTATGAGGGAAGTAATACTTAGCACTTTCATTATCACGCTCTAATGTTATGATCTACCTTATTGTAACACGATAGAACCTAATCCCCGTAAGAAAATTATGAATAATCAATAACTAAGTACTTACCTACTCCTTTTTCCATGAAAACATTTTACCCAGTTGTTTGAACGCATAAACTTTTTATGTTTAAAATTTCCAATTATTTAAATATAAAATGAAATAAAAGTCAAGAATTTAAATGAATTGACACTAAAAAGCTCTTCAGATGATACGCGTTATAAAGTCTATTGACAATGATAATACCGTTTGAGCCTGCAAGATGATCCCTTAGAGGAAACTTTTACACGTTCTTGTGCGAATTGGATTATCGCATTGAGCCGACGAGAACATCGCAATCCATTTTGATTAGGTTGATTCAAGCAATCCACATGAGAAACTCATTTGCGTCTTTTTCCACTGATACTGTAAGAAAATACGAGATTCAAAACAAAGTTACGATGAAAATAAGCAAAATAGAAAGAGGACGGCTCCGATGGGAAGAGCACGCTTCATTATCCCTCATGAGAGCATGAGACCCCTCGAATCACGGAGCACGAATGCGGCAACGAAGGCGGCTGAGAAAATTGCATTCCGCTGCCGTGAGGTCCCTTGGAGAAATGAAGGATGGGGCACGGATGGAAGAAATGATTTTCTCTTTTTCTCTCACTTGAGAGAAGGGGCTCGGCGGGATACGGGCGGGAGAAAAACCTGGTAGGTTGCGGAGGTGTCTTTGTGGCTACACGTGTCAGAGAGGAGGAAGGAAAGAGAACAGGGCAGAGGGAGGAGGTGGGGGTCGAGATTTCGGGAGTGAGGTGTGGGAAATGAGGTGTGAAGTGGGGAATCGGACTGAAGGTCGCGGACAAATGCATTCCCTGAAAAGAATCGGGGATATTCAGTGAGCTGATGGTTTGGGATCACTCAAATAACGGTTAACGTTGAGTCTAAAAATTCAATGTGGGAAAATATTTCATTTACGTCTGATTCAATGGAGAAAAATGTATTTGAGCTTCCCAAGGTGACAGAAAATACGTTTTAAACGAATTGAACAAAGATTCGCCGGAGAAGAAAATAATTCAAGTTTGTTTTTAAACCCAACAGAAGCAAAGGAAGAACAAAACAATGTCAGCCGCTTCCTCGAAACTTGCGTGTTGAAGAGATTCAATTAAAGGAAAAATTAAATGATCTTTTGAAATTTCGTAATTTCTTAGTTAAGTTGTCGTCTGTAAGCACCTGCTTTTCCAGATGCTTTGGTAAAATGCGATTTACATGCAAAGAGGTATGAATACATCTTTCCTGCCTCCCACCCACATTCATTAGAGTGCGAAGAGAAATGGATTTTGATTTTAATTATTTTTTAAAAATATTTTAATGCTAGTATCTATGATAGTTCGATTCTTGCGCATCGAACATTATTGAACGCCAAAATGTTGAAAAAGTCATATATATATATATATATATATATATATATATATATAACGATTGTACGGAAAAACTCATACGAGCGGCACAATAATGGGCTGACACAACATAACACAAATAGAACAGAATAGACACATATAAAAGAACACTTACACGATAAATTGTTCGAGCTTTCGGCCCTCTCAGGGGCCTTCTTCAAGAGAGTCTCTCTTGAAGAAGGCCCCTGAGAGGGCCGAAAGCTCGAACAATTTATCGTGTAAGTGTTCTTTTATATGTGTCTATTCTGTTCTATTTGTGTTATGTTGTGTCAGCCCATTATATATATATATATATATATATATGTATGTATATATATACTATATATATATATATATATATATATATGTATATATATACTATATATATATATATATATATATATATGTATGTATATATATACTATATATATATATATATATATATATATATATATATATATATATATATATATATTTATATATATTTATAAGTTACGAACTGAACATCAAATTTAAGAAATTTTAAACTTTCGGCCTTCTTCGGGTCAGACAAGGAAGGGGGTGGGGAAAGCTGTACGGATGTATTGATGTTGGTTCAGCACGGAAATTTAAACGATCGGAATATTATTATGTACGTGGATTCGCAAGTTCTCACCTCTATATTGGTGGCTGAATCTGATACGGATTCTTGGATGGTTACACGGAAACACTGATCAAATAAAGGTAGAGTGTGAGGGGATTGTAAGAGAGGAGAGGGAGGAACAATTACAGGAATAACGTTCACTGTTTATGCGGATGGATAAAGGGTAATTCATTAGCCAAAAAAAAATATGAGCATTGATTGCATGAAAGAAGATAGATAACATTTTTGGAAAGGCCATTAGCGTGGGAACGAGATGAGGAGGCAATGTGGGAAAATGGGGAGGGGGGAGCATATCTACATATAGTAGGGAGAGAAGAGCATATCTGTATGTATATTATTATTTAGCAGTCTACCGGTTAAGGTAGGTTTTGAATGGACACATCTACCAAATAAATATTTTGTGACTCCTAACAAAACACAAAATCCAGTGTCCTAATCTACATCAGGTCTCTCTTCATCGCTGAGTATTTTCTTCCTCTCTTCATACCGTGCAAAATCCCTTCCTGCCCTTCCCTCGTTTGCCTAACATTCTTCCCTGAATTACAGTCTTCAACATTCCACTACCGATCAATACGTCCTTCAACCATTTTTCCTGTCTCCATAGGACTTCCTGACTCCCAACAAACCCCTCTCTTCCCCGACTATGCGTAGTACTTCATCATTTGTTTTCCTTTCGGTCCATTTCACTTTCCCCATTCTTCTCCAAATCCAAATTTCAAAAGCCTTCAATCTACGTCTAACCTCCTGCTTCAATGCCCATGTTTCCACGCCGCACATAGCTTCGCTCCATAACAAAGTTTTTGCTTTTTTGAAATCTACGAAATAGGCAAATACCTCTTGGTTGTATTCTATATTCCTCCCGACAAAAAATCTCATTACTGCAATGACATCACGCGTGCCTCTCCCCTTCCTCAATCCAATCTGATCGTCCCCTAGGTAATCATTTCTCGTAATCTCTATCCTTTTGTTGATGATCCTGAAGACAACTTTTGATGCATGGGAAATCAAACGTACTGTTCTGTAGCCCTCACATGATGCAATCTTTACCTTTTTCAGAATAGGAACTAACACTGATCTCAGAGTCATCTGGCCGAATTCCTTCTTTGTTGATACTACGAATGAGTCCATATAGACTATTCCTCCCATATTTTCCTAAACCTTTTAGTAGTTCCGCAGGAATATTGTCTACTCCCACGGCCTTATTTGATTTCATTCCTTAATGCCCTTCCTATCTTACAGTCGAGTATGCATGGATCTTTGCTATCTTCATCTACGTCATATTCCCTTTCTATGCCCAACCTTGTTGGAATAAATTCTTTACCATACAGTTCTTCTATACTATATTCCTTCCATCTTTCTTCGTTCTTTTCTGGGTCAAGTACTATACTACCCGACTTATCTCACATCACTTCCACTCTTATATAGCGCATAAAGTTCACCCTTTTACAAACTTTTCATATCCTCACTGCGTTTTCCACCATTCTTCTTATCTTTTACTTGTTCCTCATCTAAATTTATTATTTAACTCTTTGTACTTCCTTTTGCCTAATTCTGTGTTTACCTTCTTCCATTTTTTTCTCTATTCTTTGTAATCATTTCATCCGTGAGGCATGGTTTCCTTGACCTTTTCCCATTATCAACCTTCATAGTTTCTTTTGTGGCTTTCGGTGTCCCTTTCTTGATACATACCCATTTTCTTCGTTAGTACTTAGCTCTTTACTGCCAGCTATGATTTTCTCTACAGCCTGCTGATAGTTTTTCCTTGGTAATCCGTTTATTGCTTCTACATACCATTTCCTAACCCGCCGCCCCCGCTGTATCTTTTTGAAATGCACGCTACACTTCATAACAACTAAATTATGGTTAGAGTCCGCATCCGCTCCCGGAAAGCTGTGCAAATTCATCGCACTGTTTCTGAACCTGTTCCTAACCAGAATATAATCTAGCTGATACCTCTCTGAGTTACCTGGCATTTTGCATGTATACCTGCGTCTTTTGTGGTGTCTAAACCAAGTGTTGGTGATGACTAACCCCTGTCTCCTACAGAACCCAATTGCTTTCTCTCCGCAGTCATTCCTTATACCTAAACCGTTCCCCATTTCACTAACATCCCTTCCTTCGCCTACCGTCACATTCCAATCCCCGATCACTATCAAATGTTTGCCTGTCGGAACACACACGATTATGCCCGTGCCGTCGAAACGTCATAACTACATATAGTATTTGAGTAAACTTCCTTTGTGTTTTGGTGTTTACTTGTCTCAATGAACGTTTTTATATATTTTTGCGTCATTGAAGAGCTTTCTGTATCGAAGGTGAGATATACAGTGTGCGTTTCGAAGGTTATGCAATTAGTTTTTTAAGTACTTTATTGAACATATTTGCAAAAACACTTAAAATTCATCAAATAACTGTCCGTGAGCCTCTATACATTTTTTCCACCGACACTGTCATGACCGGTATTCGCCCTGGAAGGCGTCTTCAGGTACATTCGCAAGGTCTTCATCACGGCTATTCAGATCTCTTCCATGGACGAAAAACATCTTCCTTTCAGGGATGCTTTAAGTCGAAGGAACAAAAGTAAGTATATATGAATATATATATATATATATATTCATATACTCACACACACATTAACAAGTATTTGTGGCAGGAATAAACCATATATCGAAAACTCAAAAATGATGAATGTTCAAAAGAGTGAAAATACTCCGCATACTCAATGATTCGAGTCTAATTTATTTCGAAATGAAAAATAGTATGGCTCATTCCATTCCCCCTCCCCAACCTTACTTTCGGTTCTTTCCCATTTGGGAAGCACACAAGGGAATGGGGAGTAATAGTACGGCGGAAGGATTTCACGTGACGTTCTTGTTGGACAGCTCTTGACAACAAGAAATGAAGAGGGTATTAACTGGCTGCAAGGAGAAAACGTGAAAGAATAATGGGTCGTCGAAAAGAGGAAATCTGAGAAGGAAGAATATTTGGGAAGAACTTCATGAAAAAAAAGGAAGCTAAGACTGTCTTGAATTTTATGCATTCATGTTATGCGGGTCTGCTCCTGCTCTTCCGAGTGTTAATTTATTTTTTGGAGTAAGAAAAGAAAGACAAGAACGAAGCACAATGGAGCGGTGATTGGATGGAGCGAAGCATACAGGGGGAGTGTACGAGCAGCGTAGCAAATATAATCGTAAGCTAGGGCTCTGTTGCAGCAAAGTTTATTCTAGCACTCAATGCAATTGATTTTGTTCGCTCTAGAAGCTCAAAGGATGTTTTAGTTCGTTGAAAGAAAAAAAGTGAACATACCAGGCCAGCTTTAATCTTTAACACACATGATGAAAGGAGATACTTTGCTTTTCCTGGTAGAATTTTTATTAGGACCTAGGTTTAGTTACAACGTAACATCTGCAGGTCTGACATCTGGTGTTCTGAACCTGAAGACGTTATTTTGTAACGAAGCCTATCTGTAGAACGCAATAAAAAAATCTATGTGGAAAAGCGAAACATCTCCTTTCATTTTGAAGGATTTCCACCATGTTATACCTCAAACTGTGTCATTTACTTTACCACGTATCTCTATGTATTTTTCTACTTTGTTACAAAAGAAATGGAAGACATACGATAACCTGAAATACATTTCAGTAGTCTAAATGCAGACTTCTGTGGAATATGAATCCTAATGCATCCTTAACTACATGGCTTGAGCTGAACAAGGTATCTTAAATACATGATTTGTAAGAAATGCATACTCATTACATTTATTTTCCCATTTTGAAGACTTGATTGCTATTGCTTCGTATTTACAAAAATTTGAATTGCTCAAAATCAAGTAAGAAAATTATATAAGCTGAAAGTTATGCAATTATGAAAAAATAACATTTAACTCAATTAGACACATAAAATAGGTCACTAAAATTTTAATGGACAATATGACAAAAGGCTAAAATAACTGCGTGCTTGAGAGGTTGCGTGTTGTATACCTGTATATCGCATTTAAGGTCAGAGTACTAAAAATTATCGCGATGTGTCGATGCCAATTTTCACAGCAGGAGTAAAACTAGTTGTTGAAGCACATCAACGACATAAAAATTTCGATGAGAGTAGTCATTTAAAAGAACCGCGAAAACGCTGGCGTATTTTATAGGCAGACATTATTCAGGATACTAAAAGACAAGGTGAGATATATTGAACGAATAAATACGAAATTATTATATTAATGTCGATTACTATTATGAACACATTTATTTTCTCATTCACCGAACTCTTCAGAAATGGATTCAAAAGAACAGATATTCCAATATAGCTTTCGTCCAAATTATCCTCCTAGCGAAAATTAATAAGATTTAATGCGATATAACAATGGCAAAATTGCATCCTATTCTTTTAGGGATCTCGTAGCGATTGACGGACCTAATGAGTTCAAGTAGTTAAATATTAAGGTAATTATTGCGAAAATTAAGAGCCAATGATTTATATTATGGAAATATATGTCATGCAATACATAAACTGAGATTAGCATTATCACGTTTTCATACATTAATGACATTTTTCACAACTTTTTTATTTGAGTAGAGTGGGTTCAATGTCGGTGGTCTGAAAATTTTCCGACCAAACAAATATACAAGACATTTTTTCTGAAATTTTTGAGGTCTGAAACTTTTCAGGCCACCTATGTATATATTAAAACATGCCCTCAATACCATACTTTCTCGTCAGAATAATGCTCTCAATTGAAATCTCCTTCATCGTCCGTGAATCGTTTTCCTTGATGAAAAGGTATGTATAAGCGTTTTTATGTTTTATAAAAACTTAGTAGACGATTGACGTACGTTTAAATCAAATATATTTTACACACTTGGTAAGTTATTACCAAAATTTTCGTAAATTGAAAATTCCTCCGATTTCATATTTGTAGCAGATATCAATATACTTTTTACTTCTTATAACTTTAGGGTTACTTGCTGGCTTTTGACTGACTGGTTTACTCTTGGACTTTTATCCCCACTTTTCTTTCATTATGAAAGTTTTACCAGCCGACCTTTTGAACAATGATCTCTTACCATACCACAATGCGTTTAACTCAGCTAAATTGAATAAACTATGAAAACCTTACCCGGTCCAATGGCAATGATATGTGTGTTGAGAATCATGGCCATTTAGACCTGTTTATCTGTACGTATTCTTTGGAAATAGGACCCGTATGACTCATATTTTTTCCGCACTACCAATTTCTGATCACAAACTCAAATCTTGTTCTTCTTCCTACCTCATCTCTTCGTTGTCACGTTTTCATGCTTCAGTGCTGTAATATATACAGTTGGTATTTCGAAGTTCGTATGATTTTGGGGATCTCAGATCCGTTTCTATATAGAATGCAAAAAATAAGACGGGGACGTGAAAAATATCCAAAACGCTCGTTCTAAATATAGGTCCTGATTGCATAAAATACTGCAATATTTTCAATCAGAATTTATTTAAGGCAGGCCAAACTCATCGTTTACTGGAAATCCACAATAAAATTATATAAAATTCATGTCATTCAGCATTTAAGAGTGCATTTCAAATTTTTCCCCCAAATATGACACAGTGAGTTGATATACCTGCAGTTACACTCTGAAAGGGTTGCTTATCAATTTGGACTGCCTCGCTCATCTCATATCTTATAGGCATGCTTTATTTCTGATAAGCAATGAAATGACACTTAATTGTGCAGGGATAACAAAGACGCTGGGCATCACGAGAAATAAAATAGCACTTGTGACGTATTTGGCAGGTACATTTAAAAATTTTCAATGAAGAAGTAAACGCTGAAACTAAATCAAAGTTTTTATACACCAACTTGGGTATCAATGCAGCAACCATTTTCAAAATTTGATAACGAATTCGATAGTTACCCTTATTGTGAAAGAAGGCAAATGTTAGACAAGGAGCTGGAAAAAAGAAGAGACCCAGGAACCTCCTATTCGCTCCCTTCTGGTTTCCGAAAATTTGATTCAACACATCCTTCCATGGTAACTTAGTTTTATTTTAATCATGGAATCATTAATAATCGAAATAATTTAGCTCTAAGATAATAATATAGCCCTCCATTTTTCTCCCTTCAGTTCTTATTTCCTCATCCTCTGATAACCTTTCTCTTCTACGTCCTTCTTAATTTGTCCTATGTAATTGTCTCTTTCATCATCTGCTCTTCCGTATGCTTCCCCAATCCAAACTTTCGTTTGTCACAATGAGACACCAGGTGTTTATCATTTTATTCAAATATGGAATAATACTATACTCCTATATCGAAAATTTGTGACACACTGTTGAATATGCTAATTGAGATAAGGCTGAGTAATTTAATGCGATGACCTTCGGAATCTACCAATTCAGTTTCAAATGCGAACATTTTATCAACACCTGGTGACTAAACGAGATGATTTTGCCCATTCATAATTTTGACTATTACCTTTTTATAATCATAAAATAAATATGACTGGGTGAGATTTCATGACAGCGATTAAAACGAACTCAATGGGTCGTTTTATACTAATCAGCAAATATTTCTTAATCTGGTTATATGGAAAAATTTTAAACAGATTTTAGATCAGAATTAATTGAAATTGACAAAACATCAAAACTGTGCACGGTCAAGCAAGGTAGAAGAGACGATAATAACTTCAAAAGCCACCATATTGCCCGTTCCGACGTTTCTAGTGTCAACTGTTAAAGTAATAAATTAAAAAGGCTCTAATGAATTAAATATCTGGTTAAATTCCAAGAAACTGCGGGAGATACCGCAACAGTAATTTTTATCGGAGTCATCCGATAATATGCATTTCAATGCAACAATTTATAGTGTGAAATTCATTCGCCTTGACCGGGATCCCGGTCAAGGCGAATGATTTTTACTCTCTGAAACTGTTGCATTGAAATATCTAGCAATCTGCTGACGCCATAACAGTGCGTAAGTTGTCGGTCAGGATCTAATAAAATCTAAGTCCATTAACTAAGCTAGAGCCCTGAGAGATACAGTGATGAGTATTTATATTTTCTTTATACTCGCACAAATCATTGTCGCAAACATCATAATAATTCAAAAGGAAAATGTTGAAAAAACCATGAATTTCTGCATTTCAATACTTAAACCAACTGAGAGATGAATATAATATAAAATCAGTAATTATAATTCTTACCGGAGGCATACTCAAGTCATACAGGAGGGGAATAGTGGTGTCACCCTTACCTGAAAATAAGATGGAATTTGATTAATTATATCATTTATAAGAGTTGTAAGCATAGATGGTCACATCTATAGTATGACTTATGTCTACAAATATATGGAGTCGGAGAGTATATATATGAAGATCCATTTTACAAACAGCATGAATAAAGTAAATAATAAACAATAAAAAATTTGACAGGCATATCTTAAATAGCATAATGAAGACATTAAAGCTAAGTTTTTAAACCAAGAATTATAATCTGGGAAACATCTTCCCTTTAGCCAAAATATTTTTCGAAAATGTTTTCCTTGATATTGCGTCCATATAAATACTAATTTAGAACATATAATGATAGAAGTTCTGGCCCAAGTTCGAATCATGTATTTCTCTAGTTTCCATAATCTCCAAACATACTCAGCAATTGAATACAACGTTCCCTATAAAAATAATGCACATTGTCTTAGAAAATAGATTTATTGATCGTACTTATACAAATGTTTTAAATTCTTAAAAATACTATCCTCCTACATCAATATACTTGTGAATTTGTGCCTTTCATCCTGAAAGGCACCCGGGAATGTCTCTCAGTAAGCTGTAACACGTTTTGGATGTTTTCCACGGTCTCCCCATCGCTTTTTTAATCTCAGCTTCAGTCGAGGAAACAAAAAAAGTCGCACGGAGCCAAGTCGGAACTGCAAGGGGACTAGGTAAACACCTAGGTTCGAATAATAGACGATTCTCGTAATTCTAGAGGTGCTACGGGTCAGGAAGTTGGTAACGATAAAGAACGTGAGGCAGAGGACATTTTTTTGGTGGAGCTTGACCGTGTCTTTGATATCAGCCCTTGCGCGCGCGACCCGGCGTTTCACTCTCTTGAGCACCTCCAGGTAAAAGCCTGAGTTGACAGTTTCTCCCTGCGGTACAAATTCAAAATGGACGATTTCTCGGACGTCAAAGAATAAAATGAGCATCATTTTGATGCGAGCGTTGCCCATTCACGCTTTCTTGTGGCGGGGGGATGATTTTGTGTGCCACTCGCTGCTCTGCCTTTTCGACTCTAAGGCGTACTCGAGCACGGGCTCCAGGCTTCGTCTCCGGTTACGACAGAGTTAAGAAAGTTTGGCTCATTTTTCATGAAATCCAACAATTTTTGACAGCGCGAAACATAAAGTTCTTTCTGGTCTTCCGTCAACACTTTCGGCCCAAGCTTCGCGAAGATCTTGTGCATTTCCAGATCCTCGGTTACTATCCCATGTACCACAAATGTGGACAAGTGCAGGGTGCCAGATTTTCTGGATGCTCAATTGACGGTCGGAACGCAAAACTTCGCGCACCTGATTCACGTTTTCGTCCGTTCTGGCCGTTGCTGGGCGTCCAGAACGAGGTTCGTCGGTGACCTCCTCCCGGCCCTCCTTGAACGCCTTTTGCCACCTTCCAGACTGTGACCTTCAAATGCAGTCGTCTTTGAAAGCCTGTGAAAGCAGCTGGAATGCTTCGGCTGCATTCTTTCCAAGCTGTGTGTAAAACTTGTTGGCGTATTGCTGTTCAAGCAGACGCTGCATCACGTCGTGTTACAAATTCGAAAAACACACTTCATGCGGAGGCATGTTTTCCCACTCAGAATGGCTCGGAACAAACTGGCAAACAGCTGCTTTGGAATGGCAGACCCCCTACCACATTTCCAACCAATTTTACCCCGCTGCCATGGAAATTTGCGTTATAATAAAATCATGCGCAATTCCTTTTCCATTACATACGAAAAATGGAACATTCTCTCAGTATATTTGTTGAAGTTGTTTTTTGGATAAAGTTAAGGTACGAGTACAACGTGTTCTCCAGGTACCTGTTTGCATAATGGTAGCTGCTAAATTACGAAATTTTCATTGACATTTTCCACTTAAGGGCAATCATTTTGGTCTATTCGCCATTTAAATACACAACGTACAGCTCAATCATATTTAATGCTCTTCAATGATTCATTTTTAGTGTAATACGTATAGTAGCCATTGCATTTTACATAACCTTTTGTTAAATGAAAGTTCCGTATTTGATGTGTAACCTGGCATACAATACATTAGATAAGTTTAATGGCTGCACTGTTCGAGAGGAAAGAGTTCATTTCAGTTAAGAACTAACTGGTAAAATAACTGAAAAGGTCACTGGATGATGGAGAACCAACAAATCAATGTACTTGACACATTTTTTGTAGTCTTAAGCCTCAATTAAAAATTAAAATGAAATATTTTAAGTTAAATAAAATCTAAATAAGACTGCCTGGACATGAGGCGATTAAGAATTTGACTAAGAACTCACCATCCGTCCGAGTACATGAGCTCTGAATTTTAATAAGAATAACATCCATTTATATTATTGCTCATCCAAAGATATTTAGAATATGGAAATGCTGTTTGAAATTTAAAACAATACATTTTTATATGTTCATTATTTTTAGACATTTCGTTGAAAATAAATGGCTGAATTTCACCTCTCGTCCCAGCAAAACCAGAAATAAACTCGAGGAAAAAAGCAAAAGAAGTCGAAGGGAGTGGTTCAAAGCTACACATCATTGGAGAAATCTGATCGCCGAGTTGAAAGGAGTTTTAGGAGCTGGGAGGGGGAATACTAGTGCAGGGTAGCAATGCCTTAGTATTTGTATGAGACGGAGATTGAAGCCATATCGTTTATTTCAGAATCTGCTCTATTTGTGGCTTGAAAATACGAGGTTATAGAAAGCATCCCACTTCCGTATTAACATGCCCCATTTCAAGAGAAGAATTCTAAAACTATGCAATCACATTTTTTAATGAGTTCTCTAAACGAAACATATGACGAGAGAAATACGTTGCGTTAATTAAATTATATACTTTGGGTTGATAAAACGGTTACCAGTAGTAGTAGTTTTGAGGGGAGGCGACCGACAGCTAAGGTCATTTGCGCCATAGGGGAAGGACAGGAAAGGATGAAGGGTGGAGAGAAACCCGGCGTCGGCATTAGCCTACTCTTTACGAAAGGCGCCAAGGGGTCCGCGGCTTAACGTCCCATCCGACGGACGCCGTACTCACTCAAAGTGCCCTCCACAAAGCACCTCAAGTAGGGATCGAGATACCTCTGAAAAATATTCAACACCGCCGGGATTTGAACCCGCGCCCTCAGGGTGGGAAGCCAGTAGGTTAGCCCCGCACCATCTCGATCCCCACGGTTACCTTACACGAAATTTAAGGAGAGGGAGAAAAAAAGAGAAAGAAATGGTAAGAAGTCAAGGGGTTTCAGAGAGGAAGATGTTGCTAGGGGATGATAACGAAGAAAAAGACAATTAGATGAGTGTCGAGACGTGGGTGGAAGAGTCGACGGTTTCCTTGGCAGAGCCGTCTATACGAGAAATAGGAGCAATCAAACATTGAAAACGGTGTTGAATGAAGGAAGGAATGTGTGGGAGGATTTGAAAGGTGGATGGCGTATGGAGTTGAGCTGGAAGGGAGAGGAGGGAAGAGGCGGTGGATGTTGCACTACAGGACATGGGTGGCGGGGAGACGAAAACTGGTATCCCTTCGCCAAAGGGTGTCCAAACCTATCGACTAAGGAGACAAGGGTTTCACCTTTCACCCTGTATAGCTGGACGGAATATACAGTAGACGAAGCGGGATACGAGAGAAAGACCAGGGAGAAATGAGAGGAGCAAGGAAGAGTAGGAGAGGAGAATTGGGGGAGGAAAAAGGGAAGTAGCGAACGAGAAGGGAGAGGGTCACAAAAGAGATAGAGAGAGACAGTGTTTCATCTCCTTCGCTCTCTCTCATCTCTATGACCCGTTCTTTCTTTTCTCCAACCCCATCCTCTCAGTCGCACCCCTTCAGAGTTACGTTCGAAAGAGACGAGCGAACTTCTCCGAAAACGAAAGAAGTTGCATTTTTTCGCTCGGAAATTCGTTTCAAAGTGTAGCCATTGGAGCGAAAAGAGAGATTAGGTTGGAGAGGTAGAGACTTGAATGGAAACGGAAAAGTGGAATAGGAAGAAAATAAGGATGAGGGGTATCTGCTCCTCATTGGGGAGAGTTTAATCTTTCTCATTTCAGTATTCTTTGCATGGATATTATTCGCAAGGTTAAAGTGGAGGATAAAACAGAAATGAGACAATACCCAATAACATGAATGCGTACAACTTGCAAAGGGAAAACATAAAGAGAATCGATATCCTGGCTCATTTTAATCTCACTAAATATAAAGCTCCGGCAGATTCTTCTTAGAGACATTTTGCGTAACATTTTCGATGAATAAATTTAATTTTTGATGTGCTGTTTTTTAATTACATCAGCGATCAAATCTATTTACATTGAAGTAAATATTTCCATATGGGATTCTGAATATTGGGTCAAACCGGAGGTAAAGTATTACAACTACTAAATATTTTAAGTTGCTTCAGAGACCATTATTTTTTTCAAGAAAATTTTCAGATAGATCATTATACGTCAATAAACTCATTAAAATTTTCATTATTTATAGGAATTAGGAACTGATTGAAAATTGGAATGGCCGCAGTGGTAAAACGCCTGGTATGAAACTATTTTCGCAGGAAAAATGGGAACTTATTTGAATTTTCAAATTAATTTCTGGAACCATCTTTAAATTATTCATTAGGGATTTCTGACGAATATCATAACAAAATGTTCCCAGTAAATATTATATACAAAATACTTGTGCGAGATTCAAAGGTATAGCTGGGAGAAGAGTACCTGAATATTCGTTTTATTCCGAGAAAAATTATTATCATAGAGAATTTGTCAAAGATAAAACCAATATATAGAAAATGTGAGTTTATTATACGATAACAGATGAACTTTACTCATCATGAAAAATGCCAAACGACATTTAAGAGCAGAAAATGTATTTTTACGAGGAAATTTAGGCGTTTGCAGTCATCTGAAAGTATTTCCCTTCCAAAGGCAACCAGCATAACATTAGTGAATGAAATGCCTTTGCCAGACATAAACGGCGGAGCCCAGCGACTAAAACGACCAAGTAAGAGACAGTAAAAGGAACGGTGGGAACCAAAACGTTGGCCATGGGAAGAACGTAAAGGGAAAAGGAGTGATACGGCAAGTCTCACAGGGCATGCACAACAGTGATACAGGCAGTAGACACGCATCACCGAAGGTTTAGTGAATGGCCACAGGGAATGAATTCTCAAGCTGTTTCTAGACGGGGTAGAAAGGCTGTAAGGCACATGCTTCTATCATTTCAGTTTTTCAATAAGAAGTTCAAAGATAGAAATTAACATCAAATACAACCATAGACTATACCGGCACAGCTATAAAAATATCGGAAGGATAAACTTGAAACTACAATTAATAAATTTTTTCAACAATTTCAGAGTGTTAAAAGCACTCGCCATAAATTTTCATTGTAATGCACATTTAGCGAATGACTCTGTTAAAAGTCACTGTCACGGCATCTCCCGTAGTTTTTTTAAATTTAACATTTTTTTTAATTCAAACTAACTCATAAGAAATTCAAAAAGGTTTGCATTGAAAGCCTTTCATGCTTTGTTTCTTACCAGCGCAAAATGCGCGAAGCCAAATTAATATTAATAAGTTATTATTTATTGATAATAAGTAGAATTAAATAATTTATGGAAGTCATGAATGAAATTTATGTTTAGGGATTCTGGAGGTATTATAGATTATTTATGGGAAAACAGATAACGTATGCCAAAATATTTTATTTTTATTTATTAAGCTTAATGTCTTAGGTAATCAATTAGATTTTTCGTTCTATTTTTATCGTTGCCTAGTTCCGAAATACCGACATTGTGTTATTCTGTTAATGTGTGTTTGCCTCGTTCCGAAAAGCCATTAACAAATTTTTTCTAAGCTGAAATATTTTGCAGACCAGGGACCTTTGGCTCCATAAACAGATACGCTACCTCTGATCCACCCTTGCCCACGATTTCAGTATAAACTTTTACATAGAAAAAATACAGCAGTTATGGCATATATAGCGATTTTACATGGGATATAGCAATTTTTTCCTCACGCAACCCTTTTATTACTTGCCGACGGCGTGTGAAATTCACACATCAGGGTAGGGGGGCCAGTTCCTTTCCCTGTGTGTACATGAATGTATGTTATGTTCCCTGTATGTTATGTATGTATGTATATATATATGTATATATATATATATATATGTAAGTATGTATGTATGTATGTATATATATATATATATATATATATATATATATATATATATATATATATATATATATGTGTGTATGTATGTATGTATATATATAAATATATATATATATATATATATATATATATATATATATATATATATATATATATATATGGTTTCCCAGGAAGACCTGGCACCCGAAAAATAACATAGCCTGGGTATAGCTGAGGGTGCCAGGAGAGGCTTGCCTAGAAATCGAACCCGGGCCCTCCGGTTGGTAGTCTAACGATCTACCCCTGGACTACCGCGGCCTACCAGATTAATGTATATTACAGAATTCAACAGCATTATAACTTCATAAACATAAACTAAGGGTAATTTCATTGTAGTAGATTTAGTCTTTTGTAATCTTGTGGGTGGAAACGCTACCGAAGGGATTGCCTCATTTCGATTGCCGGTGACGCAATAAAGGGCCCTCAGCTTCATACAAATATTTTCTTTTAATATATACCAGACCATCCTAGGAAGCCACAGGAGGCTCAGAGTTAGACACTGCCCCCCCATACTCAGGGTTGATATCACACCGTTTGGTTTAATATTAGTTTTACCGACCTATCAAACGCACCGCATAATTTAATATGGTTTATTAATTAAATATCACTCATGCATCGCAAGTATCAAAATATAATAAGAGTCTTACTACTGGCAGTATTTCATGTTTTATATTATATTATTTTAATTAATGAAATTGAATGATTTTATTGACATTTTTTGAAATAATGATAGTTAGGTACATTGTAATAGTTTTAAATGACCTACTAAATTAGGGTACAAGAATATGTACTAAGTGTTAAAAATATTATTAGTTTAGCAGGAGCCATTCATGCAAAAACTTTTGTTCACTTTTGTCCACTATTCTCGTTTTGTCACCACTTAACTGTGGTGGTTACATATTTTATTTCAATTTTCCAAACGTGAAAATATTCTCAGAGGGACTCGCCATTCTTCACATTCCTGACTCTGAATAAATTTCCATCACATTTATGCCATCCCATCCCAAGTTCCGATGGGATTTATTAACACGACGTATTTGTGACGTTATCTCACAAGTAAAAGTATGGTTTTTATTTGACATGATTGTAATCCATACTCACTTAATGCCCTAGAAAATAGACAATCGTTCCTAAAATATTTTTTGAGGTCATTTGTTACTCATTAGCATAAAATCGTTAAAAATGCAGATTTTATTTTTTTAAAGAAATAGAACAAAAATGCGATCATTATAAAAAATACAACTACAAAATTGATACATCCAATTCATTTGTTCTCAAATTTAAAAAAAATGGCCTAGCACTTATATCATATTCTAGGGTATTTTGAAAGGAGGATGTTATGGAACGCTAACACATTGCAAGCAGTCATGAAATTATATTGTGGATAGCTATTCGAATCTATTTCAATTGTAAATAATAAAAACTAATGTTTAATATTCATCATGGGCTTATATATCGTCGTTGGTTTCCAAAATCTAGACAATTTTATGCAGCCTTAGTTAAAGCTGAAGTACCGCTGAGGTTCTAATCAAAACTTTCAATTTAATCGCTCTAATAAGTTTTAAATACGGTACTTTTATACTAAATACACAATATTAGCGTAATTAGGCGCAAAGAAATATTGATGAATTTTGGGTTTTTTTGTAAATGAATAATGCCTTCCTTTTCAAATTTGGAAGTACTTTGCTCTATTTCCGAAATAATCAACATCCCATTTACAAACTAGAATAACTATTTTAATACCTTCCTCATAATGGTAAAATATCTGCAGCCATAGTTTTACAAGTTTTTTAGAAAGCCTCTAAGGGCAAAAAATGGGGATCAATTTGAATATTGAATATCCAGAGGGCTCTAACCTCTTGCATTTTACCAAATCGATTAGATGGTTTGTATTTTGATTAGATTATTCAAGTATCGCAAGATAAAATTAGGAATACTCATTTATTATAAACTAATTCTACAAGGAAGTTATATTTATCAATTTGATTTCTAACTACTGAGCCTATTACCACATTCAGCGGTAAATCGCTATCTAAGAGAATATATTACGAGGCATATTCGAGAAGTGAGGACTGTTTTCTTATATTTAAGTAATGGCAGGTCAGAACAAATTCGTACTCATGCAGCAACGATTCACGCATGTACCAGGGAGCACCGATGTACGAATGCGGCATTGTTAAACTTATCAGACAACTTTGCGAGTTCCCGGGCATTTCCCATGAACTTCTAATGGTGTCTAAACCAAGTGTTCGTTATGACTGAAGTCTAGTACAGAATTCAATGCTACCTCTTCCCGAAGTCATTTCTTGTTCCTAACCCGAAGTCCCCTTTCTCACTACCAACCCTGCCTTCGCCTAAAGTCAAGTTTCATTCCCTCATCACTTTCGAATGTTTTCCCCAAGGCCATTCGCAAGTATTGCATTTTACTGATAGTGCGTCCAATTGATTTCTTCCTCTCAATAATTACTTGGTAGCATGTAGGCCTGCAAAATGATCAAGTTCCTTCATTCAGATTTTACTTCTACTGATAATATTCTATCATTCGTTTGCTGTTCAACACACTTGTTCCTAATTTTTTGTGCAATTTTATTATCAACCCTCGTTATCTTTCTTCCCCTCCGCTGTATGTTACTCCATAAATAGCACTTAAGTAATCCCCGCTATCCTTCCGTCTTACCTCGCACATCCCTTGAACGTCTTTATTTCTTCTCTCCATCTCTCGATGATTCTTATTGTCTGATTTCCTTGTTCTCAATATCGTTACAAAATCGGAATCCCTATTCTAACTAGGTCGGCCCTCCTCTGTGTTTTCTGCGTTACTGCTGTCGCTTTCTGTATCTTTTTGTAAAGATTTTGCGAAGTAACGATCTTACCCCGCCTCTTCCGCTTCCGTACGCGACACACTACCAATTGTGCCGTGCCCCGAAACCATAGGAAAATTATAAATGAAAAATACTAAGAATTCGTCGATTACGGAAGAAATGATTGGAAAGGTTGACAAGAGAGAGACATGGAATAATGTAAACACAGAATTGAATAAGTCATATAAATAATGAAATTATAAGCTGAGGCGGTAAGCAAGTAGAGCAAAAGAAGCTAGGCGGAAGACGCAGGTCGAGGATGTGGAAAATTTTACCCAAGACAGGGAATATTAGTGAACCATACAGGAAGGTGAAATCACTGTGAGGAGGTAAGAAGGAAAAATAAGAGCAAACATTGAAAAGTAAGTCAGGAAAATTATTTATTGACGCAAGGAATATTAAAAAGTGATGGAAGTAATTTTTAAAGCATCTACATAAATAGGAAAGATTATATTAGATAGGCTAGTAAGCTTAGGTAGAGAAATATAATATGAAGTATATGCGGATAGCTTAGCTCCAGGCTTACTTGATGGCGAGATAGAAAGTGCATAAACGCAATTGAAATAAAATAAGGCCGTTGAGGTAGATAAACCGTGGAACTATGTAAAGGTTTGGAAACGTGGGCAGGAATGTGAGAGTAAGAGTTTTTTAGGAGTATTTCTTAGTATTTTTGGCAGAGGACTTTGGCAGAACAATTTCGACAACTATTTGTCATTTCCTAGGCCAAAAAAGATAAAAATAGCCATATGGGAGGGCGTCAGAAAATAAATTTAAAATCTCAAGCAACTAAAATGATTAAATTATGGTGACTACTGTTCTGTATGTGTTCAACTATCACGTACCTCAACAGGTTGAAGGCTAATATTAATATTTTAAAAGCTGATTTTAAAATTTTTCACATTCATGGAGAAGGTATCTTTAGTAAATGAATCTACTGTTTCATTTTTATTACATTTTACACCCATAACAGACTAGAATATTCGGCTGAATAATCCCAAAAACAATATTTAGACACATATGATTTTAGTATAATAAGGATTCAAAAAAATTTTGTCATAAATTATTAATGAATACATATTTTTGACTTTCAAACAAAGTATTTTTACAAGGAATACCGCGATACGGACAACCTAGACGCAAGTTTACTATTAGGGTTTTGCTAAGTCTGATACATTTGAAGATCGGTTGTCAATATGGTATTTTTGAATTGCGAATAAACACATCAATGAATGTTTGAAATAAAATATAATTCCAATTTTTAAAAAAGGATTTTTAATTTCATTTAGGAATTCAGTTTTAAATATCGTTAATGCGTCCAGATCGGAAATTATTTTCACCACTGAGCGCAAGTTTTAATTTCTTCTTTTATTTTATTCTTAACACGTAATGCGTGCACATTCGTTTATACTTAAAAACTATTCCTTTATGAAAAAAATTCTTAAATATCGACCTTATCTCCATAGCTCGAAGATTTATTACGATAATCTTCCAATTAAGCTAGGTTTACGATAGACACAACTGCGCAATAAATATCTTGCCTCTATCAACAAATACGATGTTTTAATTAAAAATCATTTATTAATTTGAAAACCAACCGTTAAATGGGATTTAAATTGTTTATTTAGTGTCAAACTTTTTCTAAAACGAAATGTTCACTCATTCATTATTTATTAAATGTGATTCCACATCCATACACCTAAATAAATTTAAGTTGATGACGAAAGGTTTGCTAGCTATATTCACGCTTTCTAATTTTGCTTAAATACTCCAGGATATATTTTGAAAGGCGTCAATAACTGAAAAAATGGACGTTTCCAAGTATTTAAATAATGTGTTCCAACGTCAAATAACGTAGCCAAGATCGCAAAAACAAAAATAATATTCACCAACGCTGAGAGAGATGAAACCCTAAAAAATAAATGCAATACCAATCATAAGGACTTAAAAATGCAAGTAATTTTACCATTTAATTTAAATTTTTTAATTAGTTAGGAAAGAGAGTGAATGCAAAACAATGCCATATAAATTTTCATTTCCGTTTGTGCAATTGTACAACACGAATTGCGTTGTTAAAAGTAACTGGAAACATCTCGATACATGTGAAGACTATTTCTTTCTAAAATATGGTGAAATGATCATGGTGAGCCATTGGGCACCCTTCCAGCCATCTGAGAATGCCAAAAAATGCCAAAAATGTGTGCGACAGTTCACAATTCGTAAATAGGTTAATTATTATTCATTAATTCAACGTCCAAGAATGTCAATAATTTCATAATGAAATTTCATCATTCAACATGTTACTTTTTTTGCACAAGAACACTCGATAACCATCCACTTTATTTTGCAGAAATTCCAATTGAAAATCCATGGAATTTCAATAAAAAACCGGGGAAAATTTTTCCATAGAATTATAGCTGCTCAAAATAATTAAAATACGGAATGCAATTCACATCATATCACGCTA
Source organism: Hetaerina americana (assembly GCF_022747635.1). NCBI lineage: Eukaryota > Metazoa > Arthropoda > Insecta > Odonata > Calopterygidae > Hetaerina > Hetaerina americana. The sequence goes on along the minus strand of NW_027286874.1, from coordinate 8,889,076 downwards.
TATAACAAGAAGTAAAGATGCAGGCATTTCACCCTTTTGAAAAATAGATTCACGCGGTTTTTTATGCTTTACAGATGTAATTATTATTATTATTTCATGTTACACTGCTAAAAGTAGGATTTAGATGGACGCAGACGGAAATCTACAATATTTCTAAGCCTCAATTAACCATTTTTCAATTTTGAACACATTTAATGTTTCTAAATTCCGTCCAACTTCTTTGACATACCTTTATAGATAGCTTAACATTCTCCCTTACATCACTGTCTTGAGCATCACTTTGCCAATCAAGCTGCTCTCCGTCCATCTTTCCTGCCTCCCGTGGATTTCTCCAAACATACCCTCTCCTCCCTACTTGCTCATTTGTTTTTCTTTCTGTCTATTTGACCTCTCTATCCTTTTCCACCCCCATATTTCAAAAGCCTCCTATCTACGCCTAACATCTTGCATCACTGACAATGTTTCCACTACGAAAAAAACCTCGCTCCATATCAAAGGTTTGACGGGCGGTTTCTTATACACTGTTACTTATAGGTCCTGCCATAAATTCCCTCCACCTTCAAACTATTGTTTTTTTCTCTCAGTGTTCCCCCTCACATTTTAACGTTAAAATTAGCAATAATATCTCTCAAATACGCATAATATTTGTATGTTTACATGTATTTTCATCAGTTGGTAACATTCTATTCAATACGCTCATCAATGATATTCATTCCTTGGCTATTTAAACCTTCATTCCCCGCAAAACACAAGTATTTCTTAAACTTCCCGAAACTCACCAATTTCAACCATATATGTTTTGTACAAAAGTTTTGGAAAAATAGATTTATTTGAAAAATTGCAGCAATACCCCAAAAGTCTTCCCTTGAGCGTCGACACACTTTTGCCAACGGCTTTTCCACAACTCGAACAATCCCTGATCCTGCCGGAATCCTGAGCGGATTCCGGCAGGTTCTTAAGGGTACGTGCGCAACTTTCTTTGACGGCACTTAGGGAAGCATAGTGGTGTCCTTTAAGGGATTATTTCACTTTTGGGAATTAGAAATAGGCTGCTGGTTCCAAGTCGGGTCTGTTAGGAGGTTGGGGAATCGTCGCCACGCCGTTGCGGACGGTTTTCGCAAGCAGACACGCGACTCTGCTCTTGGTCGTGCGTCAAGACCTTTGGGACGAGTTTAGCGCAAATATTTCGTTTCGCCAAATTTTTGGTGATGATGGTGTGCACAGTCATCTTATCAATGGCAATACGATCTGCGATCATTCGCACACTTAACCACTCATATTCAGCACTTCGCTTACATGTCAGGAAAAAATTGTTACCGATACCTTTCATGCAAACCTTGTATGCCCAGCTTTTCCCATCCTCCTTTTACCAGTTTAATCATGCACACCTTGAAAAGTAGATGTTCTTATGGACAGTCCTTTCTTACTCCTATTTTCACAGACTTCACAGCCCAGCATTCCATCCGTGACATGAACAGGCTGCGAATAAGTCACCCAGACGTCAAATCTACACCCACCTTTTATCATCTGTAATAGGATTTCAATTCCACTCCATTTGCTAAATAAAACATTTATTTAATGTAAGAAAGATACTGATACATTCTGGTTGTACTCCTTTATATCAGTGACTTCCTTACTTCGAAGGATTAACTCGTACCACCCCTTTTCTTAAACCAAAAATAATCAACAGAGGAAATAAAGAGGTTTATGGTGCGGAAAACGTAGACAAATATATGGATAAAATCGAGTTAAAAACTACCAAGATGTAAAAAAATTATTAATTTACCAAGGATCACAAATCAGCGGGACGGCACAAACGTCCTCTCGTGTTCCTCATTAAACGCAGCGTTGGATTTACGCCCGTTATTGATATTAATGAGAAGGAGGACATGACTAATGCGGACCCTGGCGCACACAATCTGAAAGGAAGCTCTGCAAAGGAGCAACGAACTTTTGGCTGAGGGCCTCTTGGCAGTGAGAAATGCCGGTCTCTTACTTGACAGAAGGCTAATGTAGGCGCCATTAGAAGAGACGGGGATTCGTGGATTCTAAAGCAAAAATAGAATTCAGTTGTGTAACTGCGGGGAATAAATCTGGATCACAACAAGTGATCCAAAAATTTGAAAAATAAATATACATTGTGCATAGCGCTCATAAAGTATCAGCTTTTTCTGGTTTATTCGTAAATTACCATATTACATTGAATATGCACCATAGTATTTCATAATTATTTATTATGATTCAAATATTTCAATATATGTATCATAATATTTCAAAATTATACTTTTCTAATTGTATAATTGACGTTGATTAAATAAACGAAGTGATTGCAATCTGTTTACAGGATAGTGTGGGGATATTTTATCCGGGCCACTTTAGTTCAAGAACGTTAAATGGCCGGTTATTTAAAATGCTCATTATTACAGATTCTTTATGAAATGTTTCCTTTAATGCTCTACTTTTCTAAGTATGAAATTGGCTTTGATTAAATAAACGAACGAAAAAGATTTGTTTACAGGATAGTGCGACAGTAATTTATCTAGCGCACTGTGGTTCAGTGGCGATTATGTCAGACTATTTTTAATACTCATTATTAAATATAATTCTTTAGGGTACGTATCCTTAACTGGCCTTTCAATTAAAAGCAAAGAAAATCAGCAATCGTGAATAGGTTGTCTATTGAACCGAAGTTAATTAACAAAATAGAAACTTACCAATGAACGCAGTGGAAAAATCAAAGCGGGGCCAAATGAGGTTATGGAAAAATTAATGGGGACTAGCATGTTCCGGGAGAGTGGCAGTAAAAACTACACTCTCCACGGAGAATGAAAGCGGTTGATTGATGCGCAAGAGTGAAACAAGGACGGTAATGGAAGGATGGGTTGGTTTAGAGAGTTTGTGACGAATAGCTGACGTGAGGGGTACGTCGCTGGAGGGAGGCTACTGATGGGATGTATTATCAAGGGAGCGTAAAGGAGACCTGGGAAAGTTTTCGATATGAGTAGGTAGATGATGCCTTGAACTGGGGTGAACATGAGATTGGAATCGGTAGTGCGAGAGGAAAACTACGTATGAAGAGAACGGGGGGGGGGGCGCTGAGAGGATGAAGGGATGGAAATCATGAGCTTCGATTCCGGCGTGATTTCGGTTTTGCCTGAAAGGTAATTTTGTCAGTGTGGAGTGTATACGTATATTTCGAGGATGCGGTGAGGGGATGCAATGGGATAAAAGACTGGCAGTAAGGTTCCCGCCAAAGATACGGTGGGGTGCGCGGGGAAGTAGGCAAATTGGAAATATGGAAGATGAGTTAAAGTGATGACTGATTTGACGTCGATGGGATTGCAGAAGTGGGCAGTCAGAATAAAATGAAAATGCTTCCGGAGAAAAGAGACCAAAAAAAAGAAAATTCAAGCTTAAAGTTCAGAGTAACTAATTCGGGCAACCGTGGAATCCTATAATTATTACAATCGCGATAATATGCTCAAGCACAGGAGCAGGTAAATTTAATATTTAAACAGCTCCAATCCAAGATATTTCAAACGAAGATAAGGAAGCTATAAATTAGCATTTAACAAGTTCTCGAATTCCATTTATTTTATAGATTGTTATTCCACGAGTAATGAAGTGTTCCAAAAAGGGCATTTGTGTACTGGCAATCAGAAAAATATGTACTGTGCATATGTAAATGACGAAGCAAAAGTACTCACGAACCAATCACGCTTATATCTACTCGGGAACATATTTGAAAACGTTGAATATTATTTAAAGGAGCAAATAGAAATATATTCAACCTTGACAGCTGAAAGGACTTGAGTCGCGAAAATAAAGAAAATATAGGCTGCTAGAAAAACTAATAAAAAACCATTTGCTGTCAAGGATAAATTGGAAAAATATTTAGAAACACTAACGTATCAGGTATCTCCGGGATGATAAGGATGACACATCGACCTCCAACTTAAAAATCACGGGAATAAAGGTCATATATTGGAAATTCTACTGAGTGAAGAGCAATATGAGACGCAAACATATCCAATAAAGAAAGCAATGAAAAACCGATACCGCGGAGAGAGATTACATTAAACCAAACTAAAAATGTTATTCCAGCTGGAGCTGGATGACAAACCGTTCCACATAATCGTTCGAAAAACCATGGCAGGAAATATAAAGAGAAGATTCATAAGGCGCAAAAAAAGTTGTTTTCAGTAGAAAATATCGGGAGTGTAAAAAATCCTTCTGAGAAGAGTGAAAATCATTGTAGAATTAGGTTCAACATTTTAAGATAAATTAGGATTGATGAATGATGAAATTGCAAGAAACTATGAAGAAGCAAAGAAGCTTACAGACGACCCGATACTTTGAGGACTGCTATCAATCACATTGAAATTAATTTTGATTTTTAGGTAATATTGCCCAGAATATAACTTCGTTCATTATTGCTTTTTTCCAAACGGCTTTTTAATGGAAAGCCATACGTCTTCCGTTTAAATGTCGCAAAATCGTTTCGATACGCAAATCAATATGTTTGGCAAAATAGAACCAACTTGTTCAAAGTCGAATCGCAAATATTTTCTCTTATATGAGATTAATTTAGTCGGAAAAGAATACTAAAATCATTAGTTTAACATGAAATATGTATGTGACAGTGCATGAAATTTAGACCATACCACGTGCTCTGAAAAATTTTCATTCTAATATTTCTCATACGTTCGCATTTATTTGTATGGTGAGTATATTATTTATATTTTTCAATACGGTTTCTATTTTTTATTACTTTAATGAAGTTAATTTCCCCTTATTTATTTTGTGAATTGAAGCTATAAATTACCCTTCCTTGAAAATTTTCTACTTTCATCTACAGTGTAATTTTTCAGACTATCTCGATATGTGAATATGCGAGATTTTTTAAATTTATTTTATAAATCTAACATTCTATTTCAACACCTTCAAAACCAGAACCAATCCCATTGCTTTATCAATATGCCTGAATAAAATTGAAAAATAATATCTCAACCATAAGATGATTACGTGTATTATAATTCCTATACATTTCTAGGTAATTAGTAATTTTATAAGTCTTCTGATAAAGTAAACCACTCATTTGCCGAAATTACATGCACTCCAACGCATTTACGAAGACATAATTGCAAAATTCATCATTTGATAATTTTGACAATGTCCAATATGGGTTTTCACATAGTAAATTTGGGAAATAAATATATACTTAGGTTGGTAAGGAATTATTGAGTAGTATATGTATTAACAGACCACATCCTTGACAGGTCTACATCCGTATGGATGTCGACCCTTCAAGGTATTACCATACGGTAACTACTTGGGAATCAGGGTGTTGTAATTCATACAACGGCAATACAGGGCGCGTTTTATTCCAGAGTATAAACAGGTTGTGTCTCAGGATACAATGAAAAATTATTTATAGTTTGTGAAATGAACTCGGGACTAATTTTTTGAAAGCTGACACGCAAGCACCTTGTTGAACCTATCCCGCAATAAAAGCAATATTTTGATTCGCACTGCTAACTTGGGATTGCAAAGAGTATCCAATCCCTCACCTAAATGCATGCTCATATATTTGAATGGTGTGCTTTAGAGAGAAGATGAATCCATCGCATATTCCACAATAAAAACAGCAAGCAAGTGAGCAGACGTCATCCGTACTTGAGACAAAGGTTTCGGAAATGAGAATTGCCGCAGCCCATGAATCCCACTGTCAAAAGTGCATTCGCCACGGAGAAATGTTTCGTGGAGAGAAATTTGATCCTTTGATCCTGCAACCGTTTCTCGAGAGCAACACTGGTGGGAGCAGGTCATGGATGGCAATCGAAATGGCATTTATTTTAACCGGGAATGGAAAACGAGGAGCTTGGAACGAGGAGCCTGTTTCAATATCTCTCGGGAGGAAAAGGAGGGCATGAAAGAAATCGGTTTCAGTTGGGGGGAAATGAGACACTTCAAAACTCCGCTGAACGAGGTAAAGTTTATTCACGGTAGCATGACAGAGAAAAATATGAAACAAATATATTGTTGACCCAAATTTTACTTATTGAGGTGCTAGACCACATACACCCACGTTCCCAGCAAAGAACCATGGTGGAGTTTCATATTTATTGTTAATGTAACAATTACAGAGTGTAAAACTCATTCACCTTGATTGGTATTCGAACCCGGACCCCTCAATGTGTGGCCGAGTGCTTTAACAAGTTACTCCTTTGAAAGTTAGTGTTGCGGCATCTCCCGCAAATTCTTGGCATCAATTGTCAAGTTGGAAAGCCGTAAGCAATGAAATGAATATGGCATTCGGAATCTGAGCATAAATGTGAAGAAGACATCCAATCCGAAGTCATTCGCCGATTGGCACGTGGTACGATACTAAATTCTACGCAAAGGTATGCCACACCAGTGTGAAGCTTGCAAAGAATACTGGAATCAAAAAGTCATCATGGTATTTGTTTAGTTTTTCTAAGTTTGCCTTTGGACAAAGTTCATCCTTTCTTGTTCATTTTTATTTCTTTATTCCTTGCCCTGGAACGATAAAATGGAGATATTTAGAAGATACGAACTTGATTCCCAATCTCCGAATGGCATCGCTTGGGAAAATGTAAAAACAATACACAGTAATCTAGACTCAAGTTCCGGTTCCAAGTTCAGCTTTCCATTCACTCTTCCATTTTTTGGTATTCACGCGTACTATACTCGCTACTCATATTTCACTTTGCAGAGAGTGAATTAAAAATTTTGCGAGTAGTAGCCAAATGGAAAATTTTTAATATCAGAGGAATAAACTCGTGTGTTACATGATAATTAAATTTTTTTACTAAAACCTCACATAAAAACCGTAAAATATGGTCATATGATATCCAAATTAACACTTAATACAGAAAAAAGGTACTTTCTAAGAATCTGAAAAGATGCCAGCCTAGAAATTCGATGGGAGATGGGTATCTGTTTTCGGTGGGTTATACTCGTGCATATATATAACACATGCATATATGTCATAATCATCACGTGAAAAGTTCCTAGGAATGTAAGGATAATACTTGTATTTCCCAGGCGGAAAACTTTTCTAAATTGCATAGTTAATGATACAAAATGTTACATTTTATGAAAAATTGCAATGATGAGGAGCTCAAGCATTAAATAATCATGCATTATAAAGCTATCGGACAAATGCAAAGCACTTGAGTGCGAATAATTCATCTAATAATTTGCGCATTATAATAAAAAATCAACCATTTACGCTTGTAAACGGAAATAAATATTTTATGGACCACTTCAACGCGTGAAAAAAAACGCGTTTCAAGAATTTAACAGCAGTGAAGATGCATTACCATCCCAACAGCTGATCATAGTGTCCCACATATTCTCCGATACCCAAAGGCCGTCTTTCCCTCCACCACCACTGCCCTCCCATCTCTCTCCCACCATCCTCCCCCCTCCGTACACACCTTCCTTCCATCGAAGAACACGAGATACCCCGAAGCAAGAGACCCCTTCTCCTCTGCCACCACCCCCACCAACCCCCCAACCCCTCGAATCGGCCGGCTCTCTCCCACCTCGGTGTCGTCACGTGGTGACGCACGCCGGCGGCCCTCCCGCCATTGGACACTCAACACGGCGCACGTCACGGCCGCACGTCACAGGGATCGCCCGTGCCACCCCCCTCTCCCCGCCAACCACGCCGCCGCCCGGATGCTGGGCGGCAGTTTTATTCGTTCCTTGCCCTTCGTCCTTTGGAGAGAAGCTTCAAAAAATAAAAAGAGTGAGAACCGGGAGAAAAACGTGCACGTGGGACGGTTCGACCAAGAGAGTGAGAGGATGGAAATTGGAGAGGGGAAGTTCGCTCGCATTGGTGGGCGGGTGAGAAGGGCGCAAGGAGGGGATCGTATATAGAGGGAGGCGGCTCGTTTCGTTTGCCCTCCCGCTCTTTCGATGGAGAACGTTTCCGAGGGCAATTTCCGCTTCGCGGATGAGGTTGCGTGAATATTCCGTGAAACGCAGTTCCGTTGGAGTCCTCCTCCCTTTTTTATAGGGTTTTGGAGAAGGAGAGAGGGAGGTTGAGGATAGCGGTTAGAAACAGGTGACGGTCTCCTTCATCAAAGCAATAGAAGGAAGCAATGTAGTATTCATTTCGATTTGAACGTGGAACAGTGGTGACGATTGGACCACAATGAAACCGTAATACCAAGTCTCCTCGTACGATAGGGCCAAAAGTGAGCAGAAACATTAAATTCTCCGGCGAGAAGCACTACCTTTCTCACCTTTTATCGCTGACACATAACATATGTATGTAGAGCAAAATTACCTCGTGAGTTGTTTCTCTCTTCATATACATTCCACACGAAAATGCTGCAAATCGATAAATCATTTGACACCAGCCTGGTTTGGTAAATAGTTAATGTAACCGAGGAGTTCAGGGAACAAACAATGCATAATTGAGATTATCTCAATTAGACAATGGCACGAGTTCCAGTAGGTTGGTACACATTACGGTTTTAATAGACCATCAATAAAGGGTACCCACTAATGGGTGCATGTTTCTTCAAAAATAATTCACCATTAGTGGATATCTTTGCTGAATGAAATTTCGCTTAAATGATTTCTAGAATAACTCAATATCCGATGATAGGGGAAAAAATTTCATTGATGTGTGAAAACGTTATTTTTACCTTCTCTAATTACCCGAAACGGACATTTAAAATGACTTAATCCAGATTTCCAAAACTTATCCACATTATCTCATTGAACACAACGCCATGGCTTTAATTTCCTCTGCTGCATTACGGCAAAAAATGTGTGCCATATTATAATGACAAAAATAAGTTCGTTAAAACATTTTTTCCCTTAAGAATACGACGACTTTCCTGCAATGATTGCCAACTTGACTAGAGATATAATAATATGTGTAAAATATTCTTATTTAACTATCGTTTGAGAAGTCTATAAGCATAAAGTAACAACGAAATCGTATACTAGGAATCTGCAAAATAAATAATTTCACAGAGGCAGGCTGCGATTACCGTAGTTCACATAATTTATATCAATTAATCAGTAACGCCATTCGTTCGAAATATGTCACTTATCCATTATCTAACACTAAGATCACTTCAAGAAGTCAAATTATGTAGCGTGATACCTCAATAAATACTAGATGATTGCATTTGCTCTTTGGGAATATACACTCTAGGTACATATGTTCTCGTATGAACAATGTAAGTCTTACATTTATTATTCTAGGAATATTTGGATAGAAAATTGATTTTACCAATTTATTGTGGTACTATTGACATACAGATAATATATATTACAAATGCATGCAAAACAAATCGCATCCAATCATAAATATCAAGAATATTTATTATTTTTCAAGTAATTACCATTAGCGATTCTAGAGCTCAACTCGTGCTAATACCTATGGCTCTAACTAGGAAGTTTAGTTGACCAGTTGTGCATGGGATTTACCATAAAATTCTCGTAATCAAAAAGTACATGCGCTCATATCCATCTTAGTCGAAAAAACATCTAAGGTCAAGCTCAAGGCCAAAGTTTTAAATTTTTGCACCCGGTCAAAGTGCACAGCCCAGTTCTGGAAATTCTGAAGAATCCTGAGGAGAGGCGCTGTCCTCCAGTTCCTACTTGGGGCGCCTATCGTGGAGAAAGGCTGAACTATGTGTGCTGAGCTCACCAGGGTGGGGTGAAACAGGGGTGAGGAACGAGGGTGTGGGGGAAGAGGGATGGGGAACAAGGGATGATAAGAGAGGGGGTAAGCGCTACAGTGGGAAGGGATTTTCTCTCCCCCCTCAATGGCGGCCATTGAAATATCGATTGGCAATAGACGGACGCCTGTTGATATGAGCAACCCCTACACTCGGACACAAGAGTGCGCAGGGGTTTACATGGCTGGGGATCGGATTGAAAATGAGAAGCTGGAGAACCGCTTGCCGCACTACAAGCTTCCAATTTTGAAGGAAGGCAACGTTTACTGCAAAGGATAGGAATAAAGTGGAGAAATCAAGCGTCACTAACTTAAAAATTTAAAATATCTGTGTCAACCTAAAAATAAGTAGCGAAAAATAATTATATTGAGAGCAATGTTTGATTTTTTGCCTAAATGTCACCGTGGTATCCCAAAAAATACAATTTTTCCATTGGTTTACGTATACAGAGTACATGTATTGCAATATTTCACCTCAAATACCAATTTCAATGTCGTAAATATTCAATGAGAGCTGTGAGTACTTAGGGCAATGCAAAATATAATACTATCGAGAGACGTATGATATAAATACTTCTCTGCCCATTTCCCGGTAATGAGTTTACTTGATGTTGGAATAATCGTGTAAAATGACATATAATTACAGGGATAGTAAACTATTATAAGAAGCAAAATGACTGACCTAATTTCAACAGTTGCCTCGGTTAAGATGCTAAATGAAAACATTATCTATTGACTGATATAAATTGACTCATAGAGAGTGGTACATACTGATAAAGATAAATAAAAAAGCTGGATAGAAGAACTTATCACTTAGGGTTCGAGGAAAAGTCTATGAGAAGAAGAATGCACTTGTTTTGCCATATTTTTTCAAGGGCTTAAGAACCATAGTAATTCTTAGTAGATATGCTTTTATTCAGTATTCTCAAAGCTCAATCAATTTAAACGCATTTGTAGAGCTTTCGGATGAAGTCATGCCACAAAAATGTTGAATGTATCACCATTAATAGGCTTCCAAAGAAGAACGTTTGCTACTAGGTGTACTTTTCATTCATGGCAAAATGCTTCTGCAGATATTTTCCGCTACGTACACTTAAAAATTCTTACATTTTTAACAATTGATTTTGCACAAAAAGTCAACAAACGCTCTGACAAAGGAACAAATAATTAACCATGAAAAATAGGTTAGGATAGGCATTAAAATGAGTTCTTGATATTCGTAAAAAATGAACATTTTAAACAACCTTCCTCAACTAAAATGAAAATATCTAGAACATACGGAATTTAAAACTGAATGCACCGGTAAAGTATGACGCTCGTAAGATAAACTGTATGATACAACAATTTTACAGTAAAATGTTTCAGGGCCACATTTATTTGTCTCTGCGTTGCATAATGATATATTTTGTCACACTTAGGGCAGCATCTCCTGGAATCCAACGTTTATGAGTAAGGAGAATTTAGATTACGTACATGGCTGAACAAAAGAATTTATTAAAAGTCGTATCTCGACGAAAACTAGAGGCAGCGAGATATAATTATTATTCATCAAAGCGTGCTCCTTAAAATTTTATTCTCTACAGTTATTTGTCATTAAGTGCTCGTTGTTTCATGGAAAATTAAGAAAAACTGAAAAAAGAGTGCCCTTGTGCATCAAAGTCTTACAAGAGTAGTTTTTACTTCCTAGTAAAAGTAAAAGCTTTTAGGAGCTTTTACTCTGAAAGTATAAATTCATTTAAGGGCTTTGTCATGAAAACCTAAGAGTAAAAATGATGAAGTCTTGAAGGTTAAAAGAACTTGACTGATTTCCAGTTCCTGATTGAAAGATCCAATACTACCCGAAACAATGGATGTAGTCGTTAAGGTAGCCATTCAATTATGTTAAGATACTAAGTCATTTATAGTTTTGTCTCCCCAACGCTACGACATATAAAAATGATAATATTCAACTGACTGTCAATTTAATTAAGTCACTACGAATTTTAACGTAAACCTTTGGAGAAATAAACATTGAGGTAAATATCAATATCCTTGTTTGCACAAAACCCTTATATACACCCTTTTGTAAAACCCTTACATACACTTTATGTATGACGGTACCTTGTACTTATTTTTCTAAACAGATATAAATATTTGAGTTGCTCAACGATTACCTTTTTCAAGAAACGGGCACTAACTACCTGAGAGCAACACTCGAGGGAGAGTTACCCTATCGAATGTTCCTATAACTTCTTCAGTTACATTCGGTAACGAGGCAGTAAACGTTAGGGCAATACTTAATTTCAAACCTCTGAGAGATCTTTTCTGTAATAATTTTCATGCACAAAAAGCCCTATCATATGATGGAGTCCAAGCTCTTTCTGGACAGGGTACTTCCAGGAGGAATATAGATTAATTAGAAAATATAGGCACTTTTCAATGACGTCTTTATGACTGCTTGGCAAAGATTTGAATGTCCATGTAAATATCCTTCCGTATAATTGTTGCTCATGTTTTTCAAAATGTGAGCATACATTTATGCAGCAGTGTGAAGTCAACAACAACAGGAAAAATTAGCAATATTCGCGATGGTATACTTAAAGAGGCAAACAAAATAGGCGAGGAAAAGAATAAACAGGTTGGCCATAATTACACTCTTCTTCAATTAAAGAACAGTTTAATGTTGTGCGGAGGTGTCAGGTTGTATTTCAGACAAAGCTGAAAAATATAGGCTTAATCAGTCTGTGGCCATAAAAAAACCTATTTAATAACGGTATACTACCAATAATAATAAATAATTTGCTTTTGGTTGGGAGTAATGGCATTTTAACTAGTTTTTTTGTCTTTCATTTCATTACGCCGAAAGAAGATGAATCAAAACCCGTATCAATCATAATATTAAGCTAACGACTCCCGAAAAGATTGCATATTTATTTTTTTCCCTGAACTAGATCTTATAAAAAAATATTTCGTTAATCATCAAATATTGATTTATTTGATAATGTTTTAATATATTAACGTTGATACTCTGCACATAATAATTAAGCTGCAGGGACGTAAGAACTTGTTATGATACCTAACTTTAGCAAAAAAGAGCGATTTCATCATGTGCAGGGACATGATATATCTAACATTATTAATGTTTGATACACGGCTAAAATTGTAAAGAATTATTTTTCGTTTAAATTCTGCATTAAAAATACCGCACTTCGTGATGATTCATTTGACTGATGATTACCCTTTTATGGTGAAATCACTTTGGCGCTTGGTTAATTATTGCAGCACATATGAGGAAGTACTTGGTATGGTGGGCGAAGAGAGGGGTTTGTTGGGAGAAATCCTATGGAAGCAGGAAAAGTGGATGAAGGGGGTATTGACCGGCAGTGGGATGTTGAAGACTGTGATAGAGGGTAGCATGTTGGGCAAAAGAGGAAAGGGAAGGAACAGGATAGGAATGTTGGACTGGATGAAGGGAGGAAGAATGAACTCAGAGATGAAGAGGGACCTGATGTAGAGTAGGATGCTGGATTGGTGTACTATTAGGAATCACAAAATATTTATTTAGTAGCTGTGTCCATCGAAAAACCGACCTTAACCGGTAGATTACCTAACAACAACAATTTCACCTAAATGTACTTATACAGCATTCTTCCTTTCTCTGCGTACCCTGTTCTATATTTATGACATTAAATAATGAAGACATATTTAAATGCTACTAGAAAATCATAAGAAGCAAAGAATAATGGTGAAGAGGGAATTATAACAATAAATAAAGTCAATAGTCTACTTATGATCATCATGATTACCATTGATTATTTCAGTTTATTAGACTTTCATCACGTCTCTGCTAATGTTATGTCATGTTTATTGTTTCCTTCAATACAGAGGTTGCGGCATTTTAAATATAAAAGAGCAATTTTTTAATGGCAGGTTATCAACCTCAAGTTTCTTTTAGCATAAAACATTTGAATGCAACAATTTCAGAAAGTAAAAATCATTCGCCTTGTTACCAACCTGACCTAATTGTAGAGGAATCATTTATAATGTTTAATTGTGCAAAACATTATGTTATCAATAATGTTATAAAATAATATTAAGTTAATGTGTGATCTTCTAGGTTCACATTTAAATTGGATTGCTTTCGATGGAATGTCATTAATAGTTAAAATAAAATTATGTTAGCGGTATGATACATAATATGGCGATTACAGCTCCTAAATGCCTGACTTTGCGATTATAGTAGACCTCCATAGTGTGGGTAACGCATGATTAGAATTAAATTCAAACTTTGGGGCAAAATTGTATTTTATTCGGATTTCGCAATCACAGCACTGGTAATGTAAGAATCAAAAACTGTAATGCCAAGGATTATATTTCTCATTACGAAGAGAAGCACAAAAATTTCATTGGATGAACTGTGTCCGTTAATTATTTTCAGCTTTTTTTTATAACTCTCCAACTAATAAGCTACTTAGTGCCATGCTTGTTATCGGGATTGTGATTCAAATACTCGAATCTTGGGTTTTTAAATTCTAGCGTAGCAAAACACTAATATGTAAATATTAATAGACGAATACCAAAAATTCACGTTATTAAGGTCATTGACAACTTTAAATAAAATAATTTCATGTTTAAGATCAATTTATGACCCAGTTAACCTTGAAAATGTGGTAACCTATTAGAATATCTACTTTTCCATTAATGTATATTAACTGATATCCTTACATTTTATCTGCACAAGTTACATGGAACAATTAACCGAGTAAGAGCAACCTTAAAACTCTTTTTAAGAGATTATACAATCGTAGTGTTACTGTCATTAGGTACAAACAACCATAGCATTACGATAACGTAAAGAAAAGGGAGACATAACGAAGAAGGGTTATTTCCAGGAAAGATCATGACTCATGAATAAAATTAATTATGACGCCACTCCCAAATGAAAGTAGGGACAGAATACTTATTTCCAAATGTCAGGAGCTACGAAGGGCGTGCGCGCATAATGTCCCACAGAACGAGATACTCACTAGGGTGAGGGCATCGCAATTCTATGAAAATTACATTTTTGTTCAAAGGAACTACTTCAACCGTGTGTGTATTAAGAACTATACTCACGTTAAAGGTAAGGTAACACAACATTTATAGCATAATTTTCCCTTCTTTTATTTCCCAGAAAAGGATCATTCTCATTTTATGATATTATTTTAAAGCAATTTTTAAAACCGGGTAATAATAATCTATGCATTCAAATCAATGTTATTCCTAATAATAACTGCGCATGAACTCCAACGGTAAGTTCTCTTTTAACGAGGCTATATATTTACCGTTCATGTTCTGGTCACCTTGATAATGTATCAATAATTAAATCATTGATTGGAATTATAATACTGAACTGTAATGGTCTAAGCACCTGAAACATTTCTACGTAATAAATGCTTCACTTATTTACTAGGGCATGCATAAAAGGACTACTTACTGGTATTCACTTTAAGGTATCTTTGATGTGCTTCATAAATCATCCAGGACTCTTTCATTTGCAATTGAGGAATTTAATAAAGCATTGATATCTTATTTGGACTAAACGAAAGTCTTAAAGTATTTAGGTTTTTTAAGTTTATTATTACACACCGTTTATGAAGTTAGACGTTTTGAATGTGCCGTGAATCCAGGTATGATTATTTTTTTTATGCCATGCCAGTTGGCCAAAGATTTTGTTAATTTGTTTAAGTAGCTGATTTCATCAATTACTTCGTATCAAATCATACCTCCGTTTGAGAATATGTTAATGTTACGCATAATCAATAATATTTTTTTACAAACTTGCCCTACCAAATAACTCGACCTAAACTGCTTCCTTCTGTTCCCAGTCAAATCATATGACAAACTATATAGTCTTTTTAATTTTAAATTTTAACTTGAAAACTATACTATTCTCGTAATACTGCAAATTGGTGACAAACATGGGCATTTTAGTATTACCCGATTTGAATATTCTGATTTTACTTGAAATAATGAATAAGTAACTATATCTCCATCGGCGAATGCTTTACATTTTGTAAGAAAGACCATTACTATTTGTCTATGCATGCATTCCGATGTCTATCATTATTTGACTATGTTGATTAGGATCTGGCACAAGACAAAAGAAATGAATTAAGACTCCATTGGATATTTTGCAGCGCTTCAATCGATTAATCTTAATTTACTCCCAAATCTCCATGTGCTTTTTTATTTTAATGTGTGGTGCATCCGATAAATATTAATTTTCAGCGGCGTATTAATTCGAGGGATGAATTAACTAACGCAATAGAGCACAATTTATTCATGTATTTATTGTGTAACTCACTCAATTATTTAAAATATATTGAGTTTGTTGACATGGGAGTAAAATACAGCAAATTGCTACAGAAATCAACGTGCTGGAAGGGAGACAGTGCAAGTGCGTGCACGTTGACTGAGCCTTATAACCTCTTTAACAGCGATTTCAACAACAGCTTTGGAGTCGCGCGCTCCGCTGCGGCGCATGAGCCAGATATGCTCACCTCAGCGAGTGGACGGGCCCAGCGGTAGGTGGCAGGTGCGTGCCACTTCCCCGCAAAGGCAGGCAAAAATGCAATTAAATGACGGATAGTCGATGATTAAAATAAATTTAAAAATATACTGGTTTCTCAACGTGACATGTCATAGACATAATTCCCTAAAACTCCTCTCGGCAGCCTATAAGTCTGAAAATACTATATTGGGTAAAGTGGTACATTATCTTAATCCCAAGACCATGAAAACATAACTGAGTATCAAAAAATCTGATTACCGATGGTTCTCGGACGAATTCTGAATCAGCCGTCAATTGATAATGATCCGCATTCAGGATCAAATTAATACATTGGTATAGGAAAGAAACAATTAATTGACTGGCTGCTTTCGTGGAAGAAACTAAAAGTGAAAATACTATGTTGTAAGTGGACATTTAAAATAGAGTCAGTGAAACTTATGGCATTCTGATTTCAGAAAAGAATATTTTATTGTAAAAGTAAGTAATTTTAGAGGGTAAAAAAATCTCCACACGCACCTGATTCGCTGTTTCTAATCCAGATTTCAATAGGGCAGAGAATAGCATTGGGAAGTCATCATGCCTTATATCGTTTAAGTATAACTTAATCAGTAAGCCAGTAAATGTCTGGCATTTAATGCTATTATCATATTTTATTAACACAGCGAAAACCGACGCTCATTCTGATACAGTATTCAGGACAATCCAAGTACATATTGTATTTATTGTGGTAACTTTCTCCTGCTATTCTAAGGAAAACTAATGCTATCTTTTATCTGAGTAGTACAAAACCTCGATCTGTGACAACATTTTCGCAAGCTTCTTCTTACCATCCTTTTTCTGCGTCCCTGTCATATATTCAAACCTCATTGTGAAAGCTTCTTTGCCAAAAGAACCATTTTTACTCTGTCATTGTTACTATGAAAGTTTTGGTCCAAGACACTTCAAAGATACGTAAACTGTTCCTCAATTGATATTTTCCCTCCTATTTTTGAGTTTTAATTAGCTTCCCTCTTTCTCACAAACCTCATAAACTTAGTTTTATTTACATCAATTATTGTTCCATACATATGAAATTTAATTTATTATGCGCTGAACAACCACTGTAACCCATTAATTGATCGATTAACTGAACTTTGGTCATCCACAAACCTAAATGAAGTCATGAACGTTCATTCCTATCTCTAGTTCCTCCCATTCCATTTTTATTATTTCCCATACATATCGTAGGAATAAACTGGTGATAATGGACACCCCTGCCTCGTCTCACTTCCTGACATTATCCAGCCACCACACGTAGCGGAGAAGTTTGGCATTTATAAAGCTTACGAATAAATCACGATTCCCTCCTCAACTTCTATCTCCTGTAATTATTTACCCATTCAAATTAATCGACTTCAATATGCAGTAAATAATTCATTAATTTTATCAAGTTCACTTCATCGACTGCTTTTTCGAAGTTTTCGAAGCAGACACTCTACAAAGTCTACAAATACATCCTGATTCTATTCCATGTTCCTCTCCATTAGTGATCCCATCTCTGATTTGGTATCAATTGTACCCACCCCTTTTCTGGACCCTAACTGATTATCCCCTAAATTTTTCCCCCTTCTCCATCCTATAATTGATCATTTAAAGTACTACAGCGAGCGAAATTAAACTTATTGTATAATCCTCTTATACGGTAGAATTTCCCTTTGTTGGGGTAGGAACACTGGGTAACATTGGTGAAACGAAATATTCCGGTGAAATTCCTCCTTCTTACGCACTTTAAATTAGGCCATCACCTTTTCCTAAACCTTCAATTAGTTTCTTGAAAGTGTTGCTTACCCCCAGGGCCTTATTTGATTTCAATTCAATTTCTATCTCACAGTCAAATAAAAGTACCAGTACTCGTATGCCTCGCCCCAACCTGTCTCCATGTACGTCATATTCTCTCCCTACACATAAACTTGCTGGCTTAATATATTTTTTGCTTCTATAAGTAACTCTCCTGCCTCATATTTAATAGTCTGCACGGATGTTTTTCTTATTCCTGATGAATAAGCATGCTTAACTGTCAAATCTCTTCTAGGACTTTTACAGGGAAGATTACGTCAATAAAATATACAAACAATGCATCATACGCTTCAAAAATACTTAGTTTGAAAAATATATTATGCATCAATAAATTATTTGTTTGATAAATATAAACTTTGCATTTTACATTAATTATATTAGCGATTTAAAAAAACAATTAATGCATTCATTCTGATATGTTATCGCAAGAATAAAAGATTGAATCTTAAGCCTACTTCATCGACAGTCATACTGCTTAACCTTTTACTATATGGACATTTGTATGCATAAAGAAACAAGCAATGCAATTATTTATTGAGCAATGCAATTATTGAGCCTTTAACCCTAAAAGAAGTAAAACAGTTTCGAGTCATGTCATATATTTGAAATAATATAACGTTGGTACAACATTACAGTTTATGCTAGAGTGCAGACTTTTTCTTTGATCAACTTTGCAAAGCTATTATTTCGGCATACTATTTATTTTTGACTAGCTTTACCTCAATTATGAAGTTTTTAATATACTTGTGGGCCTATTTTCCTATTAGGTATGAAATTTCGGCTCATCTTTTCGGAACAATGTAAAATTTGCGATGGATCTACTTGTTCAAGGGTTTCCATATATTCAGTGGAATTTAACTCTTAATCACTCGACTACAAGAAATATTTTTAAGAAATTTAATCTAAGAGTATTAACTCAAGTCTTATCTTATTCTTCTAAAGATCGATTCTATGAAAGGCTTCTGTTAAAGTTAGCTCAAAGTACCACTTATCTCCTTTCGGCATTCGTTGGCTCTTTTTAATTTTATTAAGTTTTACATTATTTTGAATTAACATTTTCTCGGAATTAGTAAGTCTGTTTCTATACATGGCTTCTACAGATTAAAAGTCAACTGTCTGGCATTTCTGAGAAAATAAGAAAATATATTAAATGATAGAAATTCAAAATACACACCTCCTCTGAATAACTCTGCTTATTTAGATTTCGCTACTCTGTATCTCAGCAATTTGAATACAAACTACTTAGTCTACTTAGATCAAAGAGAGAGCGTAAACTAGATATTAAGTGTCTCTCTTCAGTGAGCAGGTTGAACGTAATTCATCTAACCTGCCCCTTTCTTTCTAACGAAGGTACAGATAAAACTGTTATTATTCAAGCTTGTAGGGCTACTAAGATGGTAAGTCGATATCAAAATATTTTATTCTCATTCTTTGAACGTTAATTTTACATTAAATATTCATCTTTATTATTTGTGATCCATGTTAAGATGGTAAGTCGATATCAAAATATTTTATTCTCATTCTTTGAACGTTAATTTTACATTAAATATTCATCTTTATTATTTGTGATCCATGTCAATGGTTTTTTTACATTCATTGAATGTGAAACTGATTTTTATTAAAAAGTAACGATAGAAACGTGGTACCATGCTCAATGAAGATGAAATATTTAAAATCTACTTATAAGTCTACTGATGCTCTTTACTATTGGTTATAATTCTTTTTTTCGCATTTTATCTCACGACTTGCATCTTCAAACTTAAGTGACAAATTCCGAAAAATTCATTCTATCTTTCTTGTTTCAATTTTCCAATGTTGCATGATTATTTTTTACGCAATTACACAATCGTCGTTAATCTCTAGCGTTACTCTTTTATCAAGTTTTTACCGGTACATCCCTTACATCTTCAATGAAAGTACATCCGTCTTTATTATGCATTGCTTCATGACCACCGAGCTTCCTCCATCTGATTTTATCACTTCATAGTCAGATCAATGATACTGTAAAAGTCTTTCAAGTGAAAATTTGAAAAAAAATTGCGGTTTTGTTGAAATTTGTTAACATTTTCCTTAATATAGCCTAAATTGGGAAATTCTCACTTCAACTTATTACAATAATTCAATTCAACACCTTTATTTCGCTTCATTAGAGATTTATTCCTCATTTTATTTTACAAGAGTTAATGGCTAACCCTAAAAAGGTAAGGCTATTTTTTTCACCCTATTCTGGCAACAATTTTCAAAAGTTCATATCTCACACCCATTATGACTATAAGAGCCCTATGGGGGCTCACCTTTTCATTTTTTTAATTTAAAATCACGTGACGGAAAGATTTTGTTTTTCAAAGTTTAACGAATGAGAGAAAAGGCTTTTCGCTTGGGGCGAGATTTCAATCGCTCTGGGGTATTTTTTCACTCTCGTCACTGTTCTTGAGTTAAATTTCGCAATGCCAATATTGCAATTCAATAGGGCTAAATTTCCATCATGCAAGATTTTGACATTTTATATGCTGCAAGTAATACTTAGTTGCTAGCATCCCATTAAAAATAAGTTTCGAGTTTGTTGACTATTCGAGTTGAAAACTTTCCTTCTATGAAAAATCATCAGCAGACTCGAGGTGGAAGTCCGTCTCTCAGGCTATAACGAAATGAGGAGGTGGCCGTCAAATGGAAGCTCGGGGCATAATCTCCGACATCGAGGCGCAAACCATTTGCTAGCAGTAAATGGCATTTTACGAGTAGGTGGCCTTAATAGCTGGAAAGCGTTTTCACTCCCTGGCTTTTCTATTAATTGCTTGCGAACAGCTTAAAAAGAGGGTCAAGGTTTCTGCAACATTTTTTTAGTTTAAACTCAAAAACAATGATTACTAATACGCCTTCTGAATTATGCACTTAAAATCCAAATTAGTTTCTCTGAGTATTTTCAGAAAATATCTTATTTGTGTATACTTCTGTGTGTGTGTGTATATATATATATATATATATATATATATATATATATATATATATATATATATATATTTAAATATATAGATATATTTTTATTTATTTATTTATTAGGTAATCTACCGGTTAAGGTCGGTTTTTGGATGGACACAGCTACTAAATAAATATTTTGTGACCCCTAGAAAAACACAACATCCAACTCTTCATCAGGTCCCTCTTCATCTCTGAGTACTTTCTTCCTCCCTTCATCCCGTCCAACATTCCTTTCCTGTTCCTTCCCTTTCCTCGTTTGCCTAACATTCTCCCCTATATAACAGTCTTCAACATCCCACTGCCAGTCAATACCCCCTTCATCCACTTTTCCTGCCTTCATAGGATTTCTCCCAACAAACCCTTTTCTTCGCCCACCATACCAAGTGCTTCCTGATTTGTTTTCTTCTCTGTCCATTTTACTTTTCCCATTCTTCTCCACAGCCACACTTCAAAAACCTCAAATCTAGTAATTTAAGTAATCTAGTAATAATCAGTCTATCCTCCTGCTTCAGTGACCACGTTTCCGCGCTGTACATAGCTACGCTCCATATCAAAGCTTTTACGAGTCTTTTCCAAATATCCTTACTCAACGTCCCTGTCATCACCTCCCTCCTCCTTGTGAAAGCCTCTTCGCCTAGCGCAATTCTTTTCCTTACGTCCCAATTACTTTGACCATGTTGGTCCAAAACACTACCGAGATACGTAAACTGTCCTACCTGCTCTAGTTTTTGCCCTCCTATTTTAATGTTTAGCTTAGCCTTTTTCTTTGTATAAAATCCCATAACCTTTGTTTTATTAATGTTGATTCTCATCCCATACCTGTCGCACTGAATTCCCAATTCACTCAGCATTGCTTGCAACCCCTTGGCTGACTGACAAACTAAAGCTTGGTCATCAGCAAACCTAACTGATTTTACGAATTCCCCGCCCACCTTCATTCCTACCTCCAGTTCTTCCCATGCCTCTTTAATAATTTCCTCTACACACAGGTTGAACAGCTCGGTGATAATGGGCAACTCTGCCTTACACCTCTTCCTAACACTGCCCATCCGAACCCCCCGTTCCCCACTTGCATCTGAGAAGTCTGAGACATGCACAGGTTGCGGATTAGTCTCCTTTCCCTCCAATATATTTGCGGCAATGTACTCCTTAGTTTTTCCCAATTAACTCTATCAAACGCTTTTACGAAATCTAAAAAACAGGCCATTACGTCCTGATTGTATCCTATAATTCTCTCGTTTAGTGACATTATTCCTGCAATGGCATCACGCGTACCACTCGCCTTCCGAAACCCAAACTGATTACCCCATATGTAATCATTTGCCCTACTCTCTATCCTTTTGTTGAGGATCCTGAGAACAACTTTACCAGTGTGGATTATCAAGCTTATTGTCCTGTAGCCCTCCTATGATGTAGCTACCTATTTTCGGAATAGGAAGTAAATCTGATCTCAAAACGTCTTCCGTCCAAATTCCTTCCTCATAGATACTACGAATCACTCCATATAGCCTCTACCTCACACATTATTCTAAACATTTCAGTAGTTTCGCGGGAATGCTATCCATCCCAATGACCTTATTTAGTTTCATCTCCCTTAATGCCCTTCCTATCTCATCGTCGAGTATACATTGACCTAACCTATCTTCCCCTACGTCATATTCTTTTCCAATGTCTTAGTTTGTTGGTCGAATTTCTTTACGATACAGCTCTTCTTTATATTCCTTCCATCTCTCTTGGATCTTTCCTGTGTCAACTTTTATCTAACCCGCCTTATCTCTAACTGTTAGCATAGATCTTCCTTTCTTACTTCCCGATAAAGATTTAAGTTTGCTGTACAGCGCACCAATTTCACCCATCCTCTGCAAACTTCCCATATCCTCACACTGCGTCTTCCACCATGCTTCTATTGCTTTATTTGTTGACCGCCTCCATTTATTGTGTAATTCTTTGTACTTCATTTTGCCCATCTCTGTATTTACATTCTTCCATTTTCTCCGCTCATCCATCTTTGTAATCATCTCATCCGTGATCCATGGTTTCCTAGTCCTTTTAGCGTTAACGGTTTCAAACCATTCAACGCTTCTACATTCCATTTTCTAACCCGTCGCCCCTGCCTTATCTTTTTAAAACGGACGCTACATTTCATAACAACTAAATTGTGGTCAGAGTCCGCATCCGCTCCCGGGAAGCTGTGCAAATTCATCGAACTCTTCCTAAACCTGTGTCTAACCAGAATATAATCTAGCTGATACCTTTCTGAGTCACTTGGCATTTTGCATGTATACCTGCGTCTTTTGTGGTGTCTAAACCAAGTGTTGGTGATGACTAACCCCTGTCTCCTTCAGAACTCAAATGCTTTCTCCCCGCGGTAATTCCTCGTGCCTAAACCGTAGTCCCCCACCTCATCACAATCTCTTCCTTTGCCTATCGTCGCATTCCAATCCGCCATCACTATCAAATGTTTCCCGGCGGGAACACGCGATTATGTCCTCTATCTGATCCGTATGACGTACAGCGCAAATATTTCACCCTTCCTCTGCAAACATTCCATATCCTCGCACTGCGCCTTCCACCATGCTTCAATTGCTTTATATGTTGACCGCCTAAATTTATTGTTTAACTCTTTCTACTTCATTTTGTCCTACTCTCAGCCTCTCTAAATATCTTAATTTCAACAAATTATTCTAGTGAATATAGGGATATACTACCTTGATCAAAAGGTTCCCGGAATAACCACCGTGTGGCGCTCCCATCGTTCCGATTTGAGTTCTGTTTTTTTGTTAAATTGGTACATCTGTTGTTGATATTCCCTTTAAATCTTAGTGTCATAACTTGACATTTGCAAAAGTTACGTAGCCAAGAGTACATCTATCTCTGTGTGTGTTGGCGATTTTTTACAATTGCAGAAATGGATTTAAATTTGCAACAACGAACTTGTATTAAATTTTGCGTAAAAAACGGATTTAGTGGCGCACGGACGTTGGAAATGTTGGAAAAGTGTTTCGGCAACGATTCTCTAAAAAAAACGGTCGTTTACCAGTGGCACGAGCGGTTCAGAAGTGATCGTGAGTCAATCGAAGATGATGAACGCAGTGGCAGACCATCGACATCGAAAGTCGGTGAAAAAATTGATAAAGTAAAAGAAATGTTGGTCAATAACCGCAAATTAACCATCAGAGAAATAGCGGAGGACTTGAACATTGCCTATGGATCCGCCCAAGACATTGTGGTTAATGATTTGGGTTTCCGTCGTGTAGCATGCCAAAAGACCTCAATTTCATGCAAAAAAGAGACCGTGTTGACGTCGCAAAAGACATGATTTGCGAGGCTGAATCCGATCCCACATTCATCAAAAGGATCATTACTGGAGACGAGACGTGGGTTTATGAGTACGACACGCAATCCAGACATCAGGCAAGTGAATGGCGTTCACCAAATGAGCCGAGACCAAAAAAACCACGTCGTTTTCAGTCAAAAAAGAAGGCAATGCTGACGGTTTTCATGGATTACAACGGTGTAGTGCATCATGAATTTTTGCCAGAAGGCCAGACAGTAAATTATTATTGAGTATTATTTGGGCGTTATGAGACGTTTGCGTGAAGCAATTCGCCGAAAGAGACCAGAAATGTGGGCAGAAAACTCGTGGATTTTGCACCATGATAACGCACCGTCGCACAGTGCTATCATTATTCGTAATTTTTTGACGAAAAATGCAACAAATACCATCCAACAGCCACCGAATTCACCTGATTTGGCTCCCTGTGACTTCTTTCTGTTCAATCGAGTTAAAAAACCATTACGGGGAACGCGTTTTAGCAGCCGAGAGGAAGTAATGGAAAAATCGCAGGAAGCACTGATGGACATACCGAAAACCGAATATAAAAAATGTTTCGAGGATTGGATCAAGCGCTGGCATAAGTGTGTTGCAGTCGATGGGGATTACTTTGAAGGGGACAATATAGATTTAGATGAATAAACTTGTATTTTTAATTTTCTGAATAAATTCCGGGAAATTTTTGATCAAGGTAGTATTCAGAAAAATGGAGACTTTCACGACGAAATACCTGAAGTGTCAGGTATCATACTTCAAATTTACAATGAATGCGGTCATATTTGATGGCAGAACCATAATGCACTGAAATTCCATCAAAGTAAATAAAATCAATTATAGCTCAATAAACGAAACAAAATTAAATATTACTGGGCAAATAGAGCATCTGTAGGTCATGTTATTCTACAAAACTCTTGGCTCTATTATTTTAAGGCCGCTCCCAATTTTACGCATCCCTGAAAGACAGCACCCGTCAATGGGGGAATGTAAGAGGAACAGATTGCTCCAATTCAACCTTAACGTGAATGAATACAGAGACCCGGCGGTTATAATTTTCGAAGGCATTCTGCCTTGCCAGGTCTCACACGTACAACCGCATAATGGTGACGCAGCGACGGTTCCTTCTTCTAATGATAGCACCCAGGCAAGAAAGGGCTGATAGAGTACTCCGGCGTTGACATCGTTAACCGCTGGGCCGGAATGGTGCGTTACGTGGGTCGCGAGTGAATGGGATATGAAACTGCTCAAGAATCTTCCGTGAATATTTCGTCAATAGATGAGCCACGCCTACTCGTCCCCAACACCCGCATTCTTTAACCCTAAACAATGAAGCTTGGGAGGGTGCGGACTCATGACATCTATCCACCTCGCTGAATACTCGCCAGATAATCACTCATGGAGACAACATACCGGCGCAAGAAGCTGAATTGTAAATGGCGAACATATTAATGAGTGAAGCAATAAACGTGGGTTAAGAATAAATACCTACTCCTATTTTTGTGAGAAAGTACGCTTAAATATTTGACTCATAGTCAGACAACAGTCGCGATCTCATTATAGTGTGACAGCTACTTTCAGGAAGTTACCATGGTAGGTACTACTTTGAGTCAAAAGACTCCGTGGACAAAAGGCTCCCTGAAAAAAATGTTTAAAAGTATTGGTGTACCATTAAATTTTTTTTACAATTAACATTTTTTTCAGAAAATATGAAATCCTTCGGGACAATTTTCTATTTTATTCACAACAATAGGAGAGGTCCTCGAAATTGACGGTAACACAAATTTCATTTGCACTTTCAACTTAATTTTAAATAATTTAAAGTACTACCTTGATCAAAAAGTTCCCGGAATAACCACCGTGTGGCGCTCCCATCGTTCCGATTTGAGTTCTGTTTTTTTTGTTAAATTGGTACATCTGTTGTTGATATTCCCTTTAAATCTTAGTGTCATAACTTGACATTTGCAAAAGTTACGTAGCCAAGAGTACATCTATCTCTGTGTGTGTTGGCGATTTTTTACAATTGCAGAAATGGATTTAAATTTGCAACAACGAACTTGTATTAAATTTTGCGTAAAAAACGGATTTAGTGGCGCACGGACGTTGGAAATGTTGGAAAAGTGTTTCGGCAACGATTCTCTAAAAAAAACGGTCGTTTACCAGTGGCACGAGCGGTTCAGAAGTGATCGTGAGTCAATCGAAGATGATGAACGCAGTGGCAGACCATCGACATCGAAAGTCGGTGAAAAAATTGATAAAGTAAAAGAAATGTTGGTCAATAACCGCAAATTAACCATCAGAGAAATAGCGGAGGACTTGAACATTGCCTATGGATCCGCCCAAGACATTGTGGTTAATGATTTGGGTTTCCGTCGTGTAGCATGCCAAAAGACCTCAATTTCATGCAAAAAAGAGACCGTGTTGACGTCGCAAAAGACATGATTTGCGAGGCTGAATCCGATCCCACATTCATCAAAAGGATCATTACTGGAGACGAGACGTGGGTTTATGAGTACGACACGCAATCCAGACATCAGGCAAGTGAATGGCGTTCACCAAATGAGCCGAGACCAAAAAAACCACGTCGTTTTCAGTCAAAAAAGAAGGCAATGCTGACGGTTTTCATGGATTACAACGGTGTAGTGCATCATGAATTTTTGCCAGAAGGCCAGACAGTAAACAAAGAGTATTATTTGGGCGTTATGAGACGTTTGCGTGAAGCAATTCGCCGAAAGAGACCAGAAATGTGGGCAGAAAACTCGTGGATTTTGCACCATGATAACGCACCGTCGCACAGTGCTATCATTATTCGTAATTTTTTGACGAAAAATGCAACAAATACCATCCAACAGCCACCGAATTCACCTGATTTGGCTCCCTGTGACTTCTTTCTGTTCAATCGAGTTAAAAAACCATTACGGGGAACGCGTTTTAGCAGCCGAGAGGAAGTAATGGAAAAATCGCAGGAAGCACTGATGGACATACCGAAAACCGACCGTAACTTTTGCAAATGTCAAGTTATGACACTAAGATTTAAAGAGAATATCAACAACAGATGTACCAATTTAACAAAAAAACAGAACTCAAATCGGAACGATGGGAGCGCCACACGGTGGTTATTCCGGGAACTTTTTGATCAAGGTAGTACCTGTAAGTAAGGTAGAATCCCAGTATGTAGCACCTTACCAAAGCACAATTGTTAAAAAAACGGCATTCAATTCAACTAAACAAACCAATTTGGGTTTTTTACGTAATGTCCAGTTTTAGGGAATTTTCTTTATCGTATCATATTATGTTTTCCATAATTCTATTATACATGCATTTATCCTTCCTAAATTTTATTACTTGTGCACATATTTTCCTATTATTTGTAACTGCTACATTTAACGGAGGAAGTGTCTGTTATGTAATTAGAAGTTGTCCTAGTAAAAACAAAAATAATTTGGTTTGATTACTGAAACTTTGGTAACTTCTTAAAAATGAAAATAACTGAAAAGTTCTGTAATGGTGGTTAAACGATTCATAGTAATTTTAAGAGATAATACATTACAATTAGTTATTGTTGGTTTCTCATACACCACCGGGAAATGTAAACTGTAATTCAAAACTTATTACACTCTCATCTTTATGAAAAGGAGTAATTCCTATTTCTATTTTTATATAGCATCGTCAATTTTCATTGAGAAAAGTCGGTGGAAAATTACAAACTCATTTAATATGGGCATCAAACAATTCCACGAAGTGAAGCCTGAAAGTGTAAAGAAAATTAGCTTTCATCAAAGTAACTCCTAAGAACGAATTAAAAGAAATAAAAGTTTCTGTTACGACAGAATAGTTGGTATCACAATATATTACCTAAGATTCATTCGGCTGAACGGGATTTCAAACAGCACACTGGTTGGTATTTCTCATTGATTTATTCAGCGCGGGTAACTTCATCCAAAGCATAGCATACCGCAGAAGTTCGCAGCGTTGCCAATTAGAAGACTACATCAGATAAAGGAATCCGATAGTGTTCTTCTTAATGCGGACTTAATCAAGCCTATACGCAGTAGGTATTAAGATTTAATATATGAACTTTCTTGAAAATTAAATTGAACACATATAATTGCGTACATAATCAAATTTCAAGCAGAAAGAAAATTCTTTCCCTATTGCGCATTTTGAAAATATGATTCGCGTTTAAAAAAACACTTCAGTAGGGATTACGAAATAAGAACGGAGTTGTTATTATAAATTGAATTAATGTGCATGAATATAAATACGAAAGATGATTAACAAGTAATGTTGATTTGATTAGGCAATAAATAAGGTATTCGAGACATTTAATCATATCACTTTAATAATAATTTGAAATTAAACTCAATTTACGCTATTGAGACATCAATTCCATTCACAGTTTTTCTAATTAGAAGAGCAACGAAAAAATGGCCTCCTCAAGATCAGTCTCTGAAGCGAATAAATTACATAGATATACGCTTTGCACAATCTGATATTTTCATTTGTTTAAATTCAATTTGATATAATAGAAATTTTTTTTGGTTGGATATAATAGAAAAAGTTTTTCAATTAATTAATTTGAAATATATCAATATTTGGTCAAATTTATAAGAATATAGTTTGCCCAATGATACGTTTCATAATGCAAATAAGGAAACAAAAATAATAACTATAACAAACAAAGCAGTACATCTGGCTAAATATATTCCGGCGTTTTCCATTAAGGACTCAGTTCATATCCTTTACAGGATTTTCGGGGCAATGAGTATATTTCCACAGAACGAAAGAACTTATGGAGGATTTACTGCGTAAGAGTGCTGTTTCCATTTTTCGTTCACGACGACCACTTCCAGAATTGGAGAAAAACAAAGAATTAAATTTAAATTAATAGTAGGTATACATTGATGAAATTTCAATGATCTCCAGTCTATTTATCTCTATATGTTAAATGCTCAAATGAGCATTCTGTGATAGCCGTTCATCGCAGTCAGCTGAGCGGTGGTTAACAATCAAGTGGAAAATTAAAAAGGTAGAGCCATGCCACCACTACCTTTGAGGTATTTGATAAATGGCCACTTGAAGGTAGGTCAATACTGCCCTATTGGTTTGCAATTTAGCTAATAAAATTGGGTAATTGCTGAAAACGTGCACTAATATTAATGTCCTTATTTGCCACGGTGTTTTCATATAATGGAAAAAATCAAAAGAAATAAACAATAGAAACAGTGAATTGATTTTTTTTACAATTCGCAAGATTTACTATGCATCTCTAAGGGATTTCTATGAAAAGAGTGACAAATGAAAACGGTTGACGAGTTAAACGTTCTTGAAAATATCGTCAAATCCATAAAATATGACCAATGAACAGAAAGGAACACCTAAATGAAAATGAAAGCAAATTGGCCGATGGTCCGAAGTAGCTTTTCCACATGCCACAGTCAACATTCGGAATGCGTATGCGCACTTAAATTCGTTTTTCAAACAAAATTTGACAAAGATATTTTGATCCATTTTTTGGAACAGGTAAAAATCGAAGACAAGCCAAAACACGCCCGAGCAAAAAAGCAGTCAGCAATTGAATAAGCATTCAAAATGGCCGAACGTTTCGGCATATTGAGAGACATAAATACTAACATAACGCCACAAAAAAATCGAAAATCATATCCAATTAACCCACGAAAATTCAAAATTCTCGATACTTTTTTAACACACCTGGTATTTGCATATTCTTGATTTTTGCAGCAACGTTTCTATAGTGTCCGTTTCATAATTAAACCGAAATTAGCTTATCCAAGTACGAATTGAACATTAAAAGCAGGAAAATTGAAATGAGTGAAATTAAATCAATTTTTCGGATAGATTTCATAAAAGCAATGTTATCATCCGCGCGATGATATGGCCCCTTTCATTCCTGTGGTAATGGGTACCCAATGCACCTCCATACCAATAGTTGATCTATGACGTAAAAAAAGTTATTTTTTTGAATTTTTTAGATTCACCAAAAAATCATTAACTCATAAAATTCTATCATAATAACACAGCCAAAGTCAGTTCAAAGTCTCTTTTTTCTAGCCTGATGATGGAAATGGCATGAGAGCTCGACCATACCATATTGATACATAAAACATTTTCCGAATGTATGCTAAGCCTTCGGCCGCAAGCTGATGCGGCAGTAAAAATTGAATTCATTTTTATTCCCTAATAGCTGGAAGCATTCTCTCAAAGCCTACCGAACTGGCCCAGGCTCACATAAGTAATTTTTAGTTTCCCACAGTTATCCTCCCAAATACGACCCAATCTGGAACTCGGAAATGATTTGACCACTAAACACATACATTTGTTCAAAATTATTACTTTGAAGATATTTTTCAAAATAATGATACAATAATAGCCAGGGGCGAAGATAAAATCAAGTTATCTGAAAAAGAGGAGACTTCAATTGAACAATCCTTCTTTAAGTTTTTTTACCACCAACCGCTTCCTCCAGAGTATAGATCAGCGTAAGGCTTCCCTCACGAAGCCATTGTATTTCAATGCAGGTACCTCAATTCATTATTTCCAAAGATTGTTATCACATGAATGCAGCAGATTACATAAATATCTATTCTTCAAATGTATATCATTCTGACCAATATCACTAATATTAAAAGATATTTTTAAATTGTAAATATTGGGGGCTATTTTGAACGACCTTACTTTTGATCATAGTTCATCATATTTCATATAAAAGTTAATCTATGGCCATTTCAAAATGGTTAAATAATTATTTTTGGGGTTAAATGGGAGAAGGAGTCAATTGGTCTCAAGTTTGCCCAAATAAAGACAGCTTTCTATTTTTTTATCTAAATAATTATGGGTGACTTCATGGTATTAAATAAATCGTCTTCATATAATTCAAAACCATTATGCAACAATTGAACCAAACATACAGTTTTAAATAATTTAATTCTACAAAATTTGGCTAATATAAAAAGAAAACATTTTACGTAACGCTATGATAGAAATATTACCCGCTACTTTGAAATGAAATTAAGCTGCCTTCTAATAGCATACAGAACATAAATATAATTCTCAATTTGGAATGGAATACAGAGAAAAATGCACTTAAAGAGTATTATTCAAATCATGAAGCGATTTATACATGCCTTAAGTACTTCAAGCAAGGATAAAAGATGAACAACGGTGTGATTCCCTGAATATTTACTGTCCATAAAGTCCTCCATTACAATGCCGTAAAAATGCTCTCTTCTTTCGAGACGACACCTAAATGTTTTTTTCTTGGGAAAGAAATGGGGATGTTACCCTTTTTACGACCTTTTCCTACCCATTCCCGAACATCACGTGCCTATCGAATAACGTATTCTAGTAAAACACTCCACCTGATCCTTTCTTTCCTGCTGTCTTCCTCTATCAAAGCCAATGCGATATTTAAGTTTATGGTTCCTTGAAGCATTTATATTATCGAATTATGACATGAAAGATAATCTCTCTTAAACTTTTTTGGATTTTTAAATATTACGTGCTATCCCATGATTCAAAAAGACTAACGTGTAGAGACATATTAATATTATAAAAACTTTAGTAAATATTTTTTTAAAATTAACGCATATAGAATAACTGCTTTAAAAAACAACAGACGTCTATATTAAGGTAAAAATGCGACCATAGTGTCAAAAGTACTTATTTTGGGTGCTCCATACCAGTTCCACATGAAAGCAAGAGAAAGACCCTTGCATCAAATGGTTTTTTAACCTAAATTTGATCCAAGTTTACTTTAAATGAAAGTCGGTATATGCTCAATGAATCAGCAATAGTCAATGGGGACTCTAGGTCACAAAAATAATGGTTGTAGAAAAATATCCATTATCCAGTCTCCATTAGCCACCAAAATCCCTTTACAATTTTGTAAAATTTTAATTCAACAGCCTAGTTTCAACTCTATTCTAAAACTGGTTTTGACCCTCAATTTAAATATAAAACTTTCAACGGTGTAAAAATGAACGAATATTTTATGCTAGTAAACCTTAAAGCATAAAAAAGACTATGTATATCTTAACATTTCTGCTGAAGCTATATATATATATATATATATATATATATATGTATATATATATATATATATATATATACACATATATGTATATATGTATATATATATATATATATATATATATATATATATATATATATATATATATATACATACATATATATAATCTTTTATGCCTTTACTGAAGTATCCGTTAATTGTTACTGGAGATATTTCTACCCAGAAACTTCTATTCTCAACTTTGCTTTGTCAATTGTTAAAAATGCCATTATCAATGGTATAAAAGTAGTTCAGATGCACTAACGATATTCCACGTATACTTTGTATTCATTTCCTCTCTCCAAATAATCAACCCAACCTCCATATGCTCTACTCTATTTTGTTAAATCGGTGGTCCTTCGTACTAACACTATGTAATTAATGAGTATTATTTGTTTTTTGTTCCTCCTGCCACCAAATAGGCCGCTCTACTCGTTTACATGACGAGATTAGAATTGATCTAAACAAGTCTTCAGATCGTACTTCTTCCTCCTTAATTTAATGCATGTGTGCAAACATTCTCTTACGTAAACATCGAAACTCATCAGTATGCCTACAAGGATATTAACCATTTGTCTTCGATTCCAGAAATTTGCCATATATTTTTTTACTTTTTTTGCATATTCTATCTATAAAATAACTGTTCTTTACCCTTGGTGCTTTTTCTAGATTCTCTATCGGCCGATAGAAAAAGCACCACGGATATTGGGCAGTTTCTTTATTATTGGAATTTGCAAAAAGGTGAAAACTTTCTGGCAAATTTTCGATTATTTAAGGATAAGCCGGGAAACTCTTCCAAGAACAACCATTTTTAAAAACCGTTATCGAGATGAAAATTCTGTTTTCTTTTTGCTTTTTGCATTAACACGCGTGTTAAATGTGAATGCAATTCATCATTCTTTGCTAAAACCGTGGATCTTTCACAAAGGATTTCATAAAATGTGATTTGAGGAAAGAGTTAAGTAAGCAATGCTGTTGTGACGCCACAGAAAACTGAGTGAATTCATGAATCCCTCAACAAAACATTATAATATTGGTATTTAATTTTTTTACTCGATGATACTTCCAGTAGCGAACGAATTTCCTCGGTGAAAGAAAGAATTTTCTACTATTTTTTGGGAGTAGAAGATAACCGAGAATGAATGTTATACATTAAATACAGTTATTCTTTTAACATAAAGAAAAATATTCGTATGGAAGGACTTATTAATTTGGAAGTCAAAGAAGCTTCAGCCACAAGCATTATATAACATGCTTTAATCAAGGTTACAACCTCAAAAGGTACTGTTTTCAGGCTTTATTCTCTTGGGGCTTACACCGGAAAAATAAGCGTTTTAAGATGTGGACAAAATTCATGGTATATCTTCAATGCAAATTTGGCATCAGTGAATTTTATAATCGAAGAGATAAACAAATAAATAAATTTTAAATATCCGCGCTCTTTTAATTCTAGATAAATTTTATCCACTTCTCTTGCCAAATGAAATAATGTAAATTATATATTAATCTGTTACAAAAGTATCATTTTACTGAGGGGAAAATATGTTATAGAGCTAAACTTCCACTATTAAGACCCAGTTTTGTTGAGATATTACAACCTATATTATTTAGGAACGAAACTCTTCACTAAAAATCGTTGAACACTTTCGGTAACATAGTATTCTTTCATTTTACAAAATATAATATTACTACTTAAAATTATATCTTTCTAGTTTTAAATTTTGCATGAATCTGTCTTAGGCCACTTTAAAACAGCAAAAAATATTTATGAACTTAAAAGAAATTTCAGAATTTCAAAATTTATTTTTTTGAAATTCCTAGGTCATTTTTAAAGTAGATTTGGATTAATTACCTCAATGCATTAACATAAAAGGACGTTTTTAAAAGTCTTAAGAATTGAGAAGAGCTGAATATTGGCACAAATGAAATATTAATTTTTCGTTAATAAACAATCAATAAAATCGCTGAGAAAAATAACGCTGGGAAAGCATTTTTCCTTCGAAGTTATTAATAAAACAAACATGCGTTTTGAGGTTAATTAAATATTGCAATTATTCATCACATAAAGGTGCTATGAGTGATAACTCTTAACACTCCTGAAAAGTTCAAAGATAAATAAAATTCCACCATTAGGATATCAAAAAACCATTATATGAAAAAAGTGCAAAAGATAAATTTGTAGTGTCGTTCTACTTGATAATAGATAGTAGCATAAATTACAACGGTGTAAGGCATTACAAATATAGCATTATCAGTATAATTTTTATCAATATTGTCATGCAGTCATAGTTCTAGCAGATATACTCACTTAATGCATACCAAAAATATGTAAGATTCATCCTAGAAGGTCTAAGACGTTTAAAAAATGAAATTTGCACCACATGACGACGGGTGATTAAAGTTTCCGCGCGTCCAAATCACCACAGTTGCGGAAAATGGGAAGATTGAAGATGGGAATGCGGTTGACCCCTCACTTATTCACAACTCACCTCCTGGGGTGCGGTGCCACGGGCCACGATCGACGGGACCTCAGCACGATCGCCGTTCTCGTGTTGGTGCTCAGCTGGTGCGGCGATCCGAACTGCGGCGCCGACGTGCGCTTTTTCTTGCACCATGGACTCGGGCGCCGGTAGCCGCTCCAGAGGTGTGTTCCCGTGTGCGTGGTGGAGGCGGGGTGAGAGACGGCCACGGAGGCCGCCGGGCCGTGAGTCCCGAGCCACGGCCGCTTCGACGTACTCATCCACGTGACCCGCGCGCCATCCAACAATTCCTGCCGGAGTTTCTCGATGTCCATTTTCTCGGGGCCGCCTATATGCAGGACGGTCTCTCCCTCCTCGTCACTGTCTACCCCGCCCCACCGACTGCCGCCCGTCGTGGCCTTTCCCTTCTCCTCCTCCTCCGCCTCCACTCCCTCCTCCACCATGACCTCCACCGCCGAGGCCGTCCCGCCATTCTGCGTCGCCACTTCCTCTCCGACACCTTCCGCCTCCCTGTCCCCACCGCCCCACGAGCCCCCACTCCTCGAACCTCCGGCTCCTTTTTCGTCCTCATCCGAGCACTCCTCTTCTATCACTTCCTCCAAGTCCTCGAGCTTCTCGGCGACCACCGCGACCCTTGACAGGGCATCCTCGTCCTCATCGAATATCTCCTGCGTCTTGCCCTTGAGGAGGCGCCGCGCTCTCGGTCTTCCGCAATCTTCCTCTTCCTCCGGCACCTCCTCGAGGTCCTCCAACTCCACGGCCTCCTTGGAGCGCACCAGCGAGCGGCGTTCCACTTTGACTACGACTACTTCATCGGTCCTGCTTCGGCACACCTCAACTACCTCCTCCGAGAGCACCACCGAATCACCCGCGAACGACGCGGCCACCGCGGCCCCCCCGCGTCCGTCCCCGACCGCATCGTCCCCCTCCTCCAAGGCGGCGGCCGACCCTCCTTCCCCCTCTCCTAAGGCGGCCGCCCCCGCACCCTCGCCGCCACCGCCCGCCCCCTCGACCGCATCCCCGTCCTCACGCTGCTCCTCCTCCACGAGCGCCTCCTCCACCCACTCGACGGCCTCTCCGAACACGGAGAGCATCCGACGGAACACCTTAAGGGTCCGCCATGCGAGCGGTCTCCAGTTCGAGCCTCGGCGTTTCTTCTTAGACCGCGCCTTCCTGGATCCCTCGGTTCCCCCCTCTCCTTCCTCTTCCTCCTCCTCCCCCGCCTCCTCAACCCGATCCTTGTCCTCCTCTCTCTCCTCTCTGACCCTCCTTCCCCCTCCCCTATTGTTCCCTTTGTCTCTTCCCCCGCGTTCCCCTTTCCCTCCCCCTCCCTCTCCTTTCCCTTCCTCTCCCGCCGGACTCCCCTCTTCCTCCTCCTCCGCCTCGTCGGCTGGCTCACTACTGAGTCCGGCACAAGAGTCTCGACCCAGGAGGCAGCATGAGGAGCTTCCCGTGCGCCATTTCGTCAACGCATTGGCCTTATGTGTCACCGTGTTACCTATCTTTACTTTTTTACCGAAAATTCGGTGGAAACTTGTGCGGAGGACTTGGGGGTGATTGGTCACGAAAGTACACTTAAATTAGACCAAAATATAATTTAGCCCTGGTTTCACGCACACAAAATAATGAAATGCGGGTTTTCGAATCACAAAGTCAAAGTTTATTTCAGGAGGTAATTTTATACGCCACGGCAATTAAACGTCAGGGCAAAAAAGTGAAGATCGACGGCAAAATTGCAGACTGACAATGAAACAAAAATGATCGTGCAGTAAGACACTTTCAGCTGAAATATCAAGGACGGAATTTTGAGGCAGAACTCTAAGCAATTGCAATATATATTTTAAAAATAGACAGGGTTCTTGTTGAATCTTGTAGTCAGAGATTCATTAATTTGAGAAAAAATAACGCCAATTAGAGATGGGGCAACTTGAGATTATATTCAACCTCTTATCTCTATTCGGAAGGACGGTTTTTGAGAGATAATGTAAATATGAATTATTCAGATCACAAAATATGAATTCACTAACATCAGCATACTTTGATTCTCATATCTAATCCTTGGGTGAGTGACAGCGGGATTTTGGAAAAATAGCCGAAGTTCGAGGACAGCGAGGGCGATGGGAGGGAAATGTACAGATATATCCTTTGCATGGATATTCTTCTTTCAGTCTCACAACATTAGGAATGCGGATGAAGCGAGTCTCTCACTCACTCTCTCTGAGAGAATATTCGCCCGGGGAAGGGTTGGCGAGGGTGAGAGTTGTGGCTTTGCCGTCGCGGCGAGGTGCCGGCGTGGAACCCAGGGGGGTCGCAAGTGCCCTAGAGAGGGCGCCTTCCTTGCTCTCCACCGTTCCCCGTCCACCCTCGCCTCCTTCTCCTCCTCCCCTTCCGCTCTCCAGGAGTCTCCTCCCCTTCCTCTCCGGTTCTCTGCATGGACCTCCCAGCTAACTCGACGGACGTGGCCCCTTTTGTGGAAGCTGCGGGGACAGCAGCGGATGGAAGAGAAAGAACTCATGGTTTACACGGCATATTTGCTCGAGTGGACACATCGGTGTAGTGATGGTGGTCTGGAGTTGAATGTGATGTGAATGTGTGTGCGCGGGCGCATGTGCGTCCGGGCTCTGACTTCGCGGGAAACCGCGAGCGTTTGAGCGCCAATTGGTTGGCCTCGGTAGTCGATTTGGCTGCCGGTTACTCCTCCCACACTCCCCCAAAAAGTTTCGTCTCAGTTGGCTGAATATATCGGAGTGGCCGTATTGCGGAGAGTCCCTTAAAGTTTGAGTCCGGGCAGTTTTACGTTACGTATGACATGTAAAAATGTCCTACAATACTAAAACAGCTAAAGATAAACGAGTTTAAAATAAGCATCGGCTAATATAAAAGTTTAAAATTATTCACTTGAATTTAATGATAGAATAAGCTTAGCAGTCAATAATTAGGGGATATATAAAATGTGAAATTTTCTGAAACCAGATGAGCTAATGCTGAATTTTTTTCCAGTGTGATGTCATATTGTAAAATTCATTCATTGACTTTGTTCCCAATATATAATTTAATATTTGTAACGAAATATTGAAAAAATTACTCTCTTTTGTATTGTTAGATTTGTTATTTGGCACTCTCAAATATCTTAAAATCTTTACTAACTAATACTTTCTTATGAATAAAAAAAATTGTTCGCCAATCAACGAACAAAATGATTTCAAATCACATTTGCGTAATAATCGCTTTTGATGCAATGCTTAAATACTGCAATATTAACATATCCTCTCCCATTCCTTGTCTTCTCGATATTAAAATCAAAATATCAATTGTACAAAAATAACCTACGCATAGAAGCACTTCAAAAAGAATGTTTAACCCAATTTTTCCGCTTAAAACTTAATCGCACAAGTAGAAACGTAAGAGAGGGACAAATAAAAGAATTGTAGTCCAGGCTAGCGTGACTTTCTGGACATTCTTTTTAGGTGATTTACCAACAGTAAAAGAAACTATACTCTCTATACTTTGTGCACAACTTTTGTAATCAGAACTTTTGTAATACAACTCCTCGAGCGTACATGAAAAATCATAACCGAGACAAACCTGAGAAATTCATCACGGAATTTCCTTCAATTAGTAATAAGATATCTTTTTTAAAATAAAAAATGAACTTTTAAAATGTGCATTTTTTCTGGAAAATTGCCACTTAAGTGTTTTACATACTATCACAGAATCACATACGAACACACATCACATGTGAGCAAACAGAGCTATTTACCCCTTAATCTCCTAACTTTACCCCTTCGTCACGTAAGTAATTGTAAATACGCTAGCTAAATATACAAACACAAGCACCAAAAATTTCTAATGGCATTCCCATGACCTCATATTTCACGAAGAATGTAATGTGCAAACCAAAAGAATAAAATACGGCAATATAACGCAAGGGTAAAAATGTTAGTACAACATTATAGCTTTTTCTACAAATAAAATCCTTATCAACTGACTTAAAATAAAATGAGATGAAAAATTACGATTTAAGTGACGATCGCAAGCGCGACATTCTATGTTAAAGCAGCCGGCCGACAATAATATGGACTGCCGAAGATGTTTTAGGATTAGTGCGCGAGGAATGCACTCGTAAATATGTAAGTTCATAAATATATTCTATAAAGAATAATAAACTCAACCGATAAACTAATTACTTGCAACCAATTTATGGAGTGATACTCATTAATGGATTTACTTGAAATAGTAACTTCAGAAAGAAAAATTATTCTAACACAAAAGATAAAATACGTACGTACGCATTGTCTCTAGGACAATGTAGCACTTAGATCAACTAAGTAGATGGATCTAATTAGAATGATCGAGATGGTGCGGGGGCTAACGTACTGGCTTTCCACCCAGAGGGCCCGGGTTCAAATACCAGCGCTGCTTTGTGGAGGGCACTTTGACTGAGTACGCCGTCCGTTGGACGGGACGTTAAGCTGCGGACCCCTTGGCGCCTTTCGTAAAGAGTAGGCTAATGCCGACTCCGGGTTTCTCTCAACCCTTCATCCTTTCCTGTCCATCCCATATGGCGCAAATGACCTCAGCTGTTGGTCGCCTCCCCTAAATACTGCTACTACGAAGTAGACGGAACGGAAGAAGACTTTAACCCCTTGAGATTTCTTTCTCCGCAAAACAAATCCCTATTGCACATTGCCTAAATTTCAGGGACATAGTTTAACGTGATTGAGCTCATCCAGGTCACCGAAACGTTATCCATCAGATTTGAATGAGTCAGCTTCTCATACGTAGAAACATAATTATAAGCCTTACAAAACTGTCAAAAAAATGAGAAAAATTAGTAAACCTAAGTTTCTTTTAAATAACATTTTAATAACAAGACTCTAAGCGTAAATTATGATTCCATTGACCTAAATTGATGAGTTATTGTTTAAAATAAAATGAATCCATTTTATCAAACAATCAAAATTGAAACGAAACACTTAGTGATCGATCGCACCATAGGCTATTAGAAATCCCTTTCAGTTATGATTTCTCATGGTGTTTTTAAACAATGGTGATAAATATATAGTCATTATTTTGAAACTGGTTTTAGTCGAAGTTTTATCATGAATAAATATATGTCGACAGCCACATGACTCGATAGTGACGATCATTGAACAGGTTAAAAGCCAATTTGTGTAAATAATCAGCCATAGACATTCAATCTGAATCTATAAATTTACAACTATCATTAGGAACTAATTTTATATTTAAAAGTGGAAAAAGAAGTAAGCGAAAAAAGGTGGTAAAGCACGCTATAATTGTAAGATCTGTAATTATTCCGTAAACTATAACTTTTTCCTTTAGACTTTCTCACTCCTCACGGTTGAATGTGTACAGGCAAATTGAGTGTTTCCAACGAATTCGCCCGACAGTTATCACACCAAATGGCCAGCTTTTTCGAAAAAATAACAATTTAATTGTATTATCTGAAAATGACTTCGTGACAAAATGACAATAAAACGGGAGCAATCAGTTGAAACTAATTATTTACCTCTTAGATAAAAATGAATTTGGGCATTAAAAAATATTATTATGTCAACATTAATATTGAATATAACTCTAAAATTGAGAAAAGTAATTACTCCGTTAAAATTAGATACAATTGGAAATGAATAATGATAATATGTCCACCCAATAAATATTGGCTAGAGTTTCATCCCTGAAACAAAATTCATGGAAATAAAAACTTTATTTACCGCACTCAAATAGCGCCGAAATAAGTAATTCTTTATTTTATAAAGTGTATACGATGATTTCCTAGGATCTCCCGATGATTTTCTCGTACAATAATATTGCTTCAAAAAAATACAAGGGCATGAGTGAGAATTGACGAATTTTTTTAAAGCGAAATGGCATATATGTATCTATATTTCTATTAAAACTTAAAATTTTCCAAAGATGTAGGCGTTACTAAAACTATATATAATATGATAAGAAAGTTTAATTTCTTTTTAATCGGGGAAAAACCATCAAAGTCTATTACTATATTTTTATGACGGCATTATGACAACTCACGACGACATATTTTTCTAAACTTATTTCTCTAGAGTTGTATGAAATTGCAAATATAGTACGGTAGCTATTTTCTCAATCAATATATGAATATGAGGCAAGACCTCTGACAACCAAATTAAATATCCTCTATTAACTCGATATCTAAGCCTTTTCTATCATCATTTAACAAAATTTTCAACATTCCATTTTAAATTAGAATGTTAGAAGATTATTAAATTCAATGGTAATGACGACTGAATAGATTTGTGTGGAGCACCAAAAATGGTAATTTTACTGGTAAGAAAAACTACGGAAAATCATTACGATTGATATTTTTTTAGTGTGCGGCCGTCGCTTTTGCAAAATATATTCGAAATTCTGAAATTCTATGATTTCAAGCAAATTTATTATTGATTATCCAACCTCAGACAGATTATACATTTATTAATGACAAAACAACACGAAATTCGTCGAAAGGCTAAGATACGGCTTCAAGAAGCAAATTAGCGAGGAACCTTTTGACAGTTGACAATCCCAAATAAAACATATTTTACGTATTTAAAACTTTCTAGTCTCTAGGCGGGCTGCAAGCCGGAGACGTAGTTTCTTCATGGCAACATCAACGATCCTTATGGACTATGTTCATTCCTTTCAATGAGTACAACTAATAGGATAAGAATCTTCCCCTTTTTTAAACTATTCTGGGGAATAAGAAAATGTATGCTCTCGCAGTGTTCTGCACGCCACCATAGCTCAAATCTTCGACGTCCCTCTCCAGGGTTATCTGCTCTCTCCATCGCGTTTCTCCTCAACACCTCTCCTTCCCCTTCTTGGCCCTACCGCACTGTCCCTTTGTCTCACGTCTCTCTATCTGCCCCTTGTTCTACTCTCAATCTCTTTTCTTTCTCTTTCCCCTCCTCCTTTTCATACTCTCTTCTTCCATCACATCCCTCCATTTATTCCCTGTGTTTTACTAAAACGACTGAAATTGCACCATAAAACTACCCTCTTCTCTTGGAAAAAGGACTCCCTTCATTGTTACTGGGGAGTGCCATTTTAACTGAATTCTTTAAATTGCATGCACTGCATAACCAATCAACGGATATTTCTTACTTGTTGTTGCATAATGATCTAGTAATAGTGCCATGCACAAAGGTGATAGTGAATATTTTTTAATTTATTCTACAAATATTATTCATATGAGCCAATAAGAATATCTCACATTCATCCATAAAACTTCAAAACTTGAGAAATTTTAATAACTACCTACGTCTACGATTCTCAATGCTATATGAAGACCCTAATGCACGAAGCAGAAGGCTTGAAATTCAAAATAAAAAACCGAATTTTAAAGAGAACAATGGAATATAAATCTTTACCAGTGCTCCCAGTAACTCCATTCCTCCCTATATTACAAAGCTTAAACACTGTTAATAGTAGCCCTTCACTTCCTCGAATCAGCTCCCCTAGACTTGGAGAAGTTTCTTTCTTGCTTTTTCATCCCTTTGGCATCTCCCATCCGCTCCCCACCGGATTCATCCTCAGTTAAAACAATAACTACATTTTCTCAACTTCTTCGACACATTCCGCTTTCCCGACTAATATTATTTCCTTCCGTCCTCCCCACCCTCCCTCCCTTCTCAATTTCTCAACCTTTCAGTTCTTTTCTTCGCAAAAATCTTTTTGCGTGCCTTTCGAATTTCCCTAACCAATTGAACCTTTCAGCTCTGATCGTTCACCGCTCCCTACCTCTTTCCCCAAAATGTAACAAACACTCCCTTTCCAGCCACTCCTCCCTCTCCGCCACCACCTCCTTTCTCCCACTTTATCCCTTTGCTTGTCTCCATGGAGATGTGTTTTTCCGAAAAACATTATTCCCTCTTCCTAACAGCCGTAAGCGTCCCGTTCCAAACCACCTCTCTGCCTCCCTGTTCTCTCTTTTCGGCAAATCTCTTCCACCACTTCTTTGTCTCCATGCCGCAGAAGAGCCACCTCTCCACGCTCCCTCCTTCCATCCTCCCTTCCTCAACCTCGGCCTCTCCGTCTTCCTCGCCTCCCCACTTCCCCGATAATTGTATGACGCCAAGTCCCACGGGAGAGCCGAGCTCCTCCCCTTGGGATGACCGAGGGTCGGTGCGAGATTCGATGGCGGTGAGGGGACCGGGGGCGAAAAATGATGGAGTGAGGAACAGGGTGCACTTCCTCGGGAGGGTGAGGATTGGAAAGGGTGAGAAGGAGCGTGGCGGAATGGGCGGAGGATGGACCCGAGGGAGGCAAGGATGAGAGACGAGTACAAGGGACGTCTGCGGAAAAGCGAGGGTGGGGGGGGTTGAAGATGAGGAGGAGAAGGCCCCCGAGGGGCCAAAGAGCTTTGGTGGCGGGGAACGAAGAATATTAGAAGGGGGAAATGTTTGTCGGTTTGTGGAAGTAGGGAGTTGACCCCCCACTACGCGTGGAAGGGGCCGCCTCCGGCGTCAGTCTGTTCAGTTCTTTCCTCGCTGCGCGATAAAACGGAGGACAGTGGCGAATGACTGAAAAGATTACAACAGGACACGAAAAAGTAGCAACGTGGTCTTTGGCAAACTACGGACTCGCTGCAAGCTGTGTGATTTTCGTTTTAAAAAACAAGGTGACTTTACTGAAATATATTTGCTTTAACGTAATCAATAGACGTAACTTCAACGGTCAAGTTTGAGAAAAAATACTCATGGTGAATGTTACTTTTTCCATAGGCCTTTCAGAGAACCCCGTTTCACTCTTCTGATGAACGCGCACAAAGAAATAAAATGAAAATCTACACGTTAGATGATTTTTTAAGATTTTCTTTAGTTAAATAAACGTCAATAAGTCGCCAAACAAGAACGAAGTCTCGAGCTCTGTGTATTATTTCCAAGTCCCATTTACCTAAATGTGTTATCATGTGGATGCCAATATTAAAGTAAATTTAGAACAACAATGACTTATTTGGTATAGTCTGAAAAAATTAACATTCGTTTTTTGATCAATCTCTGGTTAACTATCCCAACACTGAGATTGGTAAACGAATTCCGTTGAGTAACCAGAATTAAATTGGCAGAAAAAAACGAATGCAGTAAGTATGTGAAAAGATAACTTAACATGACACACTTTATGTTAATGTTTGAGAATTAATTAGTTATTTTCTGAGAAGAAACCTCAAAAATTGAAAAACATAATGAACTAAACTAACATTACGTTTTTATTAAGGAAAATATCAAAATGCTACGTTATCTGAGTGTATTTACCTTTTAAAGACAATATTTATCCCTCCTCATACCCTGATTATATGTTTCGAGCAAGCATGTATAAAAAATAACTTGATATATTGTCAACTTTGTATTAATTTTCAAAGTATATCGTGAAAATTTTCAATATGCTCGATGCTTGTTCACCGATAATCGAGCCACATATCTTATTTATGAGTAAAATACAAGAAAAATCTCAAGTTTTGACATTACAGATATATACAGGTATATAAGGTGCATATTCATCAAGGAATTACACAAAATGACAGCAATGACACATTTGCCAAATAAAAGGCATATTTAATCAAAACTATTATCATAAGCATATGACTACCTCATTGTGAATAAAAGCTGTTTTAAGATAATTTTCACATAATTTAGCAATTTTTGCCAAATTAGATTTACAAAAAAGATACACTTGCAATTGTTTCCTAAAATATTCCATTCGTTTAAAAATATTAAAACTTATACATAATAGTACAGTATTTGCTGTCTCCACTGACATCTGCGGCCGTTAACTTTAGGGCCGCATGGCAAAACTGAACCGCAGGGATTAACCAAAGA
The DNA here is from genome assembly GCF_022747635.1 of Hetaerina americana. Lineage (NCBI taxonomy): Eukaryota > Metazoa > Arthropoda > Insecta > Odonata > Calopterygidae > Hetaerina > Hetaerina americana. Next base: position 8,844,242 of record NW_027286874.1, on the reverse strand, counting down.
AAGTTAAGACAGACAGTTTACTTCGACATAAATAACTTAAATATAAATTCCATGAAGCTGCAGGAGATGCCGCGACAATGAATTTAACGTAGTAAATCGCTAAATGAGCATTAAAATTCAGTTTCGGTGTAAAAATCATTCGCCTAGATCGGAATTCAAACCCGGATCATTTGATGTCCGGCCGACTGCTTTAGCCAGTTAAGCTACCGAGGCATCCTGTTCCATTCTGAAATTCGAGAGCTTTAAAGAAGCTTTTAATATATATTTATATTGGTCACATGATCGGTCTTTTATTATGATCTTGCTAGGACATCAAAACAAAGGATTACACATTGTGATGAATATTAATACTATTTAAGACAAGAATCTGAAACTTATTTTGCCTTGGTAAATAAAAGCTACATTGAATTAATAACAACTTTTATGTAATTATACGCGAAACCTGTGCATATAACGAAATAAAGCGTTTACTAATATTGAATCAACGGAAGGAAATTTAAATGAGTGCTACCATTAAGGAAATAAGGCAGTAATATAGGCTAACACTTCAGCTAAAATTCAATAACAGTACATGGATAAAGTTAATGCAGTTACAGCAAGTTTGTGGAATCATTCTTAGAAAGGAAAATGATTTTTTAAATTGCTCCTTCTTTGTAAATACTTAAGTTAATTCCGGATGGTCCCATCTACAGGATCGATCAATCTAGCAAGCGCTCCTCATTCATTATTTTGGAAATCCAATGAGTGAACTAAGTTGCTCATTTTATTTTCGCATACCTTCATAAACAAGAAAATAAACCCTAAGATGGAATTTTCGTGCACATACTTCTTTACCTATATGAGGTTATCGTATTTAACTTTTAATATACATAAGCACATTAATTACATTATCAATGGCGCAAAATTTTATTTAGCGTGCTTTCATCAGTTCATGACCTTCGTCGGGTGGATTCAACGGAAATTTCCCCAGAGGAAATTGAATTAATACAGTTACGCTTCGCTGTCAAAGTAAAAAAAAATACATTAAAATTAAGCAAAAGTCCACAGGGGAACAGATGAATGTACCCGATAGGAAGAGTAGTCGGCGCTTAGGAATAAATTTACGGAGAGATCAGAGGAACGAGAAAGACGGAGTACGATTAAAGAGAAGGTTTTTAAGATAGAGTGAAAGGGGTCGTGAATAATCTCACGAAGGAGGTGAAGCCACGGATGAGGACGAGGAAAGTTTGTTTCGCATATGATTTTGGGAGGCATGCGGGAGAAGGAAAACGGGCGTAAAAATAGAACAAAGCGGGGGTGGAGTCGAGCAGAAAAATATCAAGGGCTTTAAAAAAAAGGGACGCCACTCGAGGCTAAACCTCGTTGGCGTGTTTGGAGAAAGAGAAGGGATGGGAAAAGGGCAAAAACCATGGGGGTCTGAGGAGGGCAAAGACCGAGAGAGTAAAAAGAGGTCAAAGCGTCGTCTCATGCCGCCGCCTGCTAGAAGTCAGAGGAGCGTGCCCCTCCGTTTCTTTCTTTTTTCCCACCCCCACCCGTGGCGTCCGGGCAGAAACTATCCACTCCTCCCCATTACCCGTACCCGCCGTCCCCACGAGAGGCAAACCCCCGGGCACTCAATTCTCCTGTCCCTCTCTACCTCCCATCCACAAGTTTGCTGCTTAAGCCTCTTCTCCAAGTCGGGAGTGGCAATATTTCTTAAACTAGTTATAAAAAAGTATGGCCTAATTTCTTGGGATATTTTTAGTTTTAAGGAACTTCATTGACAATGTGGAGAATAGTTTCAGGTAATTGTCTCAAGAACTGGAGAGCAATTATTCTTGATTGAGATTTCCTTCTTTTTTGGGAGTCGGAGAGTCGTTGAGTCCTGATGAGGAGCTTTACTATATTTAACAGGTAACCACATAATAACAAGATGTGTAATTAACTCAAGATTTATATTTATATTTTTTCTGAATATGTAATTATTTCTTCATCGAAATAAAAATTTCACTAGACATCGATTAATTAATTCAAATAAGACTTTTACGTTCAATTTAATGAAATATAGTCTATTTATGCAATTTTAAATGATAGCCTTAATATAACAACGAATGTATCAAAAATAGCACAACTTAAGTTTACAACAATATTTAAACAAGCATGAGCATCGAAACATTCAGTATCAGTTATTTTTCAAACTTTTTAATTGGTTTTTCACTGAATTAAAAATTTCAATTTTTAATAGCAAAATAATCCACTACAGAGACATTCCTAAAGTTCTATTTGAAACCGTTACAATTTTCGGAAATATAAATACAGCCTTGCTGATTCAACTTAATCTTTCAACGTTACCTACCCGGGTCTCATTACATGGTATCCTCAGATGACGATACTATGCATCGAAACCCTGCTCTTAGGTTTAAATCTTTTAATGGAACTACGAAAGCTACATTTTTCATTCCGTAATGGATAAACTCCACAAAGTAAATCCTGAAATTACGGATTTTACCATCAAAATTTTGTCGATCTATATTAGTAGAAATTATATTTTTAATTAAGTTATTCCACGAACTCCAAAACTATCAGCACCTTAATGACAAGTTGACGACCTAAATATGCAGTAAAAGATGTAAGCACAAAAAAGTGGCCAATTGAGAGTAGATGACTCCAGGGTACTCTTAAAGCTGTCTCTCATCTAAAGAAAATTAGCTCAGCCTGTAGTCGGGGATTAAAGTTTCGCCATAATTTCCGTCTATTGAGACGAGGTTGTAAGAAGTTAAGAATTGCTGTGAGTGTTTGAATAAGGGGATAATCTATACTCAAGGCGCGTTTTATGCTAAGACACAGAAAAAAAATCCCGATTACAAAAGTCAACAATCCTGGTAGTATATGTGAAATTCAACCATGATGAAAGCAATGATAGATTAATAAATTTGTAGTTTTCGATTTCTCAGAAGATGTGGATTGATTTTGTTGTAATTTAATTGAGGATTTGAGGAATATAATTTGTAGTAAATATGATATAATACAAGTAGAAAATGGTAAGAATAGATTAAACAACTTTCTAGGTTACATAATTAAAAATTAAAATACAGTGGAATGTCTGAAAAGAGACGTTTCCAAAAGAGTATCTCAACATTAGGAAGATGAAGAACTTTCTCCAAATTGAGGCCATTGGAGGCATTAACAAATACATCTCTAACCACGGCCTCTGTATGAACAGCCTCCGCGACCTGTCGGTTTCCTTGCCCTAACCCTAAACAGCTGCAACTATGGGTAAGTCAGTTGGTAATGGTAAATAGTATGGTGAGTGATATAAAAGGATGAGGGCTTCTAGACGACAGAAGTAAGGTCCCAAAAGGCGATGTTAGTAGCATTCCAAAATCATAAGATGTCCTCTTGGATGAGATTTTAAATTAAAAATGGTAAATAAGAATGAATAAGACACACAAAGCCTTAAATCGTTGAAAGATATTAATTTTTTATACAAAATAAATTCTTATGAACTGCATGAAACATAAAAAAATAAAGAATGCAATTTTAGAAAATTTCGACTCGCAAACTATCTCAATAAAAATGCAGATTTGAAAACTTCGAAGGCATATAATCTTTATGAACATATATTCAAAATTTATTTGACGACGAATATGCATTCTGCTCTTTTCATCTGTGCGACTAGCCGCTCCTGCCGCCCGTGAGCATCGCCATCAAATCCATACTTTCTTTCTCCATTCTTCACTCCTCGTAGGTGATAGAAGGGAATTTTGGAGCACTAATATTTGGTCTGTTCAACTTAATTTAATTAAAAATCACAAAACACCTGACACTTCACCAATTTGATTGAAAATTTACGAACAAAAAAAGTCAAATCGCTATACAGCATCATGAAAGGTAACCGTTGAATGAAATTAATGAATTAATAATTTTGACTAAGGAACATTATAAAATATGAAATTTAATCCTCTTGATTTCACACATATTTGAAAATTTGGGACAAAATTTGCAGGCGCTTAAAAGTCTTATATGAAAGCACGAATTACAAGAGTATATCTTTAGCGACTAAGGATGCCTAAATATAAACCATCATCGCATTTATATTAATTATACGAAATTAAGGAAGGGCTCCGAAGAAAATACATGGCTACATTTTTCCTTACATTATTTCCAATCATTAATACAATTAATACTTCTATCAGATATAAGTTTGCCATTAAAAATGAAATTTCTCTACAAATATCGAATTCAAATGCACATACGCCTTAGTTCAGAGTTTTTTCATAGTATGGATGATTATCTAAATACTCTCTGACACACATTCTAGTGATGGCTAGAATATTTGAAACAATTATTCTTTCAGACTGTTTTCCAGTAGAGGCGAGGAAATTACATCTCTGCCAACAATTTCCTCACTTCATAGATTTGAAACAAACCTCAAATATCTCAGTCCCACTATTGAAATTATTGTCTGATCAGAGAATAAATTTTTCTCGCCTTTACGTCTCTTTTTTAATAATAATCGGTACATATTTCCTTGTAGAAATAATCAATGAAAACTCGCGTATCAGATTAACACCGTCTCATAACCCGTTCCAGGTGACCAGTTATTAACACACCCTTAGATGTATCGTATTTATCACGGGTGACTTGGGCCGCATGAGGGCGGGCGTCCGCTGCAAAATGACTCCTTTTGCAAAGAGCCCACGTAGTTTGCTAATAGCAACTAGCTTCAACTAAATAGCAGTAGAATGAACCTTGAAAGTCTCAAAAGATGGTCAACATCATTTTAGCCGCAGAACATGAGCCTTGAATTTTTTTTGCAAACGAGAGAGCTGGTTTGTTTCCACTCCATAATGTCTTTTGGCCACAGGATCATAGTGATGGATCCATACCTCGTCCAAAGTCACTATTCTTTAAAAAATAAGTCTTTTGCAATCAAACTTCGTTGTTCCAGTTCTTGACTGATAGAATGACTCGATTTACTATGAGCCTAACCTCCTGGGAATCAATCTCGCGCTCATTTTTCTGCACTTTAAATGCGAAATTCACACATCAGGGTAGGGGGGCCAGTTCCTTCCCCTATGCCGGCTATGGTTTCCCAGGAAGATGTTTCCCATGAATTTCTAGTACCCGTTAAATCACATAGCCTTGGTTGAGCTGCAGGTGGAGTGCCTTACCGGGGAATTGAACCCGGCACCCTACGGTCATTAATCCAACGCTCTAATCCCTGGACTACCGCAACCCACAGCCATATAAATACGGAATATAATTATATTCCCATAAAAATATCGTCCCAAGCCCTAAACACTATTTTAGAAGGAAATGGAAAATAATACTGCCAGCCATGATGTTATTGTCTTCCTTTTACCCTTATTTGTCCAGAACAATGAGAACAACTTGGTAGAGAACTACGGATTTAAATCTATGAATATTATAATGGCTAAAGTGAAATATAATATAATAGCCGAAGCTACGCCATTTTATTCTATTCCATAAAAATCTACTACCCTCATAATAGTTAATGTTCAAAGTAATAATCACTCGAGCCTATTATTTTCCAAATTTATACTGCGTTAGCCGAGATATTATATTTTTCATCCTTTTTTCAGTTTTTTGGCGGTTATATGATACATTTCTACGTTAGCAGCGTTTGATAAAAATATATTTTACGCAATTGTGAAAACTCACTTCGCTTGCTATGACATAGTTACAAATAATTATCAAAGCAGATTTCTTTTAATTTACAATTAATTTAAAGAAAACTAAAAATACGCTCTAACTTACACTTCAAGAGGGAAAATAACAACCAATAGACAAGTTGGCCGCTGCCACTATTTGCTGGAAGGGGTTTATGGAGAGTAACGTCAACTCATGGTTGTCAGTTGAATGAACGAGTTGGTATTTTTGCAAGTCTGTATTCAAAACCTAGGCGTGGATGTGTAGCGTCATACTCGGGTGCTTATGTCCTTCAGGGCAAATGCGAATGATGCTGCACGCCAAAACGAAGGTTTAAGTAAAATTTTAATTTGAAATACCAATCGGTTAAAATCAGCTGATAAAGTAGCGGCCTATAATATACATAAAATTATCAAATTTTGATCAAATCAAGCATATAATGGGTGATTTGACCAAACTCTTCTTAAGCTATCATTTCCCTAAGATATTGATTACTGATTTTATTTACTTAACATATACATTTTCCGTGATAATACTTTTAATAAGTTATCAATTTTGGCAATTAAAACGCACATGAAAATAAGAGAACTAAAGAAGCAGTCAGAGTACTTAATACTTATGGATCTCCGACAATCCATGACGGTTACATTCAATTTATATTTATGAGTAGCATTACGCCGCCGGCGCAAGTGTTGGTTAAAAAAAATGTGTGACTCTTCTGACAAATGAGAAAAATGGCAAAGAATCGCAAGTGACCACTTCAGAGAGTTTCTACGTAAGGCCAGACCCTCTGTCGAATTGGCTCCATCTTTTGCAGACCATAGTAGACAAAGGAGGATAACGCAGAAGAGGAGAATAAATTGTGGTCGAATTAGAGAGAAAGGAGTGACAAATTAGGGGGCATAAGGAAGTATATTTCCTCGCACCACGAACGGATTGTTCCGACTAAGATGAAGAAGACCGCCCAGCCGACTGAACTCCTTGTCCCAAGCTCCAACGCCGCAAGCACGCAGGGTAGGAAAAGTCCAACGAAGACAACGGAGACAATGAGTGAAGGGCAGATCTCACCCTTGTTCACCTTCAGTCTTATCCCGCGTAGATGAGCATGGCGAGGCAGAAGGCAAACGGAATAAGCAGCGTTGGGAGAGAAGGATGAGAAGACGAATAGCCCGTCGGGGGTCTCCCGGCGGCTAAGACGAGGGGGCGATGGAGGGGGAGATGGAGGAGGTCGGGGAAGGCGTCTGGAGGTGGGGCGGAGCGGGGGTATGCGGGAGAGCGACGAGCGACAAGGAGGTTTAAGGGGGACCGAGAGGGGTGGGTGGAGGTCGGGAGAACTGTTCCGACGCAAGTGGCCCCCAAAGGCGCGCGGGCAATTCATAAAGACTCTGGGAGATTTCTCTTCTTCCTCCTTTCAAATTACTCCCCCTTCTCATTCTCCACCTTGCCCTTCCCATCACGGATCCCAATACGAGAGGAAAATCTCAACGTTTTCTGGGTTTAGAAAGATTGGGCCGCCGCGAGGTCGGAAAGGACACTCAATGCCACCATTTGGTGAGAGAACCAAAAAAAAGGGCATAAAGACCAGTGGTTCCTTCTGACAGGAATTCATTCTCGATTCATCACCCAATCTGTAGGAGGAAGGACGTTTTTTAAACAATAGATTCCGTTTAGTTGCTACAGAGTTACTTATCCAAAAGCACTTAGAACGAGATGAAATTCCATCTATTCAGTCCATGGAAAAAGAATACGTGAGATGAATGGTATTATAAATTTAGAAATTCAGCCAATAGTTATCAATAGGGTCATTTTGATTCAAACGGCTTGCAATGCTTGAAGAAAACTGTCTATTCTGGTCAAAGATATTTCATACTCTTATTTAACCTATCGATTACGACAAAGGAATATTTTTGAATTGATTGCTGGTTTCAGAAGAATGAACTTATTTAATAAAGTATGTTGTGGCCACAAGATAGCTCCACTTCGTTGATAATAAACTTTATGGGCTTTGGTACGACACGTTTCACCAAGTTACGGCATCGCTAATTAAATAGTCTGAACCCGAAGTTCACAGAATATCATATAATGCCGTAATGAAGTAAAAACAGTTGCACCTATAACCCTTGACAAAAAATTACTAATGCATATGAGTATTCAAAACTCATACTATGTGAAGTTTCGAAGATTTGAGGTTAATATAACTTAACTAACAAATTAATAACTCTGCCAGAGAATAATAGAGTGACATTATTACTTCGATGTACGGTAGCAATAAGGGGGAGATAAACCGTATTCTCTCACGCATATATTAAGTCAAAGGAAACCTATAGCAAGCCGACGCGTGCGAACGGTTAGTATCGTATATTAGACAAGCATTCGAGTGAAAACTCCGTTCCCTAACCCTAGCTCGGAAATCGTGGGTCTCATGTCAACTAGGATTTCAGCTGCGCGGGTTTTTTCTTCCAGACAGGTTTTTAAATCCTACTTTAAAATATTATTGAAAAATAAATGCCTACGTAATTATTTTTTGGCCAATTTAGTAAAACAGTAGAAGATTGATCGTTAATTCTTAAATTTGGATTAATAAAACAGTAAGAATCGTTATTTTATGGCGCTCTTATTGCGTCTGTTTCTGTTCTGTCCTCATTGTACTCCCAAGTGAATTTTTTCCTTGAATATCCTATGGAGCGATTTGACCTCTGCTGTTGGGCTACGTTAATAAACTAACAAAATTAACTGTAATATGAATTCCAAGTCAAGGATAAAGAGATCGCAAAAAAGGTCAGGATACACTTGTTAAAATAAAAACTACAAATAATTAATTTTGCAAAAACAACAGAAATATGGTAATATATGAAATCATTTAACTACAGGCCTACAAAGTATTCTCAAGTCAATTTAAGTGGTTGTGCTCAGGCGTACAACAAAATATTTTGTTCCCAATTCCTCATCGAAGCACTCAAAAAGAAAACCTAGGGAGCAGAGACAGACAGAAGAAGCACTAAGAGCGAAAGATCAAACGGCCATATCCTTATGCAAATTCCCGTGAGGAAAGCAACGAAACGGAATATAGTAATAAAGCTCGGTGTTCGAGGGCGGAGACCCAAAGCTCCAAAAGAATATCTGGATTTTTTTGTATATTGAACGCTCTCACAAGCAGGGTGAAGGAGGGGAATGATAAAAAAAAAAGATACGCTCTCTCGAGCAAAAAATAAGACACTTCTTTACGACGGGAAAGGGACACCAAAAGACATCACTGCATTTCCACTCCTGGGTAGGAGAACGCCACCCACGTCCCATTCCCATTCGCCCTCCCCAAAACCCAGGCGCATTTTCTTTTTACGGCAACCCTCGCTTTTACTTCTGCATTTATATTTGTAACTGTCCACCTTCCACTGTCTTACCCTCTCATGGAGTTACTGCGGAGTGCACTAGGATACCTCCATAAATAATTTCAGCCAGCACAGTTTATCCATGTCCTCTCTTTTCTTCTTTCCAAAAAGAAACGTGGGCATTCTTTAACACCTAAATTCTTATGTTAAAGTATCTAAAATTACAACGGCATTATTCCTGATGTGAAGGCGCTGTGTCATCTATCACTTTCTGCATTTTCTCATTGATGAACCCCTTTCATTGCCTCTCGTCCACCGTTTCTCTTATTCTATCCACCTAATCTCTTTTGCCTTTTATTGGATCCAGCAATCTGCTCTGGAGGCTTAAAAAAAAGGGTAGGGGAGAAAAACATGGGCGGACATCCTTTTGCATGATTTTATTCAAATTCACGACAAGGAAGATTAAGTCTCTATTTTGAGCGCCATCCCTATCACAGAACTTAGGAAAATTTAAGAAATGGCGAATATTGGAAGGCGGTAAAGGGATATTCGCTGTTTCAGAATTTATATGTGGAATATATGGAAATTTATTTGATTTCCGGCCGGGATAGCAACTAGTGTGTCGTTGGGAAAAATGTTGGGGAGACGCATGTGATTAACTCCCATCAAAGTTATCGGCTACAGGGATAAAATTAGAAATAAAGAGGCTCAAAGAGATTCAATTACTCGTTCTCCCCTCGCACGATACCGAGTAATGACAAAACCAGACATACGAATCCTACATTCGTAAAACAATAAGAATTGTTTAAAACCACTGTAACACGCCCATTACTGCAGGAGATGGTATAAAAGTGTGCGTGTGTTTGTGGGCATGTATATGTGTGTTAATGAATGTAGGAGTTTATATTAGTGCACAAACTAGTGCAAAGCCATACTCACTTTTCATGACTGGCGGCATGTTTTAAAGATGTAGGTCAATTCGTAGCGTAAATGATACAAAAGCTGTGATTAATTCCCTATTTAAGTTAACCACTTAATTGGCAATATCAGAATATTCATTGGATCTCGACAGTTCGATTTCACTCCTTTTTTTATTTCTTTGAACAAAGCAACACGAATCTGGAGATGAAAATTACAAATCAACAATTATTACTATCAAAGCCAGTTTGGAATTTATCTCAACCCCAGATCTACAGATAATAAACTTAACGAAGTACAACAGTATTCGTAGAAAAAATCTAGAAATTTTCCGAAACGCATATAATGAGAAAATCTCTCTATCTTGCTGAAAAAAAACAATTTCTGATCTCGCTGGCGACAGTTTCACGGCTTCTTTTGGAGATTGCAGGGGTGCTGGCACAAAAGAGATCCTAACTCACCTCCAACCAATCCTAGTATTCATTCTCGGTGCAAGAGCGCATTCCCCCTGTTATCTACGTTTGCGCGACCTGACAATTCTTGCCCCAGGATACTTAACTCAAATCCCATGGAGCAACAAACCTTCCATCTCACCCTTCCCTTCCTGCTCACCCAAAATCCTCGCTTCCCTTCGCCATCCCTCTCGTCTCCTCAATTGAACTCCCTCATCCACGAGAGCTCCCTCTTCCACAAGAATGATCCCGCCCGGACGTGCTTACGTTCCACCTCACCCTTGCTTCTTTTCCCATAGCTTTGAAACTTCCACCCTCTATTCCCTTCCAGGAGGGAAAGAGGCGTTCCAAAATGCGTTGGGACCAGAAGAAAAAAGATGAATAGCTGGGTTGCCCAATGGAGAACCAAACCGTGGTCTATTCCCTATCCGCCCTCGATTCTTTCAACGGGAAAAGTTTGACACAAACGCAACAAACTGTCGACTACTTAACAGTACCGGTCATAAGATTCGTTGTGGAATGGATTTGGGATGTAAAAGAGGTGTTTTGTTCTGCTGTCGGGGAGTGAAGGGGGAGTGTCAGCACGGGGGAGATGAGTGGATATTTGTTGGATCAGGCAGAGATTGAGTGCAGAAGCTGGAGAAAACTGTATTGAAAAAGATAAGAGACATAATTGGAGAAGAGCGCAAGGGAATGTAAAAGATGAGGTAAGAATAATTTTCTAAACGAGAGAAATCTTTTCACGGGAAAAGAATTTTGCGAAGGATGGAGGAATAGGAATTGGAGATATATTATGTGTATGAAAAGGAATGAGCAAGAAAGGTAAACGGTCAAATAAATAGAGAAGGTGAAATCTTGCTGAGTGGAGAACGTAGAAGAAAGAGGTAGCAGAATGGAGGGATTGGCGAATATGAAGACGGGTGAGGAGAAGGTGCATGCACAAAAGAAAAGGGAGGGAAAGGAATCGAGAAGTAGCTCAAATTAAGTCAGAGTAGGATTGTCGGGGAAAGCGGGGTTCAAATACATAGAAAGAGAAATAAGAGGGAGTTGCATGCAAAGGGAGAGTAATCGTTTGCCCAGGGGCGTGTAGGAAAAAGGCTGCAATTAATGGAGGAGCCTGAGGGAGGAGGAAATCATGGAAGCGAGGAGAGTATATTTGTTTCTGGGAAAAGGGGAGGAGAGAGAAGCTTAATTGGTAGACGCAGAGGCGAGATAATTGGAAAATAAAGAAATAAGGGGAGGGAAAAAAGTGGCGAAAGTGGGCCTACTCGAGGGAATGGATGTCTTAGGAGCTTAGGAATGCTTGTCGAGGATCAAATACTTTCCACTCGTAGACTGATCCCACTCCACATCCACAGCACACTCAAATCTCTGTCTAACGATACTCTGGCTGCCTTTCCCCCCGCTGGCCTTAAACCTCAAAACCTTCAGCCAAACCTCCAGTCCTCACGAAATAATCTTTCTATTCGCTAAATGGATGGGTTTTCTGGTTGAGTTAAAAGTAACCATTTTCGAGACATGATCGCTTTCAAGGGTCATTACTCGATTCCTGGGAAAAAACGAAAGACACGATGGCTATTTCTCGCCACTCTAACAATATAACAGTGAAAGAAAGCTTAGACTTTCCTAAAATTAAAAGCATTCCCCATTTCCGAGTTTACATTCATTTTTCAATCGACGTTGTTTGGTGCAAAAATTGCCGCCTTAAAGTTTGGCTCAATTTCAGAGGGAAGAAAAAGATCAGTTACCAACTTGGAATACGTCTTAAAGCCTCTAATTTAGCCAGTGAATTTTGTGAACGATGGCTTCTAAACGCAAACCTTCGGATCGATTTAAATATTTAATCTACATTAATATTTACAGCCCCGAAACCAATTTTTATAACAAACATTTTTTATTCTAGGTCATTACATTTTTCAAGAAAAATTTAGACTCTAAAGTTTGCAAATTGAATCAATTTTAGTTCAAAATAAAAAAGCACGGTTTTCGATTCTAGCACATCATTATTGAAATTAAGTTTATATACTCTTTTCGGATTTTTAAATCTTTGCTTTGCCTTTTCTGCAAATATCTTTTGGAGACTCATTCATTTTGTATAATTTTTTATGGATAGAGTTTACGCTGTCCAATCTCGATTGTAATCCATTCATCAAAACCAAAGAACATCAGAAAAAAGAGGAAAATAAACTAGCTGGTGAGCAAATAGGCGCGAAAGTGGACAACTATGGAACGTAATAACAATTTTTAAAGTTGGATTCAAAGCTCTTCCTTGATTAGTTTTGCATATTTTTCCGTTTTGTTGGTAAGATAATCCGGTAGAACGAAACAGAACGAGTTCTTTCTCGTCCCTCTCCCGGGCGAATCCCGTAAGGATTCTTCTCCTTCCACGAACGGATGCAGAGTACCGGGGAGCAGACATTACCAGTGCCCTACATTCTATTTATACGTGTACGGCCGTATATCACTCACTCCATATCTCTATCTCTCTCTCTCCCTCTCTCTTCTGCCCCTCTCAGCTTCGCCAATCCCCCCACGCCTCCACCCCCTTTCAGACCACACTAAAGCCTAGGCTTTTCCATCGCCGAGCGAACCGTTGCACTCCCACCCCTACAAATGCGTATGAATACCTAGTCATGTCTCCCTGCTCAAAAAATGCAACTCCGGCTCGCGCGTAGGCGAACTGCAGAGTTTGTTATGCTTGAAATCAAGACAAAGAGCTGGACGGATTGGCAAACAAAAGCAAATTATTTCTGTCTTTAGGCTCACATTTTTTCATTCTGCGTCGATAGTTTTGCATTATATCAAGATTTAATCCTTTAATAACAATTGTTTTCATTACAAAGAGACAAAACAATTGAATGACAAAATTAATTGGATTAGATCAGCCTAAAATATGTACAATGATTTAAATTCATTATATGGGATTCTGTTAAACCATAGTTCGTCAAAATGTTGTTTACACACATTTTAAAGAAAATTGTGAAGATGAAAGTTAAGGTGACAAAACCGGCATCATAAAACTTAATTGACTAATAGGTATTTAACTTAGCTTTTCGTCAATCGGTTTCAACCTTGCACAATTCAATTTATCCGCAAACGTTGATCTTTAAAGTTAATGTACATTTGAATTATGTTTTTTAACATGATGTAAAAATTTTAATCGTTCACAATAACTTTAAAAAGTTCTTTCAGTAAAAATATGGATGAAGCAAAAGGAAAAGAACCTCCTTTTCATCGATTGATATTTTCCATTTCTCTTAATTTCTGAACCTAGACTAAATATGTTATTTAGTGCTTCAATCACTTCATTGATTTTCAAAAGTTTGATATCACCTTACTGCTATAATTGTTGCAGTTTTGTCAATACAGTTCCAAAGGAAATGTGAGATGAGGAAATCAACTTAAAGTATTCTCAATGCATAGGAAAATTCCCTTAGTTCCATTTACAAAAAGGAGGTCTTTTGTAGAAAGAAAATTTTGAAATATCTAAGCAGCATTCCAGACAAATTTGATTCATATCTCAAGCAGGTGCAATACGGAGATGGAAAAAAGTAAATGTGTCCAGGTATTGATGTGGATGAAATTCGTATAATTTGGTAGAAAGGAGGAAAGCATTAAGAGTTATACATGAATAATGAAGGCGATGATAGATGAAATATTGCTAATTAAGAGAGGTAAAGGAAAGAAAGTAATCATCACTTTAGACTGAAATAAATAGAAGTAGATAATGTGAAATAAAGGAACTAAAGTAGCAAAAAAATAAAAGTATAAAATTCAAAGACAAGTAATTTCAGGTCGTAGTAATATACATCACTTTATTAGAGTAAAGCGTTCACTACCAATTTATCACAGTAGCATGCAGTGACACCACTATTCAGTAATATGAAAGTAATAACAGCCACTTGAATTTAAATGCCACTTTCAAATTTATTTCCATGGATGCATCGAAGAGGCTGATAAGTAAATTTAATAATATTTTGCACATGCATAGTGCTTGAACGACTCATGGACGCAAGATGGTTAAGTGAGACTATAAATACCAAGAGGTTATTTCTAATTTGTTTGTGGAAATGCATGAGATGGTTAACAAGGAGATGGTCGGAGAAAATAATTTGGCCTACGTTATTTGAAGACCATTATTACTAAATGAATAGTGAGTTTTTATTAAAGCTAAAAAAATATAGTAATTGATTGTGTATTAATACTGCTATTCAACTCATAAAAGTTTAGAGGCGTTATTTAAATATTCAATGGTCGGTAAATAAAAATATTCTATAATTACAACAACTAAGTTTACATTTTTCTCAAACTATTAACCAAATATAGTTAACCGGGCCCACGTACCCTTAGGGAATAATTTTACAGACTAATTTCATTTAATTCCTTAATTTCACGCTGATATATTTATGCAATAACCCTGAAGTTTCACTCGAATTAATGAATATTCAAAAAATGATAACCGCAACGATTCTCCGTACCGTTGGGATCCTTGATATGGCGATGGAATATAATTATAGGCAGTAATTTGAGACTCATCCAGCCAAATTATTAAACAGGCTCAACATGAAGAGAGCCCATGGCTGAATTGAGCGGTAACTGTGTGAAACAGTCGGGCGAACGCCGCTTTAGACGGAAGGTACGGACATTTAGGGACAGTGTGGGAGAGATGATGAAGGGAAGAGAATTACAAAAGGAAAATAGGAAAGGAGTGGGAGAGGAGCAGAAGATGCAGAGAATGGCAGGCAGTTCCCTTCAACTGGGCCTCGGTAGTACCGAAGAAGCAGCGGACTCAATGGTCCGAGGTTCGATTTAAATATCCAGATAATACGCAGGAAATCTTGCGTACACGTATGCAAGTGGATTATGATTATGGTAATATAAAATGAAGAGATTCAAGTCAAATAGTAAAAGAATATTATTAATAAGACGTAATTGTAGCAGATTACCCCAATTGGAAAACAAATAAATAAATAGAGCGCTAGCAAAGGCATCATGCAAGAAAAATTGGGTCTCTTACGGTCTCTTAATGTCAGGTGAACTTTTTCACGCAGAGTAATGCGATTGTTTCTTGCATCTATATAAAAGTGGGCGTGCAAGTAGGAGCGATTACTACTTCGGGGAAAATTAAAGTTATGCATTAGCTTTTCAAAGAATAAAACTAAGACTAAAAGTTTTATTTTTACATTTTGTGAATATGTTTCATTTCACACTTGACTGGCAAGTAATTGGAAACGGGTACCCTCGTGACCTATTGATAGTCATTCGATGAAGACTGGTATTGAATTATTTTCTCTAATATTCTCGAAGTATATATATATATATATATATATATATATATATATATATATATTTGGTTTGAATTAAAAAGTTAATATAATTTTTTGAACAGAAATATATAGAACATTTTGAATAAACACATAAATGTGAAGAAGAGTCTTCGTTTTTCTATCATGATGAAAAGATTGAAGGCTAAATTCCAAATGATTCACACTATTGCCAATTTTACTACCAACAATTCGATGCATTGGTTATGCTTTGGCAAGAATACTTTTTAGAATAAGTTCGGAAAAATACGTTAAAAAAGAGATACACTTGAGATCGCTCATTAATTTTCAAATTCCTAATTAATCATTACATCAAATTATAACATAATTGATAATGCTAGAGCAGAATTTCAATTATTCACACTTTTGACTCGCCTGGCAGGGAACAGGTTATCTCTAACATCTCGTGTTATAACCTCGCTGACAGCACTGGCGTTGTGATGTCACATGACCGATTTTCCTTGAAAAAAGTACGTTTCCATATGAAAGTAGCCTGAAAGCACTCTAAGGAACTTAATCGCTCTTGCGATTAAAAATGAGGTGGCCCTACTTACATAGATCTACGCTGTGACCCTCGATAGTAGCAGTTATTAGTTTTTATATTGATAAAACTTTAGCCTTCCTTAAAAATGGCATGGACGGAAAATGTATGGCTGCCTAGTTATACAAGATGCGGCGGCGATTCACAGGAGAGAATTTTTGCACTCAAAGTGGGTTAGGAAGGTAGAGTGAAAAGACAGAAGGGAACCTTGAGAAGAAAAATCGAATGACAAGCAATGACCAAACAACACGATATGCAGAGATACGAAATAATAGCAGCTCATAGTTCTTTCGTTTTCGAAAGTGCAGAAAACACAACGAAGTGTAACGCCAGGTGTGAGCCAGAGAGTTGAGGGCTGGTTCAAGCACTTAACGTCACCCTTCACCAATCAATGGAGTAACTAAACCGCACAAAAAGGGATCGCTTGACTTTAATGGCATTTTAAATGGTGGGATGACAACTGGATTTAGTTTCACTCTGAGAACAATCGACTCCTTTTTTGGCTCGTCCTTGAATTTCTTCCCATTAAATTTCGTTTACACATCTTATTCATCCTGGGACAAAGCTATCAAGATTTTTTGGCAGCTCTTTTTCAACTTTTCTCACTCCTGTGTGTCATCTCCTGGGAAAAAAATAAAAAGAGAAAAAGTCGGAGGTAGATCGTAGTAGAGCTGATGGCGAAAGGAAAGAATGAAATCGAGTCGCAAAGAAATTGCATGGGGACCGCCTTGTCCTGAGAGCATGAAAGGGCGTTCGAGGGGTGTTGGAGGGTATGAGAAGGGCGTGTGGCGGGATAGAAGAAGATAAGGTGACGCTGTCGTCGTCGTAAGTGCGGCTTGGGAATGTGCACTATCGGATACGGTCCAGGGTGAGACGGCTCCCTTGTTTTCTCCCCATCATTAGGTGAGCCCGTCCCCAGCACCTGTTCCCTCGATCCCTTTTGTGCGTACTTGGCTGTTTGCTTGTTTGTATGTTTGGGTGCGACGTGGAACCACGGGCGGGCAAAAAAAAGAGATTTCGGGCGAGAGGAGAGGGCAGTGCAGCACCGCCCTCCGGCTGGAATGCAACACATCACATATATGTCAAAACTCGGTCCACCGAGCTGATGAAAATTGAGTAAACGGGCCTTCGGACACCGAGCGCCGGCACACGGTCTACTCCCCGCTCGACAGTGGTTCATTAAGGGCAAAGGAGGAGAGCGCAAGAAGGGAAGGAATGCTCGAATGCTTCCTTTTAGAACAAACGCAAAGGACGAATGCCTGAAATTATCCCATAGCTATCGCTCCATTCCTTTTAAAGGAATATTGCCGCTGTTTTCCGAGCGTTTTACGCACAATTAAAGGGCAGGTTACAATTCTTAAAAAAAACAAAAAGAAACCTATAAACTTATTCGGATATTCAAGAAAAACTTGAAACACTAGATTGAAATAATTCTTCGTCCTCATTCCAAAAGTAAGCTTCGGAAAATTTACCATAAAATATTTGTCTCGGGTGTCGTTATGCTACAACTTTGGTGCCTGCTTACTTTAGTATGTTATACAATTGGATTATTATTAGTCCTGTAATTGAATCATTAGTACTAACTAGTTTTCATTCTTGAATGTCAATATCAATTATTAGGGCGGGTGAGTTCACCGAAGAATAGTTATTACTATGAATAACTCCTTAAACGAATTCGCGAAGGTCGATTTCGTAGGAGCCTTGGAGGTGGCAAAAATGCAAATTAATCGCGTATCCATTTTAAATCTCTTTTCTATCATAAATAATCTACCAAAATGTTTGCTCACAGTGAAAGAAAAAAAAGTTTCGTGACTAAACGATCCATGAACAAAATTCATAGTTTTCTTTGCTCAAAAAGCACACAGGTAACTCAAAAGAAAATTTAAACTATTGGATTCGATATTAACTAAGAGTTACAAATAAATAAAAATGTTCCCTCCAGGTATAAGGTTTGGTTTATTTTTTAATCACTGTCGCTTTTCTGTAAGTAAACGACAATTAATGATTTATAATTGCTATATTTGGCATACATTAAGATCACTTTCATCTTAATTGAGAAGCTTATGATAAATATCTGAAGTCTACATTCCAATAGGATTTGGAAGCATTGAATGAATTGGAGAGGAGGTAAGAAAAGGGATGGAGAAGGTAACCGAAATGAAGAGATTGAAGGAATATTTAGCCAGAAGACATTTATGATCTAAGGGAAATGCATCATTGAAGCAGGGAATGTGAGATGAAGACTACGCAGAAGTGAAGGAGAGTTTTGGGTAGTGGGTTTTGGTAGGGATGGGTGAGGCCATGGCCAAATCAAAGCAACGGAAACTTGGGGCGAAAATAGTCATAATAAAACGACAAGTATGTGCCAGCAAATTGGAGTCGTGCGTCACTATTGCGGAGATTTAAGAGTCCAAAAGTGCACAAAGTCTCTTTTGAGAACATTGGGTAGCGCTAGTTAAGGAAACGGAGACCTCGCATAGGGTGTGTGGATGCTAGACACACTATTCCGCTGTCGGTCAAGGTCTCACCGAGGGTTGAAACACAGATGTTTGAAACTTAGGCAGTGGTGGAATGAATTATTCAAGGAAAAATGTTTTAAGCGATCATGTGAGAAGAAAAGGAAATAATTTTCCCTTCCGCCGAGTGAAATTTGGCATATTCCCAAATTAGGATATAGACACCCTTTTAATCATTTTTTGCCAATTATGCAGACTAATTGTATTAGTTTGCCAGTAAAGGTTCATATAAATGCATGTTTTTGCATGAAAATATCTAAAATTTCTAAAGAGCTTCATTTATTCCTCATTAATTGAGAGAAGTTTCTTTTTCTTCGCCCTACACAAAGTAATCTTTGCACTTCTGATCTCACCCGTTGATCAAAACTGCCACAAGCAAAAGATTCGAACGTTCTATCATCATGCAAAAAAAGATGCATGGAGTAGCATAAAAAAAAGGCTTAAAAGAGAATTTAAAAACATTCATACTGGACACTGTGATATAAGAAATGAACTGCAAGTAAGAGGAAAAAGGAAAGATAAATTAATCCAGAAGTGTACAAGTATTAATGGATCTACCGATTGAGCTAGGTTTTAGCTGGACACGTTAACTACTACTGCCACATGTCTGCCTTACTCGCGAGGATTTTCTGAAAAGTTTCCGATCTCACCATGAAGCCAGCAGCACTCTTCGACAAAAGTTGGTGAATATGTTTGTATTGAAAGATACCAAAACTTTAGCCATTTTGGACACTCAATTGCTCTTTGACAGTCATCATGAGGGTTTATGTGGAAATTGGAAAATTTGAGCATCGAGCTCTCATTAATTATATACGTTCGAAAGGTCGGAAACCTTTCATACTACCCCCATAACATGACGCAACGTGAAACCCTACACTACCGAGCAACCTATTATCGATTCCCCATACTTCCTGGTTTCCTATATTCCGTACCACATGCCTCTTCTTTTCCTCCCACTATCTCGTCTGGCAAAGCATTCCGTTCACTTTTTCACAGATCTCCATCGCCTTTTAAAATGCTCTTTATTCCCTTCTCTTGCCTCCCCTTGAGTTCTCCCAACCCAACTCTCCCTTCTCCGCTAACAATCCTGGGACTACTTTGTTTGCTTTAGCAGAGCATCATTATTGTGGACTCCGACTCCTTCTTGCTGTCTCATTAGATATAATACTGTACCTCAGGGCTGAGAAATCAATGGTTGTCCTACTCCATATAATTTTTGATTTGATTATTACCTCTTGTTGTGGTAATAGTTAATGCGCTCCGATTACCGCAATGACCTCAATTTGGCTAGTCCACGGCGTCTAAAGAAACGCTTCACAGACTTAGACTTATAAGTAATGTCTTTTAGAATAGTTTGTATTAGTGGGATGTCAACAATTATGAGAATACAAGTACTTGTACTCAAAATGGGTATTTACATTAAATAATCCTAAACAGACAGCAGGAACCAAATGATATTACTTATTACAGATTTGAAATAAATATAATGAATATTAATCACCCTATATGTTTGGTTAAAAAGTATTAATAAAGAACACATCGTTTCAAGAATTTTTATGATCATTTGACCCCTTATTAAACACACCAAGAGGAAATATTTCAAGCAATCTATGTGTAAAATTTTAAAATTTCCCACTAAGTACTTACACTTTGTGTTTTCAGGGAAAGCATTAAATTTTTTTCAAATGTAAAGTTTAATAGGTTTTTATGACCATGTGGTCTCATTATATAGCATTAACATCGAATTCTCACTTACAAGGACTTTCCCATAAATAAATAAATAGGTTATATCTGGGGAAAAAAATATTTCACATCAAAGTACAAATTGCTAAAATTCTTCATAAGAGCACCCTTACGTATCAACATGCCAGTTCCTCCGCCAATTTTTTTTGGCTTCTTGTAAGGCATCAACAGGGCCCTCGCTCAGGCACCTCGTCATGGCCTCTTTGACATTATCTGGTGGCTATAAATACTATTTGGGCTTGTACTTGGGTCTTACTAAAAGACCAATGTCTCGTTACCACCTAATCTAAAAAATTCGGGTCCTTTTCCCCGTGGTCCAAGAGGTCCTAGGCTAGATTTTCACACAAGCAGTATTCTGACAGCAGCTTGGGCACCTCTTGCATATTTTCATCAAATTGTGTTGTTGATGGATGTCCAGGCTATTCCTCATCATCAACCTCCTCGTTACCCTCCCAGAACATCCTGTGCAAATAGAAAATCATCACTTGGAATATTTTTCCATCTCCATAAGCATCCTTAACCATGGTCATGGTGTCCGAACCAAGTGTTAAAAGCTTAATGCACAATATTATCGTATATCATTGCTCCATGGAGAGTGGCATCGTGAATTTGTGACGTGACCATCAAACAGGAGTCCAGTCCTGCACTAATCCGCCCATTGTAAATTTCCACCGTTAACTAACGTGGGTTGCATTGCCCTCCCAAGATCTCCCATTACCTTTTCCACTACAAATAACCCCACTTCAGCTATCCGCCATGGTGGCAAAAATCATTCCAATTATTTTTGGCAAATATCCTGCACCTCGTATTTATCCATAAGAATTTAGTTATGTCGAAATACTTCAACATTGCATAGTTTATTTTAAAAATTACTAATAACATTAAAAACCATTAGAATAATAATTAGAATATAGATTGAAAATCAGCTCATAATCAGGCCCCACATTTTTATTTGAAAACAAAAATACTTTTAAAACGTTAGTTCGGGATAATTATCAAGTGTTTTCACAATTTGGTGTAACTGGGAAACAACCGACAAAAATATTTTACAGTGTCGAACTAAAAGGTGAACCCTTGCGAAATAATATGGAGGATAAATTAAACGCTGACTTCTGAGAATGCATTTGATCATACTGAGAAATTGACGCACTTAGTATATAGAAAAATAATAGAAAATATGCCGATAGTGGGTAAATTTTTTCCTCCTAAAGTAGGTATTCCAACCTTGAAAACCATAAGTTCAAAAATTTATATTGACCTCTATTCCAAAGCTTTTCAGGGGAAAATAGAAAGTTTCCTTATCTATACCTCTTATAAAAGTATTGCCCGCGTTAATCAGTGTTAGCTATACTACATGTATTAAAACTGGAGGGATTAAATAATTGGACCACTGGGAAAGGAAGGAGAAGGATGATGGAATCAGGGTAGTAACAAAATTAATGAAAGGGATTTCACTGAACTGAGGAAGGTAGCTGGTACGAGCAAATTAGAGAAGGGGACATAAAATATTAGGATTAAAATTGAAAATCATTAAAATTCATAGGCAGGTAACAAAATCTCAAAAGTATGGGGATATTTTTAACTGAACTCTACTTCCAATGAAAATTATAACCCAAAAAGCAACTAAAAATTTGCTTGCTTACGTGATAATCTCTGAGATAATGTTATTTGAATTAAAAGTAATCGTTTCTAAATCGCTATATGTGTGTTTAGATATGATTTAACGTGAACATTTTTAATGGGAATAATACATTTTCATTTTCAGAGCATTAACCAAATAACTATAAAATATCTAAATAGGACTTTAAAATATATGCATAGGCTTCAAAATAGTTCCTTTCACTTTATTACAAAAAATATCTATCATAGACAACAGAGTAACAAATATGCATGTAAAGCGATAAATATGTGATAAAGACTTAAAAAATTAATTATCAGTTAAAATAATGATAAATTCATCAGTAATTTCAATACTCACAAATAATGTCCCAACAATCAATGAATCTGCCAAAATATACTCTGCGCTGAATTGATGATAATTAATAACTATTGGTGGTAATTAGTAGTGATTACATATTATTTTCTTTATTCTTCATTTTTTTCCTATTTTTTTAAACAAATAATCACGAGGACCTCACATCTAATATAGAGTTACAAGTAATAAAAACAAAGAATCTCCAATAATTTCTGCTTGCATGATAAAATTCATTTCCAGCTCAGGTAAGCAAAAAAACTGTACTTAGGAAAGTAACCATTGTTACCAAAAAAGTAACCATTTTTTTACTAGTGTATTTTACATTACCCTTTGATGAATTGCGCGTGCCAAAGCTAAGAGAGGAAAAGTTGTGACATTTAGTCTTTTCGGCAGTGCATTGGAAATAAGGCGGTGAAACCAGATAAAAAAATATTTCTTTACTCACATTAAAAATCATTCATCACTTATAGGCTAAAAAATGTGCCAATATTCATTAAAATTCCTTCCAATCATCAATTACTTCCTCAAAATCAATCAAGGCCTGCCTGGATCAGCATATGACGCAGCGTTAAAAAAAACCGTAGAGCCCTAATGGAGAGTACTATCGACAGAAATGCCAATCTAAAAAATTCATACCGGAAGCAAATCAGTATCAGATCGAGATGAAATTTTGATGACGATGGTCCCAAAGGGAGCGTTAAGGAAAAAGCGTGGAAAGGAAATGTTGAAAATCAAGACGTTTTTCGAGGCGTGAGTATTAGGTTGCTAACCGAGAAAACGAAATGCTACAAAAAAGGTGAGAAAGAAAGAGCCTTCTTCGACCCTTATCTAGTTGGCCTCCCATAAATGGGCTCATTTCAAAAGACTAATTGGCCAAGAAAACCTCCAAGTTCCTCTCGACAGGAGCAATCTTTTTCTCTCCTTTCTACAGCAGAGACGGGCAGCTAACTACCCGCAATCCCGGTGCTCCCTGGCCTCAGATACAGGTCCCTTTAAGCTTCAGCTTTATCAATTTCTTCTCTTATTATTCCTCCTTTCGCCCATTATCCCCATTATCTACCTTCGATTCACTGAATGTTTACTTCATGAATACAGCTAATTCTCTTTTCCGAAGAGAAATTGGAAAAAGCTGTAACCTTAGAAGCTAGTAACTGTGTACTATCACACGTATATTTCTAAAATTTATGTATACCTTCCACCGAAACACTCCCTTATTATTTATCTGAATGAAGTAATAAAATGCATAAAATAAAACGTAGCAGTAAAAATATCCTCTCTAATTTTGCAGTGTTCTAGCAAGTCGAAATGCAAACATGAATAAAAATGGTAAAGCCTTGAACTAAGTTTATATCTGAGAAACGAATCATTCAATTTGACCTATAATATATTAATATATATGTCGAAGCGCTTATATTCCAGAAAGACTTTTGCGCTGGTAAGGTTTGACGGCAGTGTTCGTTAAAAGTATTTAATATTATATTTCCGGGACTTTCGAGGAATTTTCTCAAGTATTTTTAATGGAAGTTCGCTCGGTTTGGGTTGACTCTATATTTACAACGTTTCTCGGCAATATTTATATGATCTAGTGATAGTAAATGCAGTA
The DNA here is from genome assembly GCF_022747635.1 of Hetaerina americana. Classification (NCBI taxonomy): domain Eukaryota; kingdom Metazoa; phylum Arthropoda; class Insecta; order Odonata; family Calopterygidae; genus Hetaerina; species Hetaerina americana. The sequence goes on along the minus strand of NW_027286874.1, from coordinate 8,820,189 downwards.
GATGATTAGGCAAACAAATCAATAGGAGAAATAGGAACGGTAAAATTATCCATTATACCTAATTTTTTCCATGATCATCCGAAGGAAACGTAACACCAAATGGAGTGCGTTTTGGACTTAGTTAAGGATTAACCAATTCATGAAAAGTAATACAATTACTAACGTAAGTACAAAGGTCACAGCGTTTTGTAATTTAGAACGAAATGAAAAATCAATTGATTTTTGGACCACGGCATCTCAGAAAATATAGCGTCAAATCACCTGCGTCATCATACATTAACCTGTACATTTTATTTAAGGTATTTGGGCATAATGATTAGGTTTTAAAGTAAAAACTCTTCAAGATTCAATTAAATAAAAAGTGAAACTAAAATTCATAGCACTCTAGGATAATTGTTGAAAGATAATTCTTTACATTCTAGAGACTAGTGCAGCGCAAGATTTGCCGCAGAGTGGAGTCCATAAAAGTAAATTACACCCGACATGGCCAACTTCGGAATAGCTAGGAAAAGCTGGAACAGTGACAAGAAAACATAACTTCTGAAGTAGGTCCAATTTAAGTACCTCGTAAGGGATTTGCTTGAGCTTAGAAAACATTGCCTCAAATTAATTGCATTTTTATTCTGTTCTAAGGATAAGGAATATTAAATTAGCTTTTTATCTACGACGTTCACGAGGAAAAACAATTACAGTGTACAATAACTCACGGGCTAAAATTATTATGAATTTGATAAATTTAAGCCGGTATTCAATTCACATAACTACTACTAACTACTGGGTATATTTTACTACATGACTTATTGGCTCGAATCTGGATGAATATTTTTAAAAGTTTTTTTGAATCACAATCGAGATTTATGAGGTTATTAAAATTACCGACCCTAGAGAACATTTACAAATCCTATTTGTCTGTAGAGGTAGAGTCTGGTTTAAACCTCTATTTAATAGTACTTTTATGCAAGCATTCACTGTGGTGTAAGATTTTAGAATAGTTTTTTTTGTGTTTCTCAGCTTTGATTACGAATTGCGTGATAGAAATATTATACCGCAAAGGTATCATTGCTTTTACAGACAGTCTATATACCATATGCGTTTTTATATATAAATAAATAATAAATGCCTTCATTATTCATTGATATATTTCATAACTGATTGTCGGTACGCCCAATTCAATTACCATTGCAAGCAGAAATGTGAAGATAGTATTACGAAGTAATTCCGGTATTATCACTAATTTTCAAATGGAAATTAAAATACAGCTGTACAAATTTTGATAATAACTTAAAAGAAATCATTAATTCCACCATGAATACTGGGTAATATTATTTCTTTATAGAATGAGTGACAACTAACTCAGTGAATTGCATAAGTAAGTATGGCATACTTTGTGCTTTTCCAATGATGTATGGAAAACAATTGATATTTTTTGTCACAACGTAGTAATAAATCAGAGTAATGGTTTGGCTTTAATTTTATTTAATATTTATTATTTAGGGTCCTATTTCATCGAAAATATCCGTCAAGGGCTAATATTAATTACCATAACTGATATTGGAAACAAGAAAATATTACAACTCAAATTTAAGTAACTCCTCAGAGTTAGGTGCATCTTCCACCGATTGCCTTACCATAATCTAGCCTTTCGGGGAGTTTAAAACCTCCTCTACCCTTTCGGAACCATTCACAACCGTTCAATGTCATAAGCTGTAAGCTTGCGCCATGGATTTTCATTGTGACTTGGGTCCAGAATCATTTGTGGCATGTTTCCCAAAACATATGCTCCACGCCTTCTACCGCAGCGTTAGGAATATTGGCGTAGTTTAGGCACGGAATTGGCCAATCGAAAATTTGTATACTCTCCTCAGCTACATTAAGCATTAGTGACGCGGGGAGATTGTGCTTATCCCAGACAACTCTCTTAGCTTCCGTTGGAATGGAAACAGCATGGAAGTGGGTGAGTTGAGGAGTAATTCATAGTATTAAGAGACAGAGTATATAGATCGCTCACAGTAAATTATATTTAAAAACGTTGCCTATAAGAATACAAAAACGACTGTGTGACAAAGTGCAAATGATGAAAACTCATGATTCCCAATCAGACCTTTCTGTGCTCGGAAAACTCGTTATTTTGCTTATCCAGTTATTAATTACCTTTTACGTTTTACCTATTAATTTTTTCAGTACACATCGAACTAAAGAGCAGAAATTTTAGCTCTGTGCAAGCTATGGCTTTGATAACATATATGAAGGTCTTTTCGAAACTATGCCCTATAAACTGGACAAATAATGGTGGTTTTCGTAGGTGCACTTGATTGCACTTTTGGTCTTACCAGTCCTGCTCATTCTTTACTAATTTCGATCCCAAAGCGGAAAAGAAAAAAGGTAATGGGAAGGAGAGTCGATTTCTTAATAGAGTCGCTTAATTTTCAAAGCCAACTTTTTTTTGCTTTGAAGCCTTTTGAAAGGTGACATAGCTCCTTCATTTCATTCATTTAAGACAACAAGGAAGCAAATCAATAACATTCAATCAATTAATTTCCTGTATTATGGTACACCGCTCTATGCACATTTTTTGTTTTCAACGTTACACTGAACATACAGGCACGTCTGTGTTTTATTTACCTTTGTAAAACATCAGCAACATATGTTAAACGTTTCATAACCTTGTGATTAATTCCACGAAAACACAAATAGATTTACCCTCTCAATTTGAACTAATATCAATGAAAAGAGGAGAAAATAAAATATATCTATACGATACAGAGCAGAGCTTCTAAACAGCCGCATGATAAGCAAACCTCGTTAAATATTTTGAAATATAAGATATGTATGAAAAATTTAATCTCTTACTCAATTAAAACACTTTTGAGTAGTTTCGCGAGAATATAGCTAATTTTTGGATATTGTGTAGTTATATAAAGCCCATAAATATAGTATCACCATAGTTATACAAATATAGTATCTATTTACACACTTAAGTACAAATATTTGATGGATCACCACCTACCAGTGTATCTTGACGGAGAAATTATGGGCTTTATGGAAATCCTCCACAGCGGTTTACTACAGGTTAGAAGAGAAGGAAGAAGTCAAGGAGAAAGAGAGATGAAAGAGGAATCAAGGCGGTTGGAGGTCTTCATCGTAAATGCGCCTGAAATCGAGCGCAAGGGAATACGAAACCGTGAGGTGCGTTTAATGGGGATCAAATTCACAGACCCAATTAGGCATGAGTTGAAAAAGAATGAATATTTCGTAAAACCTCCTTTGTAAAATACGGAGGATAAATCATCAGGGAGCAGTAAAATGGAAACTTAAGCATAAAATTCATGAATGTATTTTAAATTGCATGCACATGTGGCAACAGCGTGGATATCATGTTACTCATTACGAAAGGTAAGTGCGTTCCAAACTCAAATATAGGGTATAAAAAAAGTCACTCCTATTTTTTTATTTCCCTAACAGGATCAAAATCGAATGTAATGTATCTTTAGATATTTCGAAATTTACATTTTCGCGGGCCCTACAGCACGGATGGTATAAAAGTTAACTTTATTGAGTCGCATCTCATTAACTGCAGGCTTCTCCTGCATGGTTCTAGGATTCCCAACATTCTACCCGCCTCAAGAAATCTCAAGTTCTAAACCCGTCCTTATGCAAATCTGACGAACGCGATTGGAATTCACAGGCAGGTCAGCCTACATAACGTGGGGTTCATGAAGGATTTCACATAAGTAATTTCATGAACTAATTTTCGAGAAGTAAGCTATTTATAAATTAATATTTTTATATAAATCAACTCGATGCTTGTCTACAATAAACCCCTAAATACACACTGCTAGATTATAAATAATACCCAAAATCCTTAAGCTTAATTTTTGAACCCATGGGAAGTTGAATGTCTGTTCATTTATTTTTTAAGTTTACATCAAATCCACTAGAGCAATTCAAAAAACCCACATGAATCCTTTTTATTTGGGGAAAATAACAGTATTTCGATAAGATTGAGCAAGAATTACCATGGATGAACATCAAAATTCTCTACAGTTCTTCTCTAATTTAGATATTCAATTGACTAATTATGATCACGGAAACTGTCTTATTTTACGCATGAATCAATGATTGCTTTAACTTTCTCAATACCTTGTTGCTTCATTTATTTAGTTCCCGAAGAACTTGACCTTAAAATGGCAATATTCTTGCTGTTTCGAGGAGACAACCACTCAAAATTGTTACATTTTCGTATCATATTATCATTTTTACGTATATTAAGAAAAGTAATGAACAAATTAAGAAATAGATTTCCTATTTGAACCCAAAGGTTGGTTTGATAGGTATGTATAGAATTCATTTCATTCTTAGCCCAAGAGTGAGTGAAATTCACCCATTAGGGTATGGAGGGGCAGTTCCTTTCCTGTGCTCCCTATGGTTACTCAAGAACACCTGGTTTCAAAAAATCACTCACCTTAGATGAAACTTAGGGTGCCCAGATTTATAAAAGGGAATCGAACTCGTATTCTCCAGTCAGTAGCCCAGAGCTATTTCACTGAAATGCCACTCCCAAAAATAATACAAAAACAATACTTTTGGCAGGAAATACTTCCTTCGCAACGTACCATTAAAGAGATCAAAAAATGAAAAGGGACACAAAAATATGTGATATTTGAATTATTTTTGGATGAAACTAATTAATTAATTGTGCTTAAAAAAATAATAGAACAACTAGATAGATTCGATTCTGGTTTTACAGAAGTCCCAAGCCAAACAAAAATATCACTGGAATTTGCACCCCCACAATTTTGATTCAATATCTTATTCATTTAGAAGCTAACGGGGTGTATCTCCGGAATGTTGACTCCTTGTGGGGGTTCCTTTGTTTTGCTTAAATGTAGAACGGAAAGTATTGAAAATCATTCCTTATGGTGATCCATGTATTCAGAATTTCCTGAAGAATGGATAATTCCACCTCGTGTTACCACATTTCTTCGGTCTGGCATCAAAAGTTGCGCTCTTAATTGGCTTCGCCTCATTTGTCTGTGAATAATCATTTAGTCTGACGCCAGCGTACACCTGCAAAAAAGCTAATTTTAGGCACATATATTTCCATTGTAATTTTATTTAAAGCGAGTAGCAGTAAAAATTATTCCCACCTTTTTCGTGAATGGAGTTTTATCCAGATTATAAATGATTTTTTTATTATTGTCCGGCCAGTGATCTCACCGACAAACTCAAACGAGGGAATTGAGCTTATATTATGTTTCCATCAAGATAGTAGGATATACCAATCCAGCAACATACATGTACTCCAGCAGACAGGCTGGCTCATCTATTACATTGCACGGACCAATTTGTTCGCCGACTGCAGTCTTTCTCGGTAACAAACGGTTACTTCAGGAAGCAAAATGGGGCAATTAACGTCGGCAGGTGCGAGTCTAGGACGAGTTATTTGCAACCACCAACATTCCACAGGAAGGGATGGTGGCATCTATTGATAGACACTCAATAACCAATCTATAGCTTCCATTTTTCCCTGATTGTCATTGTGCGCACGAGTGCAAGAGAATAGAGAAAAGGCAAACAGAATACCGAATAAGGACATAATACAATTGCCGATAAATACGTTAAACTTGAATTCTATACTTAAGAGTCGGGAGAAGTCATTGTACGAGGGTCATCCGGAAAGTAGTACCCGTTCGTGAAATAAAGACACAAAAGTAAATATTAACAAACATAAAAAATTTTATTTGAAAGAGGATACTTTAAACTACTTCTCAACATAATCTCCAAGCAAATTAAGGCATTTGTCATAACGTGTGACAAGTTTCTGTATTCCTGCTGCATAGTCCTTCGCCGCCAGCTCATTGAGATACGCGAGGGACCCATCTTGCACAAATTTTTGCATAATGCAGATGGTGTTTAACAATTTCATGAACAATTGTTCGAGAAACATTGGGAAAATGCTCACAGATGTCATCAATTGTGACGCGCCGATCGTTCCTCACGAATTCGTCAACTGAGCTCACCAGTTGGTCTGTAATGACAGACGGTCTCTCCGAACGCTCATCGTCGTGTGTGTTCCCCCTCCCCATGTTGAAGTTGCGACACCACCGCCGAACAGACGACTCGTCCATTACATTGTCTCCATACACCTCCTTTAATTGGCGATGAATATCACATGGGCGAACGTTTCTTGCATTGAGGAATTTAATCACTGCCCTCACTTCACAACTGGCGGCGTTCTCAATTTTTTTAAACATTGTAAACAATCACAGAAACAACACAGGCAATGCTAGCGTCACGCAACTTGGCTCAGAGAAGGCAGACAAGCCACTGAAGCTATCTGACCTCGTCCAGCGGCTACTCGCGTCGTCAGCACTTCATGCGGCACGAACGGGTACTACTTTCCGGATGACCCTCGTAGCTCTGACTCTGGTTTATGGTTTAAACATGCTCAGCTAAGCCACTACGCAATTCTGTTGATTAAATGAAAAATTGCAATAAACAATGAGCATGAAAAACTGGAATTCAATTAGCGAGATTATGGCAATAGCTACTAATTTGTCTTTTATGAAACATCAGCACCTTAGAACTTTCAAGTAGCGAGACACACATTTGCGTAATTACTAAGAATACCAATGGAAAACCAGTGAAATGCGTTACTAGGGCAAATATTCACGTCAACAGAAATGAATCATTGAACGTCCACAAACAACACTGGTACAAACTTTGGTTGAAAAATGTTGTAACTTGAAATGTGTTTTCCATTAAAATTTGACAATGCCCAAGTTTTCACCGTTATTCCATATCTTATGTCAGTTTATCACCTTAATTTCCAGGCTATATTATAGGTTTTCCGGTTATCATAATTAACAAATATATTGCCACTGTTTTCAGACATCTTAAAAAGAGCTACTATAAAATTTGGAGATTTATGTTTTGAGTTTCAATAACACCTATTTTTTTCATTAGCATATAAAAAATATTCTTTGCTCATTCATTTAGAGCACACAGCAGTGAAATGAAAAATAAGAAAGATTTTTTCAGTACCTATTCACGCCACACATGACGAAGATTGAAAATAAAATCATAACGCCCATTTGTTAAGTACACAGATTGAAGTTGCAGTTAATTGTCTTCAAAAGTTCCTAGCATATTTTCAAGTTAAGCGGGAATCATAATGAAACATCTAATATATAGGAACAACTAATTTTCATGTTTTATCGATTAACATATTCGTTGCTGGTGAATCACTCGCTAATTATCTCTGTGCTCCATTGAACATGAGAATTCAGAGGAGAAATGTCACCTAGGAGAATATATTGCATGAATTTTATTTTCTGAGCGGGAAAATCATCAAGACCAGGAAAATGATTGGTCAACTTAGAGTTACCGATATTGAATATTATATAACGTTTAAACAATTAAAATGACTAGGATTCATAGAGTAATTATCTCGGATAGAACATTTCCTATCCAATTAAAATTCTCAAGGAAATAATTACTAATAGGTTACCTGGAAATACATTCAATTTTCCCCCAAATTTACTAGTTCAACAGGATTACTTGAAATCCTGGAAAATTGTCAGGATTATATAGCCTGGATTAAAATTCACATGCCATAACCGATGAATATGTTGAAAAGCAATCACATTGCCGTTAATTAAAAACTTTCCCCGAAAAAAACTACTGAGTACATAGATTCTAAGCAACTTGCTGTTTTCTAAAAATCCTTCGTTTAACTCAAAATTTTTAGAGGTGATCCAGCTAGGAATTATGGCTGGAATAAAAAAGTACAAGCCATATGCAATGACGGAAATAAGTTAAAGAAGTTTCATTGTACTATGACCTGAAATCTCAGATATACCTATTTTCTATTACCCGTTTCTTATTTATACCCCTCCTTTATTGAGCAGTGCCCATTAATTATGCAGGATCGCTTGTGGGAGGTGAGACCAGGCCAAGAGTCGTGTTGGATCGCATGGTGGAGTGTGGCCTAAAACAAACTACCACACGACATTTGCCTTTCATTTTAAGCACCTAAATTGAACTGACGAAGTGTTCAAGTCACGCAATGCAAGGAAGACGGTGCCATTAATAATACTGTGGAGCACCACAAGAAGAAGAATTGTAGTTTGGGATGGGGCTTGGTCAATATTTTTCATATATGGTACAACGTGCGTACTTTTCACATGTTTAAGTCACAATGACTGCCCTTGGGAAACAAGAGCCGTGAAAGATAAAGATTGGTTCAACTCGAATCCATAAGCACACGAATAAATAGAGATGACGGGCAACAGAAAATAATATTACTTATATTATTACACAATCAACCAACAAAAAATCCAAAGGAGGCAGGCAAGATGGATGTCGAGTATTTTGATTGGTAATGGGATGTTGAAGACTGTGATAGAGGGGAGAATGTTACGAGAACGAGCAAGAGGTAGGAATAGGAGAGGGCTGTTGGGTGAAATGAAGGTAGGAGAGAGGTATGCGAAATTGAAGAGGGTCCTACTGCAATATTGGATGCCAGGATGTTTTTTTAGAAGAGTTAAGGGTTAATTGTCACTTAACCGTTAGGTAGCTTACGTAATTTCAAAATCTAATTAAACTGGTTGATTACCGTTAGTAATATTACACAGAATATACAATTTAGTATAGTAAAATTTTGCATGCACTTAATTCACATCGAAAAAGGAAGAGACAGTAGGTAAAAAATAGGATTTTGAACAGGACTTGCTGACTTGTACATAAAAAACAAAGAATACTGAAAATAGGATAATGATGAAATCTGAGAGAAAAGAGAATGAACGTTTCCAGCAGATTAGAATGGTGCGGTGGCTAGGTTTCTGACTTTCCACCCACTGGGCCCGAGTTCGAATCCTGGAGCCGGTAGATCTTTTTCAGTGGTATCCTGATCCGTACTTGAGGGGATTTGTGGAGAACACTTCCAGTAATTCCATCGGATGGAAAGTTAAGCTGCGAATCCCTTGGCACCTTTCGATAAGAGTAAGCTAATGCCGACGCCGGGTTTCTCTTCAACTTTCCTTCTTTCTCATCCATCCCAAATGGAGCAAATGAGGTTAGCTGTTGGTCCCCTCTCCTTTATCTACTGCTACTCTGCGAAAGTTTCCTGTGCCTGTTGCTTCATACCCAACGTGTCTTTATACTTTCGTGTTATTCATCGCATGAAGGCTACTAATGAATGCTACCCTCCGTCAACCAACATTTAAGTCATTAAAATAATTAAACATGAGATTGCAATGGTTCCACTAGTGATATTCTTTTATTCACCAGAACAGCGGGAGGACATGGGAAGGCTGGATGGTGAGCCCGGAGCAAAATGCAAAGGACAATCCTATACGGATTAGAAGGACGAATGGAATGGAAGTCAACATTACAAAGAGGGAACAAACGGTGCGAATCGCGTGGGACTGACAGAACGGGGCGGGGAAGGGAAGGAAGGGGGGCACGACGCGTAGTAAGGCTGAAGGAGTAGTTTGAATGGGAGGAGTGGGTGTTCCCTAAGGAGAAAGGCGGCGAGGGAGGGAGGGGGTGGGCGAAGACTGAGCGAGAACACGGCACCGAGGGAGTGGGGCAGGAAATCCCAGGTTCCGGCTCGGGTGATTGATTTTTCACAGGCGGCCTTTGGCGGAGGTGGAAGCGCGGCGGTGGAGAACGCAGCGGAAGAGCGGGGGAAAGGGAAGGATGAGAGTCGGGAGGGAGGGAACGGTGACTCGGGAGGTGGCGGGCGCAGGAGGAGCAGTGGGCGGTGGAGTGGGGGCCGCCGGACTAATTCCTCTCTCGTTCATCGCAGTCGCGACGTCGACTGCGGCGGAAAGGAGTCTCGCAGGTGAAGGGCGCCACGAGAACAGAGGCGTCGTCACGTGAAGCGGTGCTGTCGACGTTCACCGTTGTCGAATCTGTTGGGCTAAGCATGGACAAAACTGACATAAGAACGAAGAAGTCGCAGGCACTCACGAGTGCTTGAAAGGTGATTTACTACTAATGCAAAACAGTAAATATAAGCTTCCAAAGACACGTTTCTACGGGCTCGGGTAAATTGTGTCAAACGATCGAATGAGCGGAAATAAGGGATATAGCGCACTCGTTTCCACCCCACCTGTTGTACTGACAAGTACACTCATTAATTAACTCTTATATGTATTATATATATAAATATTATATATATATGTGTGTGTGTGTATATAAGCAATAAATGTATATATATATATATATATATATATATATATATATATATATATATACAGCTCCTTTCCCTGTGCCAGTTATGTTCCCCAGGAACGCCTGGTACCCGAAAAATCACATAGCTTGGGTGGAGCGGCGGGTGCCCAGAGTGCCTTGCCGGGGAATCAAACCTGGGACCCTCCGGTTAGTAGTCCAACGCTCTACGCTCTACCGCCCTGGACTACCGCGACCCACTTATATATATACATAATTATATATATATATATATATATATATATATATATATATATATATATATATATATATATATATATATGCACAAACATTTAACATAGAAAATTAACAAAAGATATAGAGGAATGCCTTCCGTTAGATTGGTGCACGAGTGAATGCGGGTTTCAAGAATTCTTATACCCAAGCAACGGGCCGTGAAGGTTCGTTCGCTGTTGAGGATTATATTAAAGTAATGGTATTAAAGTAAAGGCATCCTCCTTTGCCTTGATAAACTTCTGTACTGAGATTATCACCAATTATCATTGGGATAAATTAAAACTTACTAAAATTTCACAATATATTCAAAGGGACAACATGCCTATCGATTTCAAGAGTCGCAACATACTGGGGTGGAAAATTCGCAAGAAGTTTTGGACTGCGTCCAGAAAGATGAAGATTTTCCCAACAGCGTAACTACCTCAAAGAATAGCTCAGAAGAAGCTCAAATGATATCAGTTCGACTCCATCGAGGCGGCTCAAGCGGCGACGACAACGGCTCTCAACAGTATTCCGGAAACCGTCTTCCAGCGGTCTTTTGACGAGTGTCAGACGCGGTGCACTAAGTGCATCGATGCAGGAGGAATGTATTTTTAAGATTATTAAGAAATATTTTTAAAAAATCATAGGAGTTTTAAACTACTCACAATCAGTATGAGTGTGAAGTCAATTAAGAGCAAGCGTATTTACAGTAGACTACATGGATGAATCTCATGACTAAAATTTTTATTTGCAATTTTAGACAAAGATCAGCATGCGTATGACTAGCAATTATATATCATGGGTAAATTTCGAATATGTAGTTTTATAAACATTTAATCATTTCAAAAAAGGAATCGAGTACAGTTATCGACCAGCAAAATCGGTTTCCATGTAAATGTTGAGGTATTTTGGTTGGCTCAACTTGAATTGGGAAATCATCAAAGAAAGGAGGGATATACAACGAAATCGGGAGGCTAACACATTCTAATTTTCACACTTTCTGCAAACACATATCGATGAAATATTTTAGCGCCTTTTACACGAGTTACAAGAATCTTATCAAATCAACTTTTGGATTAGTTCCAACGTGCTACTGCGCGATACTCAGTTTAGCTGAAATACTCCAAAGACCCGAGGAAATATTGATGATTCTTTTCCAATTGATACTTTGAATTCACCTTCGTTTCTTAAAAAGAAATTGCACTTTCAAATAATTTCGTACGCGAAATGATTTTTAATCAATTGTGTAATAAAAGCGGTTGTAACATTCTCCGAAATAAAAGATAATGTAATTTCTCTATGAGAAGAATATTACGAAAAGTTCGTAACTAGGCGCGGAAATTGTGTTCTATCCATATATTTCATTTCTTATCCTAGTGATTGCAAAGCAACTAACGGTTGATTAATGAGGAAAATTTTCATTAGCCGTTATGAGAACATTGAAAAATATGCCGTGCAACTTTTCGTTCATAGTAATCTGACAGTAAAAAATGATTCCATTCGATACCGTAAATGGCCACAAAATGTAGTGATTTTCAAGGAGCCTTAAATTACCTAGCAATTTGTAACATAATAAATAATTTTCGTCATAGAGAATCGGTCTATACGACGATTTCGTAATTATTTCCTTCACTACGCACACAATTCTCAATTTTTCCTCGCCCGAATAGGTTTCCCCAGCATTTTATCCTCATTCATTTACGATTATCTTTCATTATCCTCTTTTTCTATATTTTTTCTATCATGGATGTTATTTTTCATTATCAGACCGCCGTTATTTGCATTTATTTTGCTTTTTTATTTTATTATATTCTCTCCATGCTTCCAAGAACAAATATTTAGCCAAAATTATCAATTCCGAAAAAAGCTAAATTTAAATCCATACTAAGGATATGGGTATCAATTTCTATTATTCTAAAAGAACTACAAATGATACAAGGAAGAATGCAGCCTACACGCTTTATTTTGTACGCCACTTTGAACCAAATTTACTAGCTTCTGCGAAGTCGAAATTAATTAGCGTATGCAAAAAATAAATAGTAAAATATTTGATACTGTTAATTATTTAGCACATGATTCCATAATGTCAAATGCAAACGAACTTAATAAAAAAGGGTCGGAAATTCTAAATATTCATTGATTTCCTCGAGGTAGGGAACAAGTGTAAAACCCAACCCAGAGACCCCCATGCAACCCTAATATACGTGGTCCATTAGCTAAACGTGACCTGACCGACTAATGACGAAAAAGACGCTACAAAATCCCAACCCTTACGCACACTTAGTGACAATTAGACATGCTCCATTAAGGGAAAAGACGACGATCTTGGAGAATTCCCATAGAGACGAGGGGTAGCTCGTGCGGCAGAACATCTCCTGGGGATCAAGACTAGCTTTAACTCTGGCAAAGTCGGTTGAAATGCGCTTTTGGGGCACTCGTCTATGACGACCGAAAGCGGGCGAGTAGGCGAGCACGCAGAACGGGTGCGCCAACACGGACCGTGGCACACAACCTCGCTCGAGGACATGGCAGACCACAGCTGGGTTGGGGGAGCGAAGAGGTGGTCGTCCGTATGCGCGCCAAACAGTCCCCCAAACAAGTGCACAGCGGAAAAGTACCATGCCGTTGTGCCGCACTCGAGAAAGCGCACCATTAACAGTTGAACGGCGATGGCATAACCTGCTGTATATCCAGCGCAAGAGGACAGAGGACGCATATTCCGACGAGGATTTCAGTGTCGCCATCCAACGCCGGCGGCAGACACTTCGTCGAGCCTAGAAAAACTGCGTACCGCGATTTTATAATGGCTAGTACGGAAGTACGGACTGCGTCGTTAATTCCTCCCTCAAGGTTGGTCGTGGTAGGAAATTACAATTCCGATTGGGTCGGAGTGACGAGAATGAAAATGGAATGAAGGGGAAGAGATGTGAAGGCGAGATCTGGAGGGTCAGGGGTGTGGGGGAGGTTTGGGACAGGAAAGCGAATGAAGGGGGAGGTTTGATGAAGGAGGGATGGAGACCCCGGCGCGTGGGCGTAGAGGGTGGGAAGGTCGCGAATGGGTGGGTGGGGTGGGGCGTGGTGTACGTGCGCGTGTGGTAGGGTGGCCTGATGGGGATGCGCGAGGAGTTCACCGCATAGCCGGCGAGCTCGGGAAATTTCGTGCGTGCTAATGGAGATATCCCGCCAGATGTGTTCATGACATAGGCGGGGACAAGCGAAACGGCAAATTAAATAATCCCGGTGGATGAATGCCTCATGCGAGGGACGGCTGGCGAGAGAAATTTCGATGACGCCACGTAAACGCCTGGTCCGTTTTTTTAAATGCGTTTGAACATTGTAATCCATGAAAGGAAGGTAAAAGGGCGCGTCGACAGGAGAGAAGGTAAATATGTGCACGTTTGCCCTGTAATTAGCGTTATTTGAAGCTTTATGTGCATTATTTGGAGAAAGGTTAAACTATGAATGACGGAAACCAGAAATACATTTTTCACGATGCGGTGGGTAAAATGATCCAGGAATTATATGGACTTTTAAGAATTTTCTCAACATTTATATCTAGTCTAGAGTCAATTAAATTCACCAATGAAACTCAAGACATCGTACTCACCTATTGAGAAGAATTTAAGATTTTCTGCGTCTGATTATGAATTCAATTGAGTATACTTAGCAGTGCTTTGTGTAAATGTATACTGAGTGAAAATCAGTTATTTTAATACACACTTACTTATTAAAGTAACTTATACCTATAAATAAATAAATCTTCAAAAAGTCGAATCGTACAGTGTAAATGAATTATATTCTTTAAGGTTTCCATCCACTTTTACCTCCATCTCCATTTGAAAAACATTGCAATATTCAGAATTGCTCTCCATTTTCGCATATTTTAATGGGTATTGGTTAATTAAACCTATACTTTTTAACGAAAATGTAGTTTTACAAAAGAAAAAATGATTGTCAACAATGATGACAATCTCACATGAACAAATGAGACGATTTAGCATAATGCGATTTGAAAAATTTCAAACGTAACTATTTGGTTAGACGGATAAATAAGCGAAATGACATTATTTCGTCGAAATCAGGGGTTAAAATTTTATCTCTACTGCAAGGATACTTTACAGCAAGCATTTTTATCTATTTTATAAAAATCCTCGAAGCTCCTACAAATATTTATAGTATAGAAGTCAAAAACGAATTTATCTCGTATATTGCTGTAATTAGTTATTCTCTCTGTCTAGGTGTGCCGCACTGTCTTCGAATATCTTTTCTCTATCATATAAATATATTATAGATATTTTTATACTTCTAGGAACGAATTTTTCTCCCAAAAAGAAGATGGAATTTTTAATAGCCGAATTATTTCATATCGTTCCTAACTTAAGAAAACGATGGAGAAGTTTTAAATCTTCTCGAAGAAAACTAAAATTAAGAAATTATATAGTCAAGGAATAGATTGTTTATATTAATTAGTCACAAAAAAAACTAATCGTTTCGGAAGAAAATTAAAACCGAAATATTCAATTTTTTAGAAAACCGAAATAAAAGTCAAGTCAGCCTGGCTTGATAACAGCTCATAATATAGTTTCTAGCTGTAAATATGGTTACTTTAAAAATGAAAATTTGCATTTTAGATGAAGAAATGCTTAAATGTAAACACACTGAACGGTCTCTCGTCTTAAGATATATTATTTAATCTTATAAAAATGTCACTGATTTCATTTTTCCGCGAAAGCCATGCAAGGTAACAAAGTTAACAAACCGTAAGAGGAATAGATTAAGGCAGTCTTTTATTAATTATGGTTACCACTTTTATGATTTTAAATATAAAAGAAATAATAAAATTACCATTATATTTAACATCATAGAAGTTGAATTCTTATACACTTTTTATACTCAATTCTTCAAGAGAAAAATAAACGAGATTGGAATATTTTTATTAAAATCATAGCTTTTAAGTGCCTCGGAAAATTTATTATTTTTTTGATTTAATTTTTTCCAAAAGTATTTTTCAAGAGAATTTGAAAATAACTTTCAAAATGAGAATACATTTTCAACTAGGTTAAAACAAATCAATAAGGTTTATCGATCTTAGTGTTGGAAAAGCTCCCAATAGATACTCTTTCTTTGTCTAAAAAACTCTGTTAAATGCTATTCAGAAGAATATATCATAAAGAAAGTGTCAAAAATATTAAAGATTCTTAAATGATTAGCAGTAATAATAAATTTTGGCTCAAAAATCTTTCTCGCAGTATCTTAGTTTTCCTCATACGAACTACTCAAACTCCAGGCTAATACTTTTTAACATATGACATATCCTCTCTTAAATAAACTGCGAGGCTCACTTGGTAGAGATTTAACTCTTCAGAGTAAAATAAACCTGGTGGTTGATAAGGAACATATTTTACACAGCCTATGGACGTGGTTTCTTTCCTTTTCGATTACCGGAGCGCGACTAGGTTAGTTAGGACTCCAGTAAATATCAACTAAAGTGATTGATGTGTGAAAGATCTTTCGCTCCAACGATGAGGGAACGTAAATGCAGAATAAAAATATTAAAAGGTTAGCTCATTTCACTAACTTCTCCATTGCTAACGACTTCTAAATGAAACTCGAAAGCGTTTTAACTGGAAAATGGGTATCACTCAAGAGACTACCGCTCACACGCCAACGTTTATAATTTCCAATGTGAGACGAGATTTTGACGAGTTATTTTAAGTTCCTCGATGCTCTCTCTTCCGGCCAGGTCACGTAAACTTCATTTAAGTTGAATGGCATCAAGGAAGTTACCTACGAGAGCAGGCAAAAATGATTTGGCCGTCCACGGCTCTTTCCTTCTCTCCCCATCCCCCTTTCTTCCAGCGTTCCTCTTCACCACTCCGGTCATCTTATGCGCCCACTCCCACGTTGAACCCTCGATGGAGTGAGTGTGGACGAGGATTTGCGTCCGATTGCTTGCGGGAGGCATTTAAACTCGAGTGAATCCTCCCCGCCCAACTCCGCGAGGAACCTCCCGACGAGCGCGAGAACGTATTCCCGATATTCGCCGTCTTCAAGGTCTTGCTCCTCTTCAGCTCATCCTTCCGGCGCCTTTACCCTCTCTCTCCCTCATTCTTCCCTTCCGCATCCACCTCCTCCAGAGACAGAGAGAGAGAAAGCCGGGGGGTGAGAGGGTCCCCACACCTCTTCACCCAGCTGTCC
This sequence comes from Hetaerina americana, assembly GCF_022747635.1. Taxonomy (NCBI): domain Eukaryota; kingdom Metazoa; phylum Arthropoda; class Insecta; order Odonata; family Calopterygidae; genus Hetaerina; species Hetaerina americana. The sequence goes on along the minus strand of NW_027286874.1, from coordinate 8,803,536 downwards.
ATCTTGAGGAGACTCATCAACGGAGACCGGAAGGGAAGAAAATTGCATTACCGAGAGAGATAAAATGACTCCCGTTGGTTCTCGGAGATGGTGGTGAGTTGAAGGGTGTGCCGCGCCAAGAAGAAGGAGGAGGAGAAGAGATGAAAGAGAGAATAGAGAGATGAAAGACGAGTCTAGGGAGACTGGAATGAAGGGATGGTAGACAAGTGAAGACGCAATCATGCGCGACGTTGCGTGGACAGGAATCTTCTTTTATCGTTGTTGAGTGAAGCGGAAGACGACTAGGGTCGGAAGAATCTTGGACGACCTCATATGGTCCCGAAGGAAGAAGGGGTGGCGGGCGATGGCCGGAGGGAATTTAGGAGGCGAATAAATGGGGTGATCACACCAGCCCCTTGGACGTTTCATAGAGTAAGTAACAATAAATAAGCTTTGTGAGCTAGTAAAATCATATTTAATTTAAAATGAAATAGCTTTAAGCTTGAAAATATTCATCTGTTACTGATTTTATACGGTTTCACAATAAAAACTCTCAGTGTTAGACAGAAGTACCGATAACATTAAAGTAATTGCTGATGCACCATTAAAAAAACAAAAACTCAATTTGTGCTACAGAAAGTATTAATATTTCTTCTATTCATGCAATTACACATCGCTTAACATTCACTCACAGAAGTCGACTTGGATTTAAGTGAGGGCTGAAGAAATAGACGACCCCTGCAGTCTGACTGACTTACTCATCAACTCTACCCTAATCACCGACCTCATAGACCTCGTCTAATATCGACGGTGTGGAAAAATTGATAACCTGCCGCCACTAAGGCTGAACCGGAATCTACTATTTTGTGCCTTCGAGTTTTAAGTTAAAAATATTCTTAGATTTTTTTTAACATTAACCAATGCGCTCTCTATTCAGGCCTATTCATGTTGCCTGTTCTTCACTCCATGGGATACGGAGAAGATTAGAGAGCAACTCACTCAGGTCTCGCCTGCTTAATAAAATCTTGATGATTAGGCAAGTCTAGTTATGTAGAGTTAACTCAAGTTTAAAAATACTCACAAGCAGTAATGACCTCCTTTTTCTTCTAGAAAGTCATCGCCTGCTAACCAATTCACGGCAGACAAAGGATCAGCCGCTTTCATCAAATTTGAGACCCGATGACGTGTGAATTTGGCATCAGATGAAGATTTTTGCACTTTAATTTTAGAAATAAGTATTCCAGGAAGTACTATTCAACTCTAACTTCACAAATTATCATTTATATTTCCTCTGGGTTAATGCATGTGATAGTTATATCACTAAATTTAGAGAGATAAAACGAAATATCAATAGGTTCTATATATACCAAATAATCCTTAAAAATGATATTGAAGCCTTAAGTAACCTCAGTTAAAGTTAAATGGCTATATTCTGAGTATTCGTGAGACCTTTAAACCTAAACAATATAAAAATGAAATGAGATCCGGTAGGCTGGTATCCAAATCTGATCAGGCACATCCCAACTCTACGCCTTCGAATAAAAATTAATAGCTTAGATAAAATTAAATGTAACAGTAGATATTATCATGGTATAACCAAGACGAACCAGAATAATTTTGGAAAAATATATACTTCCCTTAAAATATATTCCCGACGAATGTGAGGAATATCTCCTTCTTTTATTTCTCAAGAAGTCTCTAAATCCACCCTAAATTGGTGGGAGGGTGAGGAGCAGAGGTGAGGGATATGAAGAGGAAGCCATGGAGAGCGGATGCGAGGCTAGGGAGAGTAGCGGAGAGAGGAAAGAATGAAGGGCTGGTGAGCGGTGGGCAAGGAAACTGTAATGTTCGGCATAGGGACCGAGGAAGCGAGGAAGTGAGGTCTGTTGGGGATGCGAGGAGGAGCGAGGGGAAAGAGGTGCCGGCGAGGCAGAGGGCAGAGGACAAGAGCGCAAAGAGCGAAAGTTAGCGAGCCAAGCGAAAGCGCATGGGGCGTGGGTAATTTAGTTTCCAGCGGTCCCAGGACACTCCGTACAGAATGTGGGGAAGATTTAACAGTTGACGGCACCTAACTTATGGCAACGGCACGGAAGGTGGATAGGAAAGGGCAGAAAAAGAAGTAGCGTATTCCATTTACAGCACTTAGGGGAGGAGTAGTTCGTATTTTGAGGTCGACCACGAGTTTAACTACTTCAAAAGTCGGTGACACAAAAATATTTACATCAACATAGTCGAACGAAACCCGTTCCCTAAATAGAATTTTATTACGTCACAGATTGAGCGTGGGACATTAAATGTTTGGCCTAACTAGGCTATTCAGAACTCTTCAGACCCTGAATAAACTTTCTAAAGTTAACAAATTTAGTAGTTTCAGGCGTGATGTGGTGAAAATCGAACATAATGAATAACTGATAGTAGCACTTTTCAACTGGATAAAATTTATTTTACAACTTTTACTTTTACAAATTTTTATTGTACAACAAAATGTATTGCCAAAGTTAAGTCTGAGATCCAAATATGGTAATATGGTACAGTTTCGTTTGGCACTATGAGCAATGTCTACACCCTTCTTACGTATAGTTATAAAAATGAGATGCTAATGCTGCAAAATTATTTTAAACAGCCAAAAATTAGATGCCGGGAAGCTCACGCTTATCTCATGATGAAAAGGAAATATGTCGCAGGCTCTGGTTGATTGGCTTTAAATGAACAGGAACTTGCTCTCTTGTATTGTACTTTATAGTGGCCTTCATCATGGCAAGTCAAACTTCATTCTTCTGCGACCCACTTAAAACCCTTAAAAATCAATAATTTATTTTTCCATCCACACCAATTTTTGTACGATTACTTATCACGTGTACCAAATGTATCCACAGGGCAAAGGTATTTTTGTTTGGAATGGAAAAACTCGAGTTTTAAGATTTATTTTATAATGGCGGGAGTCAAATCATTCCAAACAACGCTTACGCACACGTACCTTATCCTGCTTTACTTCGCAATTGTCCATCGATGGAAAGAGTTCATTCATGTAGGGAGAAGGGAAGCACGAATTCAATGGAAATAAAAATATGTCCTAGCTGGCAGCTCGTATTTCTTTCCCATAACCGGATAGAAGTTGAGCGAATGATTAATTAAGCATCTCCTCTCCGTGGATAGAACCCGTTGCAGGGTTATGTTGAGTCCCCGAGGAGAAATATATGTAGTAAAGAAGGAAGCGAGCCCGGATGACTCTCTCATCACGCAGCCAACGACGATGGCTGGAAGATTGAGAAGAGATGGACGAGGACGAGGGAGATAGTAGCTCATGACAGGTAGGGGGAGCAGAGGGGTCGAGGTCAAAGGCGAGGAATGGGTGTGGGCAGGTTATGAAAGGGAGCATTCAATACAACCACAGAGTTAAAAAGGAAGGGTAGCGAAGAGCCTAAAATGGGAGTAAAAGGAACGCAAGGCATCTAGGAGATTGACTGCACAGATGACTAATACTAGAACAACTAGCTAAGTATGTATTATGAGATGAGTCCGAAATACTGGATATATTTATTCCCACGAGCCTTTATTTCAGTTACATTTTCACTAATATTACATAGACATATTGGCGTAACATTTGATGAGGAAATAGCTGTGGATGTGCATGTATTTTTATATGCATACACATATATGTAATTACATTTATATATTGTATTTATATCTAATCATAAACACAGTAATCATCCCGAAGGCCGCTTTGGTAGGTGATTGTCGAGTTCACCCAGTGTAGGGGGCCAGTTCCTTTCCTTGTGCCGGTTATGGTTTCCCAGGAAGATCTGGTACTCGAAAAATCACATAGCTAGGGTGTAGCTGCAGGTGCCCAGAGTACCTTGCACAGACACAGAGCACACACATATATATATATATGTATGTATATATATATATTATATATATATATTACATATATATATATTTCTGACTCACTGATTATATAAAGGGCCACCGAAATACTTTCTTTGCCTTTTTCCTTCATGTTTCGCTTTTCAATTCAAATAGCAAGTTTATATATGCATTTGTTTATAGAAAAACGGTGTTGGATGATTTTAGCTGATTGAAAACCTGATAACCAGATACAAAGGTAAGCTCGATTTCGTCAGAAGAGGTAACTCATTTTTTAATTTCCGATTGAATTCTCTTCAATAAGAAGTGGCAGCACTGTAGTCCCGAGGGAAGAGCAAACGTTTGCTAACCAGACTTCATTACTCCAATCAAGAAAATTATCTCGCAAACTTCCATCTAATCACATGCTGTGAAGGAATGAATGCCCGAACCTCCTGGAAACCCGTTTACGGCAGAGGAACATATTCCCGTGACTTGAATTGTTTAATTCCTCACCCAGTATAGGTTAGTGGCATATGAAATACCTTAAATATGCAACATAATTTTAGGTGGAAGACCTTGGGCATTTCTTGGCGGGGTAGGTTATCTTTGAATGAATAAAACATCTCCTTTGATATAATAATAAATACGACGTGAGTTTTCATTTTTATCAAGTAAGAGAGAATTTACGTAGATCACCAGCAAAGAGTTCGGTACACCAATGACACGGAAATTCAAGGGGAAGTCGGGGAAGGTGGGAGCAGATAAGCGTGATGATGACGACGCGCATAAGAGGAGGAGAAAGGCATGATGGGTTCACCGAAATGCTTGGTAGTGGGCAAGGGGGCGAGGAGGTGGAGTCATCGGGAAGAAAGTCGAGCGCTACACATAAAAGGCGCTCTCGGTTGAGTTTGCCGGAGGCCACCTCATATGTCAGAGCCGAGCCAGTTTCACATTAGCGTTCTCCCGCAATAGTAACCCGTTTTTTTCAGTCGACCATCGATAAATGGCTCCGCTCTCGGCCAACTTTTATCCAGGTTTACTTCCAGGGCGTATTTCCTCGCATCATTATGACCACTGGTATTTAGGCATGTACTGACTGGTCTGTCTTTGCAATCCTATTTCTCTATTTCAGACTATTCTTCCTCTGACATTTTACATTTATAAAATCAATTCTTCATCCTATCCCAGTATTTCCCCCTTTTGTTGATGTTTTTTCCGCAAATTTTGAAAATAATTTATTTTGACTGCCCTTTACTTAGAAATAGTTCATTTACAGGATTATCAAAGCGAATTAGCATTGCATTCCCTATCATCTTAAATTCTTCTCCCCAAACATGGGGTCTTAGGTAACACGGTTTAATGGACGACTCTGAATCACGCAAAACATATTTTCTGCCAATTACATCTAGTTGATCGAGATATACGATTTCATTGTTTACAATAACTTCACGGAAGACACAATTTTTGACTCTGGTTTCTTATTAGACTAATATCAGGTACCAAAAAGTCCCAGAGAGTCTTCCCATTACAAATAATTTGACAGTTATTTACAACTTTTTAACTTACATTTCGAGGTTTCACATTACGACACTTAAAATAACTTTTTACTACGAGAGTAAACTTGACTGGGATAATTGTTAGATCAATATAAATTATAATGAAAATTTTATATCAATGATTTTTAGCACTAGATATTTCATATCATATCTTACTCTTTGTCTTTCATCGAATGTGGCCCCGATAATACAGTTATATAGACGAAAATTTATTTACGTGATTTTTAAATCCTTAAGACCGATATTAAATGGGAATGGTTCCCCCATTATATGCCGGGACAACTATAAAGATTTTCCATGTTTAGCAAAAAATAAGTAGAATGGAAAACACTACATGATGTGCCCATCAACTTAAAATTATCAGATTTTAAAAGGGAAAATTTGAATGTTTCTCTCTAAAATGTATATATGTATGTAGAAATATATTCATATTTATATATATAAACACAGATTTATATTTTTTTAAACATAGAAACACAAAGAAAGGACACCCACATATGTAGTTTTGACGTTTCGACGGCTCGACCATCGTCATCAGAATCAGATTGTTCTTTCTTTGTGTTTCTATGTTTTTAAAAATCTACACCTGTGGTTTTATATACTTGTGCGTCGCCGAAGAGCATTCCATTTCGAAGAAATATATATATATATGTGTGTGTATATATATATATATATATATATATATATATATATATATATATATATATATGCACACACATACATACATATACATGCATATATATACATACACACCCAAAAGCACAGTAAGAAGAGTTTATGTGTTTGAGGGAGGACAGCAGAGGAACTCCTTCAGATAAAGGCACTCATGAAAAAATAAGGGAAAAAGAAAATTCTTGAAGAGGATGGAGGGGAAAGGGCGTGTTGGTGAAGGCAAAATGGTGGGATTGGGGAAGAGTTTGGGAGTATGCAGCAAGGAATAAAAGAATGGGCATCAGCCTTGGCCTTAAAGAGCGAAAGAAAACGAGACGCCCAAATGGTATTCAGGGGACTACACCGCCGTCAAAAAAAAAGGTACTTCATAAAGATGGTGATCTCGTGAAACTTTCCTCAACGCGTAACCTCATCAAGGAAACATTTGAATAAAATCTAAATAGCGACGCTTAAGGAGAGTTTACCGTCCGAGATATCCACGGGAAAACGAGAAAGAGAAAGCTATGCGTACATCGGCTTCCAAAACGCATCCAGGCTTAGACTACATATTTATTCTGCTTCATTAATCTGCGAGTAAAGCTACATACAGGCGATACATACAGGCGATGTACAGGCGATATTTTACAATACATCTCGGCGGGTCTAACCCTTTTCACCCAGAAATAGGAGCATTTCTATCAGTATCAAAGGTTTCTCATATACCATACAATACCGAATACGTATGTTCTCGTCAAGATGATCAACAAATAAGTTTCTCAGTTACTTCTTCGATGTTCTTCCCTTATGGAACGTTTCTGCAGCTCCGCAATATCATGAGAATAACGCAGCTTTATTTCCTTTAACCAGCTACATCATTTCGTTCTTGACTGAGCTTGCAGCCGTCGAGTGTATCTGTGGAGTTGAGCATAGTGGGCTGACCTTAAAATCAACGGTTTATCAACAAAAAATGTGACTGCACTGCGAAGCCGCAAACAATTGGCGACGGTATTTGGACTTACCTCGGGCAAGATTGCCTGAAAATTCTACGAAAACCTCTTCGGATGCTGTGACTTGGCGAGTGGCTGCCATCAAACAATAGAACGCTTATTACCCACAGGAAAGGGTTGCAGTATTTATGTATGTATACGAGTGAAAGCGAAGGCGTCATTAGTCGGTACAGCAAAACTCAACTCATTATGGTAAAAATTACCTTAACGTCTGCAGGACTGAGATGCGGAAGACAGCGGGAAACCACCACATCACCATCCCGAGGAGCAGCTGCTCTTAAAATTTGCATTTTTCTTTAATTGAATCATATGAGACCTAATGGAGTCCTCTTTTAGTAAACTATTCCGGAAGTAAACTAATCCCTCATCTGGATCTTGAGGGAGGGAGTCAAGAGGAGACTACAGGATAGAATATATCAGTCATATGTGTCAAACATTTACGATAGAAAATTGGAATGTCCAGTCAATAACAATACGAGTATAACGTAAACGCGGAGAATCGTAGAATGGAATTTAATATCTTAGGATGAAATGAAATGTTCCGAAGAGGGAGACTTTTGAAGCATGAGCTACACGATCATTAACGCAGGAGCCTGCGTTAATGATTGGAAACGGAAATACGGGATTGGGCATAACGCTGCGAAGAATGCTGCAATGAGAGTGAAAAGCTTCCTACATTATCACTTAAGTATTAATATCCTAAAGATAGCAGCTGAACCCACAGATTCCGCACTCGTTTACAACCTGACGGACTAGGATGACGACAAAATGCATGCAGGATATTCATGTACAGGGAAAAGTGAACGGTGCTAACAGAACTGTGAGACACTACGTAAATGAACGCCCGGCAAATCTCAATGCCATTCCGAATATCAATGGTTAAATTCTTATTGCATATGAAGAAAAAGTGAAGAGATGTAAATTGTATTTAAAAAATATTATGACGGAAGAGAAATACATATAAAAATACTGGAGGAAGAGGATAATTTCGACAAAGATGAGACAGGACAATTTACGAATTCTCAGCTCTGAGTTTGACGCTGCAATGAAGAACTTTTGGGAAACGAGACACCGGCACCGCGAGTTGCGGCATCTTCCGCAGTTTCTTTGGAATTTGTCTAAGGCATAAACAGCCTAAGTGAATATAATTGGCTTTAACCTTGTGGATTGTGGCGTGTCGAGCACAACTACGAATACCTGTGACATTGTATGTACGGCATTTCATCACAACATCTTGTTCCTTTGAAAGCCCCCAAAATTTCAGAGTTTAAATGTTAAAAAACTCAACCGGACATTGAGAGATCCGGGTTCGAATCCCGGTTGAGGCGAATGACTTCTACACTCTGAAATCATTGCATTGGAGCAAAAGAAGCTATTCTCACTCCCAGGCTCGGCGTAAAAACGAGGATACAGAGGTAGACCTAGAATTGATCTCGTAATTTGGAAATTGTTTGTTGAACTACTAGAGAATCATACACAACCTAAAGGAAACTGGAATGAAGTCTAACGATAGAAGATTTATGCAGGCCCTATATTATTAGCAGACGACAGTGGTTAGATGTGGCGAAAGCGCGGAAGAAACTAAAAAAAGAAAGGGATAAGGCAGAGTTTATTTTTATCACCCTGGATATTTAATGTGCATATTGAGGAGCCCGTTAAATAGATCGAGGAAAAAAAATTATGCTAGAGCACCTATAAATGGCTAAAAGATATTATTTTCTGCATTTTACAGACAAGATGGGTATACTTGCAGGGGTGAAAAACCCTGAAAACTTTGTCCGCCGCTCTGGAGGATAGATGGAAACATACAATCTCCAAAAAGACAATATTAAAACTAAGGTAATGGACTGCATTCGAAGTTAGAAATTCTCCAAGTAAGACTTGAGAAAGACACAATGGTACACGCGGAAGATTTATGGTCTTTAGAAGACTTGCTTTGGAAAATGTAAGATGGAGATTGCATGCAGGAAAGGAATTGTAGAAAGGGTTTTCGGTCTGAAGAAATCACTATTAACGGTAAAAAGTAGTTGAGCATCACTCTCCGAATTGAAAAGCCACAGTGATGATATCATTTAGCTTTTAGCTCGCATTATCAATAATTATCCACACACTCGTGTTATTATCTATACCTTTGAAATGGTAAGGACGATATTCGGTACACAACAAGATAATAATAAATAATACATATTTCATATTTGTTTCAATCAACATTAGTTTAGAAATGAGTGACAACTTTAAATATTATTCGCAAAATTCCGTTCTAAAGAGGGATGATACGGATTGAATTAGAATTTTATCTTTATTTTTCCTGGAGAAAAACAATTTTACTGCTTCAAATGTGAATATCAATCTGATTACAAGCAACAATCCAAGAACAAGGTACATAAAAAACATTCCCAAGAAGAGATATTCACTTAGAATTCCTTTCGCATAATAACGGGGAGTGAACTTCGTGGGAAATCGAATACTGGCAGAAAGAAAAGCTTTATGATCCCAGTCTGAATAATATAAACCTAAATTAAAATGATAACCATTAATCTACCAATGGTGAAGGGAGCCAAACGTTTATAGAAGGAATGATAATTTACTCTGTAGGTAAATAAGTTTTTATAATTAATAAACAAACAAGGTCAACGGAACGTAATTTTTAATTGTATGAAACACAAGACACGCTCAAGACCAGGACCCATTGCTGAAATATGTATCAGATGCATGCTTTTATGACTTTGATAGTTGAATATCACACTACACTCCTATGTTTTTCTATTTAAATCTACAGATATATGCTGTGCATTTATGCATACTACTATTTACACAGTGAATCTCCAATATTGGATTGCTCCATAGGTTCCGCAACAATTCAGGGTAGTTATAAAGACTCGATGTTTGTATATACTGTTGGTAATACCGGGCTCAGAGAATACTTATCCTTCTTTCTAATTTAGTCAGCAGAGAAGTTAAATAGTTTTCGTTCCCTCACCTGTATAAAGTATTAAAACATGTAGTAAATATGTTTGTGTTCAAGTTAGAATGATTCACACTGCGTGGCAAATCTTCTCATTCGTTTTTTGAAATGATATTGAGTTGAGATAAAATTGAAGGTTTTGGAGAAGAGGGCAGGAGATATTAAAGGGGAGAATATCTCGAGGAGTGGCGAACGAGAGATGGTATACTGTATGAACCTTCATCTGGTTGGAGGATCGATTGGGAGGGAAAATGAGGACTGGGAGGGGGAAGCATCACGCTAATAGTGAAGAAGGCTAAGCTAGCAAAAAGGAATCAATAAAAGAATTCGAGAGGGAAAACTTTCCCAAGTTTTCGAAGAGGACAGGAAATGAAATAAAAACGTAAAGGGAGAGAGAAGTAATACTTAGGAAAGGGAAAAGAATAAAGGAAATGAAGAACTGATCCCGTTGAGAGCAAAATAAACATAAGGGGGAAGAATTGGAGGTGATTATATGAGGTTGGTGAGTGGACCTTTAATCCCAAGAGGTGTAAAAGCTGAGTTAGTCTCCCATTCTTGAGACTATACAAACAATCATGATTTTAAATTCACTACCAACACATTTTGAGTTGGTAAACGTTCTCATACATAGCACCGAGAATATCATAGACGAAATCTGTATCTGAATGACTGAGGGCTACCAAATAAGAATAATAGGTTCGCGTTGGCATAGAAAGAGGAAAGGTTGCTATACCACGTCCTCCATTACGACTAATCATATACGCCAAGAAAACTATTTGTAGTAAAAGAGGACATTCAGATCTTTTACAACGACTTGACTAATAACGTTGAATCTTACGCATGGAAAATTCCATACACCTGTCCATCCATACAGCTATTTCAACGGATTGCCTCTAGAACAGCTATGTATTAATTTCTCATTAAATACAACAGACCGAATGAATGACCTCGCTAAACTTCAATAAAAACGTATTTATCTGAGAAGGTGTTTTTTTGCATTGCTAGTGCTAATTCATCCACGAATTATAATTCTAACCATGTTACAACTAAGTTTCATAAAATACTAAGGGCATCATATGAGAATTAACGTCCCAAAACGAAAATAAACACACAACATATGATGAAGCACATTCATATTAACGCTTTAGAAAGATTCTTTTGGAAGAAAATATCAATTCTCTTATCTCTTGCAATTTTCCACCGAATAAATTTTCCACTTTTATTACGTAGAAAATTGCAATAGTTTTCGTGCCTGATATTATGGCACAGTCCCATTACATCACACCCGAATCTTTAATTTATAATTCTCTTATTCTTACATACCTATTGAGAAGATGATCATGATGAATATTTGCTAATTAATTGTAGAAACAATGAACGCATCACCAAGTTTACGAAAGTAATTCAACATTTGACGAGAATCAATAATCAGAGCACATACTTTTCATTTTAAATAACAAAAAAAATCTTTCATTGAATTGCCGCAAAATATTATTCCGGTTAACTGTTTTACTAAATGAACTGCACATACAAATAACTCACAAAAATAATAACAAAGCATTTGTAAAAAAATATCGTTCAGAATATTACATAGCAGCAAATGAATTCATGTATTAATAATGTGGTAAATGATTTAAATCAACAAACATTTTTATGGAAGCGTAAACGATAAGTTTTTAACGAAATTGTATCAAGCTTATGTACAGTGGCGAAAATTTTAAAAATAACATAACGCATTTACATTAAAAATTATAAAATATTCGCAGCTAAAGTTTGAAAAGATGATTGAATGAAAGAATGTGAAAGGAAAGATTGCTCAATCAGAATACATAAAATAATGCAAAAAAATAAATTTGTAGTTCCACGGCGAGAAATTTACGAAGAATCCTCAATTAATTCTAATTATCCCACTGTCTGCTTTTTCCTTGAAGCCAGGCAACGGCACGTACACAAGTTCACCAAAACATTTAAAGTAAAAATGTAGTTTAGAAGCAATAAATTTAGTTCCAATTACATAGTATTTAATCCACGGCTAATATTACACAAAATATTTGAGCCAATCCTTAATTCATATTTGTTACTGCTATAACACATTTACCGCAATAGAAAGAACTCATACGAAAGCTGTACCAATGAAAGGGGATCATAAATTTTTTTTATTCGCATTATTCAAGGCGCAAAAAATTAATTATTATGCTATACGAGTATAGGTAGTGTACTGGTATGGTATTATTTTTAGATTAAATTGTAAGGCACTCATTTATCTGAGGAAACGTTCAATGGCTTTATACCCGTATTGCGTCAATGGCAGTCGTTGTAAGTCTCTATTTCATAGTTCGTTGAATTTAAGTGAAAACAACCTTCGCTGAGCTGGGTATTAACAGGATATATTTTGTTAATTCAAAATCGATGTATGTATCAATACCAAGTATTTGCGTCAATTTTGCAATCGTCTACCTCCTGAGAACTCAGGCACACAGTAAATTTACAGAAAGAATACATCAAAACACATAAAAATAATAACATAAATGATTTGTTATGAAATGGAAAACTTATGTCGATGCAAATTGAAAGCAATGTAACCGCAATAGTTATCGTAGCAATCATAATAGACACTCATGTATCGTAATCAACGGAATGAAACATTAAGAAATGAAAAAATGTATAGAGCTACCATGATTAAAAATATAATAACTGGAAACTACCTAACAACTATCCAGAAGATAGTATTGACAATAATTTCTATTATTTAAATGTTTAACGTGATTATTCGCAGAGATAGTTTGTCTTTTTATGACGGGATAGTAACCAACTTCAATGAAATATGCATTTTTATTTAGTGCGGGGAGTGAGAGACGTGTATAGGCATAGGAAATAGATGTGGTTTCTACTATTAGCCGTCCGCGAGCGAAATGGTGCCAGCGGTCTTGAGTGTCATTTTAACTTACTCAGAGGAAATTTTCAACATAAGATCACTGTTCATTTTAATGAAACTATTGATATTAATCACATTAGCATACCGAATATGTAATTCAAAATAATAATTATTCATTAACAGAGCACACGAGGACCTCGTATCTTAAGGACTTTGTGATTCATTTCAACAAATTTAAACAAGAAAAAGTTTCAGATAATCAAGGATTCCAGTGGTTGAATTTTTTGTATAAATGAGGGATGACTACAGCAATATCATCAGGTGACCGGACGAAGTTGCCTAACGACGAAACCATGATAGCGAAAAATAAAAATTCCAGTGGAATCTGGCAAGTTATTCTTCCTACATTAATGCCTTATATGAAAAACTTCCACCAAGTAACGCCTGAGACAGTTCCTTGTATCCACAAATAATCAAATATGTAGATATTGAATTCATTTATTATTAAAAAACTACAAATTTCTATTCTTCATGGAAGTCTATCTGGAATCATCCACGCCATATTATCTGTGAGATGAGGATTTCAATTCAGGAGTTGGATCGTGAGATGAAGAAAGATGGGTCTTGGATTGCTGACTGGAAGACGGATTCTAGAATACTAGTTGTAATATAAATAGAAGTGTAAAGTTAAATGCGACTAAAGCGCTCAAAATTGATATGTAAGGAGAGGGGAAAATGATGAAAATACCAAACCAATCACACAGAAACTGTGCATTCATCATCGTCATCGTGAACAAACATGAAATGAAAATGAGGAAACATAAAAACCAGAGGATTCGTGATTTTCTATCTCTTTCCCTACGATTTCTCGTATTAATCCTTGGAATGTATTTCTTGGCTATATTCCATCTTTCTCACCACTATCTGTTCTTCCTTTATTTTTTAAGCCTCTCGAATTCCAGATACCACTCATACCTATAAATTCTGCTCTTGGCCGATAAAATTTGCAATATTTTCATTCCTTTATCTTTGATTTACAAGGATATACATCCGGTATAATCATCCATCTCTGAGCATCTTCCATGGATATATCATTTGTCCTTTGCAAGCGGTTTTTAAATAGTCGGCCACCACTATTATTTGCTTATTGTTCGCTTATCACCCATTTCGCCTCCCTTGTCCTATCTCAATTCTATGTTATAACCTTGGCCTTCAGTGACGACTGGATTCCAGTCTAATGGTAGTTATATTTTCTTACCCTTTGACATATCAAATTAATTAACTGATATCCCCGCAAACAACCCCAATTTTTTATCGTAATGGTCAACGGGCATGTAAACTTTTACGACAGCGATTTCTGTGGGCTTTGCTGCTGAATTCACCAAGACGAACCGTGGAGCTCTTTACTCTTATTTCCGCCCTCGTCCGCGGTCTATATACCCACTCCCGTATTTTCGATTACCGACACTGCAGACCCCGGTGGTGGCGGGGTAAGTACCTAAACTAACAACCCAGAGGTTGCGGGTTAGATTACCGCCTAGGTGGGTTTTCCTCCAGCTAGGGCATTGATTCTTGTAATGGTCTTCATTATAATATGTAGTGGTTAGGTGGAAGAGGGGAGACTAAAGTCTCAATCTCGCCTCAATAAGGTCGAAAAATAAAACAAATAATACTGTCTGAATTATCCTTTAACAACAGTTTTAATAGTCACCTTCTTCGAGACATTTCAGTACACTCATTGAGGTATTTAATCCCATTTTTCTCCCCTTTTCCTATATATCCTCTAATCTCCCTCATTCTAGGAGAGATTTAATATTCTAATTCCAGTAATCAATTTCATTGACCCAACTGATCGAAATACAAGCACTCCAGGTGGTTCCCGCTCAAAGATCAGAATAAAGCACTCGCTCACTTCTGAAATTTAAACCAGAGAAAAACCCTTCTATTTAAGAATATGAGCTTAGAGAAAGATGAGTTGTTGAACTAATGACCCTCGCGATAGTAATCAATGACTTCTTGTTTACTTTCAAATCGAAGTTAGCCGTAGCCGTTATAATAATTGTTACCAAACTTGCAGCTAAGTGTTGCTGAGGCCTTCAGTTATACTCGTGTGAATTAGGGCGGCTATACCATCTCCAGGGTAATCTGTAGCCTATTTTCTGGCGAAAGCCACCTACCAAGACAGGTCATCTACACAGAATGGACTCATACATCCTCCGAGTACCGGCGTCCATTGACCGATGACTCGATGCAAACCACTTTCTAATGCACTTCCTTGGCAAAGATATTCTTTACTCCCTGCAGCGTTGCGTAGACGAAAATGATTTTTTCTCCTTTTATCCATTTTTCTTCCTTAATAGCTATATAATTTCATATATTATACGTGGAAATCATATTTTAAAAGTTTGGAACTTGTATTTTGTTCAATCCAGTCTTTTTCAATGTTTTTTATATATTCACCCTAATTAATTGCCACACCTCTAGATAAACCCATCCACAGTTTTATATTTTAAATTATTGATATCTATCGCAGATTTGACGTTTCGTAACCATGGCTTCAGCTCATGTTATTGACCTTTTGATTGTATAAAGCAGAGTATTTAACCATTAGGAGGAAACCGAACACCACATCCACGCGAGAGTGTTGCAGTGCATGGAATTGAATTCATTGTCTTGTTAGCTCGACGTTCTATCACAATGATAAAAATAATTAAAGAGTTTATAAGTGAACATTGGAATTGCTATCGGATATTACATATTAACCATGAACGGCATTCCATAATCCACTTTCAATAAAACAGGTTAATCATGTAAGTTCTTGATTTATACGGTTTCCAAATATTCAAAATTATTCCGAGTTTTACGACGGTACTGCAAATATTTATTATACGAATATTTAAATTTCTGTTATTATTCGCAAAAGTTATAGAGCCCCAATTAAGGCGGTTCGTGCAGTGCACACCCTAACTTTCCTTTTGCCTTACAGTCGCATCTAGGCATATATGCAACCTCTGAAACAATTGGAATATTGAAGTAAATCCGGTAACATTTCTAATGTGACCTTATGAGTTTAGCAACTTTTCTATTACCTTCAAATGTACTCATTCTAATTATATCCCTCCCTATTGAACTCGGAATTAAATTACTGCTTGGGCCAGATTTCTGGAAATTTTATTTATCTCGTCATTTACAGCGATCGCCTTTCGTACATGTGTTCACCTACGAACATTGCCAGAAGGTTCATCCTGCCATTAGCGAGCTGTAAAAATAGTTTGTGAACTTTTCAGCCCATAATTTTGTAAATTTAATTACCATATTTATGAAGCAAACTCTCGTCATTTGACCCAGTTAGTTTTCTGGCCGTAATTCCATGAAAATAAATTAAATTTTAGCCACACCACTCGAGTAAATGGGTCCTTCAAAATTCTTCCTTTCTCATTCCAATCAACAATCTCCGATCGATAATTCCTTCTGATTACAGAGACCTATCAGTGTATATCCACCCTCAATCTGAAGTCTACGGATAACAGGTTTCATTATCGCATTTGGTAATGATCGCAGGAAATTTAGAACGTGATCCGATTTGGTCCGCTTAAAAGTCGTCTGTTTGTCCTCTTTTCATTTTCCGCGTCGTTCTCATCCTGATCTCAGGCTCTCCATCCCCTCACAGACGCTAAAATGTCCTCCAAGCACTCGCCTCCTTCCCTTCTGCCAATCCCAACCGAATCTCATTATCGATATTCACCTGACGGCCTCCAAACCTCTTCGAATCCTCCCCCGTCGCCTCCCTTAAGACTACTCATCGGCGTCTTCCGTCTCCTGTTTCCGCCTTCAATATTCCTTCGATGCACTCTTTAGGTGCTTTGGAGGGCCGCTTAGCTCTCATATCCTCCTCATCTCCTCGCAGGCCATATCGCCACCTACCCCTCCCTTCCAAGTCCGCTCCCTATGCCACACCACTTGCTCAAAATCAGCTTCCACTCACTTCATCAACGCCGTTCTCCCTTCCCTCAAACCACGACTCAAAACTCTCCCAACTCTCAACTAAAACCGACTCGATAACCGAGGGAGGGCACACATTTTCTCTCTCTCCTTCACAACACTCCTCCGTCGGTTCTACTCCCTTCCCTTTCCCTTCTCGCGCCCCCTCCGCACTTTCCCTCCGCCATCGACGTGCCTCGAGCCTCCCCTCTCCGCCGTCTTGCAAACGATTCTGGGCGTCCCAACTCCTCCGCCAAGTCTTGCCAGGCAGGGAAGCGCAGAAGAGGATTGGAGAGACATGGCCGCAGGAACTTTTTGCCCAAAAAGAGGAAAGGAAAAAAATGAATAAAGAGCTCCTGCTCCGGCCTTCTCTGGGACACCGCCCCTCCGTCTTCAGCATTACCGGTTTTATTTTTCTCTTGCCCCCAACCTCTACCCAACCCCTCCTCCTCTGGCAGTGAGTGGAGAACCATTCAATCTCCTTCTTTTGCCTCTCTATTCCCTCCACCGACGGAGAAGTGTCTCTAAAGCGGCACCTTTTGCATACGGCATTAGGAGGAATCCGCATATTTTTCCCTCCTCCCAATCCCTGTCTACGTATCCCTCTTTGGCCCCCGTAAAGATGTCCAAGCGCATAGGAAAAGAAATAAGTGGTAAGAGGCGAAGGTTTTTTTTCTGGGTTTCCATGAAATATGGATGGAAAAGGAGAAGAACGCCCGCCGGCCGGGGACATGGGAGGGAAGATGGTTTCTCACGCCTCCATCCGACCACTCTCTCCTAAACGGCGGTCGCAACACACGCCCCCTGCCTCTCCTTTCTCTCCTCTCTCCTCGCCCCCAACCCGGCGCGCCAACCCCATCCATACCCTAGCAATCGACAAGCTCCCACCGACCCGTTCCCCTCGCTCCAGCCACCTTCGCCCTTTAAAGATGTCACTCCGAGCTCGCACAGTTCTGCTGCCCTGACTACCCTTTTCAAACTTACACACACCCCGAAGAGCACAACGTATCTACGTGACTTCGAATGACGCTCCTATCATTCACCCTGTACAGTCTCACTAAACAAATATCCAAATACTCATGGCATCGCCTGAATTCGATAATGACCCTCGATAGTTTTTGCACCAATTACGCGTTTTTTCTATTTCGACCCATAATTATTTTCGTAATGACACACACAGTGCTCTCGAGTATTGAATGTACTTATTTATTCCATTATATTCTTATTTCAAATATTCGCTGAATAGCTTAAAAATCGTAAACTTCTTTACGGTTTCTAACGAATTCGTGCTTAACGATTTTATAAATGAAGAATACGAGAGAATTTGCAGAGTAAAGTGGACAGTCTTTTTCGAATTTGAAAGTACAATTTGTTTAATGTCATTTTGCTTATGCTTTTTTCAACATTTTTTATTCACTCTTTGAGTAAAGGAACGAAATATATCCTTAAATTGATATGGGTGCATCACGCAGGTTCCAGCTCATCATTGGTTCATTTAAAAGTAATCTATTTATTTTCAGTACGCTAAAAAAGAATTTGGCTATACTCGATTTCCCAATATTCTTAATACCCATTACAAGAACACAAAAGAATAAGGAATATAAAATGGCCGCCACTGTATTTATGTCCATTCATTTCCAATATGCCTACAGCATACCTTCCCTTATATCAGAGCAGTTCAATAAGCTTCAAAAATTAACTCAGACCCTATAAATAGTGTATGAACGAGTAAAAGAAAGCCCAATATTCATTCGACGAATCAAACTAGTCCATCGCAGTGGGACGTTATCGTTTCTTCTCAAGCGCAAGAAAGTTAGTTCACATCTGGCAATCGTCAAATCAATTTACTGCCGTACCAAACCTACACATACATTTACCTCCATAGACACCATAAACACTCGTGCATGGTCAATTTCTCCCCTCATACTTCACTGGCTCATTACTTCCCATCTTCTTTGCTCACCCTCACTCGTCCACGTGGCTATCAGCCACTTTAAACTCAAACTCGACTTCACTTTCTTACCCAGATGCCTCCAAACTCGGATCTCCCTCTGACCCTCCACCACTCTGCTCACTCTACCTGCCACAAAAGCGATATCGGTATTCCACTCGAGTGCTAAGAGAGGAGCTGGGATGGGAGGGGATGGAGGGAGGACGGGAAACGAGGGCGCGAGGGAAGGGAGGCAGGATTTCGGCGGAAGTCGCCTTTCGAACCTCGAGCACCCTCATGA
Organism: Hetaerina americana; assembly: GCF_022747635.1. Classification (NCBI taxonomy): domain Eukaryota; kingdom Metazoa; phylum Arthropoda; class Insecta; order Odonata; family Calopterygidae; genus Hetaerina; species Hetaerina americana. The sequence goes on along the minus strand of NW_027286874.1, from coordinate 8,784,442 downwards.
ATTTCCCAAGACCATATCTCGCACGAATCGATCCCGGCATTCAACATATTTCGTTCACAATTCATGCTTCTGTGTTCTCTCTTCCTCCATACTGGCATTCCTGTTAGCCACGGACAGGTCAAAGAGCATGGTAGGCGGCCACGTCCCTCGCGGGGAAGAGATAATAAAACGGTACCGAAAACTTGGTTCCCCTGCATAGAATTTTTCTGTAAGAAATGGTTCACTCCTACTCCATTCACAACAGTTTATTTCACTACGTCATAATCCACCATAAATGATACATAAAACAAAAATTGATAAATTCAATATATGACATAAATATTAACAAAAGCCACTGCCATCGTATTAAATGCTATTGGCTAGCTTATTGGTTAATGCCAATACTTGGAGCGATTAGACGAAGCCTGGCCAGCAACATTTCACCCAACAGGTTTTCCCTCACACATTCTTACCGCTAACCTTTTGGCTTTGATAGTCATCAGAATGTTTCGGTCCTTTTCAGGCTATCTCGGAAATTAAGTACGAATGGTTGTACGCTTTTCACAATAGCATTAGAGATCTGTGCGCATAACTGTAGATATAGAAGTCCAAAGATGGTAAGTAGAAGCCTCCTTATATATTTTTTGCAGTCTTGCACCTCTGTCATGCGTCATTAAAGTTGTTAAGATTCTATTGCACCTACCAGCGATTCCTTTAAAACCGATATCTCTTGAATCGTATTGCTCCATTTATTATTCTAAATGCCAGTTTCAAACATCTTCTCCAAAAACTCATTTCTATTATATTAATTTTCTAAGAGTACTGTGTAGTCTTAACCTTGGCACCGTATGTTGTTACAGGTTCGACTCTAGATTTGTATATGCTTCGTTCAGTGTTTCCAGGGTGTAAACCGCTTCACAATTCTGTGCGCAACTTTCATTGGAACTCCTTCCCTCCCATTATTTGTTGCCGCGTGCGTGGATTTTCTTGAACATAAACCTTCGATAATACGAGGGGTAGTTTCTAGATGCAAAATGTCGAAGCAGTGATTCGAAGGGCGAGGGAAACATGAGGGGGGCTTGCCCCAGCTCTATTATTCAGGGACCGCACTCCTTTGGGAGGGAGGCGAGAGAAGGGCATGGGAGTGAGGCGAGTTAGTGAGGAGGGATGGTAAACGAGGGGCGAGTTCGAGTAAATTAGTCCTGTAGACAACGTGTCCCCCGCTGGTGATGCGGGGCAGCCATTGAGAGATAGAACCACGCTCGCGTTCATTCTCAAGTATCTGAGCTCAATTTTAATGATGTCGGTTTCATGGCAGATGAAAATCTTTTCTTTATTACGCCCGAACAACATTCTGCAGAATTTCTTTCTATTCCAAATTATATTTTGCTTTGCGGTTTTCCCGGTTCTACTTTCACATTGCTTGGGTTACCTCTTCCCTATATATTTGGTGGTCTGCCGTTTAAGTTGGGTTTGGGATGGATACAAGACTGCATGCTCCTACATTTCTCTGTCTCGACTTAGAATACAAAAACTGGCACAAAAATCTGCAATAAACTGATCTTCAATCCCCTGCCCATTTTATCTCCCTTTATTCTGTCCAATACCCCTATTCTATCCTCACCGACTGAAATTTCATCGCTAATTATAAAAATTAAAACGTTCCTTAAATCAGGTTTAATGAAGTATACATATTTTTACGCTTCCTATACGAGACCCAATAGAATTTAACTCCATTAATTAAATTCTGTTAATGGAATTAATGGAGTAAAATTCCATTGGGTCTCTAATAGGAAGCTTAATATAAAATATACATCATTAAACTTGATTTAGGGAATATTTCAATCATTTTATTAATAGATGCAATTTAAGTATATGAGTATATTTTTAAGATCATTTCAGCGCAATTAAGTTGTTAACTTAATTCGTATTCTATGTCAAATTCTTTCCGTCTTACGTAGCATTTCATGTTAGCTAACATAACATTTTCAGCTGTTAAACCCCAAAATTAATTACAATTTTTCTTACCCTATTCATAAATCAGTTAATGTTTCTGTCCTAAAAACTACGGCAGGAGAGGTCTACAACTACCACACGCAAAGCTATTCGTAAATTCTACCGTTTGACGCAGCTAATCCAGCTGCCCTCCTGCCCTAACCACGACCACGCGTTGTTTCCTCATAATCGCGTTATTCCTCCAAAGCACCGATCAATCACTCTTCGAGGCTCGAATTCCACGCACACGTTGTCCAACGAGTGATTCCATTTCCGTTGAAATCTCATTATGAGTATAACAGAAAAGGGAGAATTAATTACGGGTAACTGTAAACTAATAGTAGACTATTTAGTTCGTGAATTCCATACACCGTCATTAGATTGAAACAATTGAAGTTTGCGATACAGTATGGTCTGTGTATTGAGAAAAACTTTGAAATGCCAATTATCAGAGATAAAAATCCCTGCCTTACTACTATCGATGCTACAGAAAAGCGTCTAGCGGCATAATCTAGGGAAAAATAAATCGGCAAGATATGCGGAGAGAGAAATATTAAGGAATAAAAAGGGGAGGAATCGTCAGGGTTAAATAATTATCAAGATTCAACGTTACATACTAAGAGGATATGTTTAAAATGTAAGTACGCTGTGACTAATGATTATTATTTCGTAACTTTCTATTGAAAAGCTGGAACGTATTCATGCGTATTGAAATATGTCTTGATTTCTCTGTGATAGGTCATAAATGATCTTTTACCAATAAAAATATCGAATTGAATCTCTAACAAATATTTACACTCAGGAAAATTAAGGGAAGGGGGTTTCTTGTATGATTCATTTATCCACACAGTTATTATATAATTGTAAAACACATAAAAAGTTTCGTAAAATATTCGAATATGCTATGCAAAAACTTATGAAGTATTTTGTAACAGTTTAAATACGTTGTATTTCCACGAAACATTGCCACACAGTCAAACAAAGACGCCTGTCAATGTACATTTCATTTGCTTAGCGCCTGAATCTACTCTACCGAGCGGTTCGACTAACAACCGGGAAAACAAACCAAGAAGATAGAAGACGGCTTCAATTCTAACTCAACGTGATGCTTCCCTTTTATTATTGAAATACTTAAAGTTATTGAGAGGAAAATATTAGACACATATTTTTTTACTTTACAGGATATCAGTATCAAATACGCTCATTTTTAGAATATATTTAAGGCTCTTAAAATAAAATAATACAATGATCTCGAGTCATAAGTGAACGCCGTGTGTATTTAAGGTATGGAGATTGGAACGGTACCTGCACGAACAGACTTCGATGATGAATCGGTGGTCAGAGGGTACAACGCCTCGAGTGTGCGGGAGTGGATTAATCTCAACTATAATGGGCCCCTCAACCAGGAAGCGAAGCTTAGAGGAACATTTTATTATCAACTGAAGTCATCCAACAGCCCATTTTATATTAAAGAGGGGTTTTATCGTAATTCTTAAGAGCCAAAAGCGATATTATAGACGATGCATTCTCTGAATTGAAGGATGACCACGGAAACCTATTGAACATTTCTTTTCGCGCCTTTAGTTCGGGGTCATCATATCTTTCAACTACCGAGGCAACATGAAAAATTTGACATCTTAAAAACAAAGTTAAGATTCTATTCAACAGTTATGCTCACACCAAGTTCCTGAAATTAATGGTATTATTTTTGTTTCTTTTCATATATTCGCAAACATAATCCTGGGAGAATTTTGTGAACTATGAGTCATGATTTACGAACCAATGGAAACTGAGGCGCTGCAAAGCATTTCTAACACTCGATAGCATACGGGATTCGTGGTTTCGACTCGCATCAGCCTCTGGGAGAGTGGAAAATGCAAATAAACTAAGTAGACCGTATAAAACTTCTGTTTTTCGTGGAAAGTAAGAATAAGTTGCATGATTACGACAAAATGTAATTTCCAAATTATATCAATTTTTTTGGATTCACGTAGTCACCACATGCTAAATATTTAAATATATCCTAAGGCATCATGATGGAGTATTTTTTGGCAATCAAAATGGTTTTACTTTATTACCTGCAATAATTCTAAAACACTAAAAATTGCTATTTTAGGCGCACTGTACTTCAATTTTCCACAACAAGCAATTTACCAGTTACCAGTCCCAATGAGAAACTTAAGCAGTTTCCAACGCTGCACGGTTAATCGGTAAAAAAACGTGTAATAACGAGAGTGTCTGGGAATAATGTATAGTTATATCCCGCTGGAACATAGTTAGCAATAATATCATCACAGCCCTTGAAAAAAGAGACGAAAGAAAAATTTAAAAAAGAAGAATATCCTTGAAAATCAGCAACGGGTATTTAATCGATTAAAAACCAGGGGAATCCAATGAATACTCAAGGACTGCAACTGTTCTTACGAGTGAGGCCTGATCGACCAAACTTCCGCGCTGTGTATCAGTCATCCGTGATCTTTCGGTCGGTCAACCAAACGAAACCGAATCGCTAAAAGACAAAAAAAAAACTTCCGACTTGGGGTTGAGGCAATTACGATTGGAAAACGTTTGTCGGAGCGCTTATTGAAACAACAGGGTATTACGAGATAATTTCTTCAGGTAACATATTAAGTTAAGTGGCATTATAGTTAATATTCGCTCAGACATAATATAAATTAAGGATCCGTCATTTTTTCGCCCACTTTTTATAGTATAATTACATTAGAATATATTAGTAAACTTCAGTTAGCGTACATGGAGAAATTCTATATTGACATGCATCTTGTGAAAAGAGCTCAGTGAATACTGTGAATATCATTTCATGAAATTTAAGTTGCCCCGTGTTCCATGGAATAATCCCAGGACATTTGACCATCGATTGTTTTGGTGACAATTTCAAAATACGAGAAACATTGATGAGTAAATGGCAAAAACTCAAGAATATGAAAATCGCCGCACAAATAATCGACATTTTAAACTAATATCACTTAATTTACCTTTTAATTGATTAAAAGAAATTATAAGTCATTTATTTGCCAAAAGCTTAACTATATCAGAAACATAGCATCAATGCATAACCCAGGGATTCATTGTGTACCGTTAATTCTACCATCAATCTCACTACGTAGTGATTAATTTCTTCAGCAAAAATGTGGGGTGCAACAAGCCTTTGATCTAAACGGCCTTTTAGTTAGGCATTCATTGCTGTTAAACAGATTGCACCCTCTTGCATACACTCACGGAAACAACAAGTTTTATTTCTAACAATCTCTTAATTGATGGCAACATTTACGGGAGTATTCCCGCAAAACACTCTTGGGGGAGATGAAATCTCTGGCTTTCACCTACCACCGACAGAGAATGAATGCAGCCTCTGTTCTTTCGAGTAACAAATGTTCAGCCCTTACCGCTAATAGATCATCGCACCTTACAAAGCTCCAAAAGCACATGCTCAGCACAGGACTCGAAGCACAAGATAAATAGGACGAAGGAGGCCTTCTCAAAACAAAACACGGACATTCACTCGATCTCTGAATCCTGTGTAGTTTCCAAGAAAACCTTCTCTTCTTTCATTCTCTCACTCGCCCGGGGAAGTCTACCGAAGTGTGGACGAAATTACGCTCAGTGCAACAAATACGCGCTAAACACATTTCACCCAACAAAATACCGTCTCCAAAACTTACCACTCCACCTAGTTCTCAGTTTACCTCATTCTCCTCAGAGCGAGTCGACCACAAGAATTTATTTATTCGTGTCTGTTAACCCGGCTATGGTGTTTACAACTTCTCTATCGATTGACAATGGTTTCAGGAAAGGCTATATGTAGGAGAGAAGAGTAAAATTAGAACAGAATTGGAGGAAATGTTAGCTGAATGGAAGGAAATAATCAAACTAGTCCCATGCTAACGTCTACATGCATAGCACATTCAAATAAAGGTATAGTGGAAAAGCACAAACCGAAGTAGATTATTTGTTGAATATACATGGTGTGTGTATATATATATATACACACACCATGTATATATATATATATATATATATATATATATATATATATATATATATATACTCATATATACAGAAACATATATAAGGAAAAGGGATAGGAACACGTATAAAGGACGAACACAATAGAGGTGGGGAAGGCGGAATCGAACGGATCACAAGAGTAAAAATCTTTCTTCAACCGGGACTCGAACACCGGATCTTTCCACTTGCCGGGCGGATGCTCTTAACCACTTGAGCTATCGAGGATATGTAATTTACCCTGAGATCCGTGGGTCTTATATGTCGCCAAGCGCCCCGATTCTTTAGCCAAGAGATGGCGTCAGGGGGCTGTTTCACCCACCAAAGGAGAAATAGACAATACAAAAGAGGAAAGGCCTTGGTTAGAATTCATACAACATCATACAGGAAAAGAACAGTGCGTTTCGTGGCACGCATAGCCAGAAGAAAGAGATGAGCCACATTGGCCAAATACACATTCAAACACGAAATCCCGCCAAACGGCGAATAAATACTCATATATACAGAAACATATATAAGGAAAAGGGATAGGAACACGTATAAAGGACGAACACAATAGAGGTGGGGAAGGCGGAATCGAACGGATCACAAGAGTAAAAATATACGTGTTCCTATCCCTTTTCCTTATATATGTTTCTGTATATATGAGTATTTATTCGCCGTTTGGCGGGATTTCGTGTTTGAATGTGTATATATATATATATATATATATATATATATATATATATATATATATATATATATATATATACATACATACATTGGTTTATCTTCCAAGAATAACTTCCCTTAAGATTTCTGAAAAGCGGGATTTTGATTGAATGATTTCACGGAAGGATGTAGAGTCCTCAAAAAAAGTTTAACTTTTTTAAGATACGAGCTGTACTTATGGTCGAGATGATCTTTTTCAGGACTCAGTCATTAATTCAGTGATTTGACAGGCGCCCAAGGGCTCTTATAACTACCATCTTATTTCTAAGAAAAGGACTCCTTTTCAACCACTTTTCCCTCCTGCCCTCGTCCTTGAATTTATTTTTCTCGCTAGGTAGGTTTCGTCAACCTTTCCACCAGCCGCTCACCCAACCTCCCTAACTTGCCAATGGGGGTAATGTGCGTTAATCGCCAGTGCCCGGGGGTCGACGACGTCGCTTTGCCGGGGACCGAGACCAGCGGGGCATGGGGATGGGGAACGTGAGGAGGCGGTAGAGGGGCAAAATGGGGGATTGGGCTGGGGGCGGGCGATGCGATGCCCGAGCCCTCAGGCTCTCCACCGTCCGGGGTCTCGGGTTGCTGCCACTTCACACCCTTTCGTCTCCCTACCTCTCCATATGCTCAACAGGACTCCTCCGAAATTCACTCAGCCTCACGAGCCGACGAGGCGAATAATCCAACTTTGATCCACTCTGAAAGGATATGATGCTAACTAAGTGGTTCCCATCCTTCACTTTCCCTCCATAATTTCCCCCGTGCGTACGTCGCACCCCGGAACGGTCCACAAAAAGTACGGAACATTTCCTACCGCCGCCCTTTTCCGCCGGCACGCCCTTTCCGCCACGGATTTTGGTAATCAGAATATGAATTCCACCATTCATGAACGGACTGAAAAAAGAAGTAACCCACGTTGCCATGAGATGAGGTGTTCAAGATTTCTAAGATTTTGATCAACTTGCATCACGGTTATTCCGTAATTTAATGAACACGTAGTTTCGTACAAATCGATTGTGGACAAGAAGATGAGCAGGGAATCTAGAACATTTTACGCAGGGTCGATATGGACTAGAATTACTGGGTCATTGCTATTATGGAAGACCATCTCCATTCAATTTTACAAGTTTTTAAATGTATAATACTAATGGTAAAAGTGGACGCCGAAAAAAATTAAGGCATGGCGTGTTAGTGATGACGGACCGCACCTACCGCAATTAACATATATAATTTCAAAATATTTGATAAAGACTTCTCATTGATGACCCAATCAGTTTTTAAACATTCTTGTCGCTCATATCCGTAATCAAAGTCACTAACCTAATGAAAATTATTATACAAATTGTGTTATATCCTATTGCGATTAGAAATTTCTGAGCTAGGTATATCTTATAATATTTTTCATATGAAGGCCAAAAAATGCTTATATTTTATTATATGCCAGGGAAAACGCTTAGAAGAATATTAGAGGGTACGAAAGCAGTCAAGAAAACATTTATTTTATATCTTTAAAGAAACTTTGAAGAAAAATGACTTTCGATCTCAAAAGAGAAATTACGTTCAAGATATGGTTGGCCAAAATTGATACGTACGAATTCGGGAAATTTTGCGGATTCCAATTTAACTCCATGATGAATTGAACGAAATTCATGTATCGAAACTTCCTCATGTGGGTAAAATATTCACGCACAAGTAGTTAGATACCAAATGGGAGCGTGATATTTACGTGCCAGGGAATAGATCTCTTTCAAACGCAATCTTTAGGTGATATTCATATTCTATTTCTGTAAGAGCAATTTAATTTAGAGCATGAGAGTACAATAAATCTAAAAACAGCCTTTGATACATTCTCATTTCAAATGTAGTCATGTAATATAGATGAAAAGCTGGTGAACAGACGGGTTCAATGTATATTAACAACTGCCGTGAAAGAATGAATGTCCCAAGTTAATCAAATGGCTAAGCATTTTGCACGAAAATGGGAGCGATAAATAAATGAATAGTTAATAATTCAATCTGGTTGTAAGTATAACTCAGATTTAATAAGTGTTCCAAGTATAAGTGGGAGTTCCTTAGGGCAAAGGAGCCTTTAATCGCCATCATTACTTAGTCTTACAAAAGTTACTTACGAAGGGTCTCAGTAAATATTGATCATAAATATTTCATATGATAAATAATTGTGGGATAAATTAACGTTGTTTTTTTGCATAATATGTACCAGGTATGGTGGGGGAGGAGAGAAAATCGATGGGATAAATACAAAGGGGGAAGGAAAGATGAATGCAGTGCATTTTGAATAGCGATGGAATGCTGAAGACTGTCAGGCAAACGAGAGAGTCAGAAAAAAGGACATGCATGCTGGACGAAATGAAGGGAGGAGGGGAGTACACTTTTTGTATAAAAAATATCAGGAAAAGTTTCGGAAAAATACATTTATTTCAGTTATTCCCACAATGCCTCAAAATTCTTCAAAGTACACCCCTTGAGTGTCGATACACTTTTACTAGGGATTTTCCAGAACTCAAAGGCTCTATTGCCGGCAAATTCCGGAATTTTCTTAAGGGTTCGCATGCAACCTTTATTGACCGCACTTAGTGTCCCATGGTGGTGTCCTTTGAGGAAGGGTTTCACTTTTGGGAATAGAAATTGTCTGCTAGTGCCAAGTCGGGACTGTCCAAAAAGTCTGGGTCTTCTTCAACGCGTTGCAGAAGGTCTTCGCAAGCCGACACTGGACTCTGTTCTTGGTCTTCCATCATGCCTTTGGGACCAGTTTAGCGCAGATCTTTTGCATCGCCATATTTTCAGTAATAAGGGTGTGCATTGCCATTTTATCAGGGCCAATACGATCTGCAATTATGCGCACACTTAACGGCGGTCTGAATTCAAAACTTCACGCACACGTCAGGAAAAAAAATGTTAGTGATACTGTTTATGGAAAACTTAAATGTGGGATTGCAGAACAGTTTATTTTAGTGTGGGTTGACAGGTTGTGTCTTAACACTAATCGCTAATAAATGGAGCGGTATTCAGTCTGTATTCATTAAAAATCTTAAGCAGTAAACTGCAATAATTACAAAGATGTGTAATGCATATATGGTACCAGTTTCATCGATTCGACTCCAGTGCTGCATCAATGGCAGCCGTTGAAAGTTGAAACAGCAATGACGAAGGTAACACGGAACTATGATTTGCAATTTGATATCGCCATAGAAAATTGTCGGCCGATTCATATTTAAAGCCATATAATAATAATATGATTCCAAATTTTTAAAGATTGGAGACAATCAATTGGAAACTGGACCAAAAACTCCAATCATTGATCTTAGAGAAATAAACTTCAACACAGATGATGCGTTTCGAGAGAATATGGTCGAGTAAGGAAGAGAACAGAATCGCAAATATTTAATTATTAATTGGATGGTACGCATAGGTTTGTGACAGAAGAATTGCACATGAGAAGTTCTAGTCTTCGGCGGTTTCCAATACTCTATCACTTGAATTACAGGACGTTCACATGCAAATTTGCTCACAGTTGAAATTGATGTTACAGGAAGATTGGGAGTTTTTTCACAGGATAATGCTGCAAATAAAACTTGGTTCCAAAATTTTGTTTCTTAGGTTAAACAGGAAGGCTGCATCTAGATATCTCCAGTACAACCAAAACAAAAATAATCCAAAGTTCTGGTCATATCATGTAGTGATTTTCAGGAAATTGTGTATCCGCGTGTCGTAGCAGCACTGTAGAGGGGCGTATCTTCCCTTTAGTCCAGAGCTAGCTCCTTAAAACCCAGACAACTTTTTCTTTTTCCCAAGTCAAAAAGGACACCACTTTGAACGAGCCTCCCTTGCAATTTTATTAACGCCTTTTATTATAGCTAATGGAGACACGACATCATTTGAAATAATTGGTTTTTTACAAGAATATTTTCGAAATAACATATTTATGAAATCTTTGGGCTCATAACACCTTACACATCACTGTTCTATAATGATAGACACGTCCGTAGTTTGCTTCTAAAAATTTGTTCACGATTTGTTTGAACGATAGATTTGTTTACCATTCCTAATTGCTGTAATTGGTTAACACCTAAGGGCTAATGTGCTCGCGGGGAACAATTTTTGCAGCTATTAGCATTCCGACTTCAGGAAAGCATTGAATACATATAGAGGGTGTTCTTATCGTTTCTGACACTAAAGTATTTTTTATGACAAGGGTTAATGAAACCCAAGCGCTAGGCTTTGGATCTTCATTTTAAATGATATGAATAATATAAATAGCTTGTTAAGAAATAATGAACAGTTCAAATGAATATAAAACCAAATACTGAGCAAGTGTCTTTTAAAAAATAAAAAAAGTTCTCACATTTATTTTCCTATTAGAGCCTACATCACAGTGATGTGAATAAGTCAAAGAATCTCGTATACTTCCTGATTTTGTAGGGCAATGCTTTTTATATGGAAAAACTCTCAATTTTAGAAAATACCCGAAGTCCATCGTGAGATGCCAATGTTTTTCACACTTAAAAAGGTAAAGAGATCTCCCTTGCAGACATTGAATTTGTGGTAGTGATGCCTTTATTTTGATTTGATATTGATTACTTTTCATGGGGTTAAAATATGTGCATTGACATTGATCGGCATAGAGCGGTGGCTAGCGTACAGGCTTCCCACGCAAAGTACCCGGCTTCGAATCATTGAGATGGCAGATATTTTTACAGTGGTATTTCGATCCCTACTTGAGGTGCTTCATTTGAGTAGAGCACTTTGAGTGAGTAGGCCGTCCGTCGGGAATGACGTTAGGCTTTGGACCCCTTGGTGCCTCTTGTTAAGAGTGGACTAATCCAGACGCAGGGTTTCTCTCCACCCTTCTTCCTTCCCCATCCATCCATAATGCCCCAAATGACCTCAGCTGTTGGTCACCTCCAATGAAGATACTACTAGTACTTTATTGTTTTATATTCTATTCGACAAGCTGCCATATGAAGATTTGGATCTCGATCATGGATTCTAGTTTTAAATACCTAGGTGTATCCCTGAATGCGTTCCTAAAATGGCACCAGAATATAATAGCGAAAAAAGTTCACTAAAGTGAATTAGGTCAGTCACAAGCGACGGTATGTGCAGTAGAAACTCATTTCTTCTTTCTGTTGAAAAAGGTGATTGTGCATTCGGAATAAATAGCATAACTGCAACATTAGTGGGTGATTTTGTGTTTCTAAGATGAATGCGCCATTTCCATGCTTGTCACTGAACTCATGAAATATATATGGACATTTATGCGAAAAATTACATACTCATATATGCAATTGTAACTTTGGACATTTGGCTGCGTTAATTTGCTATGCTTATGCATGAAAAATAAGTGCGTTTTAACGTTGATAAGTTTTCAGCTTTAGCCTATCTGAAATACGTACTGATTTTTTGCAAAGCATATGTCAATATCTATAGCATAATAATTTCCATGAATAAACGATTCGTAATTATTACCAACCCCATTCACCACAACCTTGATGTAGTGGCAGGACGTGTGCTTTCTCAACACCCAAAGAGGTAGGGAGCTGGAGGGAGCAATTATATTCGCTCTTGTAAGGGCGACCAAATGGGTCGAAGGATAGGAGCCAGAAGATAAGTAGTCCGAACAATGTATGTTCCTAAGGTGACTGCGAAGGCGTCTAACCGCGGTGGGGTAAATAAGTAATGGTGTCAAGTTTAACACACAATTGAGGAAGGCAATGAGGACCATCACAATTATTCCTCTCAAGAATGCCATGATGGACAATTTAGAGGCAATGAATCCTGGCAATGGCACTAGGCTCGATCGTCGACCAAGTGTCGTGGCCGACAGAGGGGGAGGAACAGCTTCCATGGTCGTCATCTCACTAAGTCCTTGCGAAGCGAAAAATACAGTGACGACAAAGAGGGCCAAACTTTAATATATATCGTGGTTTAGTACGACGCAGAAACATATTCATCATTACAGGATGATAGGCATGGATTGGAGGCTTTTGAAATGTGTGAGTAGAGAAGGATGGACATACTGCGGTTGACAGAAAGAAAACTAAAGGGGAAATGCGAGGTAAAGGGGGAAAGAGATGGGTTTGTTGGAACAAAATGTAGTAGAGGCAGGAAATATGGATGCACAGTACTTTGATTGGCAATGGGATATTGAAGCTCAAGTTAAAAGGAAACGGAGAAGGGATGGGAATAGGATAGGGTTATTGGATAGAATGAAGAGAGAAAGGAAGTATGTGGAATTGAAAATAGGCTTATTATATGTAATGTGCATATCAAGTTGTGCTTTTATATGAGAGGCAAGAAAATTGTTACTCAACCGTCTTGAAGCTTGTATTCATTCAAAAGCTACATTTATTGGTACGGGTAACCAAAATAGAAGTGAAGACATGTAATTGTAAATCATCGAATAAAACGCCGCAATATGAATCTACGGATGAAGCAACCTATTCAGAACTGCGTTATAAATCATACGTGGGATATTATATTTTGTTTTAAGCATATCTGGCTGACAAGAAAATATGTTCAAAAATGCATGGTTTTGGTAAAATGATTGCATTGATAAAATTAACATTTTTAACTTGTCAACTTTATATTAAATGAAAATCCAGGCGATGATTTATTTTATTCACTTTCAGTAGAAAAGCTTTCGTTACACATTACATCTATGATCATAATATTTCAATGTGAGAACATGGAAACTCTAGGTCTCCAGTATACACGGACATTTCAACTTGTACAAACGATTGAACCACGTCCACATTGTTTATCCTTGCGCGTCACCTAAAGGAGATATAATGCGGCATACCGTTGCCCATGGGGTGAGACTTTGTTACGGTTCATACTTCGTGAACTAAATTTTCCCAAAGCAAAAAAAGTAACTTTTAATGACGTTAATTTAAGCTTTGACCCAATTTTTACATCTTACGTAGCTTCAGAGTTATTTCTAAAAATTTTTAGAAGACTGTGGGTTTGAAGACGGCTTAATAAATGAGTCAAGATCAGTTCAAAAAACTAATTTTTTGTTGCTTTTTTGAGAATACCCGGATGCAGGTTAGTTTGGATCCACGGGGTTTTTCGAGATCATTTATGCGCTCCAGTACTCGAAACACAGGTTTTGGGGTAATCGGATTTCAACTAACTGGGTTTTATCGAGACCAAGAATATCGCAAAAATGCATTAAATCACCTCGTATGCCATCAAAGCAGACTGTGACGTTGGAGAAGTCACAACAGCTGCATCAAACAATATTCTCATTACTCCGCTTTAGGATTCGTTTATTCAACAGAATAGATTTACTTTTAACTAATTCTGAATTTGTTGGATTTAACGCTCTGTTTGATTGCTAATGCTTGATAACATTAGACTACTCACACCAGAATGATAAATATGCGCAAAAGTTATTCAAATCAAGTGTCTTCCACTTTTTCATTAACGTTCCGATTTATGTCTCAATCAGCGGGATGCATGGAATAATCGTCAATTAATTTATACGTTTCCTAATACCTTTAAAAAGTGCAAATAAAGCACATTGGATGGCTCAAACATGGACATATCCTTATATTTATCCAGGTTGTTCCGTAAAAAAGATCCATATTCTATGCTTACTTTATTGAAAACGTAGTAATTAAATAAATGGTGATCATAGCAATATAACATAAAATGCCATTCACTAATCAAATCTGTATTTTATTACAACATCATAAATATAAGAGATTACAAAAACCTTCCCGAGAAGTGAAATCCCCCAGTCCAGTTTAGAACCACACCAGTTTTGTAAATTCAGACCCCTAATAACACTATTTCAATTCTAGTAAACAGCATATAACTACGTAATTGATTAACTATAAAACTAATTCTTGGCGATTGGGAGTTAGCAAAGTTTAAAAATACCGAAGAACTTGTAAAATAACCATCGGTGATGTGATTCAATCTACGCAATCTTTACCTTGCTCCATTTCTGAATTTTCAGAGTTAAAACGCTATTCAATAAAATATTAAAGCTCATTATCCTGCCAAGGGCTGCTATCGTTTTAGAATTTCTACCACTGATGCAACTGAGAGACTGATCCAATAACACCGTCAACATATTTCATAAAGGCTAAAAATTTACTTTTGGTGTGCGGATTTTAAATTCCCCTTCTCAGAAGTGATGCTTGATTCCAGATGAGCTAAATCAAGATGAAATTACTGCGAGAGATGCAAGAAAGGAAATAAATTTGAGGACAATGAGAGAGCATTGGAGGGCTACGTAGAGTAAAGAAAATACGTCCAAGTATCTCTACTGGCGGTAAGGATGCATGGGTTATTATTATGGGTATTCTACAATTTATGAGGGCTTTGGTTACACACTGACCAAACAATGATACATACGAATCATGCTTGTATCTGAACTTCGTCTAAAAATGCGCTATCTGATAAACAATATGAAACTCTTTCCTGTTTCCGTATACTGTCTACCTACTTAACGCAAACGTTCCTTTGCTTTTCCTTTCCAAACCTCTTCTTTCTTACATTATCCCCTCATATTACATTCTTTAAAATCAATCTAAAATGAACACATTATGCATCCACCTTTCATACTTCCTTTTGTTTTCTCTCAGTAAACCTCTGTACTACCCCATCATGTCTCGAACTTCGTTCATTTTCCTTCCAGTCCATTTTACCTTTTCCATTCTTTTCCACACAAGCATCACGACAGTTCCCAGTTCTAAACCTACCATCTTGCTTCAAAGACCAAGTATCCAAGTAATACCAACACATACTCCAAGACAAAATTTTAATTGATCTTTTGTTAATGTTCTTACTCAAAGTCCATGTCATCAATTCCCTCCGCCTTGCGAAAGCTTCTTTGCCCAAGGCAGTTCCTCTTCCTGTCCCTCCACTTTGATGATTTTGGTCCCAAACACTTCCGAAATAAGTTGACTGGTCCACCTGCTCCATTTCATGAACTCCTATTTTAATATTAAACTTCACCTTTTCTTTCTCGAAACCTGCATTACCTTGGTTCAGCTCACATTAAGCATCACTCTATTTCTATCATAATGATTTTCTAATTTGCATAGTTTATTTTGTAACCCTTTGGCTGATTGGGAAGGTAAAGAGCATGCGTTCTACGAATACTAGCTTAATGACGTTAGTTAATGTGTGTTATAAAAACATTCATTTTTAACATGATACTTTTATTCCTACTTCCATTAGATTTTAAAACATTTCGTTGGTTTTCCGATTGTTGATTTTTATAATAAATTGAGTACCTCGAGACACATTAGTTAAGGTTTCTTAATTTATTTAGAACAAAATTAATAAATACCAGGGCTGTCCAGAGAGTAACTTCCTTTATTAAAAAAAATACACCGGAATAGATACAGACTATTTATTAATTTCATCTCAAAACTACATATCTCTAATATTTCATGCATAATCGCCAAGCAGAATTGAACATTTTTCATATCTCTGAACTATTTTTCAAATTCTTCAGCATAAAATTCTGCCGCCTGAGATCGCAGCTAACCAATCACGACATTTTAGAGTTCCTGATATTTTGAAACCCTCCAAGCCAACGCTAGTGTGTGTGGTAGTGGGACCCAAATATGGCCCTATCGCTGTCGCACAATCTTATTCTGATCCCTCATCGTTCGTTGAAAAAATCACAACTCGAATCTATCTGTTCTACCCTTGATCTCTCCAACTTTATTGACATGATCTCTCCCACCGTAGTACGATGAGAACGACTCAGTACTAAATGATAAATAATGAGTTTTCGATCCGAGGGTTGGTTCCATACTCAGAGTATTCGAAATCCTCACTCGGTGGCGGGCAGGGCCCAGTTCCTTCCTCCGCACTGTCTGCGGGGTCCCACGACTAAAGCCCTCGGAAAATGACACCATTTGGATTACCCAGAACATTCCCGGGGGCTTCACCAAGGATGGGACCCCCGGCAGGCTGCCGATGCCTCTATGTATTCACCAAGCTACCTAGTTACTACCTTAAGGAGGAGAAAAACGGTGAATCTGAAATATTTTTTTCTGTTCCCATATTTGCCTTTCTATTGTCACTCAAAACCTACTTAATCCAATTCTCTTCCCTTCTTTCAATATCTCCCATCACCCTAGTTAATAACACCACCCTGCTTGGAAAGTGCTTCTGACCAAACGTAATTCTCACTTAATAGCATCACCGATCTTTCCACTCCCGTATAAAACACTTGTTAAAGATGCATGATGCTGGTAATAGTTAATGCCATCAACTTCAATTCATAACTTAGTAACATATGTTGGAGCAATAAACATCCATTCATTGGCTTGTTCATTTTATCTTCGCTTATCACCAGCTCGTCGAGACGAGCTAAAAACATGTAGTAGCCTAACTAATCAGGTCTGGTTCCATGACACTGAGTCGTAGAATTCTGTGGAAAGCTTTCTAAAGATTTCCGTTATCGTAAAACGCCGGTAGTCACGAACTTTTCGTCAATATCCAGGTGCAGTCCATTGTTCAAAATAGACAGGCTACTCCTGTCATCACCATGGACTTATATATATATATATATATATATATATATATATATATATATATATATATATATATATATATATATATATATATATATATACTACCTTGATGAAAAATTTCCCGGAATTTATTCAGAAAATTAAAAATACAAGTTTATTCATCTAAATCTATATTGTCCCCTTCAAAGTAATCCCCATCGACTGCAACACACTTATGCCAGCGCTTGATCCAATCCTCGAAACATTTTTTATATTCGGTTTTCGGTATGTCCATCAGTGCTTCCTGCGATTTTTCCATTACTTCCTCTCGGCTGCTAAAACGCGTTCCCCGTAATGGTTTTTTAACTCGATTGAACAGAAAGAAGTCACAGGGAGCCAAATCAGGTGAATTCGGTGGCTGTTGGATGGTATTTGTTGCATTTTTCGTCAAAAAATTACGAATAATGATAGCACTGTGTGACGGTGCGTTATCATGGTGCAAAATCCACGAGTTTTCTGCCCACATTTCTGGTCTCTTTCGGCGAATTGCTTCACGCAAACGTCTCATAACGCCCAAATAATACTCTTTGTTTGCTGTCTGGCCTTCTGGCAAAAATTCATGATGCACTACACCGTTGTAATCCATGAAAACCGTCAGCATTGCCTTCTTTTTTGACTGAAAACGACGTGGTTTTTTTGGTCTCGGCTCATTTGGTGAACGCCATTCACTTGCCTGATGTCTGGATTGCGTGTCGTACTCATAAACCCACGTCTCGTCTCCAGTAATGATCCTTTTGATGAATGTGGGATCGGATTCAGCCTCGCAAATCATGTCTTTTGCGACGTCAACACGGTCTCTTTTTTGCATGAAATTGAGGTCTTTTGGCATGCTACACGACGGAAACCCAAATCATTAACCACAATGTCTTGGGCGGATCCATAGGCAATGTTCAAGTCCTCCGCTATTTCTCTGATGGTTAATTTGCGGTTATTGACCAACATTTCTTTTACTTTATCAATTTTTTCACCGACTTTCGATGTCGATGGTCTGCCACTGCGTTCATCATCTTCGATTGACTCACGACCACTTCTGAACCGCTCGTGCCACTGGTAAACGACCGTTTTTTTTAGAGAATCGTTGCCGAAACACTTTTCCAACATTTCCAACGTCCGTGCGCCACTAAATCCGTTTTTTACGCAAAATTTAATACAAGTTCGTTGTTGCAAATTTAAATCCATTTCTGAAATTGTAAAAAATCGCCAACACACACAGAGATAGATGTACTCTTGGCTACGTAACTTTTGCAAATGTCAAGTTATGACACTAAGATTTAAAGGGAATATCAACAACAGATGTACCAATTTAACAAAAAAACAGAACTCAAATCGGAACGATGGGAGCGCCACACGGTGGTTATTCCGGGAACTTTTTGATCAAGGTAGTATATATATATATATATATATATACGCATTCAAACACGAAATCCCGCCAAACGGCGAATAAATACTCATATATACAGAAACAGATATAAGGAAAAGGGATAGGAACACATAAAGGACGAACACAATAAAGGTGGGGAAGGCGGAATCGAACGGATCACAAGAGTAAAAATATTTCCTTGACCGGGACTCGAACCTCGGATCTTTCCACTTGCCGGGCGGATGCTCTTAACCTTATATATATATATATATATATATATATATATATATATATATATATATATATATATATATATTCACTTTTTAAACGAACGACAACTCTTGTCACTCGTCACATTTGGTCCGTACAGATCACAAGTTTCCCGATGAATGTCAGAAGATTTGAGTTTTTTATAAGGAAAAGCCTAATCACAGAACGAACTTGATATTTGGTGGGAATTTCAAATATATTACTCCTGTAAAGTTGATACTAAAAACAAACGGCAAGTGACGCCACCTTCCAGCAGCAGCAGCTTGAGGCTTACGGACCTACTGAGTGCGTCCAACCATTCGGCTCCCTCCACTAATTCTCACGATACACGAAAACTGAGGCTACTTTCTGGACAACCCTCCTCGTAAGATCGTGCAATAATTCCATCTCGTTTCATTGGAATTATCCATTCGCAATTAAGCCTAAATCGAATTATTTTGTGCATTCTCTTGTGATTTTTTTTCAAATGCCTATGTGAGATATCGAGAGAAACATTTGGAAAAGTATTAATTTATACTTGGTCAAAATATTAAATGTACTGAAAAACATCTAACCTAATTTCAGGTAAACAATATCATCAGATAAACCTTATCATTCGTCGAATCATACAAATCTTTATAAAAACTTTGAAATAAGCCAACTTAAAAAAAAGCTTTGCAGCATTGAAGCCACCACATGCCATGTAAAATATCACACTTACAATGTGTAGATATGATCAAATAAATGAGAGTATATTTATCATCAAGGTGGCAGGATATGCATGACTTCTAAAATATTCAATAGTCCACAATTCTTTAACTAATCCAAAATATTTAGTTCATTTTAAGATTTACTGTCGAAAAGAGAACATACTTTACCCTAAAATCCATCACATTTATTTTACCTTATTACTCCCCGGTTGTACGGCTCAACAATAAAATAAGCGTAGTACAAAATTACAAATTCCACAAACGGCAAAAAATAAACAATGTTAAAATAACTAAAATTCAATATTCATACATTGGCTCATCCTATTAAATATTGACGCCAAGAATGGATATAATTAGTTCGACATGAATTGTTTACATTTGAAGGAAGATATTTAAGAATTCATTGAATTTTATATCCAATGTTTACTAAATAGTGAGCGACAAGTTAAAACGAGTAATTTTGATTATTTCACAATATTTTGGAACTTTGGTGTGGTTTATTGATAGCGTATCTTTCTACATTTACTGCACTTTTCAACGCCGCACGTTGATCATGATTTCATATAAATGATTCGGCTATCTAGCATGCTGAGAGTTTGTTCAAATAGTGAGAGAATTCCACATGGTCCACTCTCTCCACTCTCGGCAATTTATTATCAATTATGAATTTTACATGGTACTTTAGCATGGTTAAAACTAACGGAACTTAAAATGTCTCGTAATGACAATAAATTAAATTAAAAATATAGTAAAGTAAAAAATCTCGAGCATCGCAAGGTATGGCAAGTCGAAAGATCCGTGGTTCAAGTCTCGGTCAAAGAAATACTTTTTCACTTGTGATCTGCTCGATTCCGCCTTCCCCACCTGTCATGTGTTCGTCTTTTTTAAGTATTCCTACCCCCTTTTTCCTTATAGCTATTGCGGGAGAAAGGTACGACGCCGGTATTAAAAGGCTGGTGACAAGGATGCTAGAAGTGATTGATCGTCAAGGCGCCTACACAGAAAAATATCTAAACGCTCAGCCTTTCCGACGATGCTCACGAAGTTGAGAATAAATTTCATTTTTATGAATAAAAATAGGAGACCTTACTTTTCGAATCACCGTCGTGTGTGTGTGTGTGTGTATGCGTGTGTGTGTGTATATATATATATATGTGTATATATATATATATATATATATATATATATATGGTATGCCTAAAACCGGCTTCTTATTCATTTCCGCCACGTCAGGGAATACAGTCTCATCCACAATCCCTACTTCAAATCTTCGACTTCTCTTTAATGAATCTTGAATTCTTACTCCGCGTTTACTGCTTTTGCTCCATGCAAATATTTTAAAAAGATAAATAACATAACGCTTACAACCTTATAACTACATCATTAACTGGTCACAATGTATTTGTTCATAAAAAAATTAGTATCCATGTCTAGCATACATGAATATTATAGGTACCGAAGGATTTATTTAATAGCAAATCGATGAATTCCAAAGTATTTTTGGGCTAGGAATGGTGATATTCACCTAATATAAGCCCTATACTGATAATGAGGGTAAAGCTAACAATCTAAACACATTCTTTCAAATCGTTTTCAAGAACGATGTTGCCACCGCGTATCTCCAAGAAACAGTACATACACAAGCATAGAAAATCTAACAGCGGACGAACAACGAATTCTCAAATTGCTCAAAGAGATTACACCCAACATATCCCCGGGTCCCGAAAATATACCAGCTAGAGTGATAAAACATTTAGCTCCTAACTTCGCCTCGTACCTCGAAGTTATATTTAATAAATCCTTCACAGAGTGCAAAGTCCATAAGAATTGGAAAGCCATGCAAATAATGCCAAAATTTAAGAGCGGTAGCAGGGAAAACCCCAGTAATTAGATACCCATATCTGACTTCTATATGTTGCAAAATATTAGAGCACGCATTTGAATTTTCAGTTCAATGATGAAATACATTGACAATATTAACTATTTAAGTGACAATCAACGCGGATTCAAGAAAACCCGCTCATGCGAGACCGAATTAGGATTATTCACACATGACTTACTTTTATCGGGTGAAAGTGGTTGGCAAGTTGATGCGATCTTTTTGGCTTTTCAAAAGGCATTTAATAAGGTTCCACATGATTAACTTATTCATAAATTAAAGGGCACAGGTATAATTAAGGGCGCAATAAATTCAGTTTAATACTTTCTTTCAGGGCGGGAACAGAGGGTAGTCCTTGACGGCGCTAGTTCCGACAGCGTACGAGTAACTTCGGGGGTACCTCAGGGAGGTGTAATCGGGCCGTTGCTTTTCCTGGTTTTTGTTAACGATTTGAACCACGAAGTGAAAAGTAAAATTAGGATGTTCGCGGATGACACGGTGATCTATCGGAAGATATCTGGGGATGAGGATCGTTTTATTGTAGCACAGGATTAAGATTGCATTACTGAATGGTGTTCTAACTGGGGATTGATACTAAATTATAATAAATGTTCGGTGGTAAATTTCTTTAAAATATCAACGGGATTTGTTTACAAATTAGCTGGAGTTGACCTAGCAGTAGATAATACGTTAAAATACCTAGGTGTTACATTCACAAAATACTACCTTCATCAAAAATTTCCCGGAATTTATTCAGAAAATTAAAAATACAAGTTTATTCATCTAAATCTATATTGTCCCCTTCAAAGTAATCCCCATCGACTGCAACACACTTATGCCAGCGCTTGATCCAATCCTCGAAACATTTTTTATATTCGGTTTTCGGTATGTCCATCAGTGCTTCCTGCGATTTTTCCATTACTTCCTCTCGGCTGCTAAAACGCGTTCCCCGTAATGGTTTTTTAACTCGATTGAACAGAAAGAAGTCACAGGGAGCCAAATCAGGTGAATTCGGTGGCTGTTGGATGGTATTTGTTGCATTTTTCGTCAAAAAATTACGAATAATGATAGCACTGTGCGACGGTGCGTTATCATGGTGCAAAATCCACGAGTTTTCTGCCCACATTTCTGGTCTCTTTCGGCGAATTGCTTCACGCAAACGTCTCATAACGCCCAAATAATACTCTTTGTTTGCTGTCTGGCCTTCTGGCAAAAATTCATGATGCACTACACCGTTGTAATCCATGAAAACCGTCAGCATTGCCTTCTTTTTTGACTGAAAACGACGTGGTTTTTTTGGTCTCGGCTCATTTGGTGAACGCCATTCACTTGCCTGATGTCTGGATTGCGTGTCGTACTCATAAACCCACGTCTCGTCTCCAGTAATGATCCTTTTGATGAATGTGGGATCGGATTCAGCCTCGCAAATCATGTCTTTTGCGACGTCAACACGGTCTCTTTTTTGCATGAAATTGAGGTCTTTTGGCATGCTACACGACGGAAACCCAAATCATTAACCACAATGTCTTGGGCGGATCCATAGGCAATGTTCAAGTCCTCCGCTATTTCTCTGATGGTTAATTTGCGGTTATTGACCAACATTTCTTTTACTTTATCAATTTTTTCACCGACTTTCGATGTCGATGGTCTGCCACTGCGTTCATCATCTTCGATTGACTCACGACCACTTCTGAACCGCTCGTGCCACTGGTAAACGACCGTTTTTTTTAGAGAATCGTTGCCGAAACACTTTTCCAACATTTCCAACGTCCGTGCGCCACTAAATCCGTTTTTTACGCAAAATTTAATACAAGTTCGTTGTTGCAAATTTAAATCCATTTCTGAAATTGTAAAAAATCGCCAACACACACAGAGATAGATGTACTCTTGGCTACGTAACTTTTGCAAATGTCAAGTTATGACACTAAGATTTAAAGGGAATATCAACAACAGATGTACCAATTTAACAAAAAAAACAGAACTCAAATCGAAACGATGGGAGCGCCACACGGTGGTTATTCCGGGAACTTTTTGATCAAGGTAGTATATAAAATTTCATGCGTGTGGAATGAAAGGAGGAAGATATGTACTTGCCTTCGTGTAAAATGAAAGGATTTTTGCATGAATGTATACGCCACAGTGGGTATGGGTTTGCACGTATGTGTTGGTTTTGAATATAGTTTTGTTCTCTTTTACGGGTGGTGACCTAGCACTCCCCGCCACACGCCCTTGCGGCGGCGGTATTATGCAGGTGGGGTTTTATGTAAATGTAGATATCAAGTATGTGATATTCAGAGTTTAGGAAGCGGGACATTATAAATTTCCTTCTGTCTCGTATGCGATTTTCCATGGTGATGTTCGTGTATTAAAAAAAATCGCGCTATCCGGTTGGTCCGGTTTGCTAAGGCATCACCCAGAAATCGACAGAGTAGACATTTATCAAGCTCTAAAGAACCATACTGACCATGTAAAAGGTTAGAACACATGTAAATATGCTTGTTACTTAAACAATCAATGTTCATTCTCATTAACAATCCTGCTTCCAAAATATAAATGTAGTAATGGAGGACCGGACGCCCTCGAGACTCGTTCAGTTTTCGATTCTCACCATGCCAGGATTTTCTCTTTGTCTCTCCCGACATCGTCCCCAAAGGAGAAGAGGCGAACCGCCACTTGCTCGCCGAGATCTCACTCGAGAGATACCAGTGGGAGTGGAGCTTTCGTGGAACGGCCTCTCCTCTCGCTCACCAACAAGGGCTCAATCTCTAAGTTCTTCCCGTTTCTCCGCAGCCCGCCCCTTACAACCCCCTCGCCCCTCCCAAGACTCATCACTTTGCTATCAATCAGCCTAACGCACTTGGATTTCCATCCCTTCGTCGCAGCAGATGTTTTCTCGTTGCTCAGAGAAATTCTTTCACAATCTCTTCCGCTAAAGTTTCCTTCTGATTTAAACATGACAATTGCACTCCTTCTCAGCTGCCGTTTTAAAGTTCAATCGTCATTGACCGCCAGAACAATACTCCCAAACCAAAGGGACCCGTGCTATTCCTTTCGTCAGATGTTGCACACATGCCTTTAGACTAAAAACAAGCCTTAATTGGTACATCGGTACGCATTAAAACATGCTACATTGATGGAAAAGAGATCAATCTGCATGGAAATATAATGCATACTGCGTTGAACGTAACGTACATCATATTTTTAATTTTTGTCCTTGCAACACAATATATACTACCTCAAAACGCCGATGACAGTCCAAAGGTTTGAGGCGCTCTAAGCTTATATTTTTGTTGGCATCATATGTAAGTTACATGTATATTTGGCAAAATTTTGATTTATCTGAATCCAATTTTTCACCAGCTGCTAGTTGAAACAAGTTCGATGCATCTACGCCCCAAAATTGGCGAACAGTTGAATAGAAATGGCAATTTCGAAAAAATCTTGCAGAAATCTAGAGGTTCTACCATCCAAATAGGTTTTATAAATGACTTTAATAAAATCACATTTGACTAAATTCGGGAAATTACAGTATTATCTCAAGTTCTCCCAAACATTTTTTTCGAATTATTATTTTAATATATATATCGAGACCTACCTCAAAAGTGCTTTGGACAAAAATTGTCCAAGTAATATAAACATATGATGAAGGATTGCATTAGGCAAGCAAACTTTCGCAAGGAGGAATGAATTCATGACAGGAACATTAAGTTTAAGAATAGAGGAGATTAAGAAACGGCAAGTAAAAACTTAGATATGGAGCGTTGGTATGTACTGCGCGGAAACGTGGTCATTGAATCATGATGATAGACACGGAATGGATGCTTTTAAAATGTGGGTGAAGAGAAGAATGGGGAAGTTTAAAAGGATAGAAAGGAAAACAAATGAGAAAGCGCTAGGTGTAATGGCGGAGGAGAGGGTTTTTTTGGGAGAAATCATGAGGAGGTGGGAAAGGTGGATGTAGAGCGCTTTGATTGGCAATGAGATGTTGAAGACTGTGATAGAGGGAAAAGGTTGCGCACACGAGGAAGGGGAATAGGATTGGAATGTTGAATGTGATGACGGGAGGAATGAAGTATGCGGAATCGATGAGGGACATACTAAAGCGTCCAATTTTAGGTTATGATTTTGATGAGGAGAGATCAGTAAAAATATTGCGGTACTTATGTAAAGACTGCATCCATCCAAAAGCTACATTAACCGGTAGATTAACACGCTCAAAATAGGATAACCATTCATAACCATAAAAAAGCGAGAATTAAGCGTAGTGACGTGTGTTACCTCCATTTTAATATTGAATAGTCAAATAGTATACTAAGTAATATCATATTAATGTGTTCTTTACAGATTTTTATATAAAACTGAAATATTTTTATTTTATACTTTTTCGATTGCTACCCTAGAACGGAACCACAGATTTCCAAATATTGTCATCCACGTAGATGAGCATATTTTTACAACACATTGCTCAGGTTACGCCTTAATTTGCAACCTAAACTCGATACCGAAAACTCAGTTTAAGCTTGGCACGAAGAAATTTTATCTTGGAAGATATATATATATATTTATATATATATATAATTTATTTATTGAAATATGAAATAGTTAAGCTTTAAGTAGGATGTGTAGACGAAAACTTAAGCTTTAAAGTGATCTTTTTTTTCGTATTACTCTGTAATTTTGGAAAATGAACATCATCCGTGAGTTTTTTCGACAGCGAATTAGCCTGTTATATGATTAAAGCGACGACCTTTGAGTGAAATAACACTAACTGCTATTTTTTAAATGTTTTTATTATATCGGTACACATTATACGGACGATAGAATGTTTTATAGCTTACCGGTGGCAATTCTCTTACCGATTTATATAGATGTGAACATAAATATAAATTTATTCTAATAAGAATTTAATTCACTGAATTAATAAATAAATTTAGTATGTTTTCACACAAAAAACTTTTTATACTACTCCAGGTTTCTACGCTTAGGCAAAATCATCAGGTTTAATAACATCAGTTCATTGGACCTGGTGATGCTGCCTCTGCGCTGAAAGCATTAGTAGTATGAAACAGGTTTTTGTGTGAAAAATACAAAGTTCATTTATTCAGTGATCATGAGTCTTCACAAATTAGAGCCTCAAACCATCAAATTAATCAAGAATTTAATTCTTAATAATAATTTTCAAGGGGAGTTTGATATGGAACACATAAATTGGATATGCTCATTAATATAATAAAACGTTATAAAGTCGTCCATTTGAATTTATCAGGAGATGGGGGAAAGAGGGAATGGAGAGCTAGACCCAGAGACGAGGAGGGATGGATTGGTAGGCGTATGAAAGGACTCTGACGCCAGGAGAGAGACCCATTTTGGGAGGTATGATACTAATTTCCTGTTTTCTCAGAAAGTTTTTCTTCCATTTAATAAAAAAATTCTTTTAGCCCTTCGGTCCATTGTCAACTAAGATTTAAAATGAATATAAACTGGTCTTGGACGAAATTGAAAGCGCCCGGGGTCGTAGTACGAAAAGCGTTTGAAATACGGAGCGGAAAATTCGATATTTAATTCAACTTACCATTAAGTGAAATGAATCGATTGAATGTTATAAAGGATCATTCTTTGAATTAGGATATTTATGAAGATGAATTTAATGGCACTGAGCACATAATCAATCCGATTACATTCGCTAGTTTTGCTACAATAAAATGCATTTTCCGTGACCATTTCCCCTCATGAAAATAGCGCCTTTATACACAGAATATTTGGTAAACTACTGGTATACTCGTAGGTAGGTTTTGATCGGGCAAAGCCTACCCAACGGTGCAAGGATAATTCCCTTGTCTCGTCAAGGAAACACAACTAGTCATCAAACTCTACAATAAGTCCTTCTTCAATTCTTTATACTTCCTCCCTTCAACCAGTCCAAAATTCTATTCCTCCTAATTCCTAGTTGGTCTACCATTCTCTCCTCCATCAAAATCCTTAACATCCCAGGGCCAATCTAAATACTCTGCATTCATTTTTTCTGTCATTGGATTTCTTCTACCGTTTCTCTGCTCCGTCCCTAGCACTCCCTCGCCGATTTTCTTTCCAGTCCACTTCACCTTTTCCATTCTTCTCCACACACGTATCTCAAAACCTTTCATTCTAAGTCTATCATCTTGTTCCAACAACTAAGTTTCCGAGAAGAGTGAATACTATAAAATTTTTAACTGGTTGTTTGTCGATTATCTAATTCAAAGTCCCACTCATTAATACATTCCTACTGATGAAAGCGTCTTTGTCTGACGCAATTCTTCATCTTATATCCCTTCTTTTTCGACTATTTCGTCCATAACACTCCCCATACAGTTAAACCGTTCCAACTGCTCTATTTTATGAATTTCTGTTACTATATTTTCCGCATAATTTTTTCTTCCAGGAAAACTGCAAAAACCTCATTTTATTTATGCTGATTCTCATCCTATATCTATTGCAATGAATTTCCAATTCACTCAGCAATGCTTGCAACCTTGGCTGACTGACAAACTAGAGCTTGGTCATCAGCATATCAAATTGATTTTATGAATTCCCCACCGACTTTCATTCCTATCTCCACTTCTTCTCATGCTTCTTTCACCATTTCTTCCGCGTGTACATTGAACAGTGCAGGTGATAATGGACTCGCCTGTCTTCCGCCTCTTCCAAACTCCCCATCCTGACTCTCCATCAGCTACTCACACCTGACAAGTCTTAGACATGTACAGATTGCGGACAGGTCTCATATTCCTCCAATTTAATCTTATTTTCTGAGATACATTCATTAATTCTACCCAATTCATGTTGTAAAACTCCTTATCGGAAAATACGAAATAGACACATTCATCCTGATTGCATTCCATGCTCCACTCAATTAGTGACCTCAATACTGCAATGGTATCACGCGTAATCGTACCTCTCCCCTTACTAAACCTAAATTTACGAGTAACATACACTCGTATCATCCCCTCGGTATTTGCTCTGCTCTCCATCCTCATATTGATGATCCTAAGAACCAATTCAGCTGGTGAGACGTATTGTACTGTAATACTTCGGAAAATTTCTTACACACAAGGAATAATTATCCTGGCACTTTCATGAATGAAATAGACCAAGATGCACTCCGCATGATTAATATCCCAATAAGGAGGATTTTTCCAGCTGAAATACATTTAGCGCATATGTAAAGAAATAAAATTTTCATTAATTTATCCTAAAATCATCATTTACGGTGAAAATTCCATGAATTGTCATAATATTTAAAGAGGTGATTTTCTTTATTCGACTGTCTAACCAAGGTAAGCGCACTATAAACCTGTGACATATTCTGTATAGTTGAGGAAGGGATAAAAAAATTAGCCCCTTTAAATATTAACTCAGGTTGGATTTTTCAAAAGTCATTAAGGTTTGAATATATTTATTTGAGTGGTTAACTAGCAATCTATTTGAAATTGCGATCATTCTGAGAGCACAAAGGTGGAAATTGTAACCTACTTCCTCTAAAACATTTCTTTCATTAAAGAGTCAATGATGAAATGCCTTACTTAGACAAACCATTCCATTGAAATTTAGAATTAACACATTAATAACTAATAATTAAAAATTGAAATGTACTAGAGTATTCAATACGGTGATTGGCAGTCTTGCATGAAAAAATATTCTCTTAACACAATGCCTTGACAAAAAATAATTTTGACATGTTATCTAGTTAACAGAACCTTTCCAACTTAGAAACGTAACGTACAACGCAAGAATACAACGGTGCCACTAAGAGAAATAGACAACGAGCACGAGGAAGACGTGATGGCGGTGAGAAGGTCAGCCACCTGTGCGTTGACTGTCTGTGGGCCGCCTGAACAAACAAATTACATTTCCTCATAGATAGGGAAGAATTGGGTTCCCAGGGTCGCTGCAGCGTGGCCTGGGGAGGACACATGTTTTGGTCCAAGCAGCATGTAGGACATGCATGCGGCAAAGACACTAATTGTGTTGAGAAAGGACTGGAGGAAACATGGCGGGTGGCTGGAGAGCCGTAATGAACAGGGGGAACGGGGCGGAGCGAAGGAAAGATGAGCGTGACCTGAGGAGAAGGGCGAGATAAACGAGGTTGAGCTAGATTCGGGCGCTTAACATCGGCGGCAAATACACCCCGACGTGTCGTCCATCCAATAATATCCCCGATGGGTCCCATCCAGCGATGGGTCGTCACCCTCCGAACCAGGCAGGTACTTCGATGACCCTAAGATAAATAAGGAACTTTATCGACGTGGAAACTAACAACAAAAGGGTGCACCTACGGTAATGGTGGTAATTAAACAAGGCCGAAAATTTGGGCAAGAGTAAACATTAGCATTTTGATGAAAAATGCAATATTCTTAAGCACCTGATGTGCCACGGGACACTTGATACCGACCTACTCATTCATAATGAAGACTTAAATTTCATTCCGCATCAAGAATACGCAGTAATCACTAAAGTGTCTATGAAAGGAGAATATGGTGAACATGTTTGGCATGAAAAAATATGGATTTAGGCCACGTTAAATATTATTGAGTGTTTATAAAAAACGAACGTTTGTGCATTAAATACACACACACACACACATATATATATATATATATATATATATATATATATATATATATATATATATATATGTAATGAAAACCCTCCAAATGGTGAGCATGTATTCATTCACATAATCACAGATATAAGGAAAAGGGATAGGAACACATAAAATACGAACACAGGAGTGATGGGGAAGGTGGAATCGAGCAGATCACAAGCGCAAAAAGATTTCCTTGACTGGGACTAGAACCACGGATCTTCGAATTGTCAGGCCGATGCTCGAGCCTCCCTTATTCGTCTTTTATATGCGCTCCTATCCCTTTTCCTTATATATTTATCCATGTGAATGCATGTGTATATATATATATATATATATATATATATATACATACATACATACATATTCATATACATGGACCTGGATATAGATGGAGGAAGAGTGGTACAAACACACATGAAGGCCAACACAAGTGTGTATTTATAGATAAATATAAATGAAGAATAGAAATTTATATGGATATAGCTGTAGAAAAAATGGATAGAAACTCAGAAGAACTTGGCTAGTGGGGATGGTCAACTTGTTCGGAGTCCACGCAGAAAAACGTTATGCCCGGAGCATGTACTATGAACCTTCCACTTGCCGGGGTAATTCTATAACAATTTAGATTTCAAGGAAACATAATTACCACCGAAATCCGCAGGAGGCTTCCGAGTATGCAAACAAGTTCCCCGCTTGTGAGGTATCACACCTATTGCCAAAGAAATGGATGAATATTGCAGAGGGAATGATAATAGGGAAAGTAGTTAAGGAAACTATCAGATTAAATATTAAATTATTATTATTTTTTCGTGTAATATTTAAAATGTATTTAAGAGAGTTTAAAGTTTACATAACCAAATCAGAACTATAATTTTAGTTATTTTGTTTATATTTTGGAAATTTTATCAGTGCTTACCAAGGCTGCATTTGTTTATGGAAGCTTCCACCGGCCCCGAAGATGAGCCTTTGCTAAAATGGGGATTGCGTATCGTTTTTGCGATTGTATCGTTTATATTGTTGTTTTTATTCTGTTCTGTACCTTTTCATGATCACGGAAATAAAAACATTTCAACTTGAACTTGAAGTGCTATCTATTGAGACCGACAAAAATCGTTGAAATTGTGGAATTCTGGGATGAACATAAAATTTAACTCGGGGTTATAATCCTCCGCCTTATTTTTGAAATATGTGTCCTATATCTGTGTACCATCAAACCAAACTATAGGGACGTTCTAGCAAACGAATTTTTCCCGTTTTGAATTACCAGCGTCAAAACAAAGAATTACTATATAGTCCAGGAAAATTTGAGTCCCACATCCCTTTTATTTCCAATACAGAGAATGGAGCTGGGTACATTCGACATTAGCCATTTCCGAACGAATGTTAACCAATTTATCTTGGAGGGCAAAAAAATGCACAATTTCCAGAAGGACCAATCCCATTAACGCCGCAGAAATTTGTCGGAGATCAAAAAGCTACCTCGGACCGATAGCGCGGGAGACGCGAAAATTACCCGACAGCCTCCGTGCAAGGTGGTTGAGAAGGAGCGAGGGTAGGGAGTACGGGGCTACCGATCGGCAATTGCAAAACCGAAATACAATATCACGCACATCTGTGGAGAGAAATCGCTCCATAAAGACCTCCATCTGACGCTTCAGGCGGTCTGAGATATCCCCAACGCAGGGAGAGGACAGCAATAATAAGAGCTACAATCCGGGCATTACTGGTCGAATGCATAGGAAATCCTGAATACGGAGGGCTTTTCACGCTACCTGCTAAAAGCTCCGCAGGGCTTGAAAATGCTCCTTCGGGCATTGGAATGAGGATCACCGACTAGAAATAGAACGGGAAACTAGAAGCGAGCACGAAGAAGAAAGAGGGTATTAAACCTACATGATCCACCCATCCGACACATATAGTATTTATTAAATCAATTGGAGGGTAACGCCTCAGTAAAAATAAGCACGGACATAAAGATGACTCTAGATGCGGAAACAAAATATCATGCTATGAACGTGGACGGGCAAATTGCTGATTCAATGGCTAAATTATTCTGGGCATCGTTTAGTAAATTAAGTTTCATGTAAAACAATTTATATTTCACATAAACAATTCCAAAAATATTCCAAACAAAAGAAAGAATACCATTGGTTTGTTTTCATTGCACAGAATGAATTTAGAAAGAGAAGGTGCCAGAAATTTTCGTCCGGTGCCCATGGAAACAAAATCAGTTCAATTTCAGGAAATCAGGCAGAGACAGGATATGGCTCACCATTAAAAGTTGGAATACGTATGGCTTGACGGTGGGGTTATGACAAAATGGCACCGAAAATGAAGTAAGGAGGGAGACGGGATTGGGTAAATAGGCGCCGGAAAAAGGGAGGTCGAGGCAGGAAGCAGACATAGACGGTGAGAGGGGATGATTGCGAAAGGGGGAGGAGGGCAACGACGCAGGGATTTCGGGGAAGGGGCTTCCTGGGTGCAGGGAGATGGGCAGGCAATGAAAATCAGACGAGGGGATGGGGTGGCCGGATGGAAGAGGAGAAGCGGTAGAAACGTGGACGGAAAAAGAGAAAATTGGTAATTCTAGACTGTGAGCGCGGTTGGTCCCATATCGCTGGACGCTGCTAAGCTCAAGGGGGAGAGAGAAAGCGAGAAGAGATCGTTCGAAGTGGCCATAAGCCACCGATAAAGAAAAGGGAGACAGTGGCCGGAGGGGTTTGCTGAGTGGGGTGAGGCGGGAGGAGGCCTTGGTGGACGTAAGGGATGGTGAGACATGGACGAAGATGGAAACAAAAAGAAGATTAGAATCGAGAAAATGTTTAGCTCCAAGGAGAAAAAGGAAAGAGAAGGTACAAAGAAAATGAAGGAAGCCGCTCGGGGGAGAGAGAGTGAGGGCGTACGGTATTGAGAGGAGAAGGGACTTGGGAGGAGGGGGCGTGGAAAGGAGGTAGGGGAGCGTTTCCGAAAGGATTTATAAAACGATTTTCGGGAAAGAGAGAAGGCTGGACCCGCTCTCCTTGGCATTCTGTCACCGACGGTGGGAGAGGATTTTATCGCCCGCGGACGAATAAAACCAGACGTTAAAGATGAAATCCAAGACTATTCATCGCAGATCTTACAGGGAGTAATTGCGAAAGATTAGGCAGCTGATGAAAAATAGAATGGAATTCAAACGTTGGTGTGAACACACTGAGAGGCACATATCTTTTATATTCTTTCGAAATAATTTTCACAATTTTTGGACATAAAGCTATAGAGAGCAGGTATCAGTGAGCAGAAGCGATGAAAGCATTGAAGAAACGAAAATCAGGAAAGAATTTATTTTATTATCACCCTTGATATTTAATACTTATATTGAGTAGGAAAATAACGAGCACAAGGAAAAATATAGGAAAAGATGAATTGATGAACACACTCAACGAAAAGATATACTATGTATGGTATGTACGCTGGGATTTGCGGACTACGTAGTTAAATTGAAGAAAGAAGAGTTGAAAAGACACAATGGTGAATAGGATGAAAAGGATAACAAAAGATAATCAACATTAAAACCAAGGAGCATTTAAGGTACCGAAGATAATCTTCGAGCAACAATACAAGGTAAAGACACTGGAAAAAGGGGAAGTGCAATGCTATTCAGAAAGCAGGACCACTTGTGATGTTAGGTGCAAGATGGATAGGGTAAGCAGAAAAGGAATTGCGAAGAAGGTTATCGATAAGGGGAAACATCTAATAAAGGCATACAGTACTACTGTAGCTATAAGAAAACAATTCGCTATACATTGAGCCTACTTTCATACGGATGTGACTTGGGCGATAGGAGCAACAGAGGAAAGAAAATTGTAGCCAATAGAAATGTGATGTCACAGAAAATTGCTGAAAATAAAATTGACTGACTGAGTAAAAAATGAATTGGGCTAAGAGCGAAGCCTATAGAGAAGAAAAAATGAGGGAGATGGATTGAACAAATTGTGGGGCAAAATTGTTTATCGATAATTACAATGGTAAGAGAAACATGGGTAGGAACACAGGATGAACTACGAGAATCAGGTAATGGAAAATCACGGTGAAAGGAGCTGTGAGGCAATGAAGAGAATTCCAGAGAAGAGGACAGACTGGCGAGCTGCTTCAAAATCTACCTTCTGACTGATAACCCGTAATGATGACGGGAATTTACATATTTCTATATAAATATATTGGGTATGGATCGAATATGTCCCAATTTTCCTATCCCAAGTAGTAGTCGAGCGATAAATCCCAACCGAAGTCCACTATACCAACAATAGTTCTATGAATTCTCTGCTAGGGCATCTCTTACAGGCCAGGAGATAAGGAAACTTCGGTGGCCACCAAAGTCTCGTATGAGTTATTGCTGTTTGCGACGGCAGGACGAAGCGCTCTGTGGGAGGCGTAATGGAGAAGCGGCGACGTCGGTTGCAAGTGACGGGATAGGAGTCTTAATGGACCTGGTGGTAGATGGAAGATGGAATAGGTAGGGTTTTAGGGGTTGCAGAAGTGGCAGTAGCAGGACGAATAAAAAGTTGCTTCACTGCAAGCAATTTAATTAATAACGATGGGCATATTATGTTTCACTTCGCAGAATAACTTGAAATGACCAAAAATAGTAACCCTAGTCCTCCTTCGTTAAAAACTATAGTTTCCGCTAATTGAAAATATGAATAATACAGGTGCATTACGATAATTGTTCTTATAATTATAGAACTAGCCAACAGACGGTATGCTTCTTTATGACTCCTTGAAGTCAAGTTATTAGAATGAATAGATAATTATATGAGCCGAAAATTTTACCATAATAATGCCAATAGTAAGAAAATTGAAATGAAAAATCCTCTCCCAGGGAATATTTATACCATAATCTACTATGTCTCTTTGCACCAGCAAGCATACTCTCATTATTGTGTCTAAAAGATTGATTTACTGGAAAATAAACTATATAAACATTTATAAAAGTGGCACTTGTATACTTGCATACCTACAAACACTTGTGTCCTATACTCGTAAACTTTATATCCACAAAGAAATTACAATGAGTACAAGTCTTATAAACGGTCAACAATCAGTTCTTAGAATTAGGGGTGCGCACAGCCTTTCCATTATATATTCCTGCTTACTGTACATGACTTGCAGCACGTCGTTATCTATAATTTAGCTATGGAAGGTACTTGTCGATTAATTGGGCTTTGGCAAAAGAGTTATATTTAATTAAACTTGCTTTCACTGGTTTACAACGACTGTAAAAGTAATTCTACACAATGAATAAACACCATAGAGATTTACAAGCAAAATTAAATTAAACGGTGCCCAACTAATTAAGTATATTCTTTTTGTTTAATTGCGATAAACAAATGAACAATGTTAGAGCCATACGGCACTAAATCAACTGCTATCAATAGCATTAATGAATCACGAACAAAATATCATCTTTTCAATGAAATCAAATATTATATTAATCATTCGCTGAAAATCTCAATTTATGTTGTCCCCTCAAAGAGAATTGATGATGAATTAAATGCTAAGATATTATTAAAAAGCACTAATTTTAGACAACATAAAAATTTCATCGCCCAAACGTTTAAAAATTTCTCAGCATGACATGGTTTGACAGTATATGTGACAATGTAAAGTTCCCTCTTCATTTAGCCAGAAAATTGTCGTAGCTCTGCACTTAATTACCTCGAATCTGCTTCCAAAATTTGCGATGCAATCACATGTCCGGCGCAGAGACTAAAAAAATGTATCTAAAGCCAATTATGTCGTTCGCAGCTATCAACGGCATAGAGATAGTATGAAAGACGCAGCTATAAAAGCAGTAAAACGCTAAAATAGACTTGTCAACTCATTAAGGCAGGTGAAATCCACGTGCCCGCGGTGTTCCCGAATACCAATTAGCATGGCGCTCCCTAGGCATTTTGCTAAAACGTGATTTCCCCGCGAGGATTCAGCGATGCGGGGCCGTACTCAGATATCAATGTTAAGCCCTGCTGGTAGTTCGGCTGACTTCATTTATTGCGCCCAATCCGCGTCACAGAATTTGCACTCCTGACCGCCTTCCGTCGACGCCTCCCCCTCCATCTTCACTTCTTCGCACCACCCGTCGTACCAGACCCACACCCTCATCATAAACCTTTAGCATCCCCCGTTGCCTCCTCTCCCATTTCCCCCTTCATCGCCAATCAAGCCCCTAACCCAAGTGCCGCCATCTCCCACCGCGTAAGGCGAGCCGTAAACTTCTCCTTCGACCCCATCTCGGTGGGTTTCCAATGCCGGCAAGGTGGAACAACCAACACCTCTTGACGTTAGGGTCGAACGGCCTCCACGCTAAAGGTCGAAGATCCAGCGGCCCTGTGATAGGGCGAGGATATTGAGAGCATGAGCGCGGAGCAGTACCCGAAGTCTTTCCTAGAGTGAAATGACAACTTGGGAAAATAGGGTGGAGTGCAACGTAGTCACGTGACACCAAATAAAAAACTGAATTATATTATTTTTTATTTTACGGATCGTTGTTTTTAACACGGTTTATTTACCATCCATTCCAATTCCACATTAATTACAAAAACATATTTAAACATTATTTATTATCAGAGCAAAACACTCAATACGGCGGCTTGACTATTTTTCCTTCGTTACATAGTAGCCAGACTGTCGGAGTGCGTTCGATTATCTATATACTTCATTCAAAAGGTATACGAAAGAAATACCAATCCATGGAATATTTTCGAGGTAACTATATTCTCACTAACCTCCCCGAGACATTAACTCGCACTGAACCTACTTATTGTGGTTTTATACGATATAATTAGGACTGCGCCAAACATCCACCTGTGTTTTGATTAAATGAAATCCTACCTTCACGTGAATACTATCGAAACAGCGACGAAGTCAGTGCCTCTAGAGGAACCATCCGATTATTTAGCTCAACCTCAGATCTCAGGGCAAGGAGGATGCTGCAGACCACAACGGATACAAGCAATCGTAAAATATACGAAGCCGTTACAAAGGGTCGAAGGAAACACTATCAGTGTAAAATATATACCTCTGTACACTAGGACGTAAATACCAAGAAAATGTGGAAGTTCTCGGTAAAATGACCTACAAAGTCCTTCCACGGGAACTTAAGTTACATGAAAGTCAATAAAAGCCTGGGGAGTAAAAACCGTAAAGAAAACTTTGTAATTGCTCATTATTGGGTCAGTTCAAACCTTAGTGGGGGCGAACCTTAGAAAAATTGGGCCTACGTATAAGTAATTTTTCGTGCCAATTCTTCCTTAGACAGAAAATACCTGCCAGAAAGATTAATTTAGAAATAAACTACGCTTCAATTGGAAAAAAACTTATAAATACTCTAAGCAATACTCTCAGTTGGGCAACAGTAGTTAAATATTCACTTATCTTTAAAAGCTGTAAAAACAACATACTCAAAACACAAATTTAGTTTTGCTGAAAAAAATTGCTATTACATCTCGTTTTCGTAAGAGCAACAGTTTTCAACTCAATTTGGATGCATCGGAAAGTCATTAATCCTATTAAAGACAGGAATACATTATAACATATTTCTGGGAAAACTAAAATACTACTTCACCAAGTAAAAATTGGATAATTTAATTTCTTAGCATATCCAAATTAGAAATAACATACTTTTTTATGTCCTTCAGCAATATTACGATTAATCATTCAACATATTTATTTTTCACAAAATCGATTCAGGAAAACAAAGGTTTACCAGTGAATGTTTACCCTTTATAATTTATTAGAAATAATTTTCTTTAGAAGATGTAAGAATAGTTCTCATCAATGAAAATCAAATGCTATATCTAACGAGTCAACAATTTCAGAATCATCTTCCCTCCCGACAGCCACCGAACGGTGATATAGCTCGGGAGTACTTCCTTAGTTGGTGATTAAATTATTATTGATCCACATACGATTGTTGAACTATGATAGATTTAGCTATTGGCTATATTTACCCCGGTAGATATAATACATAAATAGATTACAAAAACATAACAATAACATATTTTAGCATCATTATATAATAAGTAACCATTCAAAGCCATAGGTAAACTATTAAATGAATGTAAATAATGATGGCCGAGTAGTACGAGCAGCTTCCTGCGAAAGAGGATGCAATTGGATACTTAGACATACACATGCTAAAGCATCCTTCCATTTACATTTCAACAAGCGTCTTTCTCAAATTAGTATCGGAAACCTTTTATTTAAGAAAAAATATTCACAATGCGATAATAAATAAAATAATACAATAAAGGCAAAAATAACAGAATATAAAAACTAATTTATCTCTTTTAAGTCTTATAAAATGTGTCAGTTTTAAGTCGTAGTCAGCTATTGCTAACATTTTGAAATAATACTTTACGCCCATAATGAAGAGTTGAAATCGTTTAGATAAACCATTAAAAATATACGCCTTTTATTTTAGACAGTTGTTCATTTTTGCCAATAACTGATTAAATATTCAATTACAATTTAAAAATTAACAATATTATCTGAGGAGGCATTTCTTAGTTATCACGCCATGATTTCTCAAACACACGCTTGCACTAATACTCTCAGACTTCAATTGATCAATCATTAAATTGAATTAAAGAACCAGCACACATACAGTTCCGTTAAAATCCCCAAGGCTATTATTCTTCATGATGGCTTGGCGCTCATTTCAACTTTTCCGTACTGCTGAAGGATAAATCAAAAGGTGGATATTAAGGGAACAATAAGTAAAACAAGGAGTATATTAACTTTTAAAATTCTTAATTAAATGACAAGAAGTATGTACCTACAGGGTATATGAAACTTCATAAAAATTTAGGGTACTAGACAATTATGACGAAAAATAAATAATTATTTCTAGTAGTCGAGCTCAGTTTTAACTTTGATAATAGCTGAAACGCCTTAGATGAATGTAACAAATTTAATTAAATTAATTAAAAGAAAAAATGACTCACTTGGATTCAAATTTAATCACCGAAATTGAATAATTTTATTGAAAAAATAAAGTCACCGAAAAAGAGCGACCGGAGGACCTTATAAAAAACATACAGCGTTAAAAACATTTTGCTATGGAGGAATAAAACTGATCGTGGGACGAAATTAATTAAAAATTTAATTACGGTCTTTTCCGCGTTAAAATTTCACGCTATTCCAACATGAATAAGCATTATTGTTTTATCTTCTACTTTTTCCAGTGAAATAATTAATGTTAAATAAGTATCTATTCTTTCTAGAAATGATTATGAAATATAAATGACATTATATTTAAAAAAGGAAGTTACAATCAAAACTATAAGTTGAAAATATACGGAGCTTTTAGCGAATGATGTTCGATTGAGTTTCAGCAAATTGCATGTGGTATTTTTCGTTTTTTCGTTTTTACGGTTGGTGACCTAACACCCCCCGCCACACGCCCTTGCGGCGGCTTGCGGGGTATTATGTAGATGTAGATGTAGAAAATACTAGATAAGTTACATTTTGCGCACTAGTTTTTGTTACAATTTTGAGCACACAAGACTTTTGTCAAATTTTACAGACCAGTCTCTATTCAATTTTCTCTCCCTCTCGGTACTAAATTCTAGGAACGTGAGGGAAAATTTGGCATAGGAGCAACTCGCGATCTCTCTCTTTGGATGAAATCCAAGGGGTCGTCATAAAAATTCTCGATGTAAACTTAGAAGATAGGATATATAAAGTTCATGAAATTTTCTCCCATACAAAACGTGAACACATCAATCTGTGATTCCTAGCAAGAAGGAAGTTTCATGAGTAATTCACAAATCAGCATAGTACTCTTGAAACTGCGTGAACATGGATAATTCTGGTTTAGATATAGTATTACATTCATTTTGCATTCTTTATGAAAGAAAATATGTGGAATTATTTTTGTAACATCAATATTTTATGTAATATAGCCGGTTAAACATTAAATGAAAATTTTTTTGTTGAAGGATTCTTTAATCCCCGACGGCGTCAGAGAAATTTTAGAACTCTCTGAATAACATTTAGAACTGGCGCGCCTCAAAACACTCCGAATGACGAACGCTATTCAAAGTAAAAATTAAGTTATATATTCTGAATAAAAAATGTTTTCATGAAATTCTGTGAGTAGAAAGGACGAACAACATTTTGGAAATATTTTCCCTGGAAGCACACAGATTCCAAACAGCAAAATTGGATGAAATACTTGTTCCATACCGTTAATTTAAGAATACTTTAATATTTCTTCAACTGATTTTCGAATCATGGAATCATGGTCACATTTACGAGTACATCAGTTAAATAAAACGCTTCAATGGTTAATTAAATCTTTGGATATATTTGTATCAATTATTGCATAAGATATGCTTCCGTAATAAGCCTAAAACGACGTGTATTTTCTTCAATAAGGTGTATTATTACAAATTAAAATTTTAACATATAACGTACATCAATGAAATATTCCACTACGTAATTTACCTTGCTTAGCAATTCTTTATGCCTGAAAGACGATATTTTATATCTGTCAAAGTTTAATTTATTTTAAGTCAATTTTTTGAGAAATATTTAACTCTTTTTGAGATTAAAATAATTTTAATGTAGGATTGACTTTCTCGTTTGCATAATTATCACGGTAATTAGAATAAAAATAATTAAATACGAAGGTGAAGCTTCAGTGCATGGTTAAAAATAACTTTTTATCAGAGCTGTATCCTGGTTTTTAATGCTGAATGTGTCCATAACTTTCACATGGGCCTGTTGGAGAGATAATATTTAGTAGTGGTAAATAAATAAATAACAGTGGTATTCTAGGAATAATTCGTCGGATCGTAGTTACTGATCACATCATTTATTTCTTCAAACAATTATCTAATAGCCAAAAAATTTGTGAATCTGTGAATGATATAATTTTAATAAAATTATTTTATATATCACACCGGTTTTTAGTCATGTCCCTCCAAAATCTGCCTTAACCGGTAGACTATCCTTAATAATTACTTAGCATCTTTAATGCGCGGGTCAAGAGAAGCTGATAAGCGACTGAGAAATTCCTATCCAAATGATGTGCGATTCTTTGTAGCTCATAATTTAGAATAAAAAATTCTCGCATAATTGATACAAATAACTTGAACATATACGCACACTTACAAAACACTCAGAAATTCTCTTAACCTATACACTCCCTAATACCTTATTTCATCATCACAATTTCATCGTTCCCTGGTATTATTTACGCGCAGAAACATACACTGAAATGAATTCCCGTGTCGTGAATTGTTAAGATTCAAGTTAAATATTTTTCCTTTCCTCAAAATTATAAAGAGGGCATGTAATAGACAGAAATGGAGTGTATTCAGAATGCCTGCATCTTTTCCTCCAATTTTCGATTATATTTCGAAGTAATATGTACTTTTAACCTGTTTATTAAATAAGTGTCATATTAAGTCTAATTTTAGCAGTATGTAGTATAATTTCCCTTTATATTTTATCTCTAATTTTTGCCTCGAAAATTAACAGCAAACACTGTCTCATTGTTTTACATTTCCTATTAATTAATCTGATCCCCCTTTGTATTTCCATTCACTGCACTTGTGGCTATGCTCCCCACACCAACGCTAACATTTTGCCCTAGAAGCGCTTGTGCAACCATCCATGCAAACTAGGTTTCTCACTGATTTTAGGACTACGAATCACCAATTAATGCCTGGTTGTAACTCTTGCACTGACCTGGAAAATCTCTCCATCTTTTTCAGCTAACTCCCAATATTCACTAAGCTCAACTGTGGAATTCATTAAAATCATACCCCTGAGAATTTGCAAAACACTCATTCACGTTTTTAACCCATATGTGAGATGGACAGTTGATGAATTTTAAGATGCTCGAGCCACGAAGTCTAGAACGATTATTTAAGCTGAGAACGGAATATCTCCTATTCTACGATGTATCTATTTTCTCCTCAAACACATGTACAATAGGGAAAAATCGTTTCGATTATCCATCATTCC
This sequence comes from Hetaerina americana, assembly GCF_022747635.1. Taxonomy (NCBI): domain Eukaryota; kingdom Metazoa; phylum Arthropoda; class Insecta; order Odonata; family Calopterygidae; genus Hetaerina; species Hetaerina americana. The sequence goes on along the minus strand of NW_027286874.1, from coordinate 8,742,339 downwards.
TAAAAGTAGTCTTCACAGTCTATTTACACACTTTTAATTTTTAAGTTTTTCACCTATAAGATATTTTAATTAGGCATCCATCGTCCTACACTTGACCCATTTAACGAAATACACATCGGAAGGAAAATGCCAAAATCGAGCGATTTCCCAAAGCGTTTGGCGTCTAAAGGTAGGACACATTTGTCAAAGAGTGAACTTTACAAAATCATGAAGGTTCAATGAACTCATCCACCTCTTTTACGGCGAAGAATTTCAACAGCGAACCCTGCTGACAAGGACATCACGTTTTCACTCTCCTGTCGGTCATAACAAATTAACGTGCCGTCAATTTTCATCGAAAAGCATTCCCGAGGTAGACCTTTGCTCACCACTTATCACTGCCGGGTTGAAATGGACACGGCGAAGAGGTGCATGTTACGAAACAGTAAGATTGACCACATTAAAGCTTTCTCGTCCGAATGGAGGCGTGATACGTTTCCATAATGCATTCCAAACTGATCATGGTCTACCACACCCCTAATTCCCACATGAGATATGTAAACGCAGCCTTGGACTTGCTTAGATTTGGTTAGATAGACAACATATTTCTTCTCAGTTTAAATCACTTGTCTAAGTATATTAATGAGGTGCTATAGCGTTATGCAATACTGCCCAAGTTGAGTGCGAAATCGGCGTAGGTCGTATTTGGATTGCGTTCAGCGAACCCACGCTCCAAATCGAACCCGAAGTCTTCTCCAATTAGTCACTCCCGATGACCTCGCCTAGCAATTATAACCCTTGCCCCCACTTCCACCTCCTCGAGTTACGAGTATCTTGCTCCGACCTATCCCAACGTCCCAGCCGTTCTATTCCCAAATGTTCATTCTCTATCGTCCCAAACGTACAGACACAAGCACACCTACAAAGCACCGATCCTACCGTTACCCAGGACTTCCTGGCTCTACCCCACTCCCGCTAACTGAACAACCTTAGCCTTAGGCAAACCTCCTTCCAAAACTTCACTCCAACCGCTCCAACCCCCTCCCCCCCCCCTCGCCCTCTCGCAACCCATTCTTCCTGATCCGCCTCATCTCGTAGGAAAAGCCGCTCGGGAGAGTGATTTAGGGAGCTTCTGCCCCAGCTTGTTAAAAGTCTCCGGGCACCTTGCGCTGAATGACTCCTTCCCGTTCCCTCGGCTCCTTCCCCTTCCACCCCGGCTGCCCTCAATCGCAAGGGCCGCCAATTTTCCTCAGAAAAATCCAATCCCAAAAATTTTCCCGATGCCTCCTTTCTCTCTCCCTTCCCGTCTCGCATCACCCTATCCTCCACGTCCTCCTAACTGTCCAGTTGATTGGGCCGTGTACCGCTGATTGGATTTCTTCGCCCAAGAGTGACCCCTATCAGAGTACTTAACAGAGGGAGAAAAATAAATTTTGTCATCAAGAGGAGAGGAAGCGCTTCACCGAATAGCCGTTAGACAAAGGTGCGTAGACCTACATTCCCTCTATCTTTTCCCAGCAAAAGTCTAAAGTTGCCCTCGAATAACTTTTAATTTTGAGCGTTGAGGCTTTTGTAATCTACATGGAACGTCCGAGATCATTAATTCGAATGTGAGCAGCACGGCTGAAAAATAGCTCTACTTTCCCGTTAGAGTTTTAGTTTCACCCAAGTAGAAATGAAATGTTTCCTTTCATGAGTAAGTTTGTGCACAAATATACGGCATTGTTATTATCATTATTATGTCCATTTTATTAGAAGAGCGGCATTACTGAAGCAAATATTGGGTTTTACAGATATTAGTTCTGTTTCGATGGCTGGGCATATTTCGTTATTAAAGTTCAACTAATTTGCAACTGTTTTGGTTTTGAAAATATTTGAAGGTAAATATTTATCTGATTTTATAAACGAAGAGGTTAATGACAGGTATCTCAATCGCTCTGCGACGCATCCACTGTACTTGCAAATTTGAATAAAAATAATTTAAAAAACTTTGAAATAGAAAGCACGAATGACATTGACGGACATAATAATTATGGTAAAGTGCTAAGTCTATTACTTATTTGGGTTGAATTGAGGCTTTATTTTTTCATAAAGGAAGTGCTACTTCGTTTGTTTGCATGCAGGAAAAACCATTACTAAGTTTCTTTCAATGCCCACAGCGGAATCATAATGCCCCCCTGACTTTTTTTTCAATCAGTTAAAACTCCGCAGATTTTGCCCAGCAAATTGTCTGAATTAAGTTTTACGGTAAATCCCTCCCTCTAATATTCTTCCTTGGAAAATAATTTTTTTACGAATACATAGTGGTTACACCACTAGGTCATAATTGCGTTTTATTAAACATTGCGTACATTAAGGCGACCATTCATTTTGTACATCTATAAAATATGATTTGGTAAATTTTATTTCAAACAAGTTTCTTGTAAGAGTTGACGGAAGACCTGAAAATATAAACAATTGCTTGGAAATTTCGCATATACGTATTTTTCCTCTTTCATAAAAAGTTAAGTTTAAAAAATAGAATCATTCCTCATTAAACGAACTTGTATACACTAGGAAATATAAGAAACGATTATTATATTCATAGTTCAATCGATTTGTTTTTACATTTATTAGATTTTTTGAGTACATAGCTGGTTAAACAAATATTCCCCTACTTAAAAAACGCAAGGAAGCACCGAGAGGAGTTACGATAAAACGTTCTTAAAATAAAAAAATATACAAAGGGATACAGGTAAACAATGAATAATAGTTAAGCTTACTGGATTTTTGATGACGGCAACATAATCTAATAAGATAAGCTGTGCATCTCGCATGCCGTAAGGAGATGTATCCCTGATGTATACAATATAATAATATATTGTATTTATCAGGGATCTATGGATGATGTTAGTGCTTGATATTTGAAGTGCATCGACGTTTACGATTATATTTTAAGCATTGACTAATAAAATGTATTTTACACATCTACCAAAAACTTTCTTTAAAATGATTTCAATTCTTTGAAGTGATTATAGTATAATGATGGAAACACCAATTTCCATAACTGTAATTTAGAAAAATATTTTTGATAAATAGAACCTTGTTGCTAATGAAAAAATTCTTCACAAACCTTATGCAGGCGTAAGATGTCAACTGAAACTATACAAAAAAACCAATTGATAGTTTAAAGCTCCCGTATCGTTTAAATGCTGGGGTTTTCAGAGGGCCTAAAGAATATTTCAGCGTATTTTATTTGCTTTTTTTAGCGTCACGAGATGACGATTTAAATCATAATATCAACAACTTATCTACGTTACTTACAATATATATGCATGTAGATAAGGTTTGTTCTTTTTGCCAGCGGTAAACATTAGATTATAAACCTTTGAGAAGTTCTTTCGGTGCTGCTCAATTCATTGATTGAATGGGTGCACCCCATAATTGATTCTTCCCTCTTGCCCTCAATATGATAATTGGACAACGCTTCTGAGTTAAAAAGCCGCTTCGTTTTCCGAAGGAAAACCATTGAGAAACCCCCATGGCCTTTTATCTCACCGACTCCAGAGATTTTCCGCGTCGCACCCAAACCAATTCCACAACCATTCATCTCTCTTCAGCACCAATTTTTACACTCGTTTATCCCCGCCCTTTCCCCATCCCGAGGAACGCCTTTTATTGTATCCCCGGTTTCTTATAACTTCCGGGCTTGGGTGAGCCTCGAACGAAATGGAATGGAACCCATTGGTATTGTCAATGTCCTCAATCTGGGCACTTTAATTATGATTGAAATATTAGAAAAAAACATTAACCTATAAGATTCCCCCTTTACGTTCCAGATCATTGGATGTTAAATGATTCCTCAGATGTTCTATTGATTCCCCCTACATGAAGTCACTATGGTAAAGATAGAACTCAACTACGCTTGTGTAAAGGTTTATTTACTGTATATTTTGAGTAATTTAGTTTTCCTATTTAGTTATTCTCTTCACTATCAAATAATTCAATTAAATATGCATGGATATCATATTCAATTACATAAACATATATATACACACATACGAGGGTCATCCGGAAAGTAGTACCCGTTCGTGCCGCATGAAGTGCTGACGACGCGAGTAGCCGCTGGACGAGGTCAGATAGCTTCAGTGGCTTGTCTGCCTTCTCTGAGCCAAGTTGCGTGACGCTAGCATTGCCTGTGTTGTTTCTGTGATTGTTTACAATGTTTAAAAAAATTGAGAACGCCGCCAGTTGTGAAGTGAGGGCAGTGATTAAATTCCTCAATGCAAGAAACGTTCGCCCATGTGATATTCATCGCCAATTAAAGGAGGTGTATGGAGACAATGTAATGGACGAGTCGTCTGTTCGGCGGTGGTGTCGCAACTTCAACATGGGGAGGGGGAACACACACGACGATGAGCGTTCGGAGAGACCGTCTGTCATTACAGACCAACTGGTGAGCTCAGTTGACGAATTCGTGAGGAACGATCGGCGCGTCACAATTGATGACATCTGTGAGCATTTTCCCAATGTTTCTCGAACAATTGTTCATGAAATTGTTAAACACCATCTGCATTATGCAAAAATTTGTGCAAGATGGGTCCATCGCGTATCTCAATGAGCTGGCGGCGAAGGACTATGCAGCAGGAATACAGAAACTTGTCACACGTTATGACAAATGCCTTAATTTGCTTGGAGATTATGTTGAGAAGTAGTTTAAAGTATCCTCTTTCAAATAAAATTTTTTATGTTTGTTAATATTTACTTTTGTGTCTTTATTTCACGAACGGGTACTACTTTCCGGATGACCCTCGTATAATTCAATTAAATATCTCGTTCAGAGCGATCGATTTTTACAATCTGAAATTGTTGCATTGCTACGCACACTTAGCGGATGACTCCGTTTAAAGTTACTGTCACGACAGCTCCCGCAGTTTCTTGGACTGTAAATATGTATCGTTTATGAGCAACAACAACATAATGCTAACATAGTTTACTTATATCCGATTGAGAATAAATTAATATACAAGTTAATATACCTTAACTCTTTTATATTTATACAAGATTACGACCGAACTACAATCTCATATCTTTCCCTCTATTTCGTAGCCAGAACTTTATGTCATTAATTTCTAAATAATTGAAGGGTATATTTTCTCGCCTGTTTTACTCTATTCAACTACTCTCGTAGCATAAAAAAACACTAAACATTCACTTTTCTTATTTTTTTTCCCAATCCTTTGACCAGAAATAAATGAGATTTTCAAGGATGATGGCCGTAGGGCTTGAGTTCTCTTACATCGCATATCATCTTCATTTGAACACACTCTCTAATCATTGGTCATGCCCATGGTTTTTCTATTCACCTCGCCCAATTATTTATGTTCTAAAATAAGAAATTTTCTTATTTTCCTGAATAATAATTTAAACTACCAGCGGAACGTCTGAAACGATAGACCAAAAAGGATTACTATTTTGAAAGAGATTAAATGGTGAAAATTTATGAAGCGGTGTTTCCAAGCTATAGCCAAATATATCAGCTCTAGCCATCGTCTCCATCGTCGTTCTCACGAAGAAAAGTACAATTTATTTTAAAGTAGTTAATCAAAACTTTGCTGGTACTTTGCAGAAAGTTTTGTTTCCAACCGGGGGATTCTAACAAAAATGAATTTCCAAGGTTTCAAAGTTTTATTGCACCCTAGAGGAAGAGAGCAGCACAAGGATGCAGCTAGATTCGCCACTCATGCCTCCGCCAATTCTCTACGAAGGTAACTTCAGCTGCTCATAAAATGCACAGCGAAATGTGTGACACCATGCGTCACGCTGGGATATCGACAGTGATTCGAAGAAGCTGTATTGCTAATTATAAATTTTTTTCATGCATACTATAGCATATTTTTCTTGCTTTTATGCCATTTATATATTTAAAATTAATCTTTCTAAAAATTTACAAATCATACAATGCTTCCTCTTCAGAATTTTATCGTATCTCTATGGAAGCTTTACCCGTTATTTTGCCTCTATGGCGAGGAAAATAATTTATTATCATGCATGCCTTATTAGATTACTTTATTATTGAATTATTAAATATTTGAATAATAGTATATCTTATTACAGAGTTCACCCAGCTCTTGATACACACCCCTTTGATCTAGAGATGGTTTCATACTTAGAGTTAGAAACATAAATATATATATATATATATATATATATATATATATATATATATATATATATATATATATATATACACACATCTATTTATGTTTTTGAGAGAGATGGATTTTACATCTAAAAAGAGGGGAGATATGGTCGTTATCCATGAATTTCCGAATGCATAGGTTTCAAAAGCTCACAAATCTCACGGCGGACGGACTGCGAGAAGCAAGCAAGGCTCAAGGCCCCCGCTCAAGCGGCGTTAGTACCGAGGTGCATTAGCCCTTCCCTTTAAAAGCCAAGGGTGAAACAGCGACGGAGCAATAGCCGTCAAGACTCGATAAATTCGCACCCGCGCATCCTGCTTGCTTCTTTTTACCGCCACCATTTCTCCACTTCCTCCTCCTCCAGCCACACTTCCTAGCCCCCCGTTGCCCCGGACTCGCCTCTCTCTGTCTCCGTCGCCCCCGCACCCGAAAAAGGTAAACCGTCGTTTCGCTACGGCCGCTACCGACCTACCTGCCTCCGTTGAGCAGCACTCTCCTTCCATCACTCGCTTCGGCCGCATTTCAATCCACTTGGCTCTCCCATGCCTGCCCTCCGCTCCTCATTTCCCTTCCCCCTCCCCCACCATTTCTCCGCACCCCTCCTCGCGCACTCCTCCTCCTCTCGACCTCTCCTCGCCCGCCCCGGACTTCCCTCTTCCGCCCCTGCTGCGGCCTCCCATTGCGTGGAAGAGGTTGCAGCACTCCGTTTGCAATCCATCCTTCCATTCCAACGCGGCGGCACAGAGGAAAATGCGAGAGCCAAGGCGGCGAAGAATATGTGTATTTTTTTATGATTGAGGCGGAGTATGAAATGAAAAGGGGTGCCATATTGCTCGGCTTACCCAACCACTGATAAAAGAGGAGCTGGTTTCTGAGCTTAGTCCCGTTTACGTCCCCACCCTTCCCAATCTACAAACTTCGGAGCATCCATTATCTTCCTGCCGCGCCTACAAGGCCTTATTAACCATCTTTCTCTCCCCTTACCGAATATGCTGCACACAATGCCGAGCATCTCAGGCCGAGGGTACCATTGAAGCAATAGATTACGCAAGGGATAGGACATTCCGTGACTGAAGTGGGCACAGTGTGGTGGGGGAGTAGATTGGAAGGGTATTGATGGAAATAATTTTGCCCAGGCTCCTAGATTGTTAAAATTTACCCAGTGAGTCTAATTGTTTACACTGCCAGACATTTTGTGGAATTCAAAGATAAAATATTTAGGTTTTGCTTATAACTTTACTTTAACTGATACTTTTCAGTTAGCAGGTATCGAATGTGGGTCGCGGTATTGCTTAAGTAGAATGTTGGATGCCCCGCGTTAGAATCACGGGCAAGCCTCCCTGGGCACTCTCAGCTCCACCAAAGCTCTATGATTTTTCAGGTACCAGATCTTCCTCAGAAACTATAACACCACAGGGAAAGAAACTGGCCCGTCCTACCCTAAGGTGTGAATTTCACACGTCGTGGAGCTTAGTACTGGAGGAAATAGACACCTTGGAAAAACACATAACGAGTTCAAGAAAATTGTAACTTATGGCGTAAATAAAGAACCTCACATAAATGTAACAATGATATTTTTTTGCAGGAAAGTTGATAAAAAACTGGAAGGCAAATGAAAAATACACATCTTTCTACATATTTTTAATATTTATATGAATAAAATTTTAGCGTATAAATGTTAAAAATAAAATGTTTAATATTTATATGCTAAAATAATTATACCGATGAAAAAACCCATCATTTTATTTCTTTTCGTGCATTTCACTTTGTCTAATATTCCCCCCATCTCAAAAGTCTTTAATCTTTTCTTAGCTGTAAATTATCATAAAATGAAAACAATATAGCTCATTGAAAAGAATAAACTACGTATACACATATGTTCAATGTAACCGGTGGTAATAATTTCATCTAACAGAAACAAGGACAAAATGGAAAAAGATACATTTCCGTGATGAGCTGATTAGGAGTTTATACCCTGGAATTAACAAAGGAATGTCAAATTTAATGGTAATAATATCAAGAAATTCAAATATCAAAACTTGTAAATAAAAGAAAAAAGAATTCTATTGAAGGTCAACACATATTACCGTCATCGTAAACGTCAAAGAAAATTACGATAAACTGCCATCACACTGCGCTCTATATGATGTAATTCTTAGATACATTTCACTTCATTTTTCGCGCAGATTTCACAACAAAAATTTTTACTTCACACACTTCACGGCATTATTCACAAATTATTTTTTTCGTAGCCATTACTTATTATTTCAGACTTTAATGTTGCTTTCCACTCAATTCTCTTGTCCCAAAATCCATGGCTACGTTTACATTTCTTCGTATTTGTGGATCTTGTGATTTTTTTATCGCAATCGGAATGATGGTGAGTCAAATCTTTCAAAAAGGAAGAGAACAGTATCTTCAAGAATTATCTTTGAAGCATGCATTTTTCCAAGAGTTCCTATAAGCTCTGTGCCACTGAATATGCTTCGATACTCGATTGCCATTCTTGTTCGAAGCTGCGTATAAAAACTTAAAACACATAAGCACCTTTTACTTCCCCCAATACTTCCCCCGGAGGCGCATAATTTAAGTTCAAGACATCACTACGGAAAGTTTCTCCCTCGCATGCCTCATCCCACTGTTTAAACTACCCATCTTTTATTGAGCTATGATAACTCCTAAATTCAAATGCATTTTATTTCACCTCCTTTTAAAGTATAAGTTATGTGATAGAGGTCTTCTCAGCAATAAGACCCCGCACAGCATTTTATCATGCCATCGAGGACTAACATCCATTTTACGACCATAATTTCATCGAGCATAAGCTCATTCCTTCCATTCCAGAAACCAAGCCCTAGTCAAGTAGAAACTTACTGTTACGCACTTAAATCTTTTCAAATAGGATTTTATAAAAAATAATCTCATTTCATACTTAACCAGACGTCTTTTATTTTGCAAAAATTTGTTTTTATCACCGAAATATTGAATTATTCCCATAATTACTTTAACTAAATATTCTAATGCGAATAAAAACAGCTGACTGGGTGAAGTATTGGAGCCTAGGGTCGTATTAGAAGCAATACCAAATGAAACCACGTCCAAAACTTCAGTGGATGACCATTAGATAAATTATTCTTCAAAACGTCAATGGAAAAATATTCTTAAAAAAATTTTTGTAGAGGTGATATTTCAACCTAAATCAGCAGTTTCATATAATTAAATATTATGGAATCTGCCTCAGTTATCTGGGTTCCAGCGCAAGGATATTTAATTCAGATTCAGCAAAAGCAAAGGAATGATCACCTAGTTCTCTTTCTACCGATTTGAAAATATTCGTTCATCACTATTTCAATCCTAGGATTGGTTTACTGGAGCCATCCATTCTACTCTATTCAATGCCAATTCCCTCAATCCCTGATACCAGTACTTAATTTGCATTCACCCCATTCTATCACTTTTTAATGTGAAGCTGCATATTCTAGGGAGAATAATGTGGTGGTTTCCCGTTGCCTTCCACATCGCAGTGCTGCGGCCGATACCGTGAACTCCACTCTTGCCCACAGCTGTGGCTGCTGATGCGGGGCCAACCCTCCCGGTCTTCGCCACCAGCGCCTAATAGTGAAACTACTTCCTTTCACCATGAGTTCCGGGTAGCTTTTTAGTAGGGGTCAATGTTCCTCGTTCCGAAATAAATTATTACGTTTCTTCTATTATGTGTGTTTGCCTCGTTCCGAAAATCCATTAATAAATGTTTTCCTAAGCTGAAAATTTTCGCGGGTCACGGGAAACGAACCAGCGGCCTTCGGCTCCACAGGCAGACACGCTACATCTGGTCTACCCTCGCCCCTTAATTTTAAAATACAGAAGGCGTACAATTGTGAATAGGAGAACGAAATATAGAGAAAGATAATACCCAAGAATTAGCCTGACGGAAAAATACAATTTGATGCAGGTTTACCCTGGCACCAAACTGAAGTTTCTAATTCATTCCGGTACAATGTAAAATAATATGACTATAAAAATTACAAAAAGTCAAAATAGAATAGGCTGTCGAACAAACAGAAACCAACAGAATAGTTTTTTATGACGGAGAATGATGGCTCACAGCAAAAAAATTATTATATAAATTCATCGAACCTTTTCGAAAATAAAATTCTAACTACATAATCGCCTTCTAATGATCAAATATTCTACTACCTTAATGGTTTGAATATTTATAAATCCTTTCTTTACATCCATATGGACTGGTATGGTAACATACTTAACTGGTAGCTGAAAATGTTAGCTACACCCCTCTTGCAGAAAATTTCATGCAGATGCTTTTCTCTGCTTTAGTAAAAGGTATGCACTCTTCAAGGGTTCATCGAATGATTAAATTTAGACTTATGGCATTATACATCTAAAATTAAAAAAATATTTTTCCATTTAGAGCTATAGCTGAAGACACCAGTGCCTCAGAGATACTTTTACGAAAGAACAGGTTAGAGATTATTCCATAAAAAAAACAAGGACATGTCAAGGAAAAATCGGTATGGGTTTTCGCCGTGTCCAGATGGCTCAAAGAAGGTCTGACCATTGTTCCGTGAATATGTCAAGAAAGATCTGCTTCACTTAACCTGAGAACCAAGCCGCTCCCCAAAGGAATCGCTAAAGTAACAAGATAAGGGCCATTACATCCGTAGGTCAAACAACGCTGAAAGATTTTGCGGTCAAAATAGTTTTAATACATTTGCTCTGAAAATCATCCGATAAAATTTGATTACAATGAATGAGACAGCCTGAGAAATGAACTACAATTCTGAACAGCATATCCATTGGAAAAATCAGAGAGATAAAGGCATCACGCCCATTAAAGCTGTATTTTTTCTGAATCTATGAAACTGATCGATAATGTTTAAAATAATATTATGATTTAGTTTAGCGTAACAAATTTTTGGAATGATTCATAACCATAGGTCATACAATATTTTTTTCCTCAAATTTAATAGTACAGAGAAGAGAAATAACGTTTCTCGGTTTCATTACACTATATTTAAAGTATATATGTTTTTCCATTTTGTACACGTATTTATTATTATTACCTTCAATTATATTTGTACGGTTGTCTCATAGTGAAATTCATCATTGGTGAAAATTATGAAAATAATGAAAAAATAAAGCATGACCTAAAGTCACCAACACCTCACCTCAATTAATACTCTTACGACGCATTTTGCCACAGAGCTAACTACTCAAAAAGGCAATGCAACTTAACAATACCGGATTATTATTCTGTAGTTAAATATATTCATTCTATAGGTGAATGTTACCATACTGCTATCTTCAGAAGCTGCGTATAAAACTAATTTGGATAAAAATTCGACATTAATAGTCATCTATGAGCCAAAAATTTGCTAGTAACCCCACCCGAGCAGGCTCGTTAAAATACTCACAGGGTAAAGTTTGAATTACATCATCTCGCATTTCTTGCATTATCCATAGCACTCGCAGCATGCATAAAAAAATTGAAAGGGGCCCTGAGTTGAATCAGTCCATCAATCTCACATATCCTCCCATCCCGTCCCTTAATCTCTTCTTCTCCTCTCCCACCCCTAGCCCCCCAGCCGCCCCTCACCCACCTCACCCGTCAGTGGAGAGTGAACTCCCTTCCCGCATATTCCTATCTCTCACTCTCTTCCCTCCTCTCTCACACTCACTCCACCATCCGCATAACATGACCGCCATCACTCCGACAACGCGTGAAGAGAACTTCATTTTCCAACCCGTTCCCTTTCGAAAAAATGAATCCTCCACGCACGTCCTGTCCTGAGGTTTGACGAATGGTCGTCATTTCGCGGTCAACATGAGACAGAAACAAAAAAAAATATGTGGGGGAACATTTCCATGCGTGCTCATGACTCAGGTAATGGCAGGGAGTCCAACGGCTTTCGATCTTCCAGCACGCAGTTCCGGCGATTGACCCGCCCGCACGTCTCTCGGTTGACTGCCGCTCACGGAATTGCCAAACACGCTCGCTAATGACCTGGGCATGAGCGGAATGAACCAATCAAACAAGATGACTGTTTCAATTTAACACTCTACCGTTAATGAACGCACCGACCGCGACTAGAGCTCATGTTTCAATAGGACCCACAATTTTTAGGTCTGACTATTACCACGACGGTGATTTTGATATCATTCGAATATTTTTACTTATTACAAGATTTATTCGGCGAGATGAACTAAAAACCATTATGAGAATTACTTTCCTGATTTTTTTTCCTGCGGTTATTTCTATGCAATCCGCCGATGTTGCAGTGCTGTAATCTATTTACGTGTAAACGCTTTAGGGGAATCGAAGGAAATACTTCTCTTGAGCAATTATCTGGGCACCAAAATTATTAAAAAAGGCTACAGGAGTCACCTGGAAGAAAATCGGCCCCATAAACTGAGTATGTAAATTTCACACGCCATAAAGTCCATGATCGGCGAGCCATGACCTAACCTATCAATCCGACCTTCGAGCAGATAACCACGTCTCTTTTCTCCCATCAAAGAAGCATAAGTAGAGGCCATATACGTACCTTCAGATGAGGGAAGAACAGTTCGTAAACTTAATCACGCTAAAATCAATCAATGCCAAGCAAGAAAAAACTTGATAATTCAAGCACTTTTTCTAGCGTCATGCGATGATTTTTAAGGATTGAATTTATAGGCAATTGGATTTAATATCTTCTAATTTTACTAAAACAACGAAGAATTTTTTAAATCGAATTTAGCTCATATTGTGCGCAATAGTTAATATAAAATTTATGTGACAAAAATTTGAATGAGTGAGCAAATGATAACTTACATATAAAGTCTATCTTAGCATATTATCCAATAGCACAAACATATTTTCCTCTTCCGAGAATATGTAAAAGAGAAGCGTAAAATGAAGGCTAGAAACGAAACGTATCAATGTCAATCATTCACAAATCATTTAACAATGGGAGAAAAAGCACGTCTAAACACCCTTTTTTACTATGCTGTTTTTTATAAAAATATACAAATACTGATTGATCACCTATAGAATTACACGGGCTTGGAGAGTAACGTCATCTTAAATGAAAATGATTGAACTTCAATAAACAGGGTACTCTGAAAAATAAAATTTTGTATTTTTACCATCACAATCATTATAATTAGTTTAATAAGTTTCCAATTTTTAGAAGGGATAATCTCACGGTGAAGTTTTTTTCCACGGAAGTATTATACATATTTCATTGAAGATTGTCTAATTAAATTATGCATCAAGGGACTCTATCTTCTCCCGAGGACAGAAGAGTAATGGGGTCCAAGGAGTTTTACGCCTTCACCTCTACATATATACAACAAAACATGTGGAAAAGACGACTGGTCACTAGGCCTCGTTATTAAGCAGAAAGACCTAACGTCCATTAAGTACGCCTCCAAGCATAAATAAGTAAGTATGGATCAAAAGGAAAAATGATTGAATTGGGATTTAAATTTCACTCATGGTTTAAATTTGATTTTTCACGAAGAATGCGTTTTTTGAGTTAAATTTGAAATAAAATGTCTTATGCAATGACCAATCCATTGAAATATTTTACTATTTAATGTTCAAAAATGATGCAATTTATATCCAATAATGAAACAGGATAAATTATTCAAAAATAAGCGTAAGAATTAGTTATTGGTCAACCTGATGGAACAAAAATATGCCAGGAAAATTTACTTAATTCATAAACGCTGATCTGAATCAAAATCTGGAGGAGAGTGCAATAAAAACCTGAAACAGAGCAAATATCACACAAATTATAAATTTCCATATCTCATAAAAAGCAAAAATTTGACTCATACAACGACTTTGCTTCGACAAGTCTTTCTTAACTCTTTTTTCTCATTACAAGTCTCCGAGATAAAAACCCTTTTCGAACGCTATTTTCATTCTTATGACAAAAAAGGGTATTATTTATAAAATCTGTGGAATTCACTATCATAAGATAATAAAAACAAAGCATTATACAACTTGCAAATTACTCTTTGTTGATAGAGTGTAGCAGAGAATTAACTTTAACTTCTGATGAGATGACTCTTGTTAATCAAGAAAAGACAAGTTTAACGCACTGTTTGCATTTCTCGGTAAACCACACTCGTATACAAAATCCCTTGAAAATAATTATGAAAAGTTTACGAAGATTTAATTTGGGCTTATATATAAAGCAAAGACATAATTTATTCCAATAAATATAACCAAAAACCCTTCCTCGTTATGAATGATCGCTTTGCTACTAATAATTACCTTTTTTAAATAACCCATTTTAGTAGATTGCATTGTGTAAATCCAAACTCATTGCCCACGCAATAACACATAAAGGTCACATATCTGATACGAAATGAAAATTTGAATTTGCCAACATAAGGGTAGTTTCGGAAAAGCATCTCTGTGGACATTTGTTCAATATGGTAAGAAAATTAATGAAAAACTACTCCTTGTAATTAATCGGAATATTCCAGGAATAACTTCATTTTCCGAACTCTACAAGAAATTTGAAGGGGAAAACTAGAGCATCGTTGGATGCCTATCTTAATTTATATTGATTCTAAATACTGAGAAATTTCCAATAAAATAATTCCAGATTTTAAAGCTGCAGCGGAAGCATTTATTGCTACGGATAACGTACGATTCGGCTATTTCATCAAAAACGGCAAAATTGCATTTTTCCAGATATTTCCTCCTAAGAGCCAATGTTACTGATAGAGGCATACAAACAATGACAGAAATATGCGGAAAACGCCCGACTCGATGTTAGGGGTGTTTAATTGGCTCTACATTTGAAATCTATATTTCTAGTCCCTGATAAATGGAAACGCATATGTTTACAGACGTGTTTTTGTATTTTATGGCTGCCACTGTTTCTTGGATGGATTCTGTCCACGTTATAAGAGGTACTGAGATAGATTTTAGTGAGCAAAAAAAGAAATTAGTAAAAGATTAATTTATTGTGTTGTGCCATTTATTAATGTATTTCTTGTCCAAACTATTTAATTAAATTTTCTGTGCTGCTTTTCGGTTGTGAGTGAAATAATTTCTTGCTGGATAATATATTTCCTTTTCACGACCTGAATTTTTAAACATCTTTATTGGACTCAGATAGCTATTCTGGAAATTAAATATCCATTCATTTTTACTGCACAAGTAACTTAAATTTCAAATGAATCAAGTGAGAAATCAACTATGCACCCTAGGCAATGACATGCCTTTTGGGAATAAGTAATTGGAATTCACATAACACACAAAAGTACTCCATCGCACAGGAAGATGCAATAGAAATTGAAAGCTTACGTAATCATCTTGGTGAATACATTATTATCTAATTTTACAGATCGTTTCAAACAATATCACTTTTAAATTTTTATCTTTCTTTAAATGCATCCATGGATTTTGCTTGCATAACTTCTTACATTGTCTTACGTCCCTTTCACTTTTGTCAGCATTTCTTCTTCATTCTCTGACTCACTAGTGAGCGCGCCTCCTTCGAAAAAACATTTTAGCTCTCTATTACTTATCTTCGTTTTTCAATTTGATAATTATGACCGAACATGTCAATTTATTAATTTTTATTATTAAATATGTAAACCATTAAAGATATTTTCAGGAACTGTGACATTTCTAAATTAATTAAATCACCATTAAATATGCATTTCAGTGCATGTGCCTATGCCAAAACACGTAGGGAAAGTCACACGTATATTTACACACGTATACGTGAATTCAGAAACGAATTCCCAATTCCAAGGGTCAGCAAGAATAATTTTTGAGTGGGGGTGGCTATGGGGTATGAGGAAGAAACTATAGACACAGAAACAGGCGTGTCTCGTATTCCCTTGTTTTGCTTGAAGGTGAAAAATGATAGCATTGGGTAGTGGAATGGGTACATGGGGATACTGAAGAGTGGGAAGTGGAAATGAAATGGGTGTTGTTGGAAGAGTTACCATTCCGGTGACAAAAATATAAAAAAATCCAGGGTGTTAAGCCTGAAACCTTAACGTCCGCAAGGAGTCAGGGGATTGAAGCGATCTTTTGCTGTACATTCAGAGAATTTTTTAATGGGATATTTCTGGTACTTTGACAAATATTTCAACATCCATTTCACCTTAGGTCTTCATATCTCCTGAAACCTCGATGACTTCCACGGCACTAAAATGATGCTTCTCGGCACCCATCCATCTTAAATTAATTTCATGGCCAGGAAAATAATCACCAAGGTAAACAGCCGAAACAAATTGCTTCCTGCAACGGTTAACAGATAGATGCATCGAAATTTAAATCACAAAATTGGCATACAGACTTAAAAGTGCCAACTCTGAGGTCTATGATTAGGAATCCAAATGAAGAATAGTACCCTTGGATGGCCACTCTCCAGAAAATTCATCAAAAACCCGTCAAATAATATCTTTTTGGTAAAATAATAATTGCGAATACGTAGGCAGTGAAGAGCACAAATAGGATCTACGTTAATCAATCCTATATAAAAACATGGCAAAATAATTTGCTCATCAAATAACATAGAATATTGGTCAACCGAGCAGATATTGATTTATACCACTCATCATAGGGTGGCAGTTGATAACATTTTACGGTACTTAAATAAATGATGGAGGTGCAGAACTGATAATAAGACTAAATATATTTGGTCCATCAAAGTCATTAATTTTACTGATGTAAATTTAAAATATGAAAAACTAATCTTTCCAGTTGAACACTAGAACTTACACAAGATAATTAATAACATTAACTGATCCGGCAAGTTTGATTAATGGGCATGATCACTAGTACATTTTAAATGTCAAAATTCGAATCTTATTTATAATACGTTTCATTAGATCCATTGACATGCTTCCATTAATTTGACTTCAGTTCTCAAGATCAATGAATGCAAATTATAACATAACCATGAAATCAATAGTATACTTGGTTTTTTTTTTACAATGTACAATATTAGTATGTTGTGCTTGAAGATTCCATACTCAGTACGCTCAACAATGCTTACAGCCCCTTGACTGTTTGGCAAACTACAGCTTGATCATCCGCGAACCTAAATGCTTTTTATCAATTGTTCACCGACTTTCAATCCTATCTTCAATTTTTCCCATTTATCATTAACTTTTTCCTCCACGCATACGATGTAAAGCATCGGTGATAGTAAACACCCCCGTCTTAACCCCCTTTCTAAAACGGCCCATCCAGACTTCCCATCCGCCACGCGTTCCATAGCAGTCTGGCATATACACCGTCTGCGGAAAGTCGCCTCTACCTCCAAACTATTCATATTTTCTGCGATATATTCATTAACTCTACCAATTCTATTTGTTGAATTCCTGATCAAAATCTATGGTACAGACAAATATGTCCTGTTTGTTTTCTATGTTCCTCTCCATTCGTAACCTCATTTCTGCTATGGCATGGTACCTTGCGTACGTCTCCACTTCATGAACCCAAACTGATATTGCCACTAGTAATTATTTACCTTCTCCTCATTCATTTTATTGGAGCTCCTGAGTACCATTTTAGCTGCGTAAAAAATCATACACGGTTTCAAATTCCTCAAATATGGCTGCTAGTCTCTTTTTTGGCCGTCCATCTTCCGACCAAATTCCTCCCTCATAAATGTTATGAACTGGTCCATAATAACTCTTCCTCCTACGTTTTCCTTAACCCTTGATTGGTTCCTCGGAAAATTTATTTAACCCCATGGTCTTCTTGATTTCAATACCCTTAATGCCTTTTATATCTTGCGATCTTGCGAAGTAAGTCTGGAACCAAGCTATCCGCATCTACAACAAATTCTCATTCAATGCTTTTTTTGCTGGCCTAATGTCATTGCTATATAGTTCATCAACATGTTCTTTTCATCTATTCTCAATCTTTCCTCATCCTATTAATAACTTCTCTCGCTTATCTTTGATTATTTTCATAGCTCTCCTCCTCTTACTTCCTGACATTACTCTCACTTCCCTGCATCAATTTCACTCTTCCTTTGTAAACTCTCCATATCCTCGCACTCGGTCTTTCACCAAAATTAATTCTCCCTAATTTTTACCCACCTCAGAACAGTATTCAACTGCTAAAACTTCCTTCTACCTAACTCTGTATGCTCATTCTTCCATTTCCTTTTTACTTTTTTCTTTCTAATCATCTTCTTTCTAGTTTATAGTTCGCTTGTTCTTTTTTTACTTACGAGTACTGTTCCAACACTTTCTTATATCAAACTACTGTTCCAAACAGAGGATTTTATAACCTTTCTGTGATTTGTGCCCATTTTACTTGTAAATCGCATATCTCTTTCCTAAGTCATGATCATTCCTTTCTTTACATTTCAGTTAATGCTTTTAAATTCCACTTCCTAACCCGCTTTTTTTTCTCTTTTATCCTGACTTTACACCTGAATCTGACGGTTCACTTTTAGAGTACTAAATCATGGACTGAATCTGCATTTGGAATTAAAAAGCTAAACGATTTAATCCCGTTTTTCCTGAATTTTACCCAATCATATTAAAGTCTAAATGTATCTTACCGGATGCCCCGGCATTTTCCATACGCAAGTATGTCTACTCTGTTACGGCGTGTGCTCCTAGTGTTAATTCTAATTAACCCCGTATTATCTTTTGCACTCTCCCCATGTTTATTGGTTTTAACAATTTGATTTCAACGATATTATCTTGATAATTTAAATATCACAAAATAAATTTATCAATTCCCTTCGTCAGAAACGCTATTTATTAACTTAACAAGAGCGATTAACATACATTATAAGAAGATTAACGGGTCCCGTGAAAGCTATAACATGTCAAAATGCTGGCTCAAGTGTTCAAAATATCACTCATGTGTCCGCATTGAATGGAAAAATTAAAATGTTAGAAGTCCAGTTTCGGTAGTGAGAAAGGCCCATAAAACTCACCACGACTTGTGGCAAAGTGTAGAACCTGTCGGAGATATAAAAAATCTCGGGCGAATAAAAAAATATGATCTGCTCCACATTTATTAGCACCAGGGCTCTGTACACAACGGACAGGTGAAACGAAGCTTTTATCCTTCGGCACAACATAACTCATCTAAAAATTCTTTTAAAAAGACAATGCAGACGGACCGTGCTGAAGCTGTGACAGCCGGAAAATACCAATTGTATGACAAGCGCCGGCCGTGTCATTCTGCTAAATTCCAGTGAGAGCGGAGAGCTTAGGGATTAGTACAAAACGAAACAACGGAAGACGTGGATGCATAAAGTGATGAGATAAACCCAAACATTTGTATTCAAACCAAAATTAATTTTACTTTGCTGATTGATTGCTCTCCCGGAGTTGAAAATGAAGAGGGATATTAATTCTCCATTTTGTTGTAGAACCTACAAATGGTGACACCAATTTCTTTAAGTATTTTTACCATTAGTATTTTCGTTTTCAGATTATGATTCGTCCTTAAAAAAAGCCCTATGACTTCAACATGATGGTAAAGAAATATTAAACCTCGTCCGAGTAACCTTGAAATGTTTATTGTTAATTCACTGAAAAAGATTACAGAAATAAATAATCGATCAAATTGCTTTAAGAAATTGCAAAATATTAAAAACATTTAATGAACCACGGTTCTAGAAAAGTAAATTGAATACATAAAATATCAAAACCATTGACAAGAGGTATGTAATGTAGTTATCCGACACTATATTTTAATCTTCGTAACTTCTTGTGCTTATCTTATTTAGAATTATATTTATACATGTAGTTTTTCTTCAAATTCAATTTGAATTCAATATTTTTGGTTTCTCTGAGCCTACTTTGGTATCTTTAACATTAATAGTAATTTTCCTATCGATATATACACACGGTTAGATGATCATTTTCACTATACTTCCTTGGAGTTTATAACATTGAAGTAGTTTATTTAGCAGAACTCTTGATAGGGAGTAACCTTGCAGCGAGAGCATTCACACGATTATTTTTATTAAGTTCCTCGCCAAAAATTTATTAAAAATCCTTCTAACTAATCCATTATTACTCTTATTGGTTTCTCCTAATCTTTAAGGTTTCATTCGCATACCTATTTACTTAAAAAAGGACTGTTCGTTTTGTCAAAGTTTCCAAAGGCTGGTGTAAATAAAACACCAATATTGTTTTGTCATTTTGAAGAAAACCTATTACTGAGTAATATAAAAGAAATTATATAAACAATTTCTCATACCAAATGAGTATTTTTATGATTTCTTAATAATGGGTTATATAATATACTTTTCAAAGGCGGATAATAAGGATTAAATAGTTTCCATACGCTCAAATTAAGTGATGTTTCTCTTTTATGATATTTTCTTAAGGTCAAATGAGAGTTATATTTCAAACGATACGACTACCTTATTAAAAATTAAGTTGAACGAAGTTTTTGTTGCTGGAAATTAGAAGCTGTCGTTTAGATTAATTAGACGAGCACTTCGTTAATTAAAGGATCTGTTCAAGGTAATGAATTTTTCAAAAAGAGTTATGACTCAGGCGACCTATTAACCAGAGCAAGTAATTGGGGCGACGGCGTTGCTTCCTAAGCTAATATTTCCAGTCGTACGCTTAATTACTCCATTATTTATGATGAAAAAAATTATTACCTTATAAAATAATATGATGATTACATCTACATTATGATTCATCCAGAACATAAAATGCACGACATTATAGAGACGTATATATATTCCATTGATTAAAATATTATTTTTTTGCATTAGCAGTTATATGAAAACAATTTAAAAATATAAAATTAGGTTGTTAGGTTGCTCAGCCCGGAAGTTCATTATACTCTCGTACCTTTGAATTAAAATATATCATTTGAAGAATAACGATATCATTTGAATTTGGGAATAATGCATGTAATGTATTAGCAAGACATATAAGTACATCAGGGTTTAATGAGACATTTTTTTCAAAAATGTTACACCATTCAACAATATTAAAGTATAATTCCTATATTTCCTTTCATATTTCGTGTTATTTCCTCTGGCATACACATATTCTACGTACTAGCTTCATTTAAAGAAAACCATCTCTATGCAAATGAAAATTTGAATTCAACAACGTTACATGTTGCATCTTCAAACACTAAAAATTGACAAAGTAACAAAAACCAGAAATTAAGGAGGTATTATTTAATAATAATTAAAAAATTTCTTTGTCAACGACACTTTTTTTGCTTATTTTTATTATGTTCTTAAGCAAGAACAGTTCAATAAACGATGAACACATATTTTGATCCATAGAATTTGCGGCACAAAAATGAATTACATATATATATATATATATATATATTCAATTTGAAGCTTGATATTTAAGATATACATTGTTTCAGTTTCATTTATTTGACTACAGTAATTATTCATCTGCAGCCGTTGCCATTTTATACAAGTTAAGATCCTACTCATGTTTTAGATGATGAAAAACGCTTTCCGTGAAGATGTCCCTTCAAATTGGAGAATATAAGAAGTCTAATGGAACTACTATATTGTGTCTGGGCAACGGTAAGGCTAAGAAACTAACTTAATATTTTTTTCTCGCGAAATAACCGCCTTATGGTAGCAGGCTTCGGGCAACGCACTGCATATAATCACTATCATTTTGCAATTATCCTTAAACCAACGTTTTGGTGAAACGAAAAGAAATTTAAATATATATGATCATGTCCTTAGCATTATTCAACGGTCTTCTCCCACAATGGTAGCAAAGTGTTAATCTCTACTTTCGCAATACCAGTGACTGTAGCCTCGGTTCAACCTTAACTTTAGATTAATTTTCTCCCGCTTTCTAATATCTTAAATAATCTTTTAGCCTTGCTATAAGGAATAACAAACGGTTCATAAGCCTCCTGTTGCATAGCCTTTAGATTTGTTCAGGACAAAGCAAAAGTTTAATGCAACAACGTTTGTGACCTCCATCATTAACGCAGGGGAAATGAATAAAAACGATATTATCATTCTTTTTAAACAACCTTATAGTTTTTTCATGAATAGACAAATTATTTTACGAATTAAACGCTATAAAAAATACGATTTATTAAATGAAATAATGGAAAGAGCCACATTTCCTAATTGAATGTAAACAAAGGCTATGGAAAACATGCAACAATTTCAAAATGTAAAAATCATTTGCCTTGACCGGGATTCGAACCCGGAACCCTCAATGTCCCGTCGAGTGCTTTAGCCAAGATGTTGTGACGAAATACGGTACATACAATGTTACAGGCATTCGTATTCGTAATCGTGCGCGACGCGCCACAGTTCATGAGGCTAAAGCCGACTTAAATACTTAGGGGGATACTTAGGGGGGTGGGATTATTCCAAAGAAACTACGGGGGATGCCGTTGCAGCATCTCCCGCAGTTTCTTTGGAATATGGGAAACATATTTGTAACAGGATAATTTCCTCGATGTAGTGGGACAGCTTATAAAAAATATCCAAATATCCCTAGAAATGTAACATAACCAATATTTTAGTAAATACTAATGTGGATTGGAAGAAGCAAAGCAAGAAACTGAATCCAAACTGAAAAAAATACTCCTTATGCCATAGGTCTTGTTTTGGTTTTTTTTAAAGCCTTATATTAAAAGTTTGAAAAGGAAGGGTGAATTAAAGATGTGCGTATTCCAAACTGAAACAGAGATGTATACGAGAAATTCACCCGGAGGTGGTCTCACTCCAAGTCAATAGCAACTACATCCCATAAATTAGGTATGTTGCTTTTTGGAGGACATCCCTTACCATGAAAAGTATCAATATTTTTTTATCTTTTACATGTACTCGTAGAAGACACCATCCGAAATGCTGCCAACGCACAGTCTCTTGAGATTTCTCTGTGGAAGTATGTGCATTCTAGAGCCTTGAGACAAAACAAAAATTTAAATACGCTACACGCTTTTGAAATTATCCTTCATGCCCGTATGAAGGAAAAAACACAACAACAATGAGAAACAAATTAATGTGCGCTGAAATGTGATTGGGCGTCTGCGTGCTTAATTATAAAAAAAGAAGCAATGGATTCATTCGGAGGTCGGAGCGAAAATTTCCCGTGATGGAGGAGTGAACCCGTCGTTGAAGAAGAGAAAAAATATTTCACCCGAGCGAGGGATGTTTACGGCCGGTGTAATGAGATGGCTTTCGAAACAAGGGATGAGGTCGCGTCGGTAGAGAGCGACGGAAAGGGAGAGAAGGGAGTGCGAGGAGAGGGTCTTTGAGGAGAAAAAATGTGAACGGGACGGAGAATCAGGAGGGGAAGGAACATTTCAACAGGAGGACGAAATGGACCGCGGAGGAGAAGAAGGGGAAGTTTGTGTCGAGGGGAAGGAAATGAGAGAACCTGAAAGAAGGGCCAGGAGACACGGGAGGTAGCAACTGGGGGGAGGAGAAGAGAATGAAAGAGATGCGGAGGAGGCTACGTTGTGGATCTTGATGCTGGGAAGACATGGAGGCATTTGGTGGAGAAAGTGAAGAGGCAGCACGATGAAGGCGGTGGGCCCGGTTTTTGCCCGCAGACGCGAAAGATATTGAGGGAAGGGGTCAGCGATAAAGAAGAAGAGAATTGATAAAGGTGATAGACGAGTACCAAGAAGTTGCGGTGAGTTGAAAAGCAGGTGGGTTTGGAAAGATTTAAGGTGGTACGTACAGGTAAAACGTTCACGGTAGAGAGATCAGATGGATGCAATAAGAGAGGGAGGCGAAGGATAAAAATGCATGGTTTGACAGTAATTTTTCCCTCAGAAGATAATGAGGGGGAGTTGAGCCAGGAAAAATATTCTCCCTAAATAATTATAGCACGAAATAGTATTAATCAGCCAATTAGACTCTAAGACATTTATTGAAAACCCCCTGCGAATCCTACGGATTCTCCAGAAACCAGGTGGCAGCAGCTTGTGCCACTTGTTACGACTATGTGGAAAGAAAGTGGCATGGAACTTCGACGTAGGAAGTCTCGGTTTTATCGAAGGCAATTTCGATACGCGATGCTATCTGATGGTAAACATTTGCCTCAAATTAAAAGCCGCCAATCATTTTATTTATCAATATATCGAAAGGTATGACTATACATTGTTCCTTTTTACGGTTTCTGACCTAACACCCCCCGCCACACGCCCTTGCGGAGCCTTGCGAGGTATTATGTAGATGTATAATTATAATGTTTGAAAGAAAAAATGGATTATATCACATTGAACAGGTGGAATAAAACTACACGAATCAAATTTGGAAGCAGAAAATATATGAAGATATCCTACGGGAAGCAAACATTTAATTTTTTCATGTTGACGGACGCGAACTGGAATTCGAGGTCGCATTTGTAATAAAAACTGTGCATTGCTTTTTTATGAAATAACACATATTCTACCATTATATTAACAAAATTAATATTTATAAGCTCTTCCTTGCATTAAACCAAACCCATGTGATAGAGTACACTTAAACATTCGAATTAGAATTATTTTGAATTATCTATCATTAAATGTTTGATGGCTCGTGAGTTACTAATGTTTCAGTTAACTTAAAAAGGCTATAGTTAAATTTAGATGTCTGAGAAGGGTGCTGTTAAATAAAAGGAATTTTTGAATTCTCTAACGCATTGTTTTTTATAGTACGAATTTTATGAATGATTTTTTAGTTTACAATGGCAAACACACAAAACACTATCAAATTTAACATAGAATACATCTTAATTTCAAGAATCTACGCACTTATATCTCAAGCAAAATATCTTCAAATTACCTTTTCCAAAACAACCTCAGCTCAAGTTATTACCTAAACTAGGAAACCCGATACATTTCCCGCAAAGTGACAATTAGAGTCGCCTCTCCAAGCGTAACGCGCTGGAGTAAGATCGTAACTAATGTCTCCTGGTCCATATATCAAATAATCTGCCGCAGTGAGCATCCGTGTGGCAACCAACCGTTGATGCAAATCCTTAAATTATCGATCTTGTAATGAACTACTCGCTATGCCAATAGCGAAATAAGTGAACTTGGGATCCACCTGGTGGATGAAATACTACCCAATGCAATTCAATGGACGGGCAACAATTAGAAGTTTTTTCATCGTCACTAATGGCACCACCTATTTTTCTTCCCGTCCGACATACGAGACCCACAATCCATGGATTCTGGACCTAAATATATCCAAAGGTCACCCTCCGAAAGCATCACACGGCGATTTTCCGCCGATATTCGAACTCCGCAATAACAGATACATCGAAACCAAAAGTTGACCTCGGCACGTTATTAGGTTGAGACGTTTTGATTGCCTTAGGCCATTAAATTTGGACTACAATCAAACTAAATAAATCGATTTTACTTCGGCTCGTTCCACCTAATCTAGAAGTAATCACTCCATATGCAGACCCCTATTAAGGAAATGAACGGTTAGTGTTCATCAAACAGCGCTTTCACATTAACTATTTAATTGAGATGCGTTAAGATAAAAAATACGGGATTTTTTTATGAATACCTTCCCATATTGTTTACCGGAAGCTTACTTATTCCATAAAATATATTTTTTATCGGTGAATAAATTGATGGGTTGGAAAAGTTTAATGTACACATTGCTACAATATGAACATCAGTAGCTTGATTACATATTGTAGAATGATACTTTCTGGAGAAAAGTTTTAAAAACTCACAGCCGTTTAATAGAGAATGACCATAAAAATTATGATCGCTCTTCATCAGATGGCCCTTTTATTTTCACATACAAAGAGAGAAATGTAATAACTTTTATAAAAACAAAGTAAAAAATTGAGAATAATTCAACGCCGACCTAATACTCTGCGGGAAAGCAATCTCATCGGAGAGATATCTGTTAAATAAATAATAACAGATCGTGCCCCATTTTATCTAAAATACGTTTTGTACGCCCAAAGTAGTGTATTATAAAGGAAATAATATTAGCTAATTAAAAACAATGTTAGCTTACTCATTTTGCAAAATCCTCACTACAAGGTCACGTAAAATGGCTAATTGTTCGACATAAAATTAAAAAACACTTCGCTTTTCCAATGAGATGATGAGGAAAGTACGGTTGACATGATTTTTACCCTACAACACAGCAATTTTATTCAAGTGGATTAAATGGTACAAAGTTGGAAAAACAAAAATTTACGCCTGACGCAATGTAATTCAAATTTTTACTTTTCAAGCATTTCTAAGAAAGTTCAAACGCAATACGTATAAGTAAATTCCTAGCATGAAGTCTACACGTCACCACTGATCACATAACAAGAGCGCCTATTCTCGATTAATGATGAAGACCATTCATTAAACATTCAAATATCAGCGGAAATGGAAGCGGAGAGCTGGAGGTTAGATACATTTCAAAAGAGGAAACATCCGCGTTGGGATATAAAAAAAAACAAAGCGAAAATTGGTAGCGAGGAAGGAAGGGCAAACGATCCGAAACGATTTTGAGTGGCCAGCGACGTGAAAATCAGATAGGTGCTTGCATCGGGGTAGAGGCGATGCGCTCATATGTTGGGTGGAAGTGGGAGGAAGAGGGGAGAGGGAGGCATCGGGAGAAGCGAAAGCGCGACGAAGCTCGCAGGAGAACCCGACGACAGAAGGTAGGAAACACGCTTGGGGAGGTAGGAGCGAAGTGGTGGCGGTGTGCCTAGGAGATCGAGGGGGGAAAGGTGGGAGGGGGAGGAAAGGGAAAAGAAAAGGGGCGGGGAGAGGTGGCAAAACGAAGGACGGGGGAGGAGGAGAATGGCAGGGTGAAGGGGTTTAAGGGTACACGTTATGGATGGGGAACGCGTAAGGGAAGACGGAGAGAGGAGGGAAGAGATTGAAATATTCCGTTAATGAGATTCGGAGGCGAGGAAGAGCCGGGAGGCGAGGAGGGAGAGAGAGGGAGGGAAAAATGTGAAATCGGAAAATGGAGAATCGGGGACCAGAGCGGAATAGAATGCGATGGCTGATTTACGGTGACTTGAGGTGCGATTGC
Source organism: Hetaerina americana (assembly GCF_022747635.1). Classification (NCBI taxonomy): domain Eukaryota; kingdom Metazoa; phylum Arthropoda; class Insecta; order Odonata; family Calopterygidae; genus Hetaerina; species Hetaerina americana. The sequence continues at coordinate 8,715,191 of NW_027286874.1, read as the reverse complement.
CACGAGAGGGAGGAAGGCAGACGGAGGCTTGGAGGTAAGATTGCCATCCCTTCCGCGCCGTATTTATGGGGATTTTTTTTCCTATTTCGTCTCCTCATTTTGCAACTCATTGCCACCGTATGCGCCTGGTCTTGGAACATTTCGTTCCCTCTTTATTCAAATTTAATTGCTTCATGCCATACGCAATACGTAAAACCACCGATGCTGCTACACCGGCTACTTTTCTCCCAGTTCTAGTTCTGAGCAATTCTTGCCTAGTTTTATTTTTTGCAATCTCATTGTTCTCTTCTTGTTTAGGTTCCCAACCCCACACTCATCTAATAAAGCCACATGTAAAATGTCAGGTCCATAGTTTTATATGGAATGATGAACGAACTTAAATTCACATAAAAATACACATAGTACAATATACGTGACCCAGCGGAAAATGTTCTGATCCAATTATTTTTCGCCGCATTTGTTTTCTTCCTTATTTTATTCAGGAGACATGATTAATACAAACTAATTTTGCGCGCAAAGAATTTCTTGATAAAATATAGTATTACATTCGAACTGTAATTTGTCACTTCTCGAAATTGCCTCAAAAAATGTGTAAAAAATACATAATATCAATACGTATGCATATTATAAATACATATAAATTTTAAAATTTTGATTGATAACACAATTGCATAATTTTAAGCCTAATTATATACGCATGGTGTTGTTACTTTCGTACCTTCAAATCCAAAATATTCCTTGCTCTTAAAACGCAGCCATTCCCATAAGCGAAAAATGGATGTTTCCGTTGTCTCTGTTTTTACAAAAACAGTAACTCTAGTCAAGGGGCGAGAGTGATTAAGCTATAGGATGAGGGGCAATGGGAGAATTTTGTGGAGGTTGGAGCGAAAGGAGGACAAATTGGAAACGGAATGGCGTAACTGCGAGACCAGTAATCCCCGTGCGAAGTGAGGAAGAGGGTGGGAGGTTGGGGAGGGTTTAGGCTGAAAAGATCTACGTGGAGGGGATGAACGGGAACGGTGGAAACGGGAAGAATAAATACAAATTTCGCGCGGGGAAAGGGAGAGAAAGAGTGAAAAGGTTCTCTCTACGCTATTTGGTGCGACCGGGAAATGAAATTCAATAGAAGTTGGAATGGCAATGTCAGCTGCTGAATGATTAAAGTTTCACCCGTTGGGCATTTTCAGGTCCTCGGTTCGAGAGTTCGATAAATTCGCACGTCTAAACCAAGGTTTGGATGGCCAATCGAATAATTTCAGACTTTTGAATAGGGCTATTATTTGATGTATCATTATTCTTCCAAACAAAGAGCAAAATCTTGTCTTGTCACAAAATAACCTTAATTTTTGGGGTCGAATCGTGGCATCACCTATTCATCACGTTCCTCGGCATTTGCGACACATTTACCGAAGCGACTAACCCTCCCTCTAGTAATAGTTTATCACTTTATTTCAAACTAATTCTGTTGAGCAAAAAGCGTTAGCGTAGTCTATTAGGAGACACATTGTAAAGCCTGTTAATATCTTTATAAATAAATGAATAAATATATGTATATATATATATATATATATATATATATATATATATATATATATATATATATATATATATATATATATATATATAACCTTATATAAGTATCTTCTAGCACAGGATCAAAATTAGGACAAAGCTTAACTTAACATGCACTTTCAACTAACAAAACGTCTTTGCGAATGGTTTCCTGAAGAAAAACTACTACTACGGCGCAATAAGTTTAATCAAATCAATAACTAATCTTTAGGGTAATAATAAATTATTTCGGATAGTACAAGATAATTATTATGATGGCACATCACGAAATAACTTCGAAGGAATACAACGGCATGCGACTCCCGTTGACCCCTAAAGCTGCACAGGTGGTGGCAATGATAGTTCCTCCTAGTAGGGTTTTCTATGCCAGATAGACTTCAGAGTAGGATACAGATAAGTTGTAAATTTCAGAGTCGTTTCCTTAGTAATACGACTGCCAAGGCGTTTGACAACAGTAGAATAGTAATTTCAGTCATGTTTTTATGTTAAAAACACTATTAAGAAAGACCACGGCAAGCCACCTCAATCATTGTTTCCGTAATAAAAATGGGCAGACAAAAAGAAAAAAAAAGGAAACGCCCAATAGGCCGGGTGACGTGCCTGGCAAAAGCAAAGGCTAGGCCTCCGCAGTCGTCATCACACGATAACCCTACAAAACCGAACTGAAAGCAAGGGAAAAGAATTTTCAAAAGGGACCGCAACAGTTGGAATGGGCACATAGAATGTTAGGACGATGACTGAGATAGGTTTTTTAAAAAAATCAAGAGAGCATTGGTGAAATAAAGGTGGTCAAGCATTGGTGAAAAAAGGGTGTATTAGATTTAGAAGTAGATTATATAGTGCAAATAACTAACTGTCTGAAAACCAGTCTGACCTTAAAAAGGGAAGATAAATAAATGTGTCATTGGAGCAATGGAAATAATGGTAGAAATGAGGATCTAATATAATGCCAATATCTATGCCTTAATTAAGGACATGCCTGTATACTTCGTGGGTTTTGAGAAGGCGTCCGAAGGTGTAGAGTTAGAGAGCAAAGTTAAAGGAGGTATTGTGAAATGCGGGCGTGAGCCGCAGGCATAAAGATATTACTCGCCTATGAGTCTTTACTATGTCTTTTAATTTTAAATTTTCTTCATAGTATTAAGCCGCTTCACGGCCGGACGGATCCCTTCCTCCGTCCTCTTTATTAAGTTATTTCAGTATAATTTTATCCGCTTCACGGTCTTGCTGTCACCCGCTTCCTCAAGCCCAAGTGTAATTTCCCGCTGTGGGAAATGGGCGACCCTCGCCTCCGCTTCCTTTATGTACCGCTCTATGCTCAGAGTGTGCCGGTGGGCAGTTAGTGCTGTTAGTGACGTACTTTTTTTTCTTTTTTGTAAAAAGCCGTTCCCTGTCGGCTTTCCTTTATTGTTAGATTAAGAATTCATATTTTATTCCTAGTTTTAAGTTTCACTTTCTCGCAAACCGCACTTCCACCTCAGCCATGTTTCTTTCTTCAATGCCATGCGTTTCTTATGTACAATGACCGGTAAAGGTGGGACTTCACTCACCCGGACGGTTTATACTTGCCCGCTTGGGCAGTCAATGAACTTTTGGGCGTGGTAACAGAGGGAATAGGAATAAGGATGTAAGAGTAATTAGCAGGGGGGTAAAATAGGGTTTTCCATTACTAGTACTATTCATCACATCTGCTGAGGACATTTTAAGGATAGTATAGGAAGGTTTTGAACTGGTAATAAAATTGGGCGGCAAGATGGTTAATTTTATGCTAGTAGATGATCAAACACTATTGAGTCAGACAGTTAAGGGTGTAAATTTATTCCCGAGTTATATATAGGAATGGGATTGTGGTGGGATAAGGGTTACGCACATAAACACAAAAGTAATTAGATTCTAAAGAATGATGAAATCAATGTTAAATACAAAAATAGGATTCAACAAACAACAGAAAGTAGAGCGGTTGATGTATTTGGGCAGTATTTTAGGGAAAAAAGTTGTATGTTTTGAAAATATTAGAAGAAAAATTGCGAAGTCAAGAAATAAATTTGCAAGGTAGAGAAATGATGTATGGTTCACTTTTCAAAATGTAAGGGAAATATTAGAAAAGACTTTACTATGGAGTGCACTGCCTCATGGGGACCTAGTTTTAAGGCAAGAGGTTTGGAAGGTTTCGAGATGTGTGTGCGACGGATGATAAAGGAAATAAGTTTAGAAAGAAAGAAAGAAAGAAGAGAGAATGCTACTGGGAGGAAAACAAAAGAAGGTGTAGGCTTCATGGGGGAAATATTGAACCATAGTGATAAACAGAAGGCAGTGACACAGGTGAAATGTGAAGTACGGGAAAGAAGAGAGAACGCTTTTTAGACAGCATGAAGGCCAGCAGAAGTTACGAAAAATGAGCGAAGAAATCATGGAAAAGAAAGAAAATGGAAGTTTTCATGATACTTAGAAGTACATAATCATTTGGGACCTTAAAAAAACCTACCAATGAAAAGGGAGAAAACCTGTAATGAAATCACGAAATGGAACTGAGCAACAAAATAATGGTACTAAAAAGAAACCAAGGCGTTTCATGATAATGTGCGATGGAATACCTACATACTGTATTGGAGCAAATCAGAGATGCCTGTGATGGATTAATCATTGAACGAATTGGCCGAAAAAAGTACATATACAAATGTATCTGAGGCTATTTATAGGTCACCGAATTGATACGTAAGTACAAGTATGACAGCATGCAGAAAAATAATCACTCAATCCTCAATTTCCTGTCGTTCGGAATTCACTTCTGCATCCTTCAGGGTACTAAGCTTATTATTCCTGACCATATTGTTTAAAGTGTTCTATAGATCAAAGATTGCAGTTTCGGTTGTTTGAGCTCAGTAATTTTAAACAAGAGAGAGTTCCGTCAAGGCTTTAATTTAAATTAATAAATACAAAAGAGAAATTTATGGGCTGTTGCTCTTCAGGATTGCAATGCGTGATTTATGGTTGCCTCCAACCCTTCAACACTACAATCGTTAAAATAATTTCTATCTCCCCTGCAGTGAAATCATAATCACTGTAAATACCACCGTGGTCTCAACCTTCACTCACTTAAGGAAGGGTTTCGGAGCTTCCTTCCGTGTAATTGGGTCCCATTGTTTGGCGGCAGCCACTCACCAAATTACCTTCTAAGTTTTCCTTAGACTTTTAGGCCAACATAATCAAAGATGAAAACCATCTTGGAGTATTTTGGCTTAAATTGGATGTCTTTTGTGGCCTACGATTATTACTACCACCGCGCTTTGTCCACGAATGCATATTTGCCGGAAAAACTCGTTACTTTTTCAGCAAACCGTATTAATTATAAGCCAAACTATCATGCGCAATCCTGAGGGTAGACTCGATGGCCTTAAGGTCAGTATATGTATTCAGATTAGATGAATTTATGTATAGGTTACAATATTATCAAGTGTAAATAGAATGCATGCGCATAAAATTAAAATATTTTGAATATCACCGTTCAAAAAGATCTAGAGCATAAAATGCGATTCCGAGAATCTCAAATTAATCCAACATTTCTCGAAAAAGCCAATTTCTCTTCGCAAATGAAAGGCGTGCATTTTGTGAAATCACCATTCTCCTTCCTTTTTCCGGTGGTGAATTTTTCCCAAAACCTTGTTAACCCACTCTTAATCCAAGTTCTCCCGACCTTTTCCCACCCCTTTAAAGTTATAATTGATTTCCATTGACCCTTCTAGGTATGAATATTTCATTTGATTACCTCCAAAAATAACGATCACCAAATTACATAGTTCTTATATAAATTCAGAAATTCGGGTAGCATAATTGATCCAGTACGTCGTATACTGACCGAGAGGGTTTAAAATTATCCTCTAGCCGATGCTCTAACCACTTGAACAACGGCCCAGCCAGTCGAAAGATCCGTGGTTTTAGTCCCGGTCAAGAAAATATTTTTGCACTTTTGACCTGCTCGATTCCATCTTCCCCACCTCTCCTGTGTTTGACCTTTATGATTATGATGTACCCATGTATATCTGTACCCATGAATATATATATATATATATATACATATATTTTGAATTCGTTGTCCCAATAACCAGTTCATGACGGAGCGTAACGAGGTCACGTTATAAAAGCTTCGCAAACGAACTATTTGCACTCCGCAACGGCTAGGAGCCAACTACCACCGGCCTATAACCTTTTCTGAGACTCACCTCCCTCGGACCCGGCCAGAGAAACTGAGGCTCGACTGCCCGTCTATCCGGGAAATTAAGTTCTAATATTTTTGGGACAGACTTAATATGTTCAGCCTCCAGCGTGTAGAAGAAATATACAACTTAAAAACACAAAATAAAGAACTCACAATTTTGGTTTCTGAATTTTTTGCCACCAAAAATCCATCAGCAAAATTTGCATCATTATATACGTACTAATCTGGTGGAAACCCATGATGCTTATCCATTACCCTCACGGATTTCTTATAGAAAGCATCATTAAACCTATCAAAACTTGTTCAAAAGACATTTTCGAGACATTTTAGGGTCTGAGAGAGTTAAAATAACGATATTTCCTTTAAAATGTCATAGAAAATAGTTAGGAAGCATTTTTTCTATCCAATTCAGCTCCAGTAGGAATTATGTCCTTTTGAATGAGTAGAATAATAAACTAATATATAAAGTTTTCCATTCTCGGGCTAATCAAATATCAATTACAATCATATGATATATGCGTATATACCAGATGCGGAAAACATTTTTTTAAGAGGGAAAACGATTTTTCATTATTCAATTACAAAACGATTTCTTGTGACTTATTTCGAGATAAAAAATCTGATTTAAATGATAACTTTTCCCATTTTAATAAAAAAGAGTCATTCATTAATATCACCATGAATAATAAAACGTCATTTTAAATTTTTATAAATTTTTATATTTTTAATTCCACACTTTCGCAACTTGAAAAAGTTATAAGACAAGGTAAATAATTATGGCATTATTACACTAGTTTCGTCATTTAGTCACTGAAGAGATGCATTCGCTTGTTTGGCAAGGAGATAAAATTAGAAGATAGGGACGCTAATGATTATGGAAAACATTTCAAATAAAGGTTTTCCAGCTGACCTTAAAAATTGTAGAAACAATAATAATGTAACTATTCTTCGATTCTTCATTTAATCAGAATATTAGGTTAGCAATGCTTTTAAGCTTTCTACCTGCATTCGGTAAGCACGGATCAGCAGTATTGGAACACATTCTTGACCTCATGTAGGAAAATATACACTTGCATCATGTGAATTATTTATATTATATATTATTCGAGGAAAAACTAGGTATGGCGGGGGAGAAGAAATGATTGTTGGCAGACATTCAAAGGAGACACGAAAGAAGGAAGCGGTGTTTTTGATTGACGACATGATTGTAAAGACTGAGTTAGAGGGGAGAGCGTTGGGCAAGCAAGGTAAGTGCAGAAGTAGAATGGGTATGTTGGACAGAACTAAGGGAGAAAGGAAGTATGCGGAAATTAAGGGAGGATTATTGCAGTGCCAGATGTCAGGTCGAGTTGTATTGGGGAACACTAAGAAATATTTTGTCCGTCAGCCCTATGTCCATCCAAATCCTACCTTAAACCTAATAATAGTATTTTTATGAAAATGGAATCAAATTACGATTATAGAATATTTATTTTTATATCTACGAATATTGGAGTTAGAAATACCATGATAGCAGGCCTCAAAAGGTTCAGGGTTTGGAGACAGTGATAAATTAGAGACTGGTATTCCATATTTATAGTTAAATCGATAAATTATAAGTAACAGTGAACATATCAGTTAACAAGCAAATTCAATGAACGAAGAAGATGATAGGCGTGTTTTGAGAATAAAAAAGAGCAATAGATCTTAGACAAATATCTTTTGGAATACAAAGTTGACATTTTTATTACTAAATTTTCTCTCTGACAACTCTGAATAAACTCGCCAATTTATAATTTCCTGAAACTCTGAGAAGGATTAACAAATATATGAATTTTTACCAAAGTTTTCTCTCCTTTCCTTCTCCACTAACCATACCTTACAAAATTTTCCATCCACAAACCACTTCCATCGATTGTACTTCCCCTAATTAAGATCCTTGATTAGGGGAAGTTTGCGATCGAGTACCTGCTTGTGTGTATCGTCGATTCAAAATTTGTTGGTTGAATTTTACACTCTGGAAAAATTTATTAGTAACTAGGGTGTTACGCCAAATATATCTATGTTTTGAAAATTTTACATTGGTGAATAAAATTTTAACAAATTGAGTGAAATGAGATGAAATGTCAAATATTTATTCCCTCAATGAGAAAGAAATAAAACTTGTTTTCAAAGTAAAATAAAATGATTGCTGACCTTAACGAACGACTTCACTCATCTGCATATTTCAGAGCAAGGTATTATTCTTCATTTAAGAATCTTTGCTTATGCCTTACCTGATCATATTATTTTCTAACTTGAAACGGCCATTAAATCTGTTCAAATTTGAACTCCTACTCCTATAACCAGATATTATATTCACTGCACATTTCTGATAAAATGTAACGATGCCGACATTTTTGTGATATCGATTGCATTTATTTAAGCCGCTCAAACTATTTAAAATTTTATGGATCACAATATTTTTCCTCACGGTTGAATGTGGCGGTCCTTGAGCTCAAGGAGATCCATATAGGGTAAAACCTATGACTTGTTGGTATTATTCCCAAAGTCGGAAGAAATAATGCGAAAGATAGGAGTACATATAATTAGTGACACTGTTGTTAGCAGGTGGGTGTTCACACTTTATGTACCTCCCTACCGGTTTTCAATTTTCTTGTCTTAGGATTAAGAACTGAAACTACTTTATCAGTTTATTTTAGCACTACTTAAGAGATGATGAAAGATATTCCCTTGGTTATCTCCATACTCAATGGTGAATACCCAAAATCTGACGAGCAAATACAATGCCTGAAATTTGTCGGTGGCCATTGGATCAAAAGAAACTCTCGATCAAATGCGCTGAAGCACCTCCCGGACTCCACGTATAAGTAGCGTTTGCTACTTGAGAGTACAAGCACTTCAAAATTGAAAGAAGAAACTGCACATGCAGCCATTTTATTGAGCGGTAGAGCACGATGGTGGATAGTGATGAGTTTAAGTGCTTTCGACACTCAACTCATCAAGGAAATAAAAAGCCACAATGCATTAGTTCTCGAATGATGGGAAAGGCTTTTATGTAAGAAAGGTATAAACTGGAAGGAAAAGGAATAATGAGAGGGAATGGATTACATAAGGGGGCAGGATTGCGATGGGGAAGGGTGAAAGCATTTGGAGAAGAGAGGAAGCGACGGAGAGGGGGATGTCCCCTCCATTCGTTGAAAAGCTAACTAATCGATAATTCGAGAGGGTCTTCGTCGGGTTTCTAGTGGGTAAAAAGCCAGGAGCTTATTCCATACCATTGACAAATAGGCGTATACGATCAAGGAAGAGACACAGAAGCCGTTTCACTTTGATAATGAGGAATAATTTATTTCATCGGTGGGTTTTTAAATCAATAAGCACTCACTTAGGATTTCCAGGCATTTAAAATAAAAGATTCCATTGGCACATGTTAATAATGTTTTCAAAATTTAAACCATGGGCCATTAAATATTGCTTGCTTGTTTTTGGGGAATTTATTAGTCAAGGATAACACACAAACTGCCATATGTTTCTACTTACCCTCATTATAAAACAACAAGGGCAATTCGTAAATATCGAGAATTCTACAAGGTTAATCCGCCAAAAATATCTTTAATGCATAGAAAATATTACAAGCTACGGAACAAAAGAATAAAAAATCCCTTCCCAATAGAGATGAAGATATTATTCCCTGACAATTTTAATGCTATTTTTACGGTTATCCTTGGGCTATTGCATGCGGTAAAATCGAAGGAAAAACAAGAAGGAGATAACACGTGTTGAATTAGGATTAGCGAACAGTATCGAGAAGCATTACATCGATGAAAAACAGGAAAAAGACCTGAACGACAAATCAATTTGAAAAAATTCCCATATTTTCCTTATTGATACTGACTCAGGTGAATTATAATCCCGTCCCTTCAACATGTAGAATAGGTAAATTATGAATTTCAGTCAGGGTAACCACGAGAACAACCATCCGAAAGGCACGCAGACATGTGGGGGGCATGATAATAAACGATAATTCGGTAATTCCTACATTCATCACATCTTAACTCAGATTACGTGTTATCTCAAAGGAGCATAAGAAACACATTTAACAATTTGACGCGAAGATTCGTCTGGGTAAGGGCTAGAGATCAAATAAAATTATCTCAAATCAGTTAAAATTTCGGTCACTTGCCAACACTAAATTTTCAATCTATCTATTTGAGACTATACAAGGAGGATGAGTATGATTTCGTAAAGGAAAAAATATTTAATCGTAAAAATACGGGAAATAAAATAAAAAAGGAACAAAAAAACTCTAAAATACCGCATAAGCAGCATTTGTTTTACATGCAGCAAGCCTGTAAAACATTTCCGGTCACTCATTATTCTGGAATATCATCTGAACTTCTTGGCGTACCTTATTCCATAAGACTCACCAATGGAAAGAAACAAAATAAGGTTTGCGTATGTTTTAAGCAGGGCTGAAAAATATTTAAGGCCATGCAAGAACAAAGCTGCAATGTAAGGGAGGAAGTTGTAAATGTTATGAATGCATTTTTGGGGGAAATAATGATTTTTATAGAAAGATTTTTTTAAGAAAAATTTGGAAAAGATTAGTTTTGTATTCCCAATCAAAATCCAGACGTCATGACATATCTGCGAATTACGAGGACTCAATGAAATATGAGGATGCTGGGTTCAGTATCACGGTTCCTAATTGCAAAGAGTAATAAAACTAGTTCGCCTATACTGTGCTGTGGTTTCCTCACTATTTTTAATAGACGGTATTTGACCACGATGGAACTTTTGAAATTTATTAACGATATTGTTTTATGGGATACTAAAATTATACAGGAGATGCTGTTCTTTTCCTGGAATACATAGAATGATTTCCTTGGATGCATAGATGAAATTTATGGTTAGCATTATATTTTGTTGAGGTTAATAAAGAGAATTTTCGGGGTAATTAGGTTATCGGGAATTATTCAAAATATCCCCCAAACTATTTAAAAGAAAAACCGAAATTTCAAAAACCACTCGATATTTTTGTGAACGCATTCCTAAACCAAACCGCTATGACAACTCAAATTAATTGGCAAAATTCATTACGTACTACTACTTTTAATTTTTAAAATAAGCGTGTATGCGTGGACGCCCGCATACGCGCTTATTTTAACAAGCAATTATTAATACAAGCTTTTCGTTAGAGGTATTTAAAAAGAAGAAAATAGATGCTGTGACCATGTTTAATTAAAAACGTTAGATAGGAGGTTACTTTAAAAAAAGGTTTAAAAAATGCTATTCGGATTATTTTGAAGAATTAAACCAAATAGTATGTTTTAAAAAATAACATCGGGTTGATGATTATAATATTTACGGTAGGTATTAGAGTGGTACATAATTTAAACTTTAATTAAAATATTAACCTTAGGTTGGTAATTATAATTTTTCATGTATACGTTGAAAACTATCCCCTAGAAGTATTAACATAAGCTGTTTTGGCATTATAAATTAAAGCAGTCAAATCTAGAAATGTGCATTACCAGACCATTACCAGTTCATTATATTGACCACAATATAATGAAAAACTTAAAATGACGGATTATCGTTGATAGTAATTTATTTATGCAATCACTTCTTGATGATGATAAATCAGATTAGAAATGGAAAAATAAAAACTGCATTTCGTTTCTCTGATTTCTGCCTTGGGGGCATTTCCAAAGGAAAATCTCATTAAGCAGAATAAAGGCTTTAATAGAGGATGGAATGCATTCATATAAGTCAGGTCACAGGAAAAATACATGCGATGAACGAATTTCAATTTCATTTCTTGAAGTGAGTCACATTGGCCACGTTGGTATGGAATTGGCAATTACACTGAAGTATTAGAGCACTTAGAATTGAAATTCAACAATGATAGCGGGCATTACATTGCACTTAATGTAACTATAGGCTTTTCTGGAACAATTAAATCCTTTGGTTTTTAGCATTATTCAACATTTCCAAATTCATTTATTATAATAGAACCCGTATTAATTCCATCTCCAAACTATTCATTTTGTAGTTCTGGATATTAACTGAGGAAATGTATGGTTGGACCGATAAAAAACTAGTGAAGCAAGATGCAAACATTAGACGAGAGAATTTCCGTACAAACAGGCATTTACAATTTACTTTGTACTATTGTTACTTCAATACATTATAGGTAAAATTGTATTTTCATTACGCCTCCAACTGCCGATGCCTCCTTTAAATGTGCAGCAATAACGGAAATGAAAATAATTTGTTCTTCCACGTACATTTTATCATGCATGACCAAGGTTTTGACCTACTAAGTCGTCATCAGGACCTGATGATGACATTTTAAGTCGAAACCTAGTTAATATAAAATGTAACCATAAAACCTTAGTTGCAATATAAAATGTACTATATGTGAAAGAACAAAGTATTATATTTTCCGATATGAATAGCATCCACAAAGTGACGCCTCAAACTATTCAGTGCAGCAATAATTTTTAGAATGCCAAATAAATTGAACATATAGTACATATCGCTCGTCAAAAATCAGTTCAAATGGTCATCATAATTGAACGCGTTTTTAAATCAGTTTGGAACGCGTTTTTAAATCAGGTATCTCTAATGCAAGCCAAAAATCATCAATTTAATGTGAAATGAGTACTAAAAGAAGATAAAAAAAATACAAAATTATTTCCATTCCTTTATTACCTCACCATTATCTACACGTCTTTCCCTCGGCGGAGTATAGCATGCATTTTACTCTTACTACTGGCACTCTTTAACTTCTATTACATTCATCATCGATATGATATTGGAGGTGAATGAGATACGAGAGTGAGCGCTTTCAACATAGGGATGAATGACAAAACAACAGCACTTTAACAATGGAAATTTTAGATAATGTAATGCTTCTGGATTGCAAAGTCGTCCACTGTCGTCAAAGTTCCCCCATCATTGAATTTTTTCACGGGAAGGATCAATATTTAAGAAGCAATGCGACAGCAGCTGACATCATTGCATTTGATAACTATCGATCGAAAAGTTCCATAACTGGTACAGAAGATCGCGATCATGGGCCTTCAGAACGTTTGCAAGTCATGATTACCGTAATAAACGTATGAGATGATTATATCAACATTGCCTCTTCCACACACTATTCTGCAAAACTAAAAATAAAACGAATCATGGAGACATCACGAATTTATGAAACTTAGTCCCAGGTTCCACGGTCGGTCCCCATGTCACGGCTGAATACTGGATAATGGATGAGCAATAACGAGCGAAAAATAAACGATTTCACGACCCGAGTTCATATTAATATTGCATTAATTTTACCTGATCCGGCTGACACATTGTTTCCCCATCTTCACCAACCAAAGGGACTTAACGGTGCGGATATCTAGTTCAGTCAAATGTATACTTATGATACTTTAAAAATGTAAATGATGGGAAACAAATGACAAGATTAATAATGATTGATGCGTTATGGAGGAATAGCAAGTAGGATTAGAGATATGTACACAATGACAAAAAGGTCACGCAATGAAAGCATCAGATAAGAAAGCATCGGAAGAGACCGAAAGGAGCAACGTTAAAAATATTGATGAAAACCGACTGGAGGCGTATAAATAAAAATAAAAGAGTCTGCACACACAAATTCCTATCAGCCCCTTTGCCCTCGGAGTCCGTAAACCTATCGATGAAGGTTGAATGGGTGACGAAGGTGAGGAGTGGGGGTTGGGGGGGCAAGGGAGGAAGAGGGGAGAGGGGTTTGGGGTGTTCGGGGTCGGGCATTCGAAGGAGTTGCCGAGGCATCGTGCGACCCGTTTCGCGGGGGTTGTGAGGCCGGGTGGCGTATGTGGGCCAATTGAATGCCGTCGAAGAGAGAGAGAGAGCCGTGGGGGGAAGGGGAACCGGCGGTGGATGGATGGGAGATGGAATCGCTACTTTTCGCGTAGGCCGGGTGCAGAGTCGGGGATCGAAGCCAACGGGAACGGAACGAGGAGAGGACAAAGAAAGAGAATATGACGCTCCGGGCGCGTGCGTGTGTGTGTGTGTGTGTGTGTGTTTGTGGTACCACATGTGAGCGTGGGCGGCGCTGGCGACGTCGACGGCGCCGTAGAAAACAACTGGGTGGATGATGTGGTGACGTCATCCACCCCAGCAATTTGAACCCCCTCTATCTCTCTCTCCCCCCCTTGGAATGATACGTCTTCTCTCTGAGGTGGACGTGGGTGGAGGCGGGAGCGGGGAAGAGCGGGATGATGACACAAAACCCTGGTCATTGGCAGAGCTGAACGAAAGGAGACTAGTGGAATGGATGAAAGGGTTGAAGGAGAACCTTGTAGGGAAATGTGGGGGGGGAGGAGTGAATCGAGGTGAAAGGTTGGATATTTTGTGGAAAGTGGGGTTCCCAACCACCTCCCACCCCCCCCCCCCATGCTTTTTCTCTGGGGTTGCTTCAGCGTAACTAATCCCTGTCCTTACCCTCCAATAGGGCCACTCTCATAAGTGAAAGTTAATTGTATCGCTGGTCCCTCTGGAAATTCCGGAATCCACCATGAAATAAAGGCAATCAAAAGCCCTACCCTGACCCTAATTGATTATAAATATGAAAATGAAAAACATTAGCTTCAGATGCTTTGATCAGTAAAAAAACAACACTCGGGAAATATCCGTTTATAATTGTATCCATTTAATCTTTGAATATATGAACGAGGTCAAAGTCCTAAATATTTGTGATATTTCGTTCTGTACATCCTCAATGTACAATTCTAATTCTTGAATAAATTTTTTCAACCATCATTGTTTAATAGATAAAGAAGTAAGAAAAACCGTTTGTGTTGGTTATCTCATGGCATTGCCCTATTATTACATAAGATTTCTGTTTTTCATTGATTCGAGGTCACCACAGTTGTTAGAAATTTAATCAGCTTCACAATGTATTGATGCTTAAATGTGCTTTTATTCCAGGTTATATGCGTTTCATTTCCTCAGAAAAATCTTAAAATAAAGTAAAAAACTTAAAATTTAATATTGATGTTCAGGTGGGTTGAAACCTCAGAAGGCAATTTTTGGTCATTAGAGAATAAAAACTCAAAACTACGGAAGACAGCTGAATCTGTGGGCAAAAACTAAGAGAGAAGTAGCAAAGAGATATTTTCCCAAAAGGACCAAAAATTGAATTTTAAATCATAACTGACAAAAGCAGTTTTTTCTTTATATACTACACCGTTACTCTCCAATAAGGGGAATCAAAAACAAGATCCTTCTTCACACTTGATCTAAAGATAAATGTGGAAGACTCATGTATGGTCCGCAAAAGTCAGATATGGCACAAAATACGCTTGTGTGCTGGAGCAAAAAGGAATTTTCCAATAAAAATTAAAGAGATTTTAAAGAAAGATAAAGAAAACACTTGATTGGAAAACGATACGATGGGAGATGGACAATGAAAAAAATAAGAAGGACTCGACAAGAGGCAAGTAAGAATGGCCTATATACGAAAAATTATACCAAATAAAAGATGAGTATAGCGGCTACAGAATGGAGAGCACTCCTGCCCCAATAAAAGAGGCAATGAAATATTTAGGACTGAAATATAATATTTATTACGGCCAAATATCATCTGTATAATTAATACGTGGCAATTCCTAATTTGTATTATTTACAAGAGATGAGATCTTATTTACATCATTGCTACTCTGAACGCCAGTTTTGAGGAAAAATATGTACAGGGCCGACAGATAATCACAAAGATTTTTCTTGTCATTTCCTTATTTCTTCAACAAAAACAAATCGAAAAATTCCACTCCTTAAAATATTTGCAAGATAGCCGGGTTGCAATAGTAAAATTGGCAACTTATTGTATAAGCCGCAAATATATTTTGGTTAGAATAAATTCTCAACAAAAAGAATTATAAGAAAAGTAAATAAACATACATAAACTCCATACACGGATAATTAATAAAAACCATTACAACCTTAGGTGTTCATTATAATTTAAATTACTATTCAGGCATTCAAAAGCTAACTAAAAAAAATAGGGGCAACAAATACTTGTGAATATGAGCAATTCAAATGAAGAAATTAATCCAGTAAAATATATTTATTGACACGTTTTAAGAAAAATATGGGAAGTTTAGTTTCAATAATGAGAAATATTACTGTCGAGCATATATTGTAAAACATACTAATGACTATAGTAGCAAAGGAATATTAAACTCGCATAGTATATGAAATTAATTATTCCAAATTTTAGCAAATAATTCACACAAAAATATATCACAATACATATGTTCTCTATATTATTTGGGATAGGCAATATATTGACTCTAAAAAATCTCACGTTATTTCATTTCTGGAAGAGTTCAGTTGAGTACACCAGTAAACTTTAGTCAAAGAGTCTCCATTCATAGCAATGATAATTATTGAGCGGCAGGAGTCATTAAGATATATATGAGAAAATGGGCAAGCTCATCACAAAAATATCTCTTCAATTAATTTTTGGATAATAAGATTTATTTTATAGATATTTGAGAAAATCCGCTGGTAGAGGTAAATAGGACAAAATTAAGCCGTTCACTAGCACTGAATAATTCGCATCCAAAGTAGAGCCCTAATGACTGAATAATTACTACGAAATCATTACTGCACCGATAATGCCATTAGCTCTACATCATACGTGCTTAACTACTTTACAATCTCTGATACTATTTCTCATCTGTAAATTTAAACCCCCCCTTTTCAGATGGACAGATCGGAGAGCATTAAAATTGATGCGGAATATTTACAGCGTGCTCTAATGTTGAAAATTAAGGCAATTTATTTTTTGGATTTTAATTGCAGGATTATAATTTTTTTCCTTTTATAAAGACAAATAAATTAACAGCAATGTACAATATCATCAACATTTCAATTCTGAGTTTGGTTAACGGTATCCTCCGTGTTCTTCTTTCCAATGTTAATGATCCCAGCAACTGACAGCTTTCCTATTTTATGCCCTTAATTGTCATTCGTACTTGCCCCTTTCTCTATCTTTCTGAATTGCAGTGAGCTTTCAATGGCCATAGAGTTGTGATCGCATTATGTACCTGCTCCGGGGTGCTCCATAAATTGTTTACATGGGTTCTTTCTTGTACTTCGTTCTTACAAAGGATGTAGTCAGTTTGGTATTATGCCCTGTTCCTCGGCATCTTTCATGCGCATCATCTTTTCCGATGTTGCTTGAATAGGGTGTCTGACAACTACTATATGTCTCTCGTTACCCTATACAGTTAGACATTGTGACCCGACATTTCATCTTTCAAATTGAAACTGTTCCACCCTGTTTACTTCTTGTCCCTCAACCTACACAGTTGTTAGATCATCTTTCTCTTGTCCTACTCCTCTTCCAGGTATTTATACACTTCTTTTCAAAATGGCCAGATGTTAGCATGCACACATGTAGAAGCACCTTGTTCTTAGGTGGTAGCTCTAACATTATCATCAAATTATCTAATTGTATTGCCAGCCCGATATAATCGTCCATTTCTCCCCGAGTATGATGATAACTCCTGCAATGTAATATTTCTGTGAGTGAATGCATATATGTAGGTGTATATATATATATATATATATATATATTTATATATATATATATATGTAGTATATTACCGGGAATCGAACCTGGGACCCTCCGGTCAGTATTCCAATGCTCTACACCCTGGACTACCGCGACCCACCTTTTATATATTAATATTTAAAAAAAATATATCTATATATATATATATATACACACACCGGCGTGTACATGTACACATACATGATTGTGCGTGTGTGTATATATATACACAAACATACATGCACACACATTGCATATTTATTTTCTTCTTAAGGTTAATTTTTAAAACTGAACGTTTATTACAACCTGGTAGAATGCCAACTTGTAACACTTCAAATAAATAAATATCATACAGTAAAGAAAAGGACCATACTCTTTTCTGCAAAGTCTAACCTAGATTACTTTTCCTTTTCATTTTGAAGAATAACACATAAAAATCACATAGGAGATAATCTGCGGAACAAGAAACTGTGAGTTCAATACCAGAACGTTTTCAAACATGAAAATAAATAACTTTCTGTCAGTCTAAAATTGTGAACGACTTATTTGTATGCATTTAACATTACCTTAAAGGCTCATGTACGCGAAAATAGATTGGAAAACTAAAAATATGATTTTTACGATACCAATGTCGTCAAAATACAGTCATTTAACAATAAATATATATAAATTATAGATAAGCATGTTATATCAGAATACGTGTGTTAATAATTATAGTCTGGAAAACCTCTTTGTGACCAATAAAAAATGTAACATCCCGCACCCTAGTACACATGTTTTGTTCTTAGCTTTGCATCCCGTTTTACGGTATACATTAGAAAAGGGTAGAAAATATCAAAAATATTCCCAATTCTATTGAGCCTCAGAGAATGGAAATCAAGTTTCTCACAATACAGATGGGAATAATATCGGGTAACGATAAGATACATGCGCTGATAAATTCCGGTAGTGGACTCGTCTGTCAAACATTGAACTGCTGTAAAACGCGTGTTTAACACGAGTAAGAGTAACCACTGCTTAATTGGAAAATTGAGACACGTGGAGCATAAGCGATTCGCTCATCGGCTTCCAGATGAACATGAACCTGGCCTGTTTTGGATTCAATTGCTCCGGTAAACATGAGCTTACGAAGCAGAACTCAACGGCGCCTGTTGAGGCAACCCGACGAGCAACTTGTACTGCGTGTCGTCGTGATTCCAGGGGCAGATCAATGAAGACAAACAAACATCAAATTTAGTATAGGGACCCAGGGTCCAATTGGACTTGAATTTTAAAATATCACTATGTCACCTCGGGCACCATTTATTATTGTGTTTGTACTACACAGTATGGAAAAATTGATGAAAAAATAAATAATAATGAAACTTATTATGACCCATATTTGAATTATTAAGAAAAAAGTCAAATATTCTGGATTTCTTCTCTAGAGAAAGGAGTACCACAAAATAATTTTGCATATTTTCGTGAAAAATATAAATGAGAGAACATCTGTGAGAAAAATTTTCACAATACGTGTATACACATTCTCGGTAATATATTTGGCCACTGTTTTGATTTTAGTAATAAAATCTGAAGTTAACTGAACCTAAATGGAAATGAAGTCATTTTAATGAATCATTTTAATGAGATTAAAGGTTTATGCATTGAAACTACGTAACACAATTGCAGTCCGTACTTTAAAAGAATTATTGTAATTAATTTCATAGTTATCAACAAATAATGACCGAGATTCAATTAAATTATATGCACACCATGCATGAGATATTAAATTCAGGTGGCGTTACAACAGTTTTCAGCTAAAAACTGCCACAAAAAGATACAAATCATTATCATGATACTTCTTTGTGGACGTGCTTTTTACCGAAAGCAAAGACCCATGAAAAGAACAGGATGAAAATATATCATAATGATAATTCTTCAAATAAATATTAGATGTAGATAAAATTGTTCGTAATATTTATTTGAATTGAATAGAATATATTTCTCACAGAATAATTAATATTAATTAAATTACGCATACTTACAATATTATCAGGCGTGACTAACAGACATATCGTTTGGCGGTATACGAGAGGGCTACACTTCAAATCAATGTATTTATCGGAATGAGGAGCAATTATCTATATTAATTCAGTATAATGTATGCTTCTTCAAAACGAAATAGCACTTCATAACACATTTACTTCAATTGTATATGGTCCTCCGAGTCAAGTCGTTTCGACAAAAACACTAAAATAAATAAATAAAAATGCATTATAATTATTGACTCTTGTGGCGGACAATTGGATATTAAGATAAAAATTAAGTAAACGAGGATCTGACGAGAATTTAACTCTTTGTTTATCAGAGGATGACATTTCATGACACACTTTAATTCAAATTATCACAAATTTCTTTGTCCTCAAAGTAAGACGACCACTGAAAGACCAACTCCGAGAACCAAGTTTGAGAACCGTCCGAAGACATCAATATCCTCTTATGACCTTCCATTTGACATCCGCATTCCCGCTAAATTCCAAAAACATCCCTCTTGACTCTACAAACCGTTTCTCATCACCTACTCACTCCTAACACACTGCCTCCCTTCTTCTCAAACCAGTTGTTGATCTAGTCATACTAAAAGCATATCGACCCACTAGACACACACACTGCAAGCACGACTCTCTCCCATCCACCACTTTCCACAAATTTTCTATGGCTTTAGTCCACAGGAAAGGATATCTGTCCTTCGTTCGGGAACCTCAAAACTTGAGTAAAAGGAATACCTACTTTATTTGTTTGGGTAAAAGAAAGAGATTGGCCATGTTGCCAAATAAAAATGTTTCAATCAATAGTTTGGCAGTTTCTCCAAGTGAAAGTAACTTAAGGCACTAGGGAAATAATAATTTCGCTGACATTAAGGTAAGAAATTGGTGCCAAGTTTTCCAAAGGCACGGTGACACCGACATATTTCTTCTGAACTTTGGCGTAGAAGAATTGTCCTGGAGTCACCAGAGGAAATGATAGTTGATAAAAAGGAGAGAAGAAGGGAATAAAGATCCCGGTTAACCCATAAAGAGCTTTGAAAAGTGTGATATTTACTCAATCCTTGGCCATAAACATAAAATAAAACAGATAAGTTACACACTTAAGTGATTGACTCCTAAGTTGATCATTACCCACGACGAAATTATTTGATTTAGAAAGACTAATAATCCTTCGAAAAAGGGAGCTTATACTACTTTGTGTGAAACGCATACGGTCCAATGATTTTGCTTTAATTTTCCATTAAAGGGGTTCATTGACTGAGGTAAAGGGAAAAGGGAAGAGAGGCCTACGGCAAGCATCGTCCATGCGTTAAACCACAACCCAGTGCCTAACTCCCCACTTGACGTTCCGCTAGGCACTATACTGTCAGTTTTCCGATATCACCACTCACAGTTAAGGATGAAGAACATGGAGGAACCGAAAATTATCATTCACAAAACGTAAAAAAGTACAGAAAAAAATTTGATTTCCTCTTTTTCGTCAAAATTAACTTTACCCAATCCACACTGTACTATATTTCCATAAGATAAATGGCAAGAGTTATGCTTCACAAAATTCATGACCGAATCTTCTGGCCCGTTTATTATAAATATGTGTTGAATCGGTCAACTTCTCGCCTTTCCCTTATCCTCAACACTGGCGACGCCGTACGAAGTATCGGGTACCAAAATTTCTAAAAATCTCCATCTGGTGTTAGGGATCGGAATCATATCCTAACAGATATAATTTATGTCGGCTAGCTTGAAAAATCACTCTTAAAAGCTTACCATTTTGTTCATACTCCAAATGTACGGTCTCAAATGAGGAAACTATAAGTACGTGTTAAAATAGACGTAAGAAAAATTGGAATTTACCTGCGTTGAATCGAACGTTTATGGCGGAAAATCTGTAAACTCTAATTTTGTGAGCTTTTCCTCTTAAAAAAATTAAAATAAGCCTGCGTTTGCAGGAAAATCGGATATCTCTCACATTTGGGATACCAGAAGGCTTGAAAATCTCGAGAGTGGAGGCAAGTGCTTTCCCCTCCTGTGTGTTTGCCGTGGGGCGACCTCCATAGGTGCAACTTAAAGGCGAAAGTTCCTTCACCCCGAAGCGTCAATCCCCAAGTGGTCCACGGGATAAAGGCGTGAGCGAAAGAAGAGAGCCCCAGTACTGGAACATTGATGAGACAAACGCAATCCTCGTTCCTCTGCAAATTACCGTAGTAAATATTTTATGAACCCACCACGGTCTCAAAGAGAGGCCAAAAAGAATAACAAAGGAAATAACCTGAATAACAGAATAATGTTTAGGGTGTTTTTCCCATTTTATTAAGGTATTCTGCACAGTGATTGATCTCAAAAGTATAACCAGGCCATAAATGTGGTGACAGAAGAGTAATTATAAATGTATGCTGGCTGACGTACAGTACAGGTCAAGTTACATAATAAAACATGCTGTTGAGTGTTGCTTTAGCTGCTTTCTTCAAAATTACTAGGAAGATGTCCGACCTTGGGCAATAGACATTTCCATTGGCATTATCGGCTCTATATTGCAGTTCAAACAAATTCAAACTTCAAACAAATATTTTATTAATTATTTAAAGGAGCTTAAATAAAGTCTGGGCTATGGCTTCGTCATGTAACCCATTAAGAGAAAGAAAGAAGGACTACCCAAAGATTAATTATTAATCAAGCTTAAACAAGACTAGGCACTATAAACCGACGAGCCCTTTCCTTTCAAAATTCAGATATGCTTCCTATGATGAATAAAATAAAAGATAACAAAATTAATGTTTTTTTATGAAATAGTAAAATTTAAATTTTCCGAATGAACTTGTTCCGGATGAAGCGTTTCAATACCTAAGCATCATTTTTTATTGCATAGCACTATGTTTCATTTCCACATATTAGAGCCTACCACCACTGCTAGTGTTTTCCCTGTTTACACTTTATTATAAATCGGAATATGATTCCAAGTTTTTCGTAAGCAAGGGTTTAAAAGGTAAATATTAAAAATATATTACAGAAAAACAAGGATTATACCTAAATTTGAAAATAATCGTTGGCTTCGTCGTTTCGGGAGGCATCGAGGCATTAACTTGCGGAGCCACTATCGGTGACTTCGGCAACCAAGAAAGGCAGGCGATTACGTCAGAGCGGAGCATTTTTTCCGGTCGTTAGGGGTAGGTGTGAGAATGAGGGCAGAGAGGACGTTCGCCGCCGTTCCGTTCGGGCGCATATACTGCCAAGAGGAAAACATTTTAAGGCATTTTTTTCTAAATGAAAAAAAAAGAAAATCCGGGGAAGGGGAAGGAAATAATGGCTCATGGAGGGATGTGATTTTCCGAGCCAATTCAAATGTGTGTGCTTGCGATTTCGAAAAAGAATTTTGAAAAAAAATGGGACTGAAGAGAAAAGAATGGAGCGAGAAGAGGGAAAAATGAGTTGCGTGGGAACGAAGAGTGCTTGGGAAATGGAGTATGGAGAGGAGTTGAGCCGGAGGAAGAGTTTCGTAAAAAAATAAGCTATCGAATGCGCAAAACAATGTAAACCAAATGGGATGAATAATTACAGGTAAGACAGAAAGTAACGAGAGTGAACTTAATTTTTGGATGAGGGGTGTAGAGGAATTCGGGCTAAACATCTCTTTCTTCACATTTAAGTTGATAGATAAAACGAGAAAAAGGCAAGAATAAGGCAGTATTTTAATTTTCATTCGTTGAAGAAGTTACGATTTAGGCAGGTTTCAGAGTCGTGGTGAGATGAGTCAACAAAAGTGGACATATTCAAGAAAATCAACGTAAAAACAAGAAAAGAAATTTGAAGCTACTCGTAGATAACACCCAGGTGAACATAAAGGAATTTTTAGAGCTGATAAACTGAACATTTAAGAAAAATGGAAGAAATAAATAAAAATTCAATTCGACTTACTCATGAAAAAAATAAATTCGGCAGATTAAAGACTGGCACAGAATGATATATAAAGGAAGTGTAGTACTTTAAAATCGGTGAAAACTCGTAATGGATGAACTTTTGGCATGCTTGAAATCTATTCCAAGTTGGTTTCCAAAAATCAAAAATAAGAGGGCACAATGACAACCCTTGAGCCACCTTAATAGATGACGGTAGAACTGTATTGATAATACTTGGTCCTATCGTCTAATATATCGGACAATGAAAGACATCTCCTTTTAATGAGCCGCCTGCGGTTTCCCAGGAAGCCACGTTAACCCAAAAAAAACACGCTAGTCGAGTGAAATTGACGAGGAGTGTCCAGGCCCCACGGTCAATAGTCTAGTATTTCTCCTTCACTTCACTGCAATTATACTAAACGAAAACACTCCTTAAAGTTAACCGTAAAGGACAGATAATGTCATAATGTTTAATGAATAATGATACGATACAAAACGATTGAGTATGTTCTATTAACTACTTAACCTTACACGAGTATTTCATCCACGCAGCTCGTCAAAAGGAGCGTTCCCCTACACCACCAAGTATTGAGAAGAAACAGAAAAAATATAACAGCATCCGTTTTAATATCAAAGCAGGAGAATTAAGAAAATATGTGAACTTCATTTTAACAGCATTGCCAGAATAGCGGTATTTGGCAGCATATATTTTAATTAGGGTCAATTATACGGCTGATCATATTTGTAGTATAGAGCACTCAGTTGCCGCAGTTTCAGCCGATTTTGTGTTTTTTATTTCATCTTTTACGTCAATCTTTGATTTCTTATGTTGAAACTTTGATCCCCGCTTGAATCCACCATTTCCTTCCGCACCTTCATCCGCGCACACAAATCCTGCGGGGCGTCAACTGCGCGCGACGCACTTCCAAGGCTTAAGAGCGGTTCTGTTGCACAGTGAGATGTTCACAATCGGAGGGCGCTTTCAACGGGGATGATAATTAATACACGCATCCTTCACGGTTCCCCAAAATCCGTATTCCACCTCTCGAGGAGCCGAGAAAATCGCAGGGAAAGTGAAAACAGAAAAAGCTGAAAAGTGGTGGACATAATTGAGGAATTATTTTCGCAAGGTTTTAAGCAAATCTCACTCATTTTTTTAGAATCGACCGAACGAAAAAGTGAGGATAAGCAAAAAAGAAAAAGAGCTCGCTCTTTCCGGTTGGGGCATTTTTTTGGCCGGGAGCGACCGTCGAAGAAGAGCCCGATATTGAACGCGGGCGGAGTATTTTGGTGAAAACAAAGCGTGCGCAATATCAATAGATTGGTCATTTTGAGAGGACGAGGAGGAGTGGACGAGGGGGAGAGGGGTGACATGGAGGGGGATCTGCAAGGGATGGTGGTGAATTTGATCAGGCGCAAGTCATTTAGCGTAATTTCCCCTGTTTCAAATCCATGGAGTTTATTCCAGCGGGATAGGCCTTGGTCTTTTTGGCACTAAGCCCCGAAAAATTGCCTCGCAATTTTTGTGGATGAAATAGAGAAAGGGCCATGATAATAAAAGGAGGAAAAAAGTAAGCTCTTCTTCATTGCCTACAGTTTCATAATTTATTGTCTTAGGTCATATATCCATGAAATTAGTACCGCATGATATCCATGCGCTTTCTGGCACGCCAATGCTGGTGAGGAAAGTATGAGTCAACCCGGGTTAGTTAAACCTTTATCGTAGTTAAGCCATACAAAATAATATAGGTATTTTATGCAATTCATTTTTACTATCACGGATAATTCATAATTATTAACAGTAATAATCCGGATTAGTAGGGTAGATTATTGACGAGCCCTAGCATTACGCACTAGCCATCATAAACCCTAACTAATACGCATGACACGGAAAATCCTAAAATTCCATTACATTACATACATTTACATTTAATTATTCTTTAACTCTGCATACTTACTACCTCTATTATTTTCATTCAACATGCCTACTCATTCCCTTCTTCTACCTTGTTTTCCCTACATTTTCTTCTCCAATACCGATTTCAACAACTCATTGAATCTTAGTATCCTATGTGTTCACTCGTCATACATTTTTATATTTTCTTTCAGCAGCCGTCTCTCAACGCCTAACATGCCTAGAAGTTCACTGTTGGCCATACTTTACGTTATGTTAATTTTCTCTCATTTGTCCACACCTACACCTTAAAATCTTCCAACGGTTGCCTAACTTATGCTACCTTTTTATCGAGTCCCCGAGCCATTCAAAACATCTTTATTTAAGGTAACCATCATTAACTCTCGCCGACTCGCAAACGCTTCTTTTATTCAATGCAACTATTCTTTTAATTCACTAAGATTCTGCTTAAACTTTGGTTCCCTCCCTAAACACCTGATTAATAGAAAATTGAACTGATTTGAAGAGTTTCCAACACACAGTTACTCCAGGTGACAGGACTTTTCAACCTTTGCTTAATGTTCATTCCATTTCTTCTTATATGCTGAAAAATACAGGTTTTTTAAACAAGTGCAATCAATTTAACAAAGCGCAACTTGACGTCTCACGATTTCCTTGCCCTTTTTTATCTACTATTCAAATTGTTTATGTTGCGGCTTTCGATATACCTATTCTTCAGTGTTTCTATTTTTCCTCCTTAGGACCCGGCTCTTTTTCCTCACTCATGATTTTCTTTACAATATACTGATACTCCATTTTTGGTCCTATTAGTGATTCTACATTCTATTTCCTCCGTTCCGTATTCCCTGTTTTATTCTTTTGTATTGGACACCAGACTAATTACTTAATTAAGGTCCGAATTCAGGAAGCATAGTTTACGCTGATTTTGCCAATTTTTGGGTTTGGATGTGTATTTGGCCAAGGTGGCTCGTTTTATTCTGGCTTTACGTGCCACGAAACGCCTTGTGTCCATTCTTTATGACTTTAAATGATTGAAATTCCTACAGTCTTTCCTCCTGTGTCTTCGTCCATTTCCCTGTATATGCCATAGCTCCCGAACGTCATCTGTTGGCCAAAGAATCGGTGCGCTTGGTCGCATAAACCCCGCGCGAATTTCAGCATATATTAATTACATTTCCTCGATAGCCCGTAGTAGCGTGTCGAGGCTGTTTTCACCGAGTGTCTGTTTTCGCCGGTGACCGAGGTCTCGGTCGCCGGGATTTGGAGAGTGGCACTGCCAGAACCCCTCGAAGATCGAGGTTCCGATCGTGCTTCTTTTCGTGCAGCGGCTGACCGCCTTGTTTTTCAAGAAGCGTGAGGTTTGACTCTCGTCTGCCTTGCACTAGAGAGACCTTTGCTTTTGTTATGTTTACTGGTTTGAGGCGGACCTTATCTCTTAATGTAGATCTTATACTCCTTTTTTCTACCACCGGGTGCTCGTGGCGGGGAGGGATTGTAAACGTGTGTTTTTTCCTCATTAAAGTCCTTGTTATCTTGGTGCGCTTTCTTTTTTCACAAGACCGTGCCGATTTTGATTTTTCACTGGTTTTGGGTGGCGTCAACACGCTTGCCTTGAAAGTTGATGAGAAGGCGTTGCAACCTACCCCGTTAGAGATCCTCTTCACGCCAAAGTCACTGGGCCTCACGCCCGAGGACATAGTAGCGATCTAATTCGGATTATCGCCATTAGCCATTCTTGAAGTTGGCAGCCGAAGCTTCAATAATTAGGATTTTTAAACATATTCCGTGGAAACAACCATTTCAGCCATTAAGGGACCAGAGGGCAACAGGTACTATCGAGGAGACTTCCGGCAGTCCTTGTAATGCCAGGGTTCTTTGTCGTCCTGTGGAGACCCTGTTGGAAGACATAAGAGGCAATCTCCAACGTTTTTGAAAAACCCTCGCTCGCGGGAGAACGGGTGGAACGGCGACAAAATAGTGTATGTATTGGAGGGCACCAAGGTGGTGCGGAGGCCAATTGAGAGGAATTAACTCGCATCTCCAAATTGCCGGCTACCTGGTCACCATCATATGCGAATGTCAGCGCCGCACGTAAGCCCACTCCAGCCAAAAATGCCACGAGCCTGCCAGGCAACAGATGAGAGCACCAAAGAAATAAAAACTTAAAGAATTAAGAACTAAACTCTAAGAATTTTAAAAATGTGATATTTAAGAATATCAGAACCTGCCATGGAAAGGACATGGATGGCGATGAATTATCTAAGGCCGTGCGTGAAAAGCGATTAATGAGTTATGCAATGTGTATTACTATTGAATAGAGGATACGTAGGAAAATGTAATTATCAGAAAAATATAAAACTTATTTTGCACTTTAATGGAACCATGAAGAGAATAAAAAACAGCTAGGTGAAGGAAGGCGAGAAGACTACTACATAATACAACAGACTAATACATATTACAACTGGCTGAGTGTACATCTGGTAGGAAGAAGGAAGATACGGCTACCCCTTTGATGGGATAATGAAGAATGAAAGGCCGAATAATTAATTGCATATTTGAACCAAATTAAAGCCTTACTAGTTGCATTTCAAAGCATTCACTGGGTGAGAGTTTAATAAAATATTTTCTGTAACGGTTTAACAGCAAAATTATTTCTATTCGTTTATATTTCCAAGTATGAATGAATTTGAAAACGAATACTTCCCTAGACCAAAATAATTTAGGAATTTTAAATTGTATTCCATTCGTCATAAATATTTTTTCAACATCTCACCATCAGGTATAACAAAATAATCTTCGAATATCATTAGAACAAGTACTTCATGGCAAAAATTATATTTGTTGGTAAACGGGCGAGCGATCAACTTACTTACTTGAACATTAGAATCGACTTAATTTCCCCAGTGAACAAGGAACGACTGCAAATTGGTTGATCAGACATTTGAAGAAATGCGCTTAAGTATTTGTTCAATCATATCAATAACATCGCAGGCATATTTCGAGTTTCAATATCGAAATTCACATAAAGCCGATATTAGACAGTTCATTAGGAGATTTATCTATTTCCCGCTCAACGACTTCACCAAGTATGTAACTACCAAATTTATGTTCCATTTACACAGAGGAAGTACAAATTAAAATGTAGTAATACAATTCTGAGCTTGAAACAAAGGAAAGCAATTAGTTATAGGTATGTTCCTGTATGTTACCTGAATGTTCAATGTCTTAAAATCATTTGCTGAAATTGCGGTCTTGTATGTACTGCTACAATGTTTATCATAAATGAAATCTGAGAATATAAATTAAGATTCATACTTTTACCTGAAAAATGTGTAC
Organism: Hetaerina americana; assembly: GCF_022747635.1. Taxonomy (NCBI): domain Eukaryota; kingdom Metazoa; phylum Arthropoda; class Insecta; order Odonata; family Calopterygidae; genus Hetaerina; species Hetaerina americana. Next base: position 8,686,639 of record NW_027286874.1, on the reverse strand, counting down.
GATTTAGTTTATTGAAATGCATACATAGATAACATTTCACTAAATTCCCCTCTCATTCGTCAAACCGATTTATTCGCCCATGACATAAAATTAAGGCCGAACTTAACTTATCAATAGAGTACACTTAATACCAATACATTTTATGTGGAACAGTGCATTGCACTTTTTAAATAAATATTCAAATTTTCCACGAAGTCAATGTAACTAATAGCGTTTACATATGGAATTATATAGAGTACATAATAGTTTGAAATTTCACAATGCTTGCAATCGTGGGGAAAGATTGCTTCCTACAGTCAGAATTGACAGGCGGTAGTAATAAACAGACAACAGGTATCACTGACAACTTAAAAAAAAAAACATTCACACCGTTTCTACCCCTGAGTGAACTATGATAAAGCCATTCGATAATTTATGCTATTCATGCGTCATGTGGAAATAATTTCATGCCCCAATCACCATACTTGGGTTACACCGCTCCGCTGTCCGGCCAAAAGTGCTTTTCTAAATGAATGGCATTAGCGGAAAATTATTCCCGTTTCGGTAGTAAACAGCAGTTAATTTACCGTAGTTTTTATTACAGTAGCTGATTTTAGCATTAATTAACTACATAAACAGACAAAATGATCCTTTAATTAAGATATCCGATTTAGCATATAAAGACCCGTCATACTATTGGTGGAAATGGTTTTAAAAAGAACAGATTATTTGATGTTCACTGGAAAACATGCTAATTCATAATTTTTGATTAAAAATAAGAGGTATTCTGAAATCCAGTACACTCAACACATTTTTTCTAGGAAAATGCCACAAATTTCCTACACACAAGACTTTCAAACTATGAAACTCGCCACTGAAAAAGGACATCGTTATTACTCACAGCAATTTCATTGGTTGAATGCGTTTCACCCTTTTCCAGCATTATCGGAGGTTATGTGTTTTACCGATAAATTTTAGAATTAATATGGATAGAGAGTACGATTTCTATTTCATGGTGGATTTTGAAAACTATATAAAAATAAAATTGGAATTTATCTATTTAATTTATCCCATAAATAATTGCTGGAAATAGTATAGGGTTGGAAAAGTAGGTTATTATTACTTCCCATCTTACTGTTCATAACTGACGTTTACTCTAAAGATGGTAAAATTCTGAAATATGTCTACTTGTAATAGCCGAGTTATCTCAGCTTTTTAATACAAATGTCATGACTTATTTCTACCGTAAGAATGAAAATTTGATGAATAAGTGTGAAAACTATTCCGGTACATTTACTATTTTGAAAATGCTCACGCATAGTTTTCAATAAATTAACTTATACTCGTAACAATAAGGGCTTTAAAAATGTATAAGACTGCATTTCTCAGAGGACTTCAAACTGCATCACAAAGTTCTTAAGTGATAACAATCTTTGATTCAACTGATGCACAACGAATAATCAAAGGGGAATTTGGAAAAAATATTTCATAGTATATGCGTTTTATTTCAATTTAAACTTACACGAGTTTTTAAGCAAACACAATAGAGCACAATTAATAACCTCTTCGAAGAACCAAAACAGATTTTTTATATATTTTAATGATCAAAAGAATGGAAAGTGGAGGGGCTACGAAGGTACAACGTCGCAAGCAAAAATATTTATTCTTACGCTATTCATTTGACTGAGACTTAAATGCTTGGGGCTCTAAATAAAGACCTTTTAGAGTGGCTCCTGTTGAAATTCGGTGACCTATTATGCAGCGTAGCTTGGCTCTTTCAAAAGAAAATGCCTTTAATTAATGTTTTTATAAAAATTTAAGTATGGCATTAAATGAAAATCAAATGAATAAATTTATTTTCATATTATATAATTTTCACTACATTCAAGGGTACTTTAATTTGAGGATGAATTTAAATGCTATGCCCAAGCATAAATATAATTTTTTTGTTTTTTCTTTCCCGTACGCTCCTAGTTTATGTAGAAAGTACTGGTTTAACTCATAGGTCAATTATCATGAATTCAATTTCTACACTCGTGACCTAAATAATTACATTTTCTGTAATACCACCTTTTCAATTAAGTATCGCGCACGACTTCAAGGATCTAGAAACTCCCAACATACTCGTATCAACTGGCCAACTACAAAACGTCTCTTAGTATAGAATTCAAAATATCTACCTCTTTACAACCTGCACGTATTCTCTAAAATATTGTTTAAAGTAAGTATTGATTTATTTTTGCCATCTGATGATTTTTTAATAATCAATTTAAAGTTTCGTTCCTTTGAATTCGTTCTCCATTTAGGTGTACTAGAGACATACTTTTCCGTCGTTCATTGACTTTTAGAAACGTGTTACCTCCGACTATGCACCTTAGACATGCCAGTTGATAATCTTATTTACACCACGATCGAGGCGTACAAATGGGTGCAATCCAATCAACCTAAGAGAGCGCCTCGTTCCTAATAATAGCTTCCACTTTTCAAACATGCCCTAAGCCTTTCCCGGGAACGTTTGCCGATGCCAACGCGTCTATCCAAAGGCGACGAGAGAGTAAACCTTCCCAAAGGGATTTATTGGCAACGTCGACAGGCAAAAAAGCCCTCCACCGGAGGACGCCTTCGAGGTCACCTTAACCCCTAAAGTCAAGGCGCAATACTGTTCCGTCCTCCGAAGATGGAAGACGAGGAGATGCGAAAATATATGGGAGAAGAATGAGAGAAAGGGGTGGGCTGCACCCTTTAGAAAGAGCCATCAACTTCAGCATATACCGTCCAGTGTTTGCTTCTCAAAGCACAAGCGTACGAAACGATAGCCAACAATATTTTAAGAAAAAATAGAGGCTTAGAGTGAGAATTCGCGTGGATTCAAGAGAACGATGTGGAGTCAGATGCGTGAGGAATGGGAGTAAATATCTTGATTTCAAAACGTAGTTATTCTTCACACCACCAAGTTAGATGCTGCACTTTGTAACTGCTAATATTCTTCCTCATTATTTAATTAATTATATAAATTTTTGATTTTCCACAATTTATTTTTTCAGTTTCCATTTTTATACAATGAATAATTTTCTTTTTTTCAAAATGAAATATTCCTAGTTTCATTAGCTAATTACGTTCAGTCTTTACACTGACTTAAGGTTACTCACAGATCATATCAACAATTCGGATCATTGCTGTTATAATAAGCCTATAGCTTTCTTAATATTTTTCAAAGACATAAAATGACATTCATTAGTGAGCCTCGGATCAACTGCGTTTCTACGCGGTGGCCTTCAATGATATTGAGTCGGTCGCATTGAGTTGCGCAAAGGTTCCATCCAAATTGTATATAGTATGTAGTGCGTTTGCTCCTACGCGCTACTCCTGCTGAAGAAATGTGTGCTGTGAAAACATCCTTCATAATCAGGACGAGAAAGGGAGGATTCGAAATGAGCCAAAATTAGGTTCAAAAATGCAAATGAAATGCGACCGTAGAGAATACGTGAAAGAGAGACGCAATAAAAAAGGGAATAAACTGCTACGACGGACTATAAAGACGAACTTCGGTTGTGAACCGAAGCGGATGGCCAAACCCTATTATAGTAAGGAAGTAAATATGGAAAAACCAACTATGTGCGGTCTATCAAATATGCGCGTCATAAGAAATATTCGTTTCCAGAAAGCAAGAATAATACGCACCGTGTGTGTATTTCACCACTATCATGATTGTTAAAAATATGTTTTTTTGCCATATATTACGGAGCAAAAAAATTTAAAATATTGCACAGATAAATATTATTTTAATTGTTCAAAAAAAAACCTTTAAATAAAATAGTGCATTGAAATTAGTTCAACTATTAAAAGAATCATTTAATAGTATTTTCTACGATAAAGGATATGATATATCTCAACATATCGGAAAAGAGCAAATAAGTAAATACGTTACTGTAAGCTTACCTTCTTAAAATTCATTTAAATAATATCTCGTTAAGGGCCGTTTTCGTCAAAAAGCACAAAATATTCTCCGAATATATTAATGAAATGGCATAGAATAGTACAATCGTCGGTAATTAACTCCTTCGGAAGCATTTAAAGCGCTTATATCTTTTTAGCTATTTCGAAATAATAGATAACTTCGAGCCCCAAAATTTTAAAGCCATTTACAATGTAACTGAAAAAATAAATTAATTTCATTAATAATTAAATTTTAACTTACATTCTACCTAACTTTTTTCTTTGTCATCAATACAACAGTCAGCATTATGATATTGCTGATTCTCACCTAAGTCGTGAGACATTTAAACAATATGAGTTTCATTTACGCTTATTTTTTCAACTTTTGTGTCGTAAGAAATAAATAAAGAATGACATAAAGAAAGGAAAATTTGCCATTAATGAAGAATTTCTTCTGGAATGTGTTCTATTCTCTTAGCCAGGTTTCAACTGAAGTTTTTCCAATAAATATATATTTCTTCATATATTTCACATTTTAATATTGGTAGAACCAATTCAGATTGCATATGAACAAACCTAAGAATTAAATCTCTACAACTCCCCGAATATCAACGCAGAAGTTAATCCAGGAAATGAGCTGTAGTAGAAATTTGTATTGCAAAACAAACGGTGATACAACTAATGGAACGTCGTAGACAAGTGTTTCCAGTGAGACGGAAAATCATAGACATAGGATTGAAGAATTGGTGGGGGGCCCTTACGAGGATGCCCTATGGTACTAATACAGAAAATTATTGTTCAGTTTACATTTTTAACGTTAGAGTAAAATCATTACAGAAAATACTAAGACCACACATTGCTCAATATACCTCAATAAAGGCAAAGAATACAATTTAATTTATGTAAATCTGCGACTGTTGTCAACTAACTCTGTAAGGGCAACTTGATAAACCGTGTAGCATAAGGAGCTCTGATGCTGGGAGTAAATAATATAAAATTAACTGTTGTATAGATCATCCTTGATATTGTGAACACACTTACTACGTGAAGAATTAACGGCTTAAAAAATGTGGAACGTCGCGAACAATCGGCAAGATTAACACAGGAAACGAATTCGTCCTCCGACCGATAAATCCTCGGCGATAGTTGATTTTGACAAATCTGTGTCGAAAACCCCGAGTCTCATCACGGGTAGGGTGCGGACGGGAGTGGGAGGGCCGGGAAGGGGGACGCGGTGGTCGGGGAGGAGGGTATTCGGCGAAGGGGAAAAAGGTGAGAACGGGAAGGGGCTCTGAAGGAAAAAATGAAAGGGTCGCCGTGCGCAAAGGAGGACGGGCGACTGTAGGGTAAGGAAGTAAAAAAAGAGAAGCGACCGAAAAAAGAAGCGGGAGATCAAGTAGGGATGGGGTGTGGGGCAGGGATGTCCTGGGGTGTATCCCGGCAAAGGGGAACTTGGGGAGGCCTGCTAAATCTTTTTGTGAGCAGGCGGACAGGACCATAGAGGTAGCAAGACCTTCGCGTGTGACTCACCTGAGCAATGAGGAAGGTTGAGGGGATGGCAGAATGCAAATAGTCTCAATGAAAAGAGGAGTTGAATATACAGAGGATAATACCGACTCATTGAGCTATATCTTAAAGGAAGTGATAGATGAGGGTGAGTAACGAATGGGGTGAAATGTCGAACAAATTGAAAAAGGGGTAGATCTTCCAAATGAGAAATCGACAAATAATTTATGTTAAACAAGCAACGAAGAAAACATCACTTTTATCAATTGCACACTAAAAGTAAAATTATTAGAGGTACAATACGTAGAAAAGCGGAAAAATTTAAAGAACCGGGAACAAAAATTTGGCATGCAAAGCCAACGAAGATGCATAAAAATGGAAACATGTTAATATGGAATTCACCAGATAAAAAGAAAATTAGGCATTTACCAAAGGTCAAGAGAACTACCATTAAGATTAAAATCGACTTATGGGTGGCATTAAAAGAAATAAACAGACTTCACTCATTCGCAGAAAAGGAGTGGACTAGGAGAGAAGTTATGGCGGATATGGTGTAAAAATTCATAAAGGAGTTAACAAAACTGCTAGGATATGGAAGCGAACGTTTCATGTTAAGGAAAGCGATTCTATCGCTCTGATGTAAATGGTACTAAAGGAAAACGGCAAAAACATTGGAAATAGGATTTCGCCAGATTAGCAATGCTGGTTTTGTGCACTATGGATTCCTCCCCCGGAGCTACGGGCGAATGCGAAACTGAACAAGATGAGTCGCAACGGGCGCATGCGAGACGAGGGCTGTACACAGAGAAGGGTGGACGAGAGAGGGGGGGGTTCTTTCTGGGACGGACGGGATGCGGAAAAAGGGAAAGGTGGAAGGGTAAAAGAGACGCGGAGAGAGGCAAAGGAGATGGATCGAATCTTCGCATACTAAAGTGGATTCCAAACTAAGCTCCAACAGTTGACTTGTTAAAGAAACAATACGGACTCTCACCCCCAAATATCAAGGCAGGTAGGTCTACACTCTCCCTCAATCACTGTTAGTTAATGTTATGGCAACAGGAAGCTCACTTATAATTTTCGGTTAAGTATCATCTTGAGAATTCCACCTTTTTTTACCTTTAAGTGCGATATTATTTTGGAATTTACTCGTGCATGTAAACTTCTCCGATGGTTTCCCGCATTTCAGAATTCTCAGGCGTACAGAGTGCATTTAGAATAGAATTATCTGATTCATAAAAAAATATCGGTACCTTGATGCGGAATGCTGAACCTTGAACTCGAATTCTTGTGATGCTTTCCTTTTTCTGGGTTTTCCGATTGAAAAATACATTTCAAGGAAAAGTTTATTTTAATGAGGGTACTTCTCTTACATTAACTATTTATGGATTTGTGGTTATTTATAATGATGATACTAATCATAATGTCATGTAAGGTCGATTTCTACTTCGAATATTTTAGTATAATCTTTAAGTTTTCATGTTATCACTTACTCATGTAGGCTTAACAGTTGTCGGATTTCAGATGCGTCACTTGAGAGACTTTATAGATTAATATCCTATTATTTAAAACAATTATTTATTTTGAGAAAAATACCAATTAGTGATTTAATAACTTATTTGACTTTAACATTGATTAATTCAATATTTCCTTTAAAAAGTAGGTTACAGAACAAATAAATAACAATTAATAATTTAGAATATTTTCAACCAGGAACGACACATATTTTGAAAGATTTCACAATAAAAAACATCAGGAGCATGACCACATAATCTTAACACACGCACAATCCTCAGGTTTCTTCCAGTTAGTTAATTACTATAAGCCCACCGAAAAAAAGTGCAACCGATTTTACCGCACACGTTTTGACTAAACTAGAGATTTTACATGCGATTGTCGCTTTCAAATTATGCACCTGTAGATTATTACGAGTATTGACAGCCGAGGAACTACATAAAAATAACTGAAAGAGACGGCCGTTCCAAACGGTCCGTTTTAAAATGCCGGTAATCTTTAACAATATCCATCCAACACAGGAATAATGTGCATGTATTAACATACTGTGCTTCTAACATTCACAAAAAACATTTTTTGTGGGTATTAGAATCAATTCCACTGCAATAAAATTCGGTACAATAATGACTGAAATCATCACGTGAAGCTCGTTTATGTGAATTTTATACGCCTCTTGCGCAAAACACCAAGCCTATAAATTACAATATATGCCACAAAAATACAAAAAATGGACAGTTAAAAAACTTCACTTTCACAATGTTTCCGTAAATATTTCATGAAATAGCAACACACAATTTTATCGGAAACCAACGGATAAGACATTAACGTATTGGAGTACAACTATTCCTCCAAAAACGTCGATATAATAGGTATTGAAAAATATTTTATGACCACACGTTCAAAAAACCGACACAGAAATTTAGATTTTGTTCCCGTAACTCAAACCTTGAACATATACATGAACTCTAACTTCGATTAAATGAATATACTTTGTAACTTCCACACAATTTTTATTCGTACTACCGGTTTCAACGCAACGGCGTCATCATCAGGTACCTGAGGTAGCCCTCAGAATCCCTCCCTCTTTTAAATAAATTCACTTTTCACAAATATTTTTAGACAAATTAAATACACGTTTCTTTATTATTAAAAATGGCAACTATAGTGATTCTCCTCTTTAAAGCTATTCATATGAAGAACACCTATCTAAAGTTATAGTTTTTTTCATTTTAAAGGAGGGTCTAATCGTTAACCATTGACACAGAAATCAATCCGAAGGTCAGTTTGGTAGGTAATAGTAGAGGTCACCCAGTACTAAGCCCGACGGCGTGTGAAATTCACACATCAGGGAAGGAGGGCCAGTTCTTATCCCTGTGCCAGTTATGGTTTCCTGGGAAGATCTGGTACCCGAAAAATCACATGACTTGGGGGGAGCCGCAGGTGCCAAGTTTGCCTTTCCCGGGAATCGAACCCGGGACCCTCCGGTCAGTAGTCCAACGATCTACCCCTGGACTACCGCGACCCACAGAGGATGATCTACTACCATTTTTTGGCACGTGCAGCCTAATGTGATGTACCACAAGAATACCAAGTTCAAAAGATAAAATACAGGACCCGAGTCACATAACGTACAAATGCATCGAACACGATATCAGAACAAATTCCCAAAAACATCATTGTTTATTGAAAAACAGATGGATAGCATGGTGTACAATTGAGCTACGTATACATCTAGTGGAAAGAAACCGACAGAAGGTTCCTTAAAAACAGTGCAATGATTGAAACGGTGCGCTGAGGCTCCTACCACGCAGCAGGTCAGCTTTAATTTCAGCGCCTAAAGCTTCGTTAGTTCGTTAAACCTGCTGCAGAGGAACGGATGTGTAGGATTTTCCAACATTCATAAAACAAAATGAGATATGAAATATATGTTTAAATGCATGTCATTTCAATGCTAACGTTCATATACGTATATATTATATCCATTCCGCTAAACACAATATTTATGTCAACCAAATTGTTTACACCCCCTATGAATTGAATGGTAACTTTAATGGGTACTATTCGTAGCATATCTTCATAGAAAGGTGCAATGTTTAGGAAATCTAGAAATTATTTATGACTATTATCTTATAAATGCAGTTCAAATCCATTTCCTAAAGTTACAAACGTACACTTGATTGTAACAACAACCATTTCTGTTCGGTAATAATAATTCGATGTCTATTATTTTCTAGAGTTTATAAACTTTTTCTCCAGTTACCGATTACTCCGAGATCATAAGGGAGAAGTATGTTTTTCTCAAAATATACATAATAAATTACAGCTGTAAAACTGAAATTTTCACAAAACTCAACACTGCAAAGCAACACATTTGGTAATTTTCAGTTTCAAATTTCATTTGAAAGTCTGCCCTAATTGAAAAATGTTAAAATTAGTTGCACCTTGGGGGCAATTGGTGTTCGCAATTTAAAAAACATACATCAGCCGAAGGCAATTTTTATAGAAGCAAAACAAAGGCTCATTTGTGGTGGAATGTTACAGTCGGATTTATTAATTATTTAAAAACCTGCACTGCAGTAAAATACTTTTATTATAATTGTAAATGAATTTATTTGGCTACTAGTTAAGGATTTTTTACTAATTTTATAGCTTCCTGAAAAACAATAATGTTAATAGATATCTACAATGAACTTGGTGAAAATTTACAATTAGTGTCAAAAATTAAGGAAATAGTTTTGAGCTAAAATATTGTGTCATTAAGCGTAATAAATGTATTTATCGTATATTTTGCTGCTTTAGTCCTTCGAAAATCTATTTCAAGATCTGTGGGTCTTTGGACTAGTGAGGAGATAATCCAAAGAGGCCGACATGATTTGAATTTAATTCTTCGTTCGATTTTAATCGGAGAATTTTAAAAATTTCGAGTGCGCTAAAAATGTAAGATATATCCCGTAATCTGAGATGCCTATTTATGTCACGTAAAATTACAATTATTTTCCAAAAAAAAATACTTCTTGCATCTAGAAACATAAAAGAACACCTTTATTAATGTGATTAACATCACATCCAATGATTCGAAACTTGTCAAACAAATGCTTATTTAAAAAATATCAATGGCTGTCAGGTTTTCCACTTTTCCTTAGGAAAACGCGACAGTTTTTAACTCCTTTTTTCAATTGTGTACAACTCGCTAATTCTCCTGGAAGGAGTTCCCACTCGATGATCCGCGTTGTGAATAGACCTGCGTATAAATACATTTTCCTCTAACAGAATACTTTCTGCTTCCCGTTACAATATCATGTTCAATTTTATGCATCGTGAGTTAATTAAGTTTTAAACCTATTTATCATTTACTCTACACTTTCAAGCTCAACTTTGCAGAATTTTTTGATGTCCATTTCAAATGAGGTAGCAATTTTCTAGAGACTTTATTTTATGGCACAACGCGTTTCACCGACTTGCAGTATCATCAGGCCGGGATTATGACGCGTTGTACCTTACAATAAATTTTGCGGGAAATTACAAACTAATTATCAATATATGCTGACGATGGCACAAAGAACAAAACAAGATAACCAATTTTGATTCTACGCAATCGATGGCAAAACTAGCAAATGAGTTTCACGCCTGCTTGCTTGTGTGTTTCATATTATTGCGTTATTTACACACACACACACACGCGCACGCGCGCACGCACGCACGCACACACACACACACACATATATATATTATTATTATTATTATTATTATTATTAGGTAATTTACCGGTTAAGGTAGGTTTTTGGATGGACAACACAGCTACTAAATTAAATATTTTGTGACACCTAACAAGACAAAAAATTCAGAATCCTACTCTATATCTGGTCCCTCTTCATCTCTGAGTACTTTCTTCCTCCCTTCATCCCGTCACACATCCCTAGCCTGTTCCTTCCCTCTCCTCGTTTGCCTGGCATTCTCCCCTCAATTACAGTTTTCAAAATCCCAATGCCGGTCAATACTCCCTTCATCCAATTTTCCTGCCTCCATAGGATTTCTCCCAACAAACCCCTCTCTTCGCACACCATACCAAGTATTTCCTTATTTGTTTTCTTCTTGATCCATTTCAACTTCTCCATTCTTCTCCACACCCACATTTCAAAAGCCTCCAATCTACGTCTATCATCCTACTTCAATTACTACGTTTCCGCGCCGCACAGAACTACGCTCCATATCAAAGTTTTTACGAGTCTTATCTTAATGTCCTTACTCTACGTCCCTGTCATCAACTCCCTCCTTCTTGTGAAAGCCTCTTTGCCTAGCGCAATTCTTCTCATTACGTCCCTACTGCTTTGACCGTGTTGGTACTAGCACTGATCTTACAAAATCTTCCGGCCAGATCCCTTCCTCATAGATACTGCGCATCAGTTCATATAACCTCTTCCTCCCACATTATCCTGAATCTTTCAGTAGATTCGCTGGAATTATATCCACCCTTACGGCCTTATTTAGTTTCATCTCCCTTAATGCCCTTTCTATCTCATTGTCTAGTATGTCTGGACCTAAGCTATCTTCCTCTACGTCTTGTTCCTTTTCTATGTCTAAGTTTGTTGGTCTAAGTTCTTTACCATACAGTTCTTCTATATATTCCTTCCATCTCCCTTGGAGCTTTCCTGCATCAACTATTATCCGTGATCCATGGTTTCCTAGTCCTTTTCGCGTTAACGGCTCCAATAGTGTCTTTTGCGGCTTTAGACATCCCTCTCTTGATACTTTCCCATTTTTCTGCGATAGTACTTAGCTCTTTACAATCGTCCATGATTTCCTCAACATTCTGTTGGTACTCCTTCCTTTTTAATCCATTCAATGCTTCTACGTTCCATTTTCTAACCCGCCGCCCCTGCCTTATCTTCTTGAAACGGACGCTACATTTCATAACAACTAAATTGTGGTCAGAGTCCGCATCCGCTCCTGGGAACCTGTGCTAATTTATCACACTGTTCCTAAATCTATGTCTGAACACAATATAATCTAGCTGATACCTTTCTGAGTACCCTGCCATTTTTCATGCATACCTACGCCTTTTGTGGTGTCTAAACCAAGTGTTGGTGATGACTAACCCCTGTCTCCTGCAGAACTCAACTGCTTTCTCCCCGCGGTCATTCCTGGTGCCTAAACCGTAGTCCCCGACGTCATCACCACCTCTGCCTTCGCCTACCGTCGCATTTCAATCTCCCATCGCTATCAAATGTTTCCCTGCAGGAACACACGCGATTATGTCCTCTAACTGATCTTATATCCTATCGACTTCTTCCTCCGTATTGTTGCTCGGTTGCATGTATACCTGAATTATAACTAAGTTCGTCGGTTCTGCTTTGGCTCTACTAGTACTATTCTATCCGTTAATTGTTCTATGTTGACCACGGTTCTTCCTACCTTTTTATTTAATACTCTGGCAACCCCTCGTTGGCTCTCGTTTCCGCCTCCGTACATTATTCTATAATTATCACTTCAGTAATCCCCGCTATCCTTCAATTTCACCTCGAATAGACCTAAAATATCTATATTTCACCTTTCCATTTCTCGCTCAATATTCTCCAATTTCCACGTTCTCATCATTGTCCTAACATTCCACGTTCCTATTCTAACTTATTTGCTCTTCTTCTCCTGCGTCTTCTGTCCTGCTACTGTCGGTTTTCCCTTGCAAGGGTTTCGTGGGATGACGACCACAGAAGCCTTGCCTCCGCCGCTGCCAGGCACGACACACGGCCGATTGGGCCAAGCCCCGTAGTTGCCAGGACAGGATATCTCTCTAGTGACCATCATATCATCAATCTTGGGAGTGATAATTGAGGTGGTTTCCCACTGCCTTCCTCAATACTGTTTTTAACGTGACACCTTCACTCAATGGCCCCCCACTAGGGTCCGAAGCCATTGCAGCCGCCTCACTGAGGAACAGACGCCGCGTGGACTACCCTTCGTCTGGCTCCTAACCTTCGACCTATCTGGCATTGGTGACCCCACCAGGAACAATTATAATTAATTAAGGGTAGGCCCAGAAAAACCCGGTTTGACCTAGAGATGGCGGTAGTTGCTTAAAAAGATCATAGTATTAGAAAGTATGCAATCTATAAAGCATATATCTATGTGAATGAATATATATATGCAAGTAGTATAATATAATATAAATAATAAGTATGTATGCATATATATATATATATATATATATATATATACTATATATATAGAAGGACTCTGAGAGGGCCGAAAGCTCGAACAATTTACCGCGTGAGTGTTCTTTTAAATGTCTTTTCTATTTGTGTTATATTGTGTCCGCCCATTATATATATATATATATATATATATATATATATATATATATATATATATATAATGAAAATAACTCACTTAAATTTCGGTTTTTCTGGGCACCTTCATTAGAAGTCGAGATAAAAAGCACATTTATCTCTCAACGCTCTTTCTAATGCTACCATCTCGACTCTCTATCCGCCACTCATACCTTACCAGTTTGAGATAAGTACACGTAAAAAAAAGGCCCTTTCCCGTGATGAAAAAAATCTCTTCGTCCTTCTTCTGTTCTGCGATGCATTTATCAAATCTACCCAGTTTACTCTGTCGAACGTTAACCTACCCTCCAAGGTCTCGAAACTTTAGAAACAAACTGATGCATCCAGATCGTTTCCTATGTTCCTATCAATTAGTGACCTCAATATTGCTTATATAGGTATCAAGCGTGCATCTTCCCTTCCTGAACTCAAAATGCTTATACACACCAAACACAAAGGATGACATGTACCAAGGTACGCAAAGCGGCCTAGCCACCTAAATAGTCTTCTTCCTGTCGGTGAAGAAGGTGGTTGCGCCACCGAAATATCAAAAAAAAACAAAGTTGTCTCCAAAAGAGTTTGCATTGATTTGGTATGTATTTCTTCTATCACCTCCGATAATAATTATACATGCAATCAATTAAACTTGATTAATATTTATCAAAATTTTATAACACTATCTTTGAAAAACTGTGGTTCAATTTAAAAATTATACTAGTTGAAATATAATCAGTACCCGTCCTTAAGTTCGTCATTTTGTCGCATACGTTCAACAGTTTAAATATTTTTACGAAAGTTTCCATAGCTACATCATCTCCACATGCATATGGAATTTAATTTCGCTGCATATTGTCAAAAGAAAAATATGATTATTATGTTCCATATTCATCCTCGGTCATCCGACTTCATCAAACAATTAGAGTTCAATAAATGAGATTTCATTATACAAATTAGCCACCAGGCTTTACCGAAACCATGGTCGTGCACAACCGCAACAAACATCAAACCCATCCGTACCACTTATGGATAAATATTTCAAGAATTGAACGTACGTCTATTTAAAAAGACAAAATGTCCGGATTTAAACTTCTGGCGAACGGATCTTCGTTGAAAATTCCTTGAAACTTTTCATCAAATATGCATGATGCTACGTAAATATTTCAATGGAGAAGTCCAGGCCTAATCCAGGGAGAAGAGTTCAGAGCAAGTATTTCACGCCGTAAATTGCGAATGTATCGCCTATGACCGAATGGAAGACGATGAAAATAATTGAAAAAGGTCGTATTAAATTCACCAGATGGACACGCTCTTTGTGTGCCTGGATTTAATTCTAAGAGCGAGCAGATAAACGTGGTTGGGGGATCAGGGTTTACCCTACCTCCCCACAAACTCCCTCCACTCGAGTCGACGGGACAAGGGTATGTAATTGGGATGGAGTGGGAGGGATGGACGTAAACGGATAACGCCGGGATCCGGGGGAAAAGAGAACGCCAGGTAATGGAACGGTGGACGAAGCGGCCGGACTCTCTCGCTCTCTCTCTGTATCGGACACCGGCGAGTGCCACAGAATCGCACCAATTATTTTTTTAGCGCCCTCTCGTTCTCTGCCAATTCTTTTTTCTGTGGAGAATAACTGCGAGTTCGCTATACACAGACGGCCAACACGAAGAGTGAGGTGGTTGGGGAGGAGAGGGAGGGTGCGCAAACAATAGGGTGCGTGCGGATGAGGCGACGCGGGATGTTTGTGCGGGGGTGATTGCTCTCGCCGAGCGGGCGGAGGTGGATGATGAGGGGAGCGGGGCATCACGGGGTGGTGACGCAGTGGGATGTAGGCAGGTCCTGGGGGGAGAGCGTGGGGGCCGGGTTGGCGGGTGGCAGCGGGAATAAGGGTCCGTGGCGGCGGTGCCGAGAGAGGGGTTAGGCACTCCGAAGCGCCGACCGATGGATAAGGGTATCATCATCTCCGTGGATGGTCGTGTGCCGCGTCGGAGTCTCTCGAATTGAGAATGCGGATAGGTCAGGATTTTCCGACCATTACCTAGAAAAATAGGTCGAATAAATGACTCCCTCTGCATCGCAATTGCAATACCTTCGCTACGTGTTGAAACATTGGATATTTCTTTTCTCGAGTATGAAACTGATTTATCGAGTATCAAACTTAATACGGATTGTATTTTTTTTAAACATCCATGCCAAAGTTTACGGCTATGATTATACGTTAAATATAAACATGCTTGTAAATGCTACCAGATTGTATTTTATATCACAGACCACCTGATCTTATTGCAAATTATGCCATTGAGAAGGTAAAATTTTAGATTTTTTAAATCAAAGCGCAGAAACAATCCTACTTTTCACAAAATAGTAATTTTTCAATGAAAAAATCTGTGAAAAAATGCCCTCGTAGCAATGTTTAATGTAAATATACCAAATTTTCACGAAGTGTAGACTGAAGCAGTTAATTTTATTTTTGTTTTCCACTGACTGAAAACTTTCGTTACCGTCAACGTCTTTCAATATAAAGGTAAATTTTTACTTGTACGTGCAGGAAAAGCCAAGATTGAATACTTTTCCCGCAGGCCTCGTATTTTTCGGAGATTTTTGTGTCTACTGTAAATATTTTTTACATAGCTTCATATGATTACAAATGAAAACACTACATATTTCTCTCAGAAACGTTTCATCCTTTGCACTGTGGACTGACTAGCAAGTACGCTACCAAGTATTTAGTTGTAAATATATTAATAATTTTTTCTTTAGTGATGTGAATTCAGTAGAAAACATAAATTGAAATCATTGGTAAAGAATGTCTTATTAAAGTAAAATTTGAATAATTTACAACTTTTTGTTTTACCTGATAAAGTAAACAGCTATGTTTGTGGGTATCATGTAAATGTTTGACAAATGTAAAAGCATTTTCATTTTTTTACTTTAACTTTACTATTAAATGTTATATCTTTTTCAAAGAACGGGATATTTGTATTCATCATTGAAACAAAGATATAATGGAACACAATTTATTCACTCCAAAATCAATATTTCGAGCAAAAAAATGACCACGCCGGAAATGAGTGCAGGTCCATAGCTGGGCAGGAAAAAGGCCAGTGGAGAGACAGGGTCCGTAGACAAATTGAGGCAAACTCGACAACGAATGTTGGTCCTCACTTATCCCTTCCTGTGCTAAAACCTATAAGCATTTCTCCCTTGCAGATTATGCCACCGTGACATCCAAAATATGACTTTTTCTGCTTTTCTCTTCCATAGGTCCATTTCCGCTAGGAACGCTTACCGTTTGGTAAGGAGCAGGGTTATACGTCACATGGTATCAAACATGTAATTATACTTCATCTGTAAAACTACGGACGACTTTTTTTAACGAAGGTAATTATATTTCGAAGTATCCTCATAACGACAGTAAGAATCCATAAAATAGAGGGATATATTCTCAATTAAAGGAAAGAGTATATTTGATTAATAATAGCGACACTAATATTACCGGCAATAATGCAGCCGTCGCGACGGTCGGTTTGAGGGGAAGTCTATCAGGTTAGAATGGTCTATTCCTTTCCCAGTTTCAAATGTCGGGAAGATTTAGGATCCAGAAATGTCACATACATAAGAATTTATTAAAGGCGACTTTTTTCCAGAGTTTTCTAAGTATGGTTCCAGCCCCCCTGATCAGTACCCAACGTGAACTGACCGGGGATCGAGTTGTATCATTCTAAAACTCTAAGTCTTATCCCAAAGGACTACCACTCCCATTAGGGATTGACAGAAACAGTCGACGTATTCTATCAAAGATATTTTTGTAAGCAGACCACATTGGCTTTTTTCCAAATATCACGAGAACCTTCTTGTTGGTCTTAAAATATTTCCTTCTTCATTTCTTCGTACATTCTGGCTCTCTTCATACCACCCTAAAAGCATAATTAATTCATTTTTTTCCTCTAATCCGCTTACCTATCGTTCCCCTTATTAATTATTTTTAATCAATTATAATGCAATCACAATGGATTTAAATCATATTTTAATGTACTCTTCTTCCATTCTTATATTTCTTGCGTAAAAATTAAATAAAACTTAAATTTTTAATTTCATCACCCTTGAACTCAACATCGGCTGTGCTCATTAAAGGTAATGCAATATCCTCGTGCAATAATTATGTTTCCTTCTGTTGGGCATTTATTGCTCTCTTCTTCAGTTGTTAAGACACTCTGCCTGGCTTTACGCACCTCAAAAACTTTTTTCTCCCTCGCTCATGTCGACTCTCTTAACAATCTCTTTTCACAGATTTTAACATCTAACTACTCATTTTTTCTCCGTTTCACTTTTTGTTTAGTAAACTATTACCTTACGATTCCTTCTCTCCTCTCGCCATATGTATAGGTCGGCCATTACTGTACTGAACATTTTTCTTAATTTTTATTTCCAAATTTCGGAATGGTAATTTTTTAGTGCTTAACACATTTTTCAAGACGTTAACGAGCATTCAAACAAATAAGCTTTTTTCAATTAAATTTATTATTTCTGTCTTAACAGAAACCTTATGGTCTCAATTTCGCCCGAATGGAGACGTTTATCTATCTATTTATCAAACTAATAACCATTTATAATTATTATTAGTATGCATCAATTTGAAATTCAACTCAGAATTTTGAATCTTTAGCATTTTTTGACTAACTTAATCATTTAGATTCATCAAGAGTAATATTCCTCCAACAAATTTAGGACAATTTGAGTATTCAAGGCAAAAAATAGTAAAATGACGCATTTGGCTCATCAGATATTCAGTTCATTGTATGGCAAACCAAATTTTACAATTGGGATTTTTTTTTAACTTTTACTTCTATATTTGCCCTAAAAACTGGAAATATTGTATTTTTGCAATCATAAATGTTGTACACGTTTAAAACGAAATCCCTGCTGGATGTTTGCAATAAAAAAACAATTTTTCCTCGCTTTCTGCGCTAAACATATCTTCTTCAACATAGCTTCAATTTCAAGTATTCAACTCCGAAAACAAGGAGGGTACCGATGGACGAATCCATGGCTATTCACTGCATCACGATAAATTATCAGAATTTCATTCTCAAATATTAAATGCTCAAATATCTTAGTGTTGTATCAGCCGTCATGAAGTTAATGCTCAATGTTTTCAGTGTCTCCACATTATGGCGAATTGATGATTGACCAAGTAAGAGACTCCTGCGACTTAAACTCCTTCGAAAAGACTCCTTAAGAAATTCACTTGTCCCCACTATAATTTATATTAATTTTAGTAGTAGCTGATGGTTCCATGCTAAAGGTCAGGTGTAATCTAGATCTTAAGTAACTTAATTCCGTCTAATAAAACATAATATGAACAATCGTTCTTTCAAGATAACTTGCTTTAATTCAAAAAGGCGGATCCAAATCTTCTTGGATATCTCCCTCGTGGATCCATTTTCTCCGACAGTTTCGCTGGCGTTGCATTCGGCGTCTTCAGGTCAGAGGTGGCTGATGCTGATTTTCTCCCATCTTATTTCTAAGAAGGTGCGTCGTGAGCGCTTCGCTGTGCTCTGCATCGGTTCCCTCCTTACTGAGGGAATAGTAAAATTGCCTTCGAAAGAAATGCCGCTGGGGATCGCTGGAGGTTTATAAGGTTTATTGTGTCCTAAATTTTTATCCAAAAATTCGACCCCATATGTTAATCTCACAAAGTGAGGCACAAATGTTTTTCATGCAGCAAACAACCAGCAGGGGTTTTATGGCATGATTGTTCCAAGTTTGTTTTTGCAAAAATCAATATTTCCAGTTTACAGAGTAAAAATCGGATCAAAACTTTTACAAAATTCCAAACGTAGACTTTGGTTTACCGAAAACTTAAATTAAATATCTGATAATCCAAATTCCTCAATTTAAACATCTCAGACGGGAGGCCTACATAAAAAGGGCGAAAATCAGCACCAACAGTTTCTGATCCGAAGACGCCGACTGCAACGCCGGCGAAACTGTTGCCCTAGAAAATGGACCCACCCGGAAGAAATCCCAGAGTATTCGCATCTTCAGCCGCTACGATACGGGGAAACCTTCACAGCGAATAAGACGGGAGTCTATATTGAATAGATTACTATGATGTTAAAAGCCTGAGAAAGTTAGTGATATTTTTTTTTATTCTACAACAAACCTTTGAGAATCGTCCGATGCCATTTTTAGAATGAAAAACCTCTAGAATTTAAATTCCCAAAAGTTTAATATCTAAATTTTCTCGTGGGTGTGAAATAATACGGATGCGATATTTCTTTTTCAACTAAAAAAAGAGTTCAAAGGGAAAAAATCTTTCCACGAGAGAAAAGAAATGTCGGGTTTCAATCTTTTGAGAGCTTCAAAAAAACTTCGTGCCTCCACCAATCCATATCAAACTTTGTTTGATGACGAATTCTGCAAAAGCAACAGATCCTAACGATGGCGGTACTCTTTTCTCAAAGATCAAGTTTTCGAAGTTCAGCGATGCAAAAATAAAAAACAGGATATTTGTAGGGCCAGCAATAAGGAAGTACACTAAGTATAAGGATTTTGAGTGAAGTTGGAACGCGACTTAGGCTGCAGAATGGTGTTCATTTCAAAAAGCTGGGAGAAAATTCGATGGGAAGTACGTAGACGGCTAAAAATTACAAAGAACGTGTTAGCAAATCCTTTGAAAGCTAAATCAACCACTAGGTCTCTCAATTTGCATACACTCGATTTAAAATTAGAATTCTGAAGAATGTTGAAGCCATAGTTAATCAATACACCGAATTCTCTCACGAGGACTCATTAACTAAAAAGGGAAGTTCACCCTTCTAGCTACAAAAAAATATCACACACAAGAACTTTTTATAAGATTTATCTACACTGTAACACGAGAAAGTTAGAAAATCAAGTTTAAATTAACTCAAAAATGATACTATGCTCTCAGCCAAGTATTTTTCGATCAGTTATTCACAATGTTCGACTTCCACCACATCACGCCTGAAGCTACTCAATTTTTCGATGATGTTTAATGTTGGGACAAGCTGTAAGAAATATCGTTATCGGAGTAATTTAAGAAAATATAAAATTGACGGGGTCAAATGTGAAATAAGAGAATTTGAATTTGCTCGTTCAAAAAGTTTATTATTAAAAACTTACGTAAACATAATTATTATTGGTAGTCTACGTTTAAGGCAGGATGATATTGGATGAAAATAGACTTAACATCGGTACATTTCCTAGCTTTGGCTACCCAAGTAAACATGATAATATTAATTTAGTAATAAATTGGTGTAGTCACTCAACGCACGTAAGCTTTTAGCGCCCCTTTTGTGACATGAAACTTCAAGGTACCCTGTGATAAGCCGATGATCGTCTTTGAAATGTCTGGAAAGCTTTTAATGGCTGAATTACTGCTAAAAGCTCATCAACCCTAAATAGTAAGAATCTGGTAAAATCACAAGGCTTTTACATGAAAAAGGACATAGTACATCCTACATTAACCATGCGTCACTCAAAATCACTTGAATATGAGGGATGTCAACTATAGTTCACCATATTTTATAGAGTTAAATTATATCTAAAATCCTCTCCGAAATAAAATTTTCCATCAAACTTTCAATTAGCTTCTTATTTTTACATGAATATATTTCAAATCTTTAATATAAAATTAATCGCTACGTATCAGATCCAGTTTTAAATTCATGATAGAAAATATTTTTTGAAGATGTGTCTTAATGTAAAGAAAAGGAATTGTTTTTAATAGCTGTGCAAATGGTGCACAGCAAGAAAATCACATGAGACCATAGGATATAAATAATCATAAACTGAATAATATATTTACTCAAATTAATGAAAGCTTAAAATAAATACACAAAACAGCTTTTGGGAAAAAACGATTGCACTAATAGGCATAATAAAATATTAAAATGGGATAATTTACGGACTTGGTGTTAATTTCCTCTTAATCCATCTCATCAGTGAAATTTTATGCATTATATTTCATTGTGATACACACCTTGTGCATAGTAATATTTCAGCCGACTATAGTTTAATAATGCACATTTATCAGTAAAAAGTTTTGAACTTTAATTAATTTGAAACAACCAATGATCAAAGATTTGGAAATACATTGAAATCGTATCTTTACCTATTTGTATACGAATTACAGGGACCCACCATTATTTTGTATAATCTGAAGGTCCACCATGACTAAAAATCGCACGAAACATCTAAATACAGGGTCGCACCCAAATGTGGTAGGACTGATTTTCTCTGGCGCGAACGGGGCGGTGGAGGGGGGTCTGCTTGGCAGGGTAAGGTGGAGGGGGCTCTTAGCAACTGACCGACACCAACCTCAGTCGCCTGCGGGCTGTCGTTGAGTGAGGACACCGTTTTTAGTGAAGCAAGTTTTTTGTCCGTGTCGATAAACAAAATGAATCTGAATTTAGAGCAACGTTAATCCGTGAAGTTTTGTGCGAAACTCGGGAAGACGGCAACTGAGACCCTCGATATGATCAAGCAGGCTTATGGGGACACTGCCTTAAGCCGTTCCACAGTATTTGAGTGGCACAAGTTGTTTAAAGAGGGTAGGGAGCTCGTTGAAGACGACCATCGCTCCGGACGGCCGTCGACGGCAAGAACCGACACGAATGTGGACAGAGTGAGGACACTGCTGAACACAGACCGACGCTGAAACCAGTGACGAAATTGCAGACCAGTTGAGTCTGTCTGCATCCAATGTCCAACGCATTATTTCACAGGATTTGGCCATGCGCAAGGTGTGCGCCAAGATGGTGCCGAAAATTCTGTGTGTCGACCAACAGGCAACGCGTGTGCGCATTTCCGAAGAAGTGTTAGCCAATTTGCACCAAGATGAAAATTGTTTGGACAATGTGATAACTGGTGATGAAACATGGGTTTTTCAATATGACCCTGAAACGAAAAGACAATCCGCGGAATGGCACACTTCCGCATCCCCACGTCCTAAAAAGTCTCGCATGAGCAAATCAAAAATCAAAACGATGTTCATTGTGTTTTTCGACCGCCATGGAGAGGTTCACAAGGAGTTTGTCCCACCAGGGGAGACTGTGAATGCGAACTTTTACGTGCAGGTGCTCACCCGCCTCCGAGAACGCGTGAAAAGAGTCCGACCGGCCATCGCAAACTGCTGGGTGCTTCATCATGACAACGCGCCGAGCTCCTGGCCAAATACGGCGTTGCCACGTTGCCGCACCCGCCCTATTCTCCCGATCTGGCACCACCGGACTTCTTCTTCTTCCCCCTGATGAAAAGGCAGCTCAAAGAAAATTTCCAGCGGGCGTACGGGGAATGGGAGCAACGTTATACTAAGCGTGTAGCAGCTCAAGGAGCATACTTTGAAAATTATTAAGTCGATGTAAGTATATCGTCAATAAAATTCTTTTAAAAAAATCAGTCCTACCACTTTTGGGTGCAACCCCATAGTGTCGATATTAATTGAAATTCTTAATCGTGATTGATTTTGCATTGACTTGAAATATTTTCTCAGGCTACCAGTACATGTTCAGTCAAGAGGCACTAGACGGTTGTATCTAAAGCCAGTTATTTCTTTTGCAACTGTTCAATTTTCTAGATGCATGGGGACACAAAGAATAATTATAAGTCGCACTAATTTTCTGCTGTTTACTTTATGATAGTAGTACGATTATTGGTGAAATAAAATAGCTTTGAGCAAGTATACAAGTTGGCAACATTTCAATTAATAATTTCAAATGGTCACAAATAAAAGATGACGTCATCTTATAGCATTTAATTCCATCATTACGTACCGAAGAAATTAAAATATCTACGGAGACTGTGTTAGAAAACTAGAACGCAGTAAACGTATTATTTCAACGCATATCCGGATAGTTAACTTTCGCATGATCACTTTTTAGTCTAGGGATCCAGAATTTACTTATCTCAAATCCGATAGTAGATTATATCCAGAGTGGCCATTTTTCCTTCTTAGGCGCAAAAAAGAATTACTAAAAAATTAAGTAAGATGGGTCAAATTGGGATTTAACTAAAAGCAGTTGGAACACTGTAGTCAATGAATGTTCCTGGAATACTCAGTTCCCTCCTGCTGATAATTAAATGTACGTATACCGGGAGCTATTAGGAAGGGACGCGGGAAGGATATGAAGATAAGCTCCATCACCGGGGAGATATGAACCAATTTGATGATTCCTTCCCTCCCTTTCTCTTTCTTTCCTCTTTTATACCCTATTCCTCGTGATTTTCTGGCCCTAGCCCATAATTTCAAGATGCAGTTTCGTCGGTTCAAGCCCACTCATTCGCGGCTTTCTCTTTTCCATCTCTCAAGACTTTCCTACCCGCTCCTTTTTTTTGTTCCAACCTAGGCTAATTGTTCATAACGCTATCCTAAGGGGACTGGGAAGGTGCGGTAGTTAACGTACTGGCTTCCCATCCCGAGAATTCGGTTTCGAATCCCGGCGGCGGCAGATGATTTTCAGGGGTATCCCGATCCCTACTTGAGGTGCTTTGTGGAGAGGACTTTGAGTTAGTACGCCGTCCGTCGGATGGGCCGTTCTGCGTTCGGACAAGCTGCGGACCTCTTAGCGCCTTTCAGCAAGAGTAGGCTAATGCCGGCACCGCGTTTCTCTCCACTCTTCATCCTTTGCTGTCTATCCCTAATGGCGCAAACGCCCTTATCTACCGGTCGCCTCCCCTAAATACGACTGCTACACTGCCCTATACTTGCTGTCACATTCAACCATGCTTTTTTATAGATATCAACCCGTGGCAGCAAAGATTCTCCATTAACCTTTTCCTTATCCACATGATTTTTATCTCTCGCATGCTAACGTTTCCCAAGCCTCCATTCATCACTACGTATTTCATCCAGCTTAAGAGAGTTTGATTTCTAAATAAATTTGCTTAGACGCTTACATTTTCGGGCAAAACCTCCTTCAGTCATCACTGTCACAGGTATCCTTTTCTATTAGTTCAACTAGAATTTTGAGACAGTAAATTTTCTCAATCCTTGCTAGAGAACAAGATATGCTTTACTTTACCGATTAATGATGTGAAGGAAATCTCAAAACGGAAGATGTGCAACATTATATGGTGTAAAGATCACAATGTTCCGAGACTTGAAAGAAAGTATAAACGGCAACGGAAATGGCTCCATAGAAAGGAAAATAATTAATTAGGCATTATTATCATCATTAGGAACATTAGACTGGTGATCATGGATGAAAAATCAAGCAAAAACTGCTCAATGCCCTTAAAGTATTTGAATAAAATATGGTCCTGGGTAAAGTGCTCAACTGAGCTGAGCAGCCAAGTAGGGCTTTAGATAAACATCTTGCATATTCCTGTCAACACCAAAAACTTAAAAATATTTGAGATTTGATACAAATTATATCTATGAAGGCCTGAGATAAACTTTTCCTGTCCGATTAGATACAAGGGAAGAGGTTAACATAACAGATAACCTCTCCATTGGAGCGCGAGCGACAGAGGGTAGCGGGACACAACACTGGATAAAGTGGAACTTTAAGGGGTGGAAATAAAGAGACTCAGGTATTCAGACGAGAGAAGCTTTCATGTTTCTCTCTGAAAAGAGATACGAAATAGGAGCCTGAGCACCAAGAAGGGAAGAGGGCGGAACCGTTTATGTGGAATAAAGGAGAAATTCCGAGAGATTCGGAGAAGGGGAAGACACGATGAAGAGAAAATGTTAAGCCGGGGTGGGTGGAAGCATACATGGAGGGATAACCGGAAATTATATATAAAGCATGACTCCGCTCTCTCCCATCTCGCTTCTGGGATGAAAGAGGAGCGCGATAAGAAGAGGGAAAAAGAGAGCGGCTAAGTGGTGAATAAGGGGGGCTTGGTCTCGGGCACTACCAGTTCCTCATCGCCTCAGGAGCAAATGAGAATCCATAGGTGGGGACGTAGAGGGGGAGAGGGCGGAGGGAGCGCGAAGAAGGCGAGTGGAACACAGCAGGGCAAGTGTAGAGGTGGAAGTGGCCGGCATCAGAAAGAGAGGAGTTATAGGAGACGGTGGAGGGGGGAGGGCAACTCTGAGCAGAGGGCGAGAAGGGATGGAAGATCTTCATCAGCGCGAGTTTCAGAGCGGCAGATGGGGAGAGGCGAGATCCAATCTCCTGAAGTCAACACACTGATAAAAAAAACAAGGAAATTGGGAAGGAAGAGAGCAAAATACCCGTGTTTCTCATATATCTCTCTCTCTCTCTCTCTCTTCTTTAGAGTCGTCGTAAGGGAGGAATAAAGCCGCTAGCTTATTAAATTCCCATTGACCTTTAAATTAGGTGTTTCTGAGACCATCCCTCCACTGTTATTTTTATTACTAATTATTTTATTAATTATAAAACATACGAGAATGTAATTCTATAAAAAGGTAGCCACTACAATGCAGTTATGCAAATGACATAAAAATCTTCTAGTTTCCTTTAAAATCACTAATTGTATCGAAAGGAATGTTTTTTTAATATTTAAATGAGATATTGAAAATCATTAAGTATACGAACGGCTCCCATATTTCACTCTATAGTTGCTGCAATTATTTCACCTGTAGATTCGTAATATACCCGTATTCTTGCCAAGAACCCTGATAAATATTTATTTTGTTGCTGCATGCATTTTGCCCTCATTTCATACTTTAAAGCATCTAAATTTGTAGGTATGTTGGCTGTTGAGTTAAACAGTTTAAAGAGAAGTAAATTCAATATAATTTTAAATATGAGAAAAATAAATAGAAAATAACCAATACTCTATTCTAAACTGTCCCAATCACTAGGAGGTATAATGTGATGGAATTCATACCATACCTTCAATTAAATATTACCCATATATTATGTCTCTAAGAGAAGTTATTCAGCATGTTTTGAATTTTTGCAAGAGTTTAATACGCGTGTAGCGTAGGCACTGAAATTAAATTAAAATAGTAGCCGAAGGTGAAATATTTTCCGACAGGAGAGGTTATTAATATAATTATTTCATAATAATGACATTATGAATATACCAAAACGTAGTTTGAAAATGTAGGCATCAATTTAAATTTCGATGAGCCAGCAAACCAGCACGTGTTCTATTCATATTTTTATAAACAATAGATATAACCTCCTACGAAATTACGTCGAGTGAACACGATTCACCTAAGAATGATTCTATATAGGAAAACCTTTTTCAAATAAATATTTTATTAGGTAACCACCACTTAATTTGAAATGTCGGGGATCCTTTCCTTCAATTTATGAAAGTAAAAGTAATTAGGAGTTTAATTCACCACAATACCTGAGGTTTTGGTTATTACATGCTTTCTCGATTTTTTCCTACAACAATGCCTTGTAACATTAAAAAAACAGAAAATATAATAAAATATTCCTCGATTAATTAATTATTGATTCTTTGAAATTTCATTAATCTATTCAGCTAAACCCAATAATTGAATATAACTTATAAGGTTTCCTCACGAAACGCGTTATATTGTAAGTTTCCGTTCATTTCATGTTAAACCAACGTTAGGAATGGACGCGCTACCCCAAGGGTATCGAAAAAATACCACGGATACCTATTTCATGACATGGATATCGCTTAAACAATCTCCCGTTTATATTATCATTTACCTGAAAAACTATAGCGTGGAAATTTCCCACACGGAGTTGTTTGGCATCACTCACCCCTGAAACGCCATGTTCAAGCTGCCGATGATTTCATCACCGTCGAAACCCTCGCCATTCCCTTGCGCTCTCTTTGCGATATCGCTCGCAGCGTGAGACCACAACAGTTCATCAACTACCATCTTTCTTCGCCGCAACTTGCTGTGATTCCCCGCCGAAAGGCATGAGATCCTGTCAGATGTTGTTTCCACAGAAAATCGTTCCCAGGCAACCGGCTCCATAGAATAGCGTCGGGAGTTCACAGAGACCCAAGGCCGAGGTGTGCGTGCTAACAATTCGGTGAAAAGAGGAGGGGAAAAAAGGAAATTGGGGAACCGCTGTGGACCCAGTAAGGCCCGGAGAGAAGATTCCACGGAGAGGAAGAGATTGAGGGAGCAGCAAAGAAATGATGAGTATCGGGCGAGTCTGAAACGAGGATTTTTGAAAAAAAAAGACGGTGCCCGTAATCACTTCTTCGAAGGGTCGGCGGGGGAAACCTCGTGTAGCACGAGTTAATCGCAAAACAACCATTACAAGACACTCGATTACAATTTGTCCGCTTTCAGTCAAGTGTTCCCACGGAAAGGAGAGAGGGAAAGGGAGAAAGGTGGATGGTGGGGGAGGAGGTGGGAGAGAGAGGAGGCGGTGGGATGGGGGGGGAGGAGGTGGGTCGACCTGCCGAGCGCTGGATGAAAGAAAAAAGGAAAATCGCAGGCGGGCGGATTCCACGAATGCGATTCGCTCCAATATCAGGTCGTCGCGCATGCACTCCCAAGCGAATAAAAAGCTCCGCACGTTATTGCCAATTTCTGGCCTTTGAAAATGATGAATGAGATATGCGCGAGACGTCCCTTCTTGGGGGAATCTCTCCAAGTTGTTGAGTCCCCGAGAAAAAGAGGCCTCTGGGCACGGGGAGCATTGAGAAAGCGAACTAAGATATTTCGTACTCCAAGTTTGGTCTCTGAAGCATCTTGTCAAGAGATGATTATTCAAATCACTCGCGGTGTAAACGGAGGAAGTAGATTTTTTCTTTGCCGGCCGCTTTACACGAGCGACATCAGTTTTTTAAACCAAGTAAAATTCCACACACAAATCAATGTTGTTATTATTTCTTTGAAGTCTAAATATACATGAGGCCATACAGTTTTTGAACTAGCAAGGTTTAAACCCTACAG